>NW_024065913.1:0-600000 GCF_011947395.1 Colletotrichum karsti | reverse complement strand
TCTGTATATAAGAAAGGTAGTCGCTCAACTTCAACTCATATCTGCCTCTCCATCCTCATCCAGCAGACAATTCGAGCTCAAGTCTTCCATTCAAACAACAGACTCAAAGAGCACACTCTAAGACCAACCTCAAATCTCCATCAAGATGAAGTTCTCCATGACTCTCGCGGCTTCGGCCCTCATTTCCACCGTTGTTGGTGACGGTAAGTATCCTTGGTGTTGAAACTCGATCCCCTCACGTTCAGATAAGCCCGCTAACATCGAAATAGCCGTCCCCTGGGAGAGACTCAACAAGAACGACTCAATGCTCCTCGTCGTCGACATGCAAGAGGGCCTCTTCAACCTAGCCCGCGACTTCGACCCGACCCTCTACCGCAACGCCATGCTTGCCCACTCCTCCTTGGCTAACATCTTCGACCTCCCCGTCGTCCTGACCACCTCCGCCGAGACCGGTATGCCACACCCTTCCCAGCAACCCTCTTCAGCGCCAAGTCACTAACAAAACCCTCCACACAGGTCCCAACGGCCCCCTGCCCCAAGAGATCCTCGACATGCACCCCACGGCGCCCCTGATCAAGCGCAACGGCGAGGTCGACGCCTGGGACAACGCCGACTTCCGCGACGCCGTCCGCGCCGCCAACAAGTCCCAGATCATCCTCGCCGGCATCACCACCGACGTCTGCACCACCTTCCTCGCCCTCTCCCTCCGCGCCGAGGGCTACTCCGTCTGGGCCAACGTCGAGGCCTCCGGCACCACCACCGAGCTCATCCGCGACATCTCCAACGACCGCATGGCCGCCGCCGGCGTCCAGGTCGTCTCCCTCTTCTCCATCTCCCTCGACCTCATGCGCGACTGGCGCAACGTCCCCGGCGCCAACGAGCTCTTCTCCTGGCTGGATCAGTACTACCCGGCCTACGGCTACATCGCCCGCGGACACCGCGCTGCCGTCGAGAACGGTACCGTCAGCGACGCGCAGAAGACTCTTCCCCTCCGCTGAAGACGGTCTCTCTAACGTGCCTGGTGAAGGTGAAAATCGGGAGGATGGTATGATCCCCGTAAAAACGAAACAACTGGTAGCATTCCTCCGGTAATATGCTGTAAATCGGGGGGGGGGGGGTGTGCTCTTCTATCTTCTTGTCTATCATTGACAAGCCTTACGGCTAGTTTAGAGTATTGGCCGTCTTTGGGCGGGGGGGTTTGTTTTGTGGTCACTGAGATCATACGTAATAGAGGATATTTATATCAACTAAAGTTTCTCCCTGCTTGATGCGAAGTCGGTATTTAATCATCCCTAACCTTGTTGCAGCCATAGTTCTTTGACCCCTCAACCTGGGAACAAGATGTATACTAAAGCCATGTAATGACGCCCGTAGAATCAGATGAGACTTTTCTACTTCAGTGTAGCTTGCGTACTCATAGGATGCTTACTATCACTACCTATAGTATCATGTGCTGAAGCTACCAAATGCCAGGGTTACCGAATGCGAATGGATTCAACCAACTTGAATGATCAAAGTAACTGCTTCGTCTGGAGGTGTTCAAGACACTCAGAGTTCTCGCTGAGCTTATGCTAACCTTCTTTGATTTATCCTGAATGTTCTCTATTACTGATGAACCTACCCATTAGATACACTCTGTAAGCCGCCCAGAACGACTGAAGCGCCCTTTATGCCCTTTCTCCCTATTGGCTTCAACCTCTTATGTGCTACATCATCAATCTCTTATGAAAATGGCAGATCGTTAGAGAGATCATTTGATGAGTTGCGCACTGTCATCGAGATCAAGTGTGATGTCTCGCTTGCCCGCGTCGATAGACTCGTCATTGACGGCTTCCTCGGCTTATACGGCATAGTCAAGCCATGAAGGGTCTCACGGAGTCGTTCGGACAAGCACCTGATTCCCAGGGTGCATTGGCTGTACCGAGTTAATGGCGAATAGGTACGTTAAAGTTGCAGATGGGGATGGTTATATACCTTCCAAAACTAACTGCAGCAAGCAAAGTGTCCGTAGACTTGAGACTCAGCATTTAGTGTCCGTTACTTGGAATTCAATGACTATCACATATCATTTAGTTAGATATCAGGCAGAGATCGATTGCCAGCTGAGGTCCCATGCTTAGGTTTAGTGGCAGCATCATCCATTTGATGATGCGTAATATACCTTACATCCTGGGTCAGTTTTCATCTCTACTGCAGCTTGGTACAAAACCGACAGGAAAGTGATGAATGGAACTTACAGCCGTGGCATGTTTTTGAAGCGCGTATAAAGACCTTTACCGGACAACCTGGAAGTGTGAAAACAACCACATATCTAAGAGCGTGGTTGTCGTAAGAAATGTCTACCCCGAATAGTGTCAATCCTCCCAAAAGGTCAATAACGAATCACGAACCAGTAGAGGGACTACTACAAAGACAGTGCATCGATGCATGTGGAGGAATACACCCTCACGGCCATGACAACCTGGATGGCCTCGTGGGGACTTCATGAATTGTATATGTCTGGATCATGTCTACTCCAAACGCCGGACGAAACATGTAGATGATATGTGCGAACAACAATAGTATAAGCTGCAGTTGACGCCGTGATACAGCCGGGCCAAGCTCCTCGATGCCAAGCGCCTGCGCGACGCTGCGTCAAAATACCCCATTTGGAAGCCTCTCCCGCAACCGAAACGCCGCATACGCCGTCTGTATCGAGATGCAAAACAGTGTGAAATGATAGCACATCCCCTCTAGCTCCTCAGCGCCTCGAGCCTGTTGCGCATCTGGTCCATCATAGCCTCGGCGTCCTCCTCTTCCTCCTCGGCCTCGACCGGCTTGGGTTCCTGCGTGACGGGCGCCGCCGGCAGCTTCTCCTTGGACATGCGGTCCTTGAGGATCTCGCCAAGCACCTTGTCAACCTCGCCCTCGGCCTCCTCGTCCTCCAGGGCGTCCATGTCATCGGGCAAGCTCTCACCGACCATCTCCTCGATGATGCCGGCCTTCATCAGCTCCACGCTCAGCTCCTGCATCGTGCCGGCCAGCTCGGGAAGGCGGATCAGACGGTTGACGTCCTTCATGACGCCGACGCTCGCGCGGATGCTGCCCTCGATCTTGCGAACGGCGAAGGCCTCGTTGACCTGCATCTGCACGCTGTTAAGCTGTGCCTTGGAGGTGATGAGCCGCGAGCTCGTTTTCCGGGCGCGGATGAGCTCGCGCGCGAAGTCGCGTGCCTCCTTCTGCGCCTGCCTCGCCCTGGTGGGGTCTCGTTGCGCTCGTTTATCGGCTTGGAGGATTAGGTTCTTGGTCTTGGCTTCGACTTGTCTGACTTGGTTGATGTCGCGGTCGAGTTTGCGAATGTTGGAGCGGATGAGGGCGTTACATTTTCGCAGCTGTCGTGGCGAGAAAAATTTCTAGTCAGTACCCGAAGAATCGGTCTCGGTGTCGGGGAAGGGCGGTCGGCCGTACCTGTTGCTGCGGATCGGGCTTGACGAACAGCGACTTGAGCGTCTCCATGGTGGGCTAGGCGGCGGACAATGGCCGGGTGGAAGGCGTCGATCTGTGGGGGATTCAGTGTCGAGGTGTATGTGCGAGCGCGGAGCTGATGGATGCGTGATGGGCTGCCGCCAGCCTCGTTTGTTGGCAGATTCAATAAGCGCTGCCTTGAATCAGGGTGCGATGTGTCGTCATTCCTGGATTCGCTGCCTCGACTGATACGGGCCGTAGTGGGGGATTGTCGTCACGTGGAGACCTTGCTATCCGTCGTGCACGTATGCGGATTATTATGTTATCCGTGCGTCGTAGAGTAACGCATACATATCACCAATCGAGGTTCGTCAACCTTTCGACCGCTCTGAACTGGCGGCTTGGCAGACAGAGATTGAGAGACAAGATTGAGTCTGAGTTTACAGAAGGCTGGTTCGTCCTGTCGCCTAGTCGCATCATCGGCGAAGGGTGTCCAGAAAAGAGTTGGCGTTATTTGACGTAGAATGGAACACAACCATCAGATGGTAGCCTGCGGACAAACGACAAATGAAAGATTCCGCGGAAAGCCGCCTCGCCCGGCCAGGCCGTATAACAGCAAATGAGGCACCCTAGGTAGGGAGACCCACGGTGATCTCACTGCCTCATTAATCTGATCGTGAAGATGAGATGGAATACGATGACAAGCACAACGCGTCTCGGACGGATGACGGAGTCCGACAGCATGAGACTAATGGTTGTAAACGAAAGAGAACGGACACATGTTTGGTGAGGGCTTCCTGACAAAAGCTTCGCAGGAAACAAAGCTGTGATTCTATGTCGCGCCTTACCGCAGGCAAAGACAAACGCGGTTGAGAAGCCCATGCCATGCCTATTTCGTGGGGTCGCAGGGGCGCTGGAAGCCTGCCTGGCAACTTCAGTTTCGCCAATGGTCAACTCAGTTGGAAAGGCAAACGTCAGCGTGGAGGGGAAGAGCAGGGAAGAAGATACATTCAGCTGAGTGGGACTTGCTCCGTTGAGAGAAGTACCTGGCAGCCACTGGAAAGCAGGCAAGAGGCTCAGCTGCTAGCATGCAAGCTCACAGGAACTGTGGACTGGAGGGGGACATCAGAGGGGAGTCCAGAAGAGGGGAAAAAGGGACGGGATTCCTTCGCGTACTATGTACAGTGCGTTCAGCCCTGCCAGGGTCCGGTCCGCAGCGGCCCAGCGCTTCTGCGGTGGTGCAGGTAAGTGTGTGGTGCGTGGTGTGTGGTGGGTTACCTACCAAATCTTTTGGATTCGAGCGCCTTCTACAATTGCCCGTGATCTCCCAGGCGGTAACTGCGATTGGAACCCACCCCGACCTCGACCTCACTACCCCCAGCCTTTTCAACTGCGCAGCCTCAGAAACCCCTTCTACCTTAGCTTTCCCCCTTCCCACACTCTCAACCTTCACACGCACCAACAACAAGTCTTTTCGTTGCTTGTCACAACAACCCCTCTCTTAATCTTTTCCTCCCAAGCTCTACTGCAACTACGCTTTTCGCGATCTGTCTAACTGCGACCTATTTGCGCTATCCCGCGTAAAAAAGGAACTACCCCTCATTCCCCCGTCATAGCTCCTTACACGAATCACATCAACCACCACCAAAATGTCTGACACCACGGCAACTCCTGAGGGTACGTGCAACTTCACCGTCGCGTTCGATATGCCAATCGCCGCGTCTCTTTAACTCCGACTACCTCTCCATACCCCATTCTTCCAGCCATGCCTTGTGTGCGCCGAAACTAACCTCTGAACAGTTCTCTGGGCCCAGCGCTCCAGCTCCTCGGACGCCTCCAAGAACTTTGTCTACCTGACCATCTCCGTCCCCGACGTCCTCGCCTCCAACCTTAAGCTCGACCTCAAGCCCACCGGCCTCTCCTTCAAGGGCCACTCCGAGACCCTCAAGCGGACGTACGCCCTTGACCTCGAGTTCTTCGCCGAGATCGACCCCGCCGAGAGCAAGATCAACCACACCGCCAAGAACATCGAGTTCAAGCTCCAAAAGAAGGAGCTCAAGGAGGAGTACTGGCCTCGCCTGCTGAAGGAGGCCAAGAAGGTCCACTTCCTCAAGACCGACTTTGACAAGTGGGTCGACGAGGATGAGCAGGAGGAGGCCGGCGAGGAGGACTTCTCTCAGTTCGGTGGCATGGGTACGTAGAAAGCTCGAACCCCCCGGCGAGCCCCTCTACCCCGCGCCAGCGGGGCTCCGTCGTCGCCTTCCATTTTCGGTCTATAAATTGCTGCTAACACGGGGTTTTCTGCAGGCGGCATGCCCGGTATGGGTGGTGCAGGTACGTGACAACTCTGCGAGCCCAAGGCGTGGTTCGCACCTGGATTTCTCAGGACGGCAAGCTAACAAAGGACGATAGGCGGCGACTTCGGCGGCATCGACTTCTCCAAGCTCGGAGGCGGTGCTCCCGGCATGGAGGAGATGGAAGACGAGGAGGAGGATGACGAAGACATGCCCCCTCTGGAGGGCGAGGAGGACGACAAGGCCGCGGCTCCGGCCGCCGGCAAGGCCGCTGAGAAATAAGCTGGTCACCTTTTCACCTCTACAGCTGTCAACCACTTTACGAGACCGGCTTTCCCTCGGATACAGGGCCAAAGCCGGCAGGCGTCCTCGGCTCGGTTGCCGCGACCGCAGGATTTACGCTCTAGATTCATGACCTGAATGTATTCTTTGATCAAGACGAAAAAAAGACAGACGACCCGTGATGCGTCGGTTTTTGGGGCTGGACACTGGCGAGAGAGAGGACAATCAGCAAAAGGCTATCATGGTTCTCTGGACTCTCTACCCTAGGAGTTTGCTTGGCTGCGAGACTCTTCGCGATCTTCTGTCGTCGGCACTCGGTTTTCGGGATGGATCTTGGGGATCGGTGCTACGCATGGGCAGATCGATCTCTAGAATTTCAGCAGCATTTCTCCACCCATCCTGTTGGCCAACGTCTATGTGTGCGTACACCTTTGTCTTGACGTGATTTCTCCCCGTTAGTCCCCATCCGCGCATTGCCGGCCTGCCACCACCTGCGTGAAGTGATCCAACAGTGTGTGTTAAGTGAAATTGTGTTCAAGTGATGAGTCGTGCCCACGGGTTCGCACGATCCGTCATGACAGTCCGAACGCAACGGTGGGGTGTGAGATGCGGAGGATTCAAGAGTCACTGCTGCGAGGGAAGTCAAAGTTGGGGGCTCGGCGCTTTGTATATTAAAGTCCTTCTGACTTCGGAGTGTTTGCTATAATACATGTCCTTGATCCCGGACGAAGCAAATGTGTGGTTCGGGCGCTGATCCGGCCGGAGCCGGGTGCACCCTTTTGTAGTTGTGGGTTCAGCCAAAAGGCTGGGAGGCAATCTGTGAGCTTGAAAACCAATGCGTGCCAAAATGAAGCCAGAATTCCGTGACCTTCGCTTCTGCTTTCTGTCCTGACCTTCACTTCCACTGTCCCGACTTTCGCTTCCGCTGTCCTCTGTCCTGGTCCTGACCTTCGCTTCCGCTGTCATTCCAGTATTCTGTTTATGAATTTCACAACACGCGCAAAAAGGGAATGATCATAACGCCCCCACGCGTCGGCGTATCCGCGGCCAAGTTTGCACTCAAGCTTTACATGATGTCCTCCTCCATAGCGGCGTCACCGTTAGTCGCAGCAGGAGCAGGGGCCGGAGCGTTCTCGTTGGCGTTGCCAGATTCAAAGTAGTCAGCCATCTCGGAGTCCAGTTCTTCCTGGGTCTTCTTGGCAGGGCGAGCAGAGCGGGCGCGGCGGGGCTTCTTGCCCTGGGCGTTACCGGCAGCAGGCCCCTTGTTAGCGTTAGCGTTGGCGTTACGCTTGTTGTTGGCAGCAGATTTGGGCTGAGCCTTGGGCTGACTGTTGAGATATTAGTATTGGCGGAGGAAGTGCTGTATATGTTAGACTCACGAAGTGCGCTCAGCAAGGGTCTTGGAGGGAGGGATGACGTTGGCGGCCTGGGAAGCACCGACGACGATTTCGATCTGCACCGTGTTAGACTTGACTACAGTCCAAGTGGATAGCGTCGCAAGATAAATACCTTGATGGGGCGGTTATCGACAAGGAGACCGTTCAGCTTCTGGAAGGCCTTGCTAGCGCCATCCGGCTCGCGGAAGGTGATGTTGGCGATACCGCGACTGACGGAGTTGGGACCGTAGGAGATGTCCACTCTCTTGATAGCTCCAACTGTAGTGAGAAAGTATTCCTGATGGGAAGTCCGATGTTAGTTACTCGCAAGCGCTGTAGTTCAATTGTGATCGTCGTCCGAAGCCGCGCCTCGCAAGTGCAAGAACCGAAAAATCCAAGTATCGCCGAGCACGGAAAAGGGTGGCAGCGAGCAAAGCAGTGAGCGTTAATACGCGTGTCAGCGTCCATCCCCACGAAAGGCCAGTAGAGGCCGTCGTCGTCTCGTGCTCAGTCGTCAAGTCGATGGGTATCACCCCAGTTTCCGACAGAAGCAGTCGCAGGCGAAACCCGAAGCAGCCGGCGTTGACAACCATAGCCATAAGGCATCTTTCAGCCTTGTTGATTGTCTCCAAGAAACCCCAGGACTCGCTGAAGATTCAGGGCGTCGTAGGTCGGCATATCGAAAGCAATGAAGCCGGATATCGAAGCCGTCCTAGCCTGTGCTGTGCTGATGCTCACTGCTGTGCTCGCTAGAAAGGGCTTCATCTCGTAATGCTATGCTGAATGGGCAGCAATCGCGCGCCGAGCTGTTGGAACGAACATGCCTCATCGACAGCCAACGTCCTTATTGTTTCAGTCTGCGCTACCGACTTTTTGAGGTGCTGACCAGGCTACCTAAAGTGCGGTGTCATTGCGCGACGAGGACGTGCTCGACTTCCATAGAATTTGCACCGTATCTCAGGATGGCAGTATCAAGGAAGGAGACTTGCGGCGTCTTGGCATGTTCCAGCTGGTGGGTGGCAATGGCCACGAGGAATTTCATCTCGCTACGACGTCGGCTGGGAAGGAAGACGGGCGAGAAAAGACATGTCGAACAAAGTCCGAGGGCTGAATAGCCTTATCGGCAACATACCTTGATCTGTTGCTCGGAGACATCCTTGGGCTTCGCGGGAGTTAGCGTTGGATGGGGTCTTGGAGGGCGGCGCGTTGACATACCAGGTTGCTCACGATGACCTTGCTGTCACCAGAGCCTTGTGCGGGCTTAGCGGCGTTGGGCTTGTTTGCGGCGGCACGCGCAGGCTTCGATGTCTTCTGAACACCGCCGACTGGGGCAGCCGCCGCAGGGCGACCACCTGTGGATCGTCGCTGGGAGCGGCGACGGGGACCGCCGGCAGAGCGGCGCTGGGTAGAGAGGATCTCGTCGAGAGACTGGTCAAGCTTGCCGGACATGGTGAATGTGATGTTTGGGGTTTCTCGCTCTTGATGGAGTGTTGAATGAACGGCTGCGAAGTTTATGCGCAGCAAGATGGGTTGATCCTGAGAAGTCTTCAGGCGGTAGCGATCGCGGTGCGATGCGGTCGGTGGTTGTGGAAAGTAGAGAATCTGAGTTTGACGCGTCGAAAGTCTGCGCTAGAGCTTTCTTGCGAAATGGTCGGTCCGAAGGGAAAAGTTGCGAAGAATACAGAAGCTGCCGGTCAAGGGGAATGCAGCGATGAAAAGAAAAGTATTATGCTGAAGTCGAAGTGGTTACGGGTGGTGGTGTTCTTGGGGGAATTTATGAGATTTGCCTTGAGAAAGGAGATAGATGTTGCGAGAGGAAGGAGAATCTGTCAGGGTCGGGGCGAAAAGGGAAAGGGGACAGGACAGGCCAGCGGGAAGGAGCAGGCTGCGGCGGCGCGCCTGACAAAAACAAGAGGAGCCTCAGGCGTGAGCGTGATTGGTTCACACTAATCTATATTGGGTCGGGTCCGCCTGAGCTGGTGCCTCCCGCCCCAGCCACAACGACCCTGTCAGCTCCAGTCCTAGTCCTGCCAATGGGATTGTTGCATTCTGGGAAGCAATGGTCCGCTTCACTTTAAGAGGCCGCATCCCGTCCTCTCCAGGTTGCGACCTGTCAGGCAACCAGCCTACTGGTGATGTTAGTGGCTCGGTAGCTTGTGAAGGTGCAGCAAAATCCGTGGCATCGTGGCACCATTTTGGCCTCAGCGCAAAGAGTAATAGAGGTGAAGCAATCCGACATTTTTCTGGATTTGGTAAGGTTTCTGTTCGATTCATCGTCATGCCAAATTTCAGCTGGATTTTGCTCCAAGAGTATGATACTTGACCAGTATGAAACTATTGTCAAAAGAATTACCAAAATATCTTGCATAATGTGATGGGATAAAGACGCAAAAAAATCATTAGCTTCCTCTGGTATTGCGTGTCATCCTTGTGCAGGTAGCCATGCTAATCTTCTCTGTATTGTTGCGGTTTGACCAAATGCCCGTAGGCGAAAAACAACGACCATTTCCTCGAACATATAATATAGGATGGGCAGCTCGGGAGCCTGCGCCCTTACGCCAGCATCTAAACCTTAGGCAAATACTTCGTTTGTCTGGAATACCTACCCACAATAGGATGACATCAAGGTCCGAAGACATGCGTACAGTCCTCTACGGTTATCTGGCCCTTGCGACTACTTCTTGCTACCTCTATGCCTATCCTTGCTGCTCTTAGCTCTAGTACTGCGCTTATTGTCCGTTAGTACTGCGTGAGTATTCAACTAGGAATAATAACCGTGGAGTTGTGTATACTGGTAACCTGTTGGGCAGAAAAGATTTATACGCTGAAAGAGGAACAAAAACTGAGCAGTAGCCACGGCCTGTTGTGATTAGATATGAAGACCTTGAACTTGAATAGCCATAAGAAGGTCTGGATGATGTGAACCGTTAAGCTGAAATAAGAAGGCTGAATTCGACTGCATTGTAGTCAATACCAAATTTCCTCTCACATGAAGACATACGTATTCCAAGGCGCGCTCGAATGTGTTCAATTCTCAACGGCAGCACCTGCAGTCGGTGCGGGTATGTCTATGGATCGCATTGCCGTGCGAACTGTAGTGATGTGTAGTGGTTCGTCTCCTCTGCCTCATGTGGTTGTAGTTTCTCAACTTCTCTTGATGCCCATCACATGCTTCAATCGCAGCACTGTCTCCGTCTTCTGCCTCAACGAGAATGTCGTGGTTTGTTGAGAAGCACTCCTGGACGACAATGATGCTCGTAGTCCCATTCCAAGGTATCGTACAACCACTCGTCTTCTTTCGTCCATTCCGACAGCATCAGCCCCCGATGCAACCATGTGGGTTTATGAGGAACCCTTCACGGCCTTGGCGGGCTTCTCTTGCACCTTCTCGTTTTCCTTCGTGTTGACTTCGACAAAGTGGTAGAGGATGATGAGGACCATGGCGGCAGAGCCAAGGAAGATCGCAAGGCGGTAAAGATCGTTGTCGGAAATCATTGTGGGCAACGGATCGACCGGGCGGTATCGATAGGGGTGGATGTCGGGAACGTAGCTTGAGAGAGCGTCTGTTACAGCATTCTTAGCCTTGTTCAACATTCAAGATGTATGAACTGAACCATCCGAGTCATTTGACTTACGCGTGCCGTTTTGGAGTCGCAACTGAGACCAATTGGTTCGAATTTCTCGACGTCGGACTGAGAGATGGTTGCGCGGCGCAAATGAGCTTCAATGGTGTTGAGCCGAACGGACAGGTAGACCACAGGAGCTTGTCGCGCTAAGGCCTGCCGCCGGAGTGACGCTGACTTGGGTCCTCCACTGCAGCACCCCAGCCCGGACCGCGGGTCTGAGGTACCTTAACGCTCCGCCCCCACCAACGCAAGCCCTTCACGTGACCCGCCCACTGTCACTCGAACTTCCAAGTTCTGACTTCATCCATCCCACCTCAGCTGGGCTTTTTCTGAGTGTCGACTTTTTGCGTCCCGTCGATCGAAGCGGACCCAGACCTCCTCAACATCTCCAGATCACCACCACCCATCGACCACTCCAATATTCGCCCAACACTGTCCTTACAGACGCCCTCGGGCTCCCCCACGTCACATTTTTAGATCTCGTCGATTACCCCGCCAAGATGCCTCCCAAGAAGACCGACAAGGGCGGCGGCAAGAAGCCGACCGCGGCCAAGGCTGTCGAGGACAAGACTTTCGGCATGAAGAATAAGAAGGGTGGTGCCGCCCAGAAGCAGATTGCCCAGATGAACGCTTCGGCGAAGAACGGAGGCAGCGCCGACCAGAAGCGCAAGGAGGCCGAGAAGGCGCAAAGGGAGAGAGAAAAGAAGGCCGCGGAAGACGCCAAGAGGGAGACTGCCCTTCTTATGGCCAAGCCCGCTCAGATTCAGAAGGTTCCTTTTGGCGTTGACCCCAAGACTGTGGTTTGCATTTTCTTCAAGAAGGGCGACTGCGAGAAGGGAAAGAAGTGCAAGTTTTCACACAACCTAGAAGACGAGAGAAAGACGGAGAAGAAGAGCTTGTACACGGATACCCGTAAGGATGAGGAAGAGAAGAAGAAGGCCGAGACCTCCGCAGACTGGGACGAAGAGAAGTTGCGCTCCGTCGTCCTTTCTAAGAAGGGCAACCAGCAGACCACCACAGACAAGGTTTGCAAGTTCTTCATCGAGGCCATCGAGGACGGCAAGTATGGTTGGTTCTGGGTCTGTCCGAACGGCGGAAACCAATGCAAATACAAGCACGCTTTGCCGCCAGGGTAAGTCTTTTGACGACAGTAACAAGGACACAGCTGACATCTGGCAGATTCGTCTTGAAGACCAAGGAACAGCGTGCCGCCGAGAAGGCACTCTTGGACAAGTCACCTCTCAAGACTCTGACCCTCGAAGACTTCCTCGAGTCCGAAAGACACAAGCTTACTGGCACCCTCACACCCGTTACTCCCGAGACGTTCGCCAAGTGGAAGAAGGACCGTTTGGACAAGAAGGCAGCCGAGGAACAGGCCAAGAAGGCCAAGGAAGCAACCGGTCGTGCGCTCTTCGAGAGCGGCAACTGGCGGTCAACGGAGGACGACGACGACGAGGACGACTCCGAGGACGACGGCGTATGGAACTTGGAGAAGCTGCGCGCCGAGACCAAGGCCATACGGGACAAGAAGGAGGAAGAACGCTTACTGGCGCTCAACGGTGGTACGTTGCCTCCGGATGCGGTCGCGGCCGCCGAAGCATCCGGCTCTTGATTTTGCTACCGACGAGACAACCTTTCTGTACACGCCAGAGGCTGCGAACATCACTACGAAACAGGCCGATTCCGAGCACCTGCAAGACCAGGTTCACCCGGTGGCCGTGGAGATGTAACGCCAGATGGCAGAACCGTCTACTTTTCAGGCCTAAGATCAATGAAGTATGACTACGTTCGCGACGTGCAAATCACGTTTTGGGGACCAAACCTCGTGAGGCTTCACTATCCATGGGCGAAATTGAGGATTTCTGGCTATTCGGATACGCCAGCGTAAGACTGTTTGTTGATTACTTTTCAATTATGACATACGCTATCATAGTCTTGGATCTCTTGCCCTCCGTATAGTCTCTTTCAGAACTTCTCGACGAATGGCCTGATGTCAACCTCCTGTGTAAACGCGGATCGGTGTTGCGTGTGCAGGAACCAGTAAGTTTCAGCGATCTGGAAGACTTGTCAGCGGTGAAATCTGGCTGGCTTTGACTCGGACATAGACCTACAGCGTCTGGGGAGATCTTGCCATCCTCCACGCCGTTGTTCACCTGAATCTCCTTGCCCCAAGGGGTGTCGATGCCACCGTCGATAATGGCGTGCGAGACATGCACGCCCTTTGGGCCAAACTCGCGAGCCAGGGACTGGCCCAAAGCACGCATGGCGAACTTGCCCGCGGCGAAGGTGCCAAAGTAAGCAGAACCCTTGATCGAAGCTGTCGCGCCGGTAATGATCAAGGAAGGCGGGTGAGGCGAGTCCGCCACCGAATCAAGAAGCAGGGGCAGCGTCTTCTGCGCGAAAGTAAAAAATCCCTTTCTGAAGTATAGTCAGCTACTTATGCTCTGTACAGTAAGCGAGGCTGGGGGGAACTCACGGCGCGGCATCGAGACTGGTGTCCAGATCCTTCTTCGTGAGCTCCAAGAACGGCTTGCGGGCGAAGCCGGCGTTGACGTTGTAGATGGCCGCGGCGAGCTTGCTGCCGGGAAACTCCTTCTTGATGGTCTCGAAGGCGGCGTTGATGGCGTTTTCGTCCGTAGCGTCGGCGGTGATGCCGATGGCCTTGCCGCCGGACTGCTTGATTTCGTCGACGATGTCGTTGTAGCTCTCTGGCTTGCGGGCCAGGAGCACGACGGGATACACCTTGGCGAAGCGGACTGCTGCCGAGCGGCCTGGGGTGTCGTGTGAGCTTTGTTACTGAGCAGAAGCGCGGGGTCAACATATACTCACCAGTTCCGGAACCGGCTCCGGCGACGATTGCGTAGAAGGACTTGGACGCCATTTTATCAACTTGCTTCAGTGTCTACTGTCTAGTTTGGCTTGACGAATTATTATATGAATGAACTTGTTTGGTATACTCTTTCAAATGCTGAATGAGGGGTGAAGCCTTTATGTCTACATGAGCCGGTGTATTGGTAAGATGCCGCAAAGAGGTTAGGCCATCGCTCGGATGCATGACGGCATTTGCGGAGGGCCGAACGGCAGACCCGATTAATAATACCGCCCTCCGGCTGCTCCAATTATTATTTCTCCTCCGGGGTTGCGACTGCACAGCTTGTTAAGGTGATCCCAGTAATTTGGTGCTGATACTAACAGTGGCCCGCTGCCAAGTTCGCGATTGAAACCCGGTCACATCGGTACGGTCTCCGATCCTGGCCGACCGAAGGTGAAAGAAACGATTGAATCACAGTTGACTTGTGTCCTCTATTGATTTATAAGACACTGCCATGCATATCATTCAAAGATTGACATCATTTGAGGCTATTCATGTTCTTGATAAAAATGACCATTGAAATCGGTTGATCTTTCGGTGCCATCTATGGTTCGCAAGGATCCAAATAGCAACATTAGAACTTCAATTCATAGATGTAAAGTTATTCAAGCTCGGCTGGCCTACTGTATCAACTAAGGTTGTATTCTAGGAATCATTTACATCGTGACTTAAAACCACACCTCAGTAACAATGGCAAGAAGACTGTGAAGTGGTTCAGCTCGTCCCGCCAGGAAGCTCCTAAGCAAGCTGGCCCAATCGGGCAACCCCGCTGTTTCCCGATTAGCGCCCGTCGCATCGCGCTTCAAGCCCCCATCAACGCGTCGTTCGCTCTCACTTCATCAAACCATTGACTTCACCTCTACTGTATCATCGACATTTTGCCCAACACCTTGCTTTTCAGTGACCCTTTCAATTAAATCAGGCTCTATCGCCAATCCCGTCTGTGATCGCCGCCGAGTCACGGCAACGCCTGTCGCCACCCGTTCTTCATTCCTTCATGAACCCGACCCACGAGTTCATCTGAGCCAATATCTTTACCTCATAAGCTCATCACCTCACCACCTTAACTCAACCACGGCTGTCGCGATGCCGCCGCCACTATCTTCGGAGCCAAAGCCGAAGCCGAAGTTCGGCCCCTCACGCAGCCACATACCTCTGCCGAGACAAGGCACTTTGGACAAGTTCTTCAATCGATCGAGCGGCAACCTCCCGACGGCAGCAGCATCATCCTCATCAACCACCGCGAACAAAACGCCAACGAAGCAGACCGCGCCGCCCAGGTCTACGTTCGCCGTGGTCATTAAGTTAAGCCCCAGCAAACATGCAACAACGCCGCCGAGGACCGTAGAGGACGACGCCGACGACCTCGTCATCTCCGATCTCTCGCCTCAGTTCAGGAGACTCGCGGCGCAGGCGGCGTCGGGCGTGAGCCTGGCCAAGCCGGTCTTGCCAGACATCGACATTGACGAGCCCGAGGAAGAGGCGGAGGGCGAGGCGGAAGCGACTTCGTCCGGCGCGACACCCCAGCCGCAGCCGAAACGGCGGGGTCGTCCAAAGGGATCCAACAAGACTCCGCGGCCAGCAACCGAAGGGCCGAGAAAGCTGCGGCCGGACCGGCCCAAGGCCGGGAGCATGTACGCGGGTAAGCAAAAGCGGCGAGGACGACCGCCGAGAGCAGAGTCGCCCAAGCCGAGAGCCATCTACGAGGGTCTCAACCCGCACTTCAACGTCTTCATCTGCGAATGGCAAGGGTGCGAGGCTGAGCTTCACAACTTTTCCACACTGAAAAAACACGTCATGATTGTCCATGCGAGAAACTCGCCATTCCAGTGTCGATGGGCAAAGTGCGCCGAACGGCAACCGCCTGGTGACTTCCCCACATCGGCGGACCTCACATCACATATCGAAGATCTACATATGCTTCCCATTGCCTGGCAGGTCGGGGACGGGCCGCAGGTGTCATTCAAGCGATATGCCCCCGACGATGGGACCGAGCTCCCTGCCTACCTGTTTGACAAGGCGGGCAACCAGATCACGCCGTCGATCCGGGACCAAAGGGAGGAGGACTTCATCTCGTGGCGCAACAACAGGCGGAGACTCAAGGACCTTTTGCTCCTGCGGGACCAAAACCTGCCAAGTGAGGAGGAGGACAACGGAATGGAGGATGTAGTTGTCGAAGGCGAATGATGCTGGTTGTTGCTTGAACACTGTTGCAGACTTCGCGAACGACAGCGGGTTCCAGAAGGCAACGAACAGGGGCGACAGCAGGCAGGAAACAGTAGAGCCAAGAGAATTGCAAGGCGAATCGAGAATGCTGGGAGAAACCAAGCTTCCTGGCATCGTTTCGGATGAGGATTGGCCGACTGCGCCTCCCCAGGGGATGATGGAAACGGGGGTGTTCGCTGTAGATATTCCCCTTAGAAATGATACAGACGGGGACCGTTCGGATACTTGGAGAGGCCGCTTGGCGGTGGTGGTGGTAGTATTCCACTTTCCCCAGACGCAGCAGTGGGCGGTTCGCGGGGGCATCGTGCGTGCTGACGGGATGCGGATGCGCCGGAGAGTGTCGTGACCAATCTCGTAGCATGGTTCAATTTCCTCGAAGGGATGACTTGGCATTGCGGCTCTTGCCAGAAAGTTGACGGTTCAGATTGATTGATGCGGCCGGGACTCTCAGGGCGTGTTGATGGGTTCGGGATGCATTCCACCCTTTACATCATCGGCGGGGATGTGCGGTGTTTTGTGGGGGGGATTTGCTGGGTGTTGCATGAGGAGGCGAGTGGAGTGACACCTCAGCATCCAGGGAGGGCCGCTGTTGGAGAAGAAACAAGTCCCAGCCCTTTCTTTCGTCCAGGACCGGATATCAATGAACATGGAGTTTCGAAAGTTTCCGTCGCATAGTTGTCATTCAGGCAACCGATGAGGGACGTATCGTGAGAAACCAACACCTGCAGTGGAAGGAGCTGAGGCGTGAAGATCCGGTTCTAGAATTGCTCCCGGTGCGGCACGGCAGCGGCGGATGGAACCACTAAGGAGCTGCGAAGTCGCAAGCAGACGACGCCAAGTTCGGAAGGTGGCGATGGCTTAAGGCGGGTTCGCGGCGTGAGGCTTGCTCGACGAATCTCCTCTGTTCTGCTTCCTGATGAAGAATCCGCTTCAACAAGATGGCTCACCAGTGCCAGTCGAAACTCGCCCCTACCATCGTTGATGGTGGATGGTATCCGGAAAACGGGACCAATGGAGGACGCCGCTGATGCTACGGGTTCCTCTGGTTGATGGTACGCTACCAAGACAGGAAGTACCCGTAGCGCGGGATTGCACGGGAGCAGGGTAGGCGAGAGGTAGACCAACGGGTGTCTTGCAGGTATCGCGAGTGTCTTATTAGGCACATGGACAAGCTCAATCCAAAGTCGATAGGAAAAGTTTGTCCCGAGCTCGCGGCGTGGAATGGCCTGCAGGGTCAAAGGCAATGAGGATTGCTCATCATCCGTGCTCTAGTTGCCAATGCGTCCGATCAGTTCCTGTTCTCGGTCGTTTTTGCACGAGCCAAACAACAACAACATCGGCAGTAACGACACCAAGAACCCGGGGTCTCAGGGCGGTTGCGAGAGGATTCTTCTTCGGGTGTTGCTCTGGTTTCGGTTACTCTGGTGAGCTTGCGTATTGTCGGCTTGGCTTCACGAGCATGGGCTGGCGCTCAGTACCAAAGCCCTCCCTCCCGAGCCGGTGTCCGTTTTTGCCGTTGTTTCTCTCGTCGCCCCCGGTTTCTCGCTTCCTGAGTCGTGGTTGTCTCTTCATGACACGATGTGTCGGTGGGCATTACTAAGGCGAAGAAAAGTTGATGAGGCATAAGAAGGGCCGACGGGTTGTGATGCAACGGCAGAGATTGGGCGAAAGAAAGGTCGAGACCACGGAAACTATCTCAAGAGATAAAGTTGAGAGTAAAGAGGAGGGGATCAGACCAGCGAGCGAGCGTATTCTGCAAGGAGGGTGTTGGTGAGATAGTACCACCGAGCTACCGGACGGGTACCTACAGCCACAAAGTCGATGGATGGGACGGGATTCTGATGGCCACGCCACATAGCATCGACAATTCCTGGGTATTTGGGTCCGGTCTTCAGTGCACGCGTGCGAGCGAGGAGAAGGAGGAGGAGGTGGCGGCGGCATTGGTTGCTGGTTATGGTTGGCTTCGTGGGTAAAAGACGGCAAAAAGAGCCACCAATGGAAGAGGCAGAGCCAATCCTCACCGTCAGCCAGCCCATGAGCGGCGAGCCGTGGCCCCAGAGCGAGATGGAAAGCACCAGGGGGAAGAGAAATCGGTCCAGGCAATGGAATCTCAAGCCGGGGTCCCGCCTCCACTTCACCTTCACCGGACACCCCTGTCAAGAAATAATCCGTCCCATTCGGGTGCAGGACAGCGTGTGTGCCAGACCCGACGCAGTAAAACTCCCTTGCAAGTTGCCGCCCTGCCGCCCACCTCACCTCACCACAGGCACAGGCACAGGCGTGTGTTTCCTGCTGGCTGCGGTCCATCGTCGGTCGGCCGTTCTGCGCTTGCACTGGGCTGCCCCCTGTGCCCTGCGCTGCACTGCCCAGGAGCCCAGCGAGGTGGACAGGCAAGGCCTAGGTACTTCGTAGTGGAGGTGATTGCCAGTTGCCCACTGCCTGCGCCGCTGGTGGTGGTCTCGCTCCTTCTATCGCCCACCACCTGGCACCCACAGCAGCGAGGGTGCGTGTGTGAGGTGAGAGCCACTGGGACTAGACTGCTGCTGCTGGACTGAGGGGACTGAGGACTGAGAGGACTGAGGACTGAGAAGGTGTGAAGCCGTCCGGAAAGGCGCTATGCCCACATTACTAACTCGCTCCAACTCTCCCGTCACCTTACCTTACCATCCCGTCCATACCGTCTATCTACCTCTGCATTTCCTCCAGCCTTGGTACTTCGCCATTACCAACGCTGCCGTTCTTCCTACTCACGCCTCGCCGACAGTCCCACGTTCCTCCCACCCGTACACCTCATCTCCGACCCTGCTGCTGGCTGTCTCTCCTCTCCCCTCACCTCTCTTCTCCGCCTCCGCCGCCTCTCCGACATAATCGGTCCCTCGCGTCCCTCTCTCGTAGCTGCCCCTTCAGCCATGGCATCGGTCGCTTGATAGCGCACCCCCGAGATTCCGATATGCCTGCCAGTCGCACCCATCAGAACGGCGCCGCCCAGTTCAACCAGAAGCTGAAGAACCTCTTTCGCATCAACCTAAACAGCGGCGCCGATCGGGACAGGGAGAAGTCGTCCACCGCCCACGTCCATTCCTCTCAGGATGCCCCCACGCGCCCCGAAGTACGGAGCAAGTTCGGAAGCAGCTTCTTCAAAGGCACCGTCGGTCGATTGAGGACGAACACCACCGCGAGCGAAGGAAATCCCCTCGACGAGGCTCTTAGCCCGACCGCACACGCGAATCCCTACTTCGCACACCAGGGCCAGCCGGGCCTCCGTCACCACAATAACGAATCTGTACCACCCAGTCCCCCCGATACCCCCAACTTCAAGATTCAAGGCCCTGACGGTGGCCCCGAACAGACTACGAGTGCCGGGAGGGAAGAATTGGCACGGAAACTTAGGAGAGTCGCGAGTGCTCCCAACGCCCAGGGTCTTTTTTCCAAGGGCAAGGGTAGTGCCGAACGGCCGGCCACCGCAGAGCTCGCGAAGGATCCTCTCGTCATAAATAAAGACTCGGGCACCCTCGAGATGGTCGACGCCGCCAGCCTCAACGGCTCCGCCTCTGCCGCAAACCTGGGTATACCCGACGCAGATACTCTTGGTAACCTGCCACCACCCAATCGCAATAGCCTCGCCTTCAGGAGGACGTATAGCTCCAACTCCATCAAGGTTCGCGATGTTGAGGTCGGCCCTCAAAGTTTTGACAAGATCAAGTTGATTGGAAAGGGAGATGTCGGCAAGGTCTACTTGGTCCGCGAGAAGAAGAGCAGCCGGCTCTACGCGATGAAAGGTATCATCCCTCGGAATGCGTTCTTGTCCCCGACGTGACGCTGACTCGTTACAGTGCTGAGCAAGAAGGAGATGATCAAGCGAAACAAGATCAAGCGCGCTCTCGCCGAGCAAGAAATTCTGGCCACGAGTAACCACCCGTTCATCGTAACGCTTTACCACTCCTTCCAATCGGAGGACTACTTGTACCTGTGCATGGAATACTGCAGTGGTGGAGAGTTCTTCCGAGCACTTCAGACCCGCCCTGGCAAGTGCATTCCTGAGGACGATGCTCGATTCTACGCCGCCGAGGTTACGGCGGCTTTGGAATATCTGCACTTGATGGGCTTCATCTACCGCGATTTGAAGCCGGAGAGTAAGTCTGCATGGGTACGATTGGTAATCAGTAGGTTGCTGACACTATCGCAGACATTTTGCTCCACCAGTCGGGCCACATCATGCTTTCGGACTTTGATCTGTCTAAGCAGTCCGACCTCGGTGGTAAACCCACCATGGTTGTCGGCAAGAATGGTGCCAGCACTACGTCAATGCACGTCGACACTCGATCGTGTATCGCCAACTTCCGCACAAACTCGTTTGTCGGAACCGAAGAGTACATCGCCCCGGAGGTCATTAAGGGTAGCGGCCACACTAGTGCGGTGGACTGGTGGACGCTTGGTATCCTGATTTACGAGATGCTTTACGGCACCACCCCGTTCAAGGGCAAGAACCGCAACGCCACCTTCGCGAATATCCTGAGAGAGGACATTCCCTTCCCCGACCACGCCGGGGCTCCGCAATTGACCAAGTAAGGACATCAAATCTATGCTCGGGGCAAAGAAGCTAACAATTCCATAGCCTTTGCAAATCCCTGATTCGCAAACTACTCATCAAGGACGAGAACCGTAGGTTAGGTGCCAAAGCCGGCGCTTCGGACATCAAGGCGCATCCGTTCTTCAGAACAACCCAATGGGCGTTGATTCGTCACATGAAGCCGCCAATTGTACCCGTCGCGGGTCGTGGTGTCGACACTGTCAACTTCCGCAACGTCAAGGAAAGCGAGAGCGTGGATTTGAGCGGGTCGCGGCCGATGAACGTGAAAGGAGTGCCCCTGGACAGCGGTCTGGCAACTCCTGGTGGTGAAGTTGCCGACCCTTTCGAAGAATTCAACAGCGTCACTCTCCACCATGAGGGTGACGAGCACAGGTGAACAGCTGAGATCTACGTGATCGACAAACCGACCCCTGGTTTGCGCACGTTCACCGAGCCAGGTTTAAGCCGCAACACGAGCCATGTGAGCCGGTGCTGATTGGAGGACGAATTGACTACTATCGCGAGAGAGCAGGCGTCGGGCTACTTGGGCCCGCGCGGACTATCACTTACGACGACGATATTGGAGAGAGGATGAAACACGCCTGATGGTTTTTTGACAGAGGAACGAAGGGTATGAAAGAAGAGGATATCCCCCAAACGCCTCCGGATTGTGAAAGGGGGAGAAGCAATTATTTTACGACCCTTCGGTCTTCCTTGGGATTCTTACGACAAAAACAACATCAAAAACCCAGCATATGGTCTCCGTGCCTTCATCATCGGGAGTTTTTTGTTTTTAATCTCTGCTCGTTATGGTCGTCTCTTGCTTTCTGGTTTTTTTTATTATTGCTTTCTTCGCGCGCGTCTTTACTGGAAACCGAACCAAACACTGGCGTTTATCGAGTTGGGAATCATTTCGAACCAAAGAGACAGACAGACAGAGAAGAGAGTGTCCACGGCAGGAGAGGGCGGGGGGCGGGGAGGAAGAAACGAGTGAAGAGGATGAGGTGTATGAGGGGATTTTGCGGTCCGAGGAAGAGGGATGGGGGAGGCGAAATTTGTTGCTGTAAACCCTCTTTGCCATCATTAACAAATCAAACGAAACGTGAAAAATGATTCGAGCTTGTGCCGTGTCTGTGTGTGCCCCTCGCAAGGCTGGCTCGTCTGTGTGGGAGGCAATGACTATGGACGACAGCGGCGTTTGGACGGCCCCGGTGGACGGTAAAGTTCTCGTCCGACGATCGGTCGAATAATATCTGATTTGTTCCGTCATCAATCCTTACAGGCTGATATCTCTCGGCCACGGGACTTGAACTGAGGACACCAGACGCGTGTGTGGACAGGACTAACGAACGACACGAGACGATTTGCGGAAGTTCTTGTTTTCTTCGGATTACTACAGACCGCACAAGCTCCGTTTCGGTAAGCTCGAATCTATCTCCGCTAATACACTGGCTCAAACCGAACAAAGTCTTTGTTTTGATTTCTTTTCCCCTCGGATTTCTTCTCTCTCACAGATGTCTTGTTCTTTCGAGGCCATCTTTTCCTGTTGTCGCTGTGGACGCCCGCGCTTTTTCGTGGAATCACAAACACACCAAATATCGATAAACATACACGTACTTTCTCTCGCGCGCGCGCACTTTCGGCTCTCACTTTAGTGTCAGAATGAACACGTCCCAGGGAATAGCCCCGAGAGCTGCGAAGAGCTACTTCACGAACGCTGCCTAGAGCTTCGCCTTTATGGGCTCCTGCTTGGAGGGGGCGGTGGCCTCCTCGTTCAGGTGGACTTGGCCCGTCTTCTCGCCGTTGCCGAAGAAAATAACCTGGACGGTAAGGTCGTCCCTGCACTGCTTGTTAGCCTTTTCGATTCTGCGGATGACGCTGTCTAGAGCTGAAGGGGCCGACTCACCTGTAGCGTCTAGAAAAGGGGGATGGCAGGGTAAGCAGAGCAGAGACCTGCTCCTCGTTCTTTCCACCCAGGGCGTTGCGGACGAGATGGGTGGCCACGTTCTTGTCCTTGACAACAAACCGCTCAGGGGCGTCGGGAGAGATACCCCACTGCTGCAGGCGGATGGGCGTCTTCTGGCCGTCAACGCCCTTGTCCTTGGCCTGCTCGACGGGCAGACCGGATTGCTTGGAACCAAAGATCTTGGACCACGTAGAGTCAAACTGGGACCCGGTACCGGCGGCCTGAGTCTCGATCCACTTGCCGACGAGGCCGACAACCTCCTCGTTGGTGAGCATCTCCCACAGACCGTCAGTGGCCATAACAACGAAGTCGCCGTTCTCGGGCTCGATCTTAGTGGTGGTGACGACGGGCTCGGCTGTCACGTAAGGGGGCGTCTTGAGGAGGGGGGAGGCGGAGCGGGCGAAGAAGGATTCCCTAAGGCGGTTGGTGATCTCGCGGCTCCACTTGTAGCTGGCGTCACCGAAGGCACGGGTGGGCTCAAGGCCACCGAGGACGCGACCGTTATGCACGACACGGTCTTCGCCAGGGTGAAGCTTCCGTAGGCGGGCCGCCTCGTCGGGGTTGCCACCGGTTTGGTCAACGGAGAGGGCGGTAGCGGTCCACTTGCCGCTGGCGGTGCGGCGACCAAGGACGGCGCGAGAGTCGCCAGTACAGGCTACACGAAGAAGCTTCGATCTGCTGTCGTAGAAGGAGAGAAGAGCGCAGGAGCCAGAGAGGGCGGGTGCGAGAAGCTCTGCGGCCATGGTCTTGGAGCCGGCCTTGATGACCCTCTCAACGCTCTGGTTCACGATCTCATCATCCAGGCGGGTGAATCCTGACTTGATTGCGGTGTCGATAGCCTCGGCCGCGGGGGAGAGGTCCTTGGAGGCTTGGTAGGTGGTGTTCAACTCCTTAGCTACGGACAGGATCAATTCCTGACGCAGCTTCGCCGATGTAGTCCAGCCGCTGCCCACTTGTTAGCATCTGCAAGCACGTTACGTCTCTAGCTCGGGCACGTACGCGTGACCGTCAAAGACACCCCAGAACATCCAGTCGCTGCTGTTTCCAACGGCACCGGCGGCCTTGTTGGGGACTTCGACAATCTTCTCGGCATGGTCGTCCTCGATCGGGTCGTTGCTGGGGAGCTGTACCAGGTCGTATCTCACAACGCCCTGGCCCCTGTTCACAAGGAACGACTGCTCCGTCTTACGCAGCTTCTGCGTGGCTTGCTCGGGGGTCAACATCTCGATAACCTTTCGGCCGTCGTCGTCGCTCGTCGCTTTCGAGATCGGTCCTTCTCCTACGAAGGTACCGGTGTGCAGCTGGTCAGCCCCGACAACCAGGACGGCGCGGGTCGGAGCAGCATCGCCGCCGCCAGCGGCGCCGGTGGTGAAGCTCCTCGTCAAGCTCTGGGACTTGTCCAGAGACGCGGTGCCGTCGTACGAGTACCAGGCGCCGTAGCCGACGAGGGTGGACACAAGGGCGACGGAGAATCGGCGGATGTACATGGAGGACTTTAGCGGCTGGACAGCGGCAGCATGCTCGGGGTGCGATCGTTGTTGGGTCGTGGTGGTTGTCGTCTGAGAAGATCGTAGACCTTGGCCGTGACGGGTCGAGTAGGAGGAGGAAGGGGGATGATGTTCGAAGAGGCCTCGTCGGCTGTTGCGTGCGAGCAAGCTACGTGCCGTACATCGGTATGTTGTCCGTAAGGCCCTCACAGCTGCGCGATGCATTTGGGGCGTTTGGACTGGATGGCGGCCCGGGTCCAGTGGTTAGAAAATGGTCGTGAGAGGGTTTCGCAAGAACGACACTGGGCCCTGGGTTGAGTGAGAGGGACCTGGTGCGGGTGGTGCCAAGACGTCGTGCCTCAGGCCAATAGCGTCACTTGTAGCGGCGGGCGTTGCTGGTGTCGTTGATTGCGATGCTGCTAAGTTTAGATTGTCAGACGGGCGACAGCAACAGGGCCAAGACGATCAAGGACGACGTTTGCCGGTGGGCTGTGAACGAGGTGGCACCAATCAGGGGATTTAAGGAAGTGTGAGTTGTGTCGTCGGATGTTTCAGAGATTCAGTTGACAATTGGCAGAGGCTCCTGGTATCTGCGACCTCACAGTGAGGAAATCAAGGGAGTTGCGTTCTGGAGCAGTCGACTTTCGTTGTTCTACATGGATCCTACAGGGTGTCACCAGGGAAGGCAGATTCCTTTGGCGAGCTTATCTTATCCTGCTGGTGATCCCGCTAGCCGAAAGCACAGGGGACTTGCCTCCGTCTCTCAGACGGGCCCCGCCAACCCCAGATCTTTCTCCTCCACGCTAAAGTACCTGACATGCTTTGCTTCAGTCGACCCGTAGATCTTAAGGTTCCCAGCTCCCTTAACAGAAGGCCTGGACCCTGTCATGTCAGGTTCGTCAACGCTTTGGCGTGTTTCTGAGTCGTCATGTATGCATATTTTGACGCGGTCCAATGGAGGAAGCATTCGCAGTTCGTCTCGCGTTGCTTCATTGCGATCTCCTCCTGTCTGACTTGGCCCGCCGAAAACTCAATTGCCGGTATCCTGGCCCGCGCCTGTCTACAAGATTAAGCTGTTCCCCTTGACCTGACTTCACACTGGCAATCGACCTTTTCTGAAGTACGTCCGTTGTGTTTTGCATATCTCAGCCAAGCGTTACTGTCGTCTGGTCTACGCCCGCAGGTTCGCAGCCCACATCGCAAAGTAGAGGCTGAATGTTACATCATCACCCCTCCCGAGTCACCCGGTGGCACATGTAGGAAGATTCATTGAAAACATTGGTATTACTGCTTTGACTGCGGCAGTATCTTCTCTATGCTGAGCTGCAAGTGACATGTAGACCCCATCGGTCCTCCTCCGTTAACTCCATTTGCTCAATGGCATGATGTATCGTACCCTACCTCCCTTTAACGCCAAACCTGGTTTAGATCAAGGTCAATGATCGTAATGCCAAATCCCCACATCAAAAGTCCTCAGTCCAATTCAAAGACCGTTGGCCGTCATGTCCAAATCAGGGGGAACTTTCCAGCCATGAGCCTGAGCGGCCCGCTTGTACGCGTCAATAGCCTCTCCAATTCCATAGTCACCACCGGATCGGCCTTCCAGACGCGCAGGGTAAGGTTCAAGACTGCACATCGCCATGCGCACTTGAAGCAGTACACTCTCCATGCTACTGACAGGGCTCCAACCGCTGTTGGTGAGAAGCTCCATGCACAAAGCGCCGCCAGCCGTGACGTGACCACCGCCCCTCTGGGAGAACGGCAAGAACCTGGGGCGAATGACGCGAACGAAAGGCGGGGAGAGCGGAAATTGTTGACCGAAGCGAACCTCAAGAACGATGCTGGAGACCTTGTTGCGCTCCATGTCTTTCGCGAGTGGAAGGGATAGCTCGAAGCTATGGAGTTCGAGAGTCCATTGGAACATGTTGTTGATGTTTTCAAAGTCCATGTACCAGCCAAGCTCGTGAAGAGGCGTCTTGGCCTGGAGCTTCTGCAACTTGGCAAGCTCTTTGCCCAGCACTTTTCGTCCGTGGTCGGAGGCCCAGACGGGGGCTGGAAGTCGGGGAAGTGAAGCCACGTCCAGGGTGCCAGGTGTGAAGCCCAACTTGTCGGGGTCAGAGTCGAGAATAACCGTGTCGTTGTCATCATCGTCGGCGCTCACGCCGTCACCGTTGCCTGCATTCTTGCTCAAGAGAATGTCAAAGTCGTCCGCCTCTTCATCAGCAGCCTGACCTTCATGGTCTTCGACGACAAGCGGGTTACCAGATGATGAGCCCGGAGATGTCTTTTGCTGGCGCGAGTTTGGAAGAGAAGCCGTTGGGACCTCAACGTCGCTGTTGTTTTCCCCCTTGATTCTGTAACGCGGGTCTTGAGTGATGTATTGTTTGGCCGTCTTTGGTTTGGCACCAGGAGCGGTGGGGCTGGGCGCCTTAGGAGATGAATGCCTCTGGACAACGAGATATCGACATTGAATCCAGTCGACCTTGTCAACCACGTAGTACGGAGCCGAGGATTTGAACTCGGCCGTTCTGTTAATAATCTCACAGAGACTAAGAGCAGCAGACAGCTTCAACTCTGATCCAATCCATGAACCGCCCGAGTTTCCGAAGCCGCCATAGGTCTGACTGATGCCGAACTGATTACTGAAGTAAACGCCATGTCCGTAAGCGCGGCCATGGAGCGTGTCCTTGAAGTCTAGGCCAGACCTGATGATGCTGTGCCAATTTCCGAGCGGGCTGCCATGCCATGCAAAGATTGTCGGGTAGTTCTGCGATGCTTGTTGCGCTAGCGCTTGGTTGAAGCTGTGCTCTTTCTCCGGAGACCCCTGAGCGAAACGAAACTGCATCCAGTGGTCGCCCAAGCCCTCGATCTTCTCATGTTCTTTGCTCGGAACATCCTCTGCCTCGCTCATACCACAGTCGTCGCTCTTGTCAAGCTGAACAATGAAGGAGCGGTTAGAGGCCACGATCCAACGCAGAAGCGCAAGAGCGGATTTCGTAATCTTGTCGCAGTTCATCAGAGGTAGGCCTTTGCGGTCGAGGAGGTGTTCACGCAAAACCCTTATGGGCGGGATCGTTTGGACAAGAGTCATGAGAGCCTCCCTTTGATAAACTGGAGCCAGGTCATCGAGGTCGTGCTCGTAGGCGTACAACTCCGCCTCGCCTTCGTCGTCCACAATCGCGGCACCGACGTCGCCTGCGGCTTTCGGATCAGAGAGTTCAGGGGCACCATAGACTCGCGTCGCATTGCTGACCATCGGGTTTTTCTGAGTGGAAACCATGCAGTCAAACTTCACGATTCTGCCGTTGATGTTATCGCTGGAATTGCGAACGGTTTCGATGCTCGTGATACGGCAATGGTGTAGATCGAGTTTCTCGTTGTTCGGGGGAACAGTGACCTGTTTGACAATGGCGACAATATCTCCAACTTTGAACTGCTGCTCCTGAGTGTTGTCCAGAAACAATCTGCCGCTTGAGATCGATGCTCGGACGTAGATAGGGGAATTGATGGTTGTCTCAGTTGGAGGTGTCGCTGCCTGGGCGGCCTGGGCGGCCTGGGCTGCCTGGTTTCTGGGACGATTGTAAACCTCGGTATTGAGGAGAGCAACTGGATCCAGAGTGAAAAGTGGCACTTTGATGGCCAGGCCTTGTGGCCACTCTCGAATCCGATTGGCATGCAGGCCAGCAGCACAGAAGCTGACGAGAAGGTCGACAACGCAGGGTCGAGCAATGATGTCGTGTTCAATGCTCGGGCCAAGACCCAGAGCCATATACTGGAACAGACATAGTGGCTCGGAACAGACATATGGCTTGATTGCCGTGAAGTCAGTGTTCAGCTTGCGGTGGCAGACCAGACAGTAATGCGTGCTTTTGACGAAGTACCGGAGCGCAAATTGCATGGCGATCAAGGGCATGCTGAGCTGTTCCTTAGGCAGCGGACCTGCAACGTTAGGGTTGCTGCGCACGAAGTCCTGGTTGAGAAGAGGGCGGGCAGTGCTAGATACTTGAAGTTCGTCGATGGCAGGGTCGGTGCTGCCGTGAGCGAATATGCCCTCATCCATGCGCAGATGACCGGCTTTGGCCTGCTCCTGCAGCAGTTCCTTGGCTTTGTCCCATGACACATTGTAATGCAGGCGGTACTTGAGAAGGAGTGCGAGCTCCGTGTTCATGAAGGTGGCGATTGAGTTGGTAATGGGCATTTGCATGAAGGCGGCGTCCTCTGTCGATTCGTTGATCTCGATGTTGACACGATTGAACTTGGGGTTAAAAGCAGTCAGAGCCGAGCTCAACGTAGGCTTGTACTTGGTGCACTTCCCGAAGATGAACTGCATCGTGGAGGAGTGGCCAGGACCAAGGTTCAAGAACGTCTCCACAGAAGGGTAGCTTGAGTCAAACCTGCAAAGCAGAACGACGTAATCCGAGGGCGCGATCTCCCAAGCCTCGAGGGTGTCGTCAGGAAGGCCGAGATGGGCGACGGGGAGGGACAGTGCGAAGACGCAACCCATCTGGTGGGCGTCGGTCAGTAACGCAATTTTGAAGCCGGCTTCCTTGGCTCGGCGAAGGTCGTCGATGAAGCGACCGGTGACTTCGATAGGCTTTCCTGATGCGTTGGGAATTTGCTGCAGGGTGGCAGGAGCGGCATCCAGACCAAAGTCCATGTCGTCGTCGTAATAATAATCGTCCTGGTCATCGTCCTGCGATTCGCCGAGGTCGTCAACCTGATCGATGTCCGTCATTTCCTCGTCAGAGTTGTTTCCCTCGGAAGCAAGAGCGGCGCTGAACTTTTTCGACAGCAAAGTCAGAGTCTCCAGAATCGATTTGGTTTGAGTAATGTCGGGCAGGTCATCGAGAAGGCTGGAGATGACTCGAGGAGTAGCATCGTCATCGGTGTAAGCCAAGAAGCCTGAGCAGTTTGGGTAGTCGTCGATGCTCAAAGCAACAAGACGGACTACCAAAGATGTCGACAACAGAGCCTCATGCGAGATCTCAAAGACGATCTGTCCGTCGTCATCTCCCTTTGTGATGTTGGAGATGTGGGCGAGCGATGCGGCCTGGTGAGAGGCGTCTGCAAGGTCGCTGTTGAACTTGCGGCGCGTCATTGTGACTGTGAGGCTGACGCTGAGCACGCCTTTGGGGGCTGGTAGAGCGTTTAGCAATATTCTTTTAATAAGTGATCAGATATTGAAATCCGGAGGTGAAGAGAAAGAGAAAAGAAGAAGGGTGCAAGAGAGAAAAATCATACTCACTGTGAACGGCTCAAAATATTATAGATTTCGAGGTTCCTGTGCCATCCAGAAGTTGAAAGACAAGACAATAAATCCAGGAGCAAGAAGTTGACAGACGCCAGAAAATCTCCAAAAGTGAGATCTTTGAAGTCTAGGTTGACTCAACGGAAAAAGAGTAAGGTCAGGAAGGTGCCGCAAGGTAGGAGAAGAAGAATGGCGGGGCCGTAAGCCAGGCTGGAAAGGTAAGGAAGGTAGGTAAGTGGTAAGGCAGGTAAGATACCTTAGGTAGCTGCACTCAAGTATTGGCTCCTTCCCTTTGCTTCGACCACCTCTTTGGTATGGGTACGTCAGCCGCGGAGCGTCCAAAGTTTCTCTCTGCCTCTTCGGAGAAATAAGGTAATAAGAGTTGAAGTAACTAAGATAAGGCGCCTCCTATTCGAAAAGTGAGGTATGGCAAGGCAAGGTGACAGTGAGTTGGTTCGGGTTCCTTCCCCCCATGTAAGGAGGTAGGTCGGTCAGACAGTCAGTCTGGGGCGAGTTCCACGTCCCAGCAGCATGGTACCGCCCAGGCTGCAGCGCCTGCTGCCTACCTTACCTGTGTGCGTCCACGGGTCTCCGAGTCCTCGTTTCCAACAGCCCAGGTCACTGCAGTACCAACAACCGCCAAGCCCTGCTCGTAGAAGGCGATTGGATGCCTGTGGCAAACCGCATGTCCTCTTCGAGGCAGCATAGGTGTTCGCTAAACTGCTGGTAAATTAATCCACGGGACCAACAACCGGGACGTTGGGGAAAGCCATCCAAACGCCTTCTATTACCTAATCTTTTCTTCCCCGGATCCGTGGGACATCGGAGATGGTCCTCCGGCCGCGGCCCCACGCCGATCTTTCTTGAATGGCATGTCATTTGAGATGCACCAGGTACGGGACCGACGTCTTGTCATGGGAATGCCTTTCAAACGTCAACATCTCCTCATACCACGATATGTTGCTACGAGCAACAAGCTATTGTCGAGAACTTACTAGGTATTACTATTAAATGTTTTCCATGCGAAACCTTTCCAAACCGTTCGAACTCAATTGCATCGGCGTCCTGCCCCTCCACCGATAGTATCCCACGACCTTCTTTATGGCACCGCCCCAGCCAAGCCTGCCCCTCTGCCATGCCTTGGGTTTCCTTCCGTCGCTGCATGCCTGCACAAGCATTGTCGGATTGACTGCCGAATCGGCCATGACTTCAACATCTCCAACGCCAGGCTGTGGCATATCGACTAAAATCTCCGCGTTCAGCCGCGACGGCCGTCGCAATCTCGATTGCGGCATCGATGCCGCAGCGGCAGCGGTCACCCCGCCGCTGCTGTAGACTTGAGCCGTGACGCCGCCGGATGAGAAAGCTGACTCTACGGCACTGGCGGCTGTGACGTCAAAGTAGACCTCGAGGCCGCGCAGTTGGTCAAGGTAAATGATGAGCAACGAGAAAACGACGGCTGCTACTGAGGCTACCCAGAAAACCCAGAATCGGGATCCGTTGGGTGAATACTGTTCATTCATTGAAAGTATGGCAGACACCACGGTAAAGGGGAGCAAAATGCCTCCCAGATAGGTGACTCGGTCGAGTGCTCGCTGGTTCGCTTCCTTGTCATCTTTCGAATGCCCTTCAACACCCGCAGGCGGCCTAGTATTTCCGAGATAGCCAGCGTCTCGTGTCCGGGGCTGCGCTGTCGTCAACCCCCGTGTTGAAGGCAGCCACGAGGTCTGTGGGGCCGTCGTCGCCATCTGCGATAGTGTGACACGACGCTGTAGCCTGTCGAGAAGATGACGCCAGTCAGGGTGTTGCATATCGCTCGCTGTCGTACGTCGTTCCTGGTTGCGAGCCTCGTCCAGATTCTGCTCTAACGACTCTGTTGCTTGCCAGAACAGACTGGCGTCATCCAAAGACTGCGGAAGTGTTTCGAAAAGGTCTAGCCACTTTCCATAAACCGCATCAGCCAAAACATCAGGCAGGCCTTGCCTGACTACATTCGTGTGCCGGAAGTTTCGAAGAAGGCTGTCTTCGAGACCAGGAAACTCGTCTCCTTCTGCAATCAGCACATTCCACACAGAGGTGCCGTCGAGTTGCGATTCGTCGATTTTCGTTTGCCATGATCTCGCGACAGAAAGAGGTCGGCGAGCTTTTCTGAGCTGTGATGAAGGGTCATTCCAAATAGGTCGGTCCAGAAAAAGAACTAGAAAGACGTCAGCTTTGCATTACTACAGAAACCCGGGGAAGACCTACTATCGGCTTTGCTGCTCATCCACAAGGACGCGTGGCAGAATATGACTGCCTGTCCATCTCGAGACATGGAATGGAACGGTGCCTCGTCCATCACATCCACCAGGTCCGACTGCCTGGCCGATGGCTTATACCCAAGATCCGGCCCAATGGCGGTTCGATCGACTTTGACAAGCTCGGGATATTCGAAAGACACGAAGCAGTCGCCATGGTCCTGCTTCAACGGCCGATGTCGTCGCCGTCCCGCATGCGCTTCGAGAAACCCCGGGTCGACTCCCAAAGAATCTCTCAGAATCTGAACCAAGTCTAGCGGGAGCCCCTGAATGACGGTGAGCCTCCTCCGCCCAACAGCTTCTCCCAGAAGGTCCTCGGCGCGGCTTAGGAGTCGTTGTCTGCAGGTCTCATCTTCCCAATCAAGGACATAGGCAGACGAAACGGTCTCGGGCAGCTTGCCTCCCATCGACGACCTGCGGACGAGCAGCGCAGGCGTGTTGGAGCGCTTCTTGTGCTCGACTACGTCGCTGGCCGTCGGCGGCGGTGATTCGTGATCATATTTCTCGGAACTGGCCATCTTTGCAGGCTTGTCGACGACGTATCCAACCTACTTGTCTTTCAAAATCATGAAACCGAAACCCTGGGTCAGCCTTAACCCGGGGGAGAAATTGCAGTTATTAAAGAAGATCGCCATGGCTGGGACACTTGTCGAAGGAGCCGTCAAGTGACCTACGCTAAGACCGTCTCGAAATATCGAATTGATCTTTTTCTCCCTCCTCCAGCTTCACCGGAGCCCACTAGCTCCCCCTTAACTTAGTCGACGCCACTGAGTGATGTGTGGACGACAGCCATGGCAGCAGCCAGATCCCTCCCCTAAGATGAGGGCAATCGCGGCTTTTCGTGAAGCTCTTAGCCCCGAAGCTATGCAAAAAGATCAACACGCCTTGCCACGTCAAGCCGCACCACGCGGGTTCTTTGCACGAAGCGCGTGGAAGATGGCTTGTTTACCGCTTTTTCCTGTCTCAGAAGATGGAGGTGCAAATGTTGCAAGGCCAAAGACAGCATCTGGGGATGGTGGCGCTTGACTCGTTGACATTGTCATTGGCTGTTCACCGAAGGTCACCTGGAAGTGGGGTGCAGCTCTTGCACGCCCGTCTTTCCGCGGGGTTGCAACCACCAAACGCGTCCCACCGCGACTCACCGAAACATCTATCGCACTGCTCGTCGACGACGCCTTCACGACGCGCCGTACCCAAGAGCCCTTCGTCTGCAAGAACGAAATCCCCATAATTATGGATCAAGGACGAGAATCGACCATGCTGCACTCGCAGCCGGAGCTCACGCCCCTCGAGGGTGAGGTTCTGGAGGAGTACGAGAAGTTGGCGGATAACATGAAGAAGGTTTGTCCATGCCCCTCCCTGCCCAGCTGGAAGCATTGCAGGAGGGCCCATTCTGACTGATTGTTCGACACAGCTCGCGCAGACATTGGAAGATCTGAGCAGTTCACCGAGCACCGAGATCCTCGACGGCCTCCGCGAATTGGAGCGCAAAACGAGCTTGGTCTACACCCTCCTCAAGGCTAGCGTCTACAGTATAGTGCTCCAGCAGGAGATGGATTGTGGCAACCAGGAAATGGAATGGGGTGAGCGGCCCGGGGATCACGAGGAGTAAACAAGTGCGGAGGAAGGTTTTGACGAGCCGCCGGATAACATGATGAGGCATGTGTCCTGCAAACGTAGAATACACACACGATGGGCTATTATGAAGCATACGACCAAAAAGAGGAGATACCCCTATTCAGAGCAGGCAGATCACATGGAATGCCCAAGCTCTTCATATCCTTATCACAAAACAAACCAGACTATTGGGAGATCTCTAGTGGTGCGCTTGACATGGTACAGTGGTATACAAATGGTATACAGTTGGATTAATATACAGAGCCGCCGTAGTACACCTTTCTCGCGTCGACCATCTTCTTTCCGCGGCCGATGGCGATCTGCTCCGGGTCGGGCTGATTCGTGAGGCACTCGTAGACGACCTTGACGGTGTTGTAAGGGTTCTTGGAGCGCATGATCTTGGCCGACAGGTCGTGGATACCTGCGAGGCGGGCCATTTCGAATATACGGTGGGAAACGCGGAGTCCGAAGCCTTGCAAAGAGTGAGCACCGCATCTGCAGTCGTTTCAATAAAGACATACCTGGGGGACGGGACTGCAGCTTCACCACAGTGCCCGAAATCTTCTTCTGGATCTCGCCGTAGATGGTACGGTTCTCGTACCTCCGAATCGGCCTCATGTTGCGAATGGCCAACATTCTAGCCGTAGTCCTGGCAATGCCGAAATCCACAGACTTGGCCTCTCCCAGACCGAGCCTGCCGTCACCGTTACCGGCAACGACGATGATGGAAACACTGCGGATCTTGCCCAGACGGGTCTGGTTGTGGACCATGCGCGCAACGATGGGTTTGGCGATGAGCGTCTGGATGTCGCGGATCGAAATGCCAGTCAGGGCCTTGATCTTGGCGTATTCGCCCGTGGGATCCAGGTCATCGTCCTCAGCGTCCTCGAGGGTGTACAGGCCCTTGACGCCCTCGACCTTGCCGAGTTTGGGCGCGAGCGCCGTCTCGCCTTCGGGACCCTCTATCGCCTTCCACGAGTCCAGCCGAGGGGGTTCAACCGGGTTCTTGTCTGTGCTGAACTCCCGCCCGAGCTCCTTGTAGAACTCCTTGTCGATTTCGTCGAACCACTGGGTGTTCACCGGCTCCGACGCCGGCTTTGTCGACGAGCTGCCCAGCACGTCCGTATCCTCTTCAATCAGGAACTTGCGGCGCAGCTCCGGGTTCTTCTCGAGCTCATTCAGCTCCTCATGAGTGAAGTCGATCTGGTCCGGATTGTCTGTCTTGAGTTTGCGCAGGGCGCGGGCGTAGGCCTTGCCCATAGAGTCCTTGAGCTGCACCTCGACCCGGTCCGCCAGCTTCTCAACATAATCGTCGACCCATTCCCTCCGTGGGAGCCACTCCACCTCCCGCGGCTGAACGGGCTTCTGCGGTTTCGCATCGATTACGGGCTGGATGGTCGCGAAGTCCTCGAGGTAGTTCTGTCGGTAGGGGTCTACACGCAAACGGCCCTGTACAGCCAGATCTTTCGGGTCAATGGCGTCCTCCGCAGCCTCGAGGGCCTCCATCTGCTCGGGGGTGTATTTCTTCCTCAATTGTGCCAACTGCTCGGGGGTGTAGTCGGGGAAGTGTTTCTTGGCATAGCGTTGGGCAGCGTCCGGGTTCGTCAAGCCCATCTTCTCTGCGGTAATGTTCTTGAATCTGGATCTTCTGCGTGTCGACCGGCTGGATGAGGTGTGGAAGAGGCGGACGGGGAGGGCCGGAGCGGTAGCGGCGGTCGTCGAGGGTGCGGAGACGCCTCTTGCGAGGACGCTCCGGGCCGGTCGTACCGCATGCATGATCGCGGAGGGTAGCGACGTCTCTGCGCCAGTTCGAAGCCGGCTCCAAAAGGTCTTTGAGTTTGTCGTGGGCGGCGGGGGCTTCTGTCGCGTGAGGGCTCCTTGACTGAGCTCAGGGTCGCGCGCCAGCTGGTCGATAATTTTTTTGGAAGCTCAATTGGATCGGCCAGCCAATGTGCAATCGCCTGAGGTTGATTTGAGCCACATTATTGGCTGAAATTAGACCCACCCAGCTCTTTCGTCTGGCCCGTGCCCTCCGATGTTCAAGACCGGGGCCGAGTTGATCCATGGAAATGTCACATGATCTCGGTGAAATCGGTGAGGAGGACAATTTGACGCCACACCGAATCTAAGAACCCCTTGGCAAAAGCATTGAAGCTTCGCTCTCTTCGGACCCGACGGCTCACTGACGGCGTTGCTTGGCTAATTTCCAGGGGTTGCCTTACCAAAAAAAAAAACTGGTGCTTTGGTTCTTAACCACCTTCGCCTAGCCATATGATTCCCGCCATCGAAAGCAACGGATGCTGGAATTGACGATGATCACAGTTCCTGGCGGGAGCAACTCCGGCAGATCGGACCATCCCTCTTCAGACCGGAAGCCGCAGCACTTGATCCCGTCGCCGATGTTCACTCAGGCATATTCATCAAGTTTGAACGCAGCCAAACGACCGGCACATAATGGACCCCTTCCACATGCCGGCTAACCGCTGCAGGCCGTCTCAACACAGCCAATCAGCAGGCGCAGACATCAGTCGACATTCTGCCGCAGGCCTGAAACGCGCATCGAGCCCGGGCCCCCCTCTCTCCCCTGGACGGCAGGGCTGGGCTCTCACCACCAAAACGCTGTCGCGTCCGCAGTCTCACCCATCCTAGGCGGCCTACCCAGCCTGCGAAGGCACTGTGACCACCATAGGGCCATTTTCCCAGGTATCTTAAGCGTGCGCGAATGTGACGTCTCCCGTTTCGAGAACCCGAAGCGGATCATCTTTCCAACACCAGTCTTGTTCCTCCGCGCGAACCATTCTTCTCTATTTTCCCCCCTTCCGCCGCATATCGTGTGCCGTATTCCTTTCCTGCTCTTCGAAACCTTCTCTCTCTAATCCCGCCACTCTCAATACCCGTACATTCTGTGGTGTTTATTCCCTTGTGACTGGCGCACTTGAGACTCAGACCTTCATTTTGACTTTCTCGATACACACCTTTAATTCCCAACCACCACAGTCCATACCGATCGTACGCTACCCGCCTGACCAAAGCAGAAACTCTCGTCTACGCAACCGTCGACGTTAATCAGCCGTATCAACGAGTCGCTCAACGCTTCGAGCACCGCCTACTCCGCACAAGCAAGCGACGTCACCGCAACACACTCCGGACATCGCAAAGATGGGTCAATTCGACTGGTTCCGCTCCATCGGCGCCACGCCCGAGGCCGTCGCGGTCCTGAACGACCAGCCGATCCTGTTCACGATCCTGTTGATCGTCCTCGTCGCCGTTATCCTCCAGATCGTCTTGCTATGGTACATCCACTTCGCTACGCTGAAGCCCGAACAAAAGAAGAAGAAGGAGCCCAAGAAGGGCGGCAAGGGCGGAAAGAAATAGGCTGGTCTATGGGTCGACTCAGTAGCAAGATCATTTCGACAACACCGTCATCGAAGCACTCGGGATTGGACTTTCTTGGATTATATCACGACCGATTGCGCCTCGCGGCTTGGACGAGATCGACTTTCGCGGCAGAATATGCAAAGAGGAGGAGACTATGGTGGTTGATGTGTGGAATAATGAAAATGGGGATCCCATAGTTGGACTGGCTACGCCGGGTCGGTTTCAGTGGAGGACAAATTCACGACGCTCAAGTGTCACAGGCTGCACTTGACGTTGATTTCTTGCGGCATAACTCTTTTGGTATAGATTTTCTTTTTCATCTACCAGACTCATCTGTGTATACCAATGAGGTTCTACAATCAACAACGATTGAAAATTGCAGACCGCAATGCCTTGTTCTACTCATCTTCGAAACTGTCAGGCGCCGTTTCCATATGCCAGGAATACGGGTCTGGCGTTAGCTCTAAATAGTATTCGTCGTCGCTGTCCCGGTCATCCAATGCTTGCGTCATTTCCAAGCTGACATCCATTTCCCCATGATGTGCACTGGGTTGCACCAAATTTTCCGAATGCGTTGAGCCGAAATCGATATCGCCCTTGAGTTGGTCTTGGTCAACACTGCGGCGAAACATATGATGGTTATCCGTCGTAACTGCACCAGGAGATTCTGAAGACAAATCGTACTCTTGCTCAGAGACCGTTTCGTATCCCTGGTATGGAGCTAGACCGTTGTCATTGGTTGTCCAACTCATCCCATCGTCAGAAGGCGCCGACTTCATCCATTCTTCAGTTGATGCGTTGAAATGTGGTATTGGGCTTGTTTGACCGACAACTTGCGCTTCGGGCTGAGTTTCGGCAACATCGTTCCCCGACTCGTTCATGACCGTATCTACCCCTCCATCACACGGCGCCGATTCCACCCACTCCCCGGACTCCTCATCGTAGAACGGTGCTGTTATGCCCGCGCGAGGTTCATGCTCTTCGCTAATTTCAATATGAGCATAAACGTCCATATCTGGTTCGAGAAGATCGGTATCATAATCTGACAGCCCATCGGCGAATTGATCATCAGCGTGTTGATCCAGGTGGTCGTCCAGATGATCTAGGTCAAATGTTGGTGACAACAGTGGCCGTTCGCAGAATTCATCTTCCGAATACAAATCCGTGTCCATTTCTGGCAGCCAAGCATCGTCATCGGATATCTGATCAGCGTCGTATGGTTGTCGATATCCAATCTCGCCTTGCTCATCGTCTTGCGGGTAGGATTCCATGGCATACTCCTCGCGTGTGTCTAAGATGTCTCTTTCTGGAACCAAGCTGAAAATATGATCCAATTCTTCGTCGGCATAAAAGCCATCGTCGAATTCGCCATTATCGAAATCAAAGTCCGGGGTCGAGCTGGCAAAGTGGATAGCGGTGTTGGCCCGCGATGTCAGGGGTTTTGGTAGACTCTTTCTTCGGATAGTTGGTACTCTGGTTCTCGAGTTGATCAACCCCCAAAGCTTTCGATGAATACTTCCATAATTTTTTGCACTACCAAGTGGTCCCTGCGGCTTTCTTCTCCTGCTGGACCGGTAAGAGTTGATGTTCTCGACCTCCGCAAAAACATCAGCCAGATGCGGCAGCAGACGAGATTGAACAGCGATGTCCTGTGTCCTGTTAGCAACCGTATAATTCATCTCCGCTCAAAACGAAATTCTATACCGATAGACACTTCATACTCAGTACCTGCGGCATGAGGAGACCTAATGGCGACTTCAGGGTCGAGGTGATTTGGAATCCGGCCTTTCCTTTGGATCCGGACACCAAATGATACAGACTAGCTTCTGTCAGGCCCTCAACCGTTCGAAGTATGTCCCGGTGTTGCTGCAGCTTGTTGTCCATGAATTCTGTGGTTTCTTCTTCACCAAAATCATCAAGACCAATGCCTGAATCTTGTGTTTCGAAGGTGTTTCGGTGCTTGTACTGAGGCCTCTAGCCTTCAGACATCTCGTCCGTAGGACATCCTTCATGCCGTGTCGTAGGCGGGAATATGATACATGGAGGAGTCCTTGGCCGTGCTTCGACGTTCTGCAAGGCGGTTTGACTCCCGTGATTGAACCAGAAGGCGCAGGTGATGTGTTGGAGAGTTATAGTAACGGCGCCAGGCGGCTCAATGGGTTGCGGCACGCTGCCCTCGTACTCGATTTTGAACGATGAGTTTTGGCCCTCAGTCGAAGAGTCGTTGTCAGGGGTTAAGCGGATTCCGAGCTGCTCCCAAATCTACCACGACGGTTAGAACGAGTCTGGAAATGAGAACGAGCTCTTCACCTACATGGCAGTCTTGGATAGACCACAAAACTTGATCGGCGCGATCTGCGTTGGTAGCAGTGTCGTGAGCTCCCTCTTCCATGATTGATACATAGAGCCGGCATGTTGGCGACTTCGAAATTGATATTTCCCCCTTTTGGCTAGCAGTAAGAAGATCGCTGGCAGAAGATATTAGCAGTTCGTTAGACAGCGAACGCAAAGAAAAGTTGGATGCGACAGTGACGCTGAGAGATCCCTCAGATTGGTGTATGCCAAACTGCTCCAAGTGAACGACGGATGTGCTCATGGTCAAACGACAAGCGAGAGGCAAGAGCCAGATATCAAACGTGTAAGACAACTGGTTGAAAATTTGTTCATTTTTTGTTATTCCAATATAGTTCCTAAAAATCTAGGTTGCTGTGTTGAAAAAAAAGATTGAGATGTCGTTAAGCAGGAGCCGGGAGGTTGTTACCTGCCTCCAAAGAAATGAAGTTGGGAAGGCACTTCCCCAAATCAAGCCCTGTCGGTGTTTCCCAGTTTGCGGGGATAGTGCTGGTTGCCCCACTCTACACGGTACATTCAGCCTGTTGCATGTTATTTGCAGCAGCTAAACAGTCAATATGGACTCGAAATTCTGCTGCTGCTAAACATCAGTCAACATGGGCTGCGCTAAGGCAGACTGTATGATGTTCTTGGCTTAACGCATCGTTTCCAGGGTGCTCTCGGACTTTCGGCGAGGAGATGTTTTTAGCAATTGATTGTGTATTTGGAGAGACTTCGCATCCACATGATCAGTGGACCGGAGGTTTATCGGCAGGGGGATTAGCACCCCAACACGCTGCGCGCTGTGTCATCCTCGGCAGGGTGCATCCGATTTTCTAGGCGAACATAACAGACTGGACGCTGCCAGAGTCTGAATGACGCAGGCACCTCTTCAAACTTCAACGTCGTTGCCAGGGCCTGCCTTACTCATTGTGGGACATCTTCTCCAACTTCTACTTCACCAAGGAATCGCTGACGACCTCACCAAAGCTTTCTGCCCATCTATCAATCCACTCTTCGTCCAAGTTTCCTCAGCTGGATCTCATCAACAACACCGCTAGTTGGGCCAAACCGGCGTACTTCATCCACGCGACCACCGCCACCAATCATCTGCCTTCTTCCGAAAAGAACGGATATTTAGGCAACGGACACAAGACAGAGCAACACCAGGTTATCTTGGCCGCAGCCACTGGACGACTCAGCGCTACTCTATCCCACAAGGAAGAGGCCAGGATCTGCACTCGATTTCCTGCACTACGCTTCAGTCGGGTCGGCATCTGACTATATCCACCCACACACCTCCTTCTCGTCAAACGGCCGGGGCTTATCGTCACCCCTCCCGCCGTCCCCCGTTCCCCGTCCTCCACCACAACCACCACTTTTTTCCTGGCTTGAGCCGCTGTGTGCGTAACTGCGTCTTGGACGCCCGCCCGGTTTGGACTATGCCTCTCTTCGATCTTGGATCACTCTTCCTCGACCACGTTGTCTTCATCACCAACCTCGTCTACATGAACATCGCTCTCACCAATGCTGAGCCCAGTCTGCTCTTTCCCCTCTATGTCGTATCAAAACTGTTGGCTCGAGGACCTGAGGATTGGGATTCACCAACTGCAAAATGGCCGCCTCCAGTTCCCAAATGGTAGCCAACTGCGGCTACCAAACACCAGATGAATACAACCGCCCTTCTTACTTCGCTACCCCTGTTGAAGGTCCGTCCGCCTCTGCTCCTGCTGTCAACTCGACAGCGAGGCGTCCGCCATTCGTTCCTCGTCCGTCTTACGGCCCAGTCCTGCCTTCAGAGACAAACCCAAGTCCTTCTGAGGCGGAGGCCCAGCCTCATTCGAACGGTAGTAATCCTGATAATTTGGATGCTCGGATGGAAAAGCGGTCTGGTAATGGACGTGTTGGGATTCGAGACCGCATTGCCTGTCATACGTGGACGTGGTTCACCATGGTACTTCATCACTCGTCGCATATGTACACCCAAAGCTGACTGGTAGCAGACGATGGTACGAGATGAGAACTGCTCTTTTATGGTCCGGCACTCACAACGACATAGGCTACCGGCGGTATGGCAAACGTGATACATTCTCGTAAGCCTGGCTCTGATGCGAGTCTACCTTAATAACATACTCACGTTCTCTAGTTCCGTACGACGCTGCGTGGCTTAATGGAATAGCCGTAGCCTTCTTCCTTCTTAACATCCTTCTCTTCATCATGAACTGTGTCCTAGCAGCATGTCGTTTCCGTATGCGGCCCGGGGCACTCGTCCATTCCTTTACTGATCAAACGGAATCGTTGTTTATTCCGGCGTCTGTAAGTAGACAAAGCCACCAATATGGCACAACTGCTAATACATCCTTCAAGGTTGTTTCGTGAGTCTTTTCCATGTCGACGAAGACTACGTCTAACAATCGGTAGATTTGCCATCATTTGTATCAACATATGTCAGTTCGGTGTTCCGCATGTTGGTCCTTGGCTCTTGAGAGTCATGCAAATATTATACTGGGGCTACATTGCGATGTCAGTGTTAGCCTCCTCGACGATTTATCTGATTCTCTGGTCAACCTTGTAAGCTCCCAGTCATTAGATCAGTGTGATGTGAAGAACTGACTGACGGCGCTCAAGAATCTTTCCTATCCACACCATGACACCGACTTGGGTGTTCCCAGCCTACCCCTTGCTTCTAACTGCACCATTTGGCTCGAACCTCATAATGGCTGCATCTCAAACGAATCAGCAACAAGTGATTCTCAATAGAACTGCGATTGCACTTTGCGCCGTGGCTACCCAAGGCGCCGGTTGCTTGATTGCCTTTATGATTTCAGCTGCCTTCATCTACCGACTAATGACGCAGAAGTTACCTCGCGACTTTCAGCGGCCTGGTGTGGTATGCGTCCCTTCGCCATGGCAAACCGTGGGACATTAGACTTATTAAATGCTAGTTCATATCGATTGGTCCGTTTGCCTTCACCGTAGGAGGCATAGGTTTGTCGCCCACTTCCCCGATTATCCACGTTGTAGCTGACGGTCTTAGTCCAACTTGGAAACCAAGCAGACAAGATATTGCCTCCGAACTTTGTAGGCACTGATATTGCTGTGCCTATCGTCAAGGTGGTTTCTGTCATGGTTGGGCTGTGGCTTTGGGGCTTATCTGTCTGGTTCTTCGTCGTGTCTGTCGGGTCGTTGTGGAAATACGTGCGGCCAGCAAACAAGATGCCGTTTCAGATGACCTGGTGGTCTTTTGTTTTTCCAAACACCGCGCTCGTCACCGCGACCACTGCGCTCGGAAAGGTGTTTCAAAACAGCGGTTTACAAATTCTTGGTTGCGTTATGGCTGCAGGCTTGATTGTCGTATGGATCAGTGTGTTCGGCACAATGGTTAAATGCTTGTATAAAAAGCAGCTCTTATGGCCTAAAGATACCCAATAATGGTCTGAAAGTCTGCACTTAGAATCTTTCAATTGAAGAACTCACTGAGTGTCTCTCTCTATCGGAATCAAAAATTGCATCTCATGTCATTTTTTCACAATCGAAGTTGAGGTCAGAAAAGCAACCATAGCTTTGCGCATCGAAAAGTCCACCGCGCAGCGGCAATCCCCTGTCATTCGCTTAAGGGAGAGCGACAGCGGGATGTGAGTGGGGCCAGGTGTCCAAGTGCCCTCGACGTCGTGGTCCTGCCTCTCATCCATCAACTCACGACATGGACTCATCTCAATCAACTTCAAGAATCCTGGACGAGATATCCTGGTAGACCTGAGTCTTCACATGGCTCTACGATAAACATCCCCCATACGGTGTAAAACAACATCGTCGTTCAAAATGTCGTGGGACTCGAAGTCAGCTCAACGCCGACGCCAAAGCAGCAACGCGGCCTCAACCAAGAACATACCCAGCCACACACGACAGCAGTCGAAGTCGATAATCCAGCCGAAATCGAGCCATGTAGCAGACGACTTCTTGCAAGACTTTCTAGACCCTTCATTTGATCCTGCGGCATACCTCAACGCTTCGTTGCCGCCGTTGCAGCCCAGCGGTCACCAGCGAAATGGCGGCCAGGCTGTCCCGTTGGCCGATTTATCGACCGAGGCGCAGACGCTGCTGTCCCAGCTCAACATCCATACGACTAGGTTATCGGGCACTCTGACCCAGCTCACAGACGATATCCTACGGAGCGGCAGTCGGCTTGCGTATGAAGTCGAGCTACTACGGGGCGAGACGCTTAGCCTTGCTGAGACGATGAACGAGACTTTACAGGATGACATCAAGAAGTTCGTGCCTGGAGGACTCAATGAGGCTGCTAAGGAGACCGGCAGCAAGGCACCGGAAGGCGAGGAAAGGAGGGCATCAGTCGGCATGACCGAGGCGAAAGATGGCACCGAAGCCGTGGCGTCCGCTGCAGAGGAAGAGAAGACCACCAAGCCGCCATATATCGACCAGCTGCGAACGCTCACGGTCGTCCGGTCTCGTCTGGATTCGGTCATCAAGACGTTTGGCGATGCTATGGAATTTGTGTTCCCGCCGTCCGAGCTCTCCGTCAGCTCTTCCTTCCTCTCCGTGTCGGCGCCTGAGCCGGGGTCGGACCAGCACAGCACGGAGGACAAGGGTCAGCAGGTGCTCCAGAAGTTGCGAGACGAGATATCGCAGCTGCTTCAGAAGTCGGAGGACCCCGTACAGGGCATCGAAAAGGCAGCGCAGCGCATCGAAGAGCTCAAGAACTTGAACCAAGTCTGGAAGGGCACTGCGGAGGAGAAGGGAAGGACGAAGTTTATCGAGAGCTTGGCTAAGATGGTTGAGGACCGACACCGGGACTTGATGAGAGAGGTGGACCAAGCGAGTCGGACTCAAGGGAACGGCAACGAGGGGCGGGCGAGAAAGGGCAGTGTTCACGCCGACCCGGCAGAGACCAAGACATATCTCGGAGGTTATGGCTTGATGAGCCAGCTGCAAAAGCTCAGAAGCGGGTTGTAGATTGTTGACTTTGGTCACAAGACACACCAAGAACCATGTCGTGTGAGAAAACATGACTAACCCATATTGCGCTCAGAGCTGCTAGCAAGAGTTAAATCCAATCAAAGTCTGCCATGCGAACCAGCTATATGTTTTCTAGCCCAAAAGGTGTGTGAATGTTGACTTCGTTTTGTCATTTGCTGTCTGTGACTTCACTGTCGTCGGCAAAGTGAGCAACGATCTATTTCCGGGCAGGGATTATGCGCTGAAAATTGGCGTGGCACAGTGCCTGTCGTTTTTTTCATCTCTTCTGCCACGGGAGCAGCAGGCCTGGCTGGTCCCAGCGGAAGTCATCGGAGACACCTGAACCAATGAGAAAACTGAGCCCCTCAGCATCCCAGGCACTTACAGAACACTGGACCCTTGTAGTCAATTAGTGGGAAGGCTGACAAGGCCGGCACAGGACCGTTCCTCCATTTCGCAGTGCCCTCACCTTTCTCTCCCCAACCGGTCTCCCACACAATCACCGTCAAGACCTGCCTGCGAATGGACATTTGGATGGCTTAACCCCTTCCCGAGCGGGTGATTGAGAGACAAGCCTCTCACACATTATTCTTTCTCATTATCTTAAACCCACCCGTCTCATTCCAACACTCGTCGCTCAAGCTCCGGCTTGCGACGGCCGGCTTTACACACCACCTGGCGAGGTTCCTCTCTTGGAACGCAAGCACCAATCTTCCCCCACGACTTGATCTTGTCCTGGTCCTCAATTCTAGCAAATAACACACGGAATATTCAACGCCATCGCAATGGCCACCAACGAAACAGTTCCACTCAACCTGGGAGCCGCCTCCGGCCAGCAAAAAGCCGGTCGAGCGTCTCCAGCACCCGCTGCCCAGTCGAAGCGCGACCGCAAGCGCCAGATCCTCGCCGACAAGATTAACAATCTTCAGGAGAAGTTTCACCGTGATCGTGATCTTGGATATCGCGATCAGCTCCAGAAGGTCCAGGCCGACACTCACTTGGTTCAGCGCATCGACCCGTACTCGGATGACGTTTTCACTGTTATCGCCGGTCTGCGCCAGCAGCATGACGAGACCCAGGGACCAGAGTCGCTCGCCGATACGAACCGCACTCTCCTGCAAATGGCCGGTCCGAAGTTCGAGGACTTCGTTCAGGGCATCGAAGATCTCATAGAGTACCGAGACTTTCATTTGCTGCAACACATGGTGAGTCTAATTAAATTTTCCCTCTGTCGGGCCGGCCCTAACTGACATCCGCAACAACAGCACGAGCACGAACGCCGCCTCCACCAATACAAGAACGAATGCCTCTACAAGGTCGAAACCGCTAAGCGCGAGCACGCCGCCCTTTCCGCTACACTTCGTGACCGTCTTGTCAATACCCTTCTCTCGAGAAAATACCGCCTCAACAAGGAGAAGGAGGCGTTGGAGATCTCCGATTCCTCCGCACTTCTGCTTCACCCCAACCAGTTCAGCATCACCAACCCAGCCAGCCCGGGTGGCACGCATGGAAAGCGAGCGACAAGATTGCGCAAGGATGCCGAGGAGCTTTCAGGCTATTCGGACAACAAGAAGCGGAAGCGCAACCCCGGCGAAGACGACGGCTCCCCTGTACCGTCCAGGCGAGCGCTCGACCCGAACAGCACCACACCCCTTTGGCAGAACGAGAAGCTCCGCGTCGCCGCCAAGCAGAACGGTCCAGCATACAGCATCGACAAGCTCTTCACCGAGAAAGAGCTGACCATGGCATACAACGCTGCGGCCATTGCCGCACACAAGCATATTCTGAGGCACAAGGCCTACGCAAACGGCGGTTCCTCTCCTGGCAGTGACTCCGGTCACGGCGAGGACGGCGATCAGGACAGCGAGGCTTGGCCAGCGGCGCCGATGATGGAGCGTACAAGCTCTCATGCTACTAGAAGTACAAGAGCTGGTATCAACCAGAATCTTATTGACGCGGTCGAGGGGGCCAATGGCTTGGAACTGCCCAAGTACCTCGAAATCATGCATCCGCATGAGCCTGCCAAGCTGCCGTCGTCGTCCATGACCAACTACTTCAAGCCGGTGAGAGGAAACACCGACGCCAACCTACCGCAGTCGTTGTCGCAAGACGAGATAAGCTCCGATATCATGATCATGGACCTTTTCAAAAAGTACGACGCCAGTCACAAGCCCGGCGACTCGATTGACCACCCCAACGGTAGCAGAAAGCTGCTTGAAGCTTCCATTGCTCCTTATACCAAGACGCCGTGGTCAGGCTTCAAGCCGGGTCCTCGACCGGACCCAACAAATCTTACAGAAGATCTTCAGCCAATCGAGAGCAGCGTGAGAGATGAGGTACCCATGTCATCATCCTTGGCAGCCGTCGCGGCGGTCCCGATGAGCCGCAACAGCAGCGCGGCAGGTGGTGCGGCCATGAGCCGGCAGGGAAGCTCGCGCGGCAAGGGCCGAAAGAACCAGTCATGATCGGTGAATGATTTCTTGGTGTTACGGAGTTCGGAAAATAGGCATGGGTTTGGTTTTGCTCTTGACGTTTTTGTTTCCTTCGGGTAGGCCATCATCTGAACGACTTCTGGGGAGACAGTCCCCTTTTCCGCGGCTAGACTCCGCTGCATAGAGCGAACCTGCATTTTCGAATTTGAAGATTTCTTATGATTGAGGATTATACGTCATGGACGCATACGACTCCAGGCACGAGAGGGTGGCATGTAGCAAAAGGGCTTTCAACTGCGAATGGAGACCCCGATCTGATTTTGGGGCAGCTCGCATGCATCAATACCCTAATGTTGTTAATTAAACATATTCTCGTAAATGTCGTGATCTAGTTGTACAATCTGAATCTCCCCCTTTCTAAGGCCCGAATACTAGCGCGCGGACTTCAATACTCTCGCGACCCTCAGCCTCCGGTCTTGTCCTTGGGTCGACGAAGGCGGTATGCGCCAGCCTTCCTCCCTGAACACCGGTCCCATCACGAAGACCCTCACTGTCGAAGCACTCAAGCAGCAGCCTCTCGTCTCCCGTCATGCCGCTCAGGTAGTGCCACTTCTGTTTCGGACTGAACTTGATACCGGCCGTCTGGCCGGTATACCCCGTAGAATACCTGTGCTCGATGGGAACGATATCCTCGTCATCCAACGTCGACGACGACGCAAACGCAAGCGGGAACGACTCGACGGGGTTCTTGTTCAGCGGCCGCCACACGTTGATGAGCCTATACCGCCCCGCGAGCAGCTTGTCCGCCTCCTCGGGCAGGTGCCTCTTGATGCGCTGGATCACGGAGGCGGGCGTCTGGTCGATGTGGACCCTGGTGACGGGGTTCCTGTTGGCCTCCGGGTCCGCGCGGCGGATGGTGTGGTCGAAGAAGAGGACGCGGTTGGAGCCGGGGACGTGCTCGAGGATCAGCCGCTCGAGCTCCGGGTAGTAGTTGGCCTTGATGGAGTCGTCGTCGACGAAGGACTTCTCGGCGGAGGGCGGCTGGTCGCGGATCACAAGGAATGCGTCCGCGTCGAGGTTGTAGTCGGACTCACGGCCGCGGACGTCGTGGATGAGGGTCTCCTGGGCGTCGTCGGAGTAGTTGCGGCCGGGCAGGCCTTGGGGCACGATTGTGTTGTAGGGGGCGGAGCCGTCTTCGGGCGCGGCGTAGAAGTTCAGGGTTGCCCGGACTGGGCCGCGGGGGACGGCGTCAATTGCCATTGTGTTGTGGTCAGACGAATTTTGGGTAATATACTGGGTGGCCGTATATTCTTAGTGGCCTCGAGGAATGGGTGATGAAATTGAGTTTAAGAGCTTATGCCGAGGTCTGCGGTGGGAATTTGGTTGTAAGTGATTCACGATGAAGAGCTGTTGATGATGTTTAGTGTGATTCGAATCATTCAAACTTTTCAGTAGCAAGTAAACATATTCTTTCTTTATACTCGCAGGTATTGATCGTGTATTTCAAAGCAAGCCGAGAAATGAAGCCATTCGAACCACAGTAACGGCCTTTGCTTGTGAGAGGGTAATCACGTCATTTTGGTGATTGGACGGGAAGAGACAGGATTAGTCAACCTGGGCATTGGGGAAAATGCCGAGTGGAGGTGGCACCGCGGTAGATTCTGTATTAGTCAAGTGCGCACGGCAAAGAGCTGCAAGTTTTGGAGAGACGTCTTGTAGTTGGAGATCTTGACTCGGGTTCAGGATGACAAAACGGAGAACACGACTTTGCAGGTTGGGGGCTTGGACGATGTTTAACGCCGAAACGACGCTATGTAGGCACGGTAGGGCATTGTTGAATCGGCAATAAACATGGACGGGAAGGACATCGGAGGAAAGTGGAAACATTGTGTCGTCGTCTTGAGTGCCCTTACCTCTACCTTTCGAGGCGCTGGTCACTTCTCGCTCCGAATATCAAAAGTTATTGATGACGAAACACATCGCTTCACGACATCAAATCCAGGTTAGTAGAATGCATCGAGACCGAGGCACGTTTAAAAGTAAAGACGTTGGGCAACACAGCTCTCCTTCTTCATCCTACGTAGTCAACCCCGCAGACTCACGGAGCTGTCCAGCGGTATTCAAGTACCAGCTGCCCATTCATCGGAGCCGAGGAAACCCTCGCCTCGTCACTCCGCCGGAATGCGTACATAACTTCCAGTTCAGCCCAACATTTTGCGTCATCTTTCAGAAAAAGCAGACTTGGGCACGCTCGAGCTTGAGTTCGTCAGTGCTTGATTAGGTTCAATCTCTGGCGGCTACCGGTGCGAGATCCCAAACGGCGAGATCAGATCGCGATGCCGAAGAATGCCGGTACAAACCCAAAGCATTCCCCGAAAATGGGGCTGCCGGGAATAAGAGCATGGCAGATGGCTGAGATGCCTTTTACATAATCAGAGGGCGATCTGGGGAAGCTGGTCGATGATGACATTCCCACCGTGTAAACGTCTCCGTGCTATCGATTCCGCAAACTGTCGAAGGGTGGTCACTAGCCGCTTTCCCACATCTTTCCCACATCCCTTCCCCCCCCCTCCGAGCATCGACATTGTTAACGTTCTTCAGCAGCGTCTGGGTGGTTTCTGGCAGGTGGAGTTTACTTGTGCACTGGGCACTCTGCTTGCAGCGAACCCCCCTCCAATCGCTGAGGTGAAGGAAAGGTCTCTGGTGTCCAGTGCTTGAGGTGCCAGGGCAGTTCCCCGTTTCAGCGGTGGTGACAAAAGTCTAATTTTAGTAGCTGGGACCTCCTCTCGCAGCATAACTCGCAAGGGCCCTAAATTAAACCCGACTTTGCCTGAGTGACTAGCAGAATTGATGTCTAGATTGAACCAAGCTTTTCTCATCTTGAAGGGAGTCCCTCATTGAGACGGAACTTAGCATCCGGTGAGATACGGACGAATTGTCAACGACGTCGGCTTTACGTGTCGGGGATTATTCCTCGACTTTGAATTCTTTGTCCATCTCAACACCATCAACACCAGACCTGCTCTTGTTTGGTGATGCTTCCCAGATCCACGTCGCGTCGTTAGGTCCCCGCTCTCTTCGTCGCGCAATCTCTCAATGCGCGCCGACCTGCTCACGCATCGCCGGTGATGATGTCCATTACCACGGACCCTCCAACACCGACTCGTGCGCGATGATATCCCCGCAAGCGACGATGCAGCAGCACCAACAACACCAGCAGCTTCCAAGTAGCCTACATGGACAATCCCAGTCGCCGCACATGACGCATCATCAACAGCAGCAGCAGCACATGGCAGCCGCTCCTCCGCGGTCTTCCTCGTCTTCGATTACTTCCCGCTCGCTTCTTCCTGACAGGAACGTCACGGCTGACACCATCGAGGACGCTTACGTACAGTTCGTGCTGCACTGCAATCCCGCCGTGCCGGCCGAGACGGACACGGCGCAGCTGCGGGAGGCGTTCCGGGTGCCGCCCAAGAGCGGCGGGAAGAGCTTCAGCACTTTTACCCTCTTCCAGCTAATCAGGCAGTTGGAGACTAAGGAGATTAAGACATGGGCCGAGTTGGCCCTGAAGTTGGGCGTTGAGCCTCCAGATCAGGACAAGGGGCAGAGTTCGCAGAAGATCCAGCAGTATGCTGTCCGGCTAAAGGTGATACAGACCTTCCGCTTGGAGTTGGAGATGCTGACGATTGTAGCGCTGGATGCATTCCATGCATGTGGATGCCTTCTTCGAGTACCTCATGGACCATCTGCATCCATACTGGACGGAGATTCCTCCTGACCCGACTCCTGTATGCGAGGCAGGAAGAGACGGGGTGTTGGCGGAGGATGACATGGCTCTCAGAGCCCTACTACCGCAAATCAGACCGCGACGTGGAAGGAAACGTCCAGATGACGACGACCTCGCCAAGTCTCCATCGCAGAAGGCGAGAATCGACTCGCCGCCGATAGGGAATGGCTTTCGCGGCGATAATCCTGGATCATGGTCCGCGCATCCCGACAGCAGGGCCACATTTGGCTGTTCTGACCCTCTCAAACTCAGTGCAAACATGGCATCGACTTCTGGGTGGCCCCAAGCTCCTGATTTGGCGCAAACACCACTCTCGGCCTACCCGCAGGCGTCAATGTCCGCGATCACGCCTTCAACAAACCGCAATGCGTTCTGGGGCGATACTGAACCTAGGTCAGCTATCACGCCGTCAAAACCCAAGGCTTCTCACCGACGGCACGGTGCCAAAGTTGTGTCTTCTGCATGGCGGAGTGGTGGACCAGGAGCTTCTGGAAAGACCCGCGGCAGACCGCCTATGAATAAGTCGAGCACTGAAGGGCCATTCGTATCCTTCCCTGCGGAAGGGCCGGCTTACAAGAAGCCAAGTCCAGAGAACAAGGGCGTGCAGACACCGATTACGCCCGAAGCCTCGATAACACAGAGCACACCACCAGCCGTGCCGTCAGACTACCTCCCGCGTCCATCTCAGGTGCCTCGGCCAGCGAAACCCAACATCTCCTTGCAGGTCCCCAAACGACTCGGGGGTGCGGTTCGCCTCGCAACACCTCCTCCGCCTGTGGTAATGGTAAACGGTGGTTTACCAGACGCAGGCGATCTCTCAACTACGGCACCGCCGGTGGAGCTCCCGCCTGGCAACAACCCTCAACCGCCGTTACCGCCCGTCGACTTGGAGGCGCAACAATCTGCTCCTGACATACTGCCCGCAGTGAAAGGCAACGAGCCCCCACCGCAGCCGAACGATATCCCTATCGGTATGTTCGAGAACATGGAGGACCGCACAAACATCGAGGCGGTCCTCGGCTACTTTACCGAAGAAACGGCGAACGGCGAGTGGGTGAACGCGGACAATGATCCTATCGAGGGTTGTAGCATGGCCGAGGCGAACGCGCTCGTACACACGACAGTGGAGAGAATGTGGCAGACGGCACCGAACCAAGACGCGTTCCTCATCAACCTCGCCGCACTGGCGGGTGGACGCTCGCTCATGACAACGAGCAAGTTGAAGGTCAAGCGAGAGGCGGAGTACGCCGACAGAGCTACGTACTCGTGCTCCTGGGAATTCCGAATGGGGAGCATCCGTGGCAACTACAATATGGTGCAGACGGTTATGTATAATCGGTGGAAGAAGACGCCTGAGGAGAAAGAGAGGGATAAGCCCGAAGTGAAGGCGACGATTGGAGGAGTCAATGAGCCGGAATCGGAGTGGGAGCAGAGGTACAGGGATCTACTGGCAGTGTCCGAGAAGAGGGACAAGGAGCTGCAGGCGTTGAGATCCGGTATATCATCGGTGTTGGGCCAAACCTTCAAGGACGCCAAGCAGGTCGAGGAGAAGCATGGCAAAAAGTCATGAACGGTATTTCAATCATTGTGGAAAGGGTACACAGCACCCAGCATGTATGTTGACGGTAACTGGCGCAGATCCAGGTTTAATGTATGGAATCACGAAAGCTCTTGAAGGCATTTACCACTACGAAATTCGAAAAGCATCGGCTAGGCGTGGGTGTTTTCGGGGCAAGCATCACATAGGGAGGGTGTGGCACATGGAGATAGTCTCTTGTTGTATATTTTTATTTCATTGATCCAAAACGAATTCCTAACAATGAGAAGAGTAATTCAGTCTCGGTCCAACATACATCAGGTTGATCATTGTAGGCAGGAAGGGGGAGAAGGAAAGGGCTTACTAAGTCCCCGCAGAGAAGATATGAAGCGACATCAGCCAATGAGAATCAGTCCACTCAACTACAACTACAAACACCTCGAGCTCAACGGCCAGTCTCACAGAGTTTCGGAATCCTCTGAACTAAGCTATTCACAATGCTCATCAAGGAGTCTCACATTGACGTGCCGACCAAGGCCGACGGCAAGGATGGTTCCATGAGTTCGCTCCCCCTACCACCCCCCAACGGTCCCAAGATATGCAGCTCACGAACTCGCAGGAATCTTCCTCTTCCACCCCCAAATCCCGGGGTATCCCAATGCGTAAGCCAGAATCCTCTACTTCGACGACTTATGACAGCTCAATTGACAGCATGATAGCAAGTTCCCCGGCGTCTGCCTCTTCTCCGAGATCTACCAAGGTAAGTCCGTCATCCCACTTGGCGGGGTAAACACCCAAGCTCCTCCGATCTCCCCGCAGCAGCACAGCCAAAAAAAACAGCAACCCCTCCATAACCCACATCTCCAACCCCACACTCACCGAACCCTTACCGATCTACACCGGGATCCCGCCAAGATCTCCCCTCCACCTTCCTTCTTCTTTCTTCTCGTTTCTGGGCCTCCCGGTGGACTTTGTTCACTCGCTAAATCGATCCGTAGTGACCGGGCCCGTCGCTCGCTTCGCGCGCCAGATCGCGGGACAGGGCTACATCGTCGCGGCCCCGTCCTCGTACCACGACTTCACCGGCCCCGAGGCCCTGGCCTACGACGTCCCCGGCACGGACAAGGGCAACGCTTGGAAGGTCGAAAAGGTGAAATCTGGAAGATCCGCCTTCGTCATCACAAGCTGACTGGAGTCCCCCCGTGGTGTAGACCCTCGAGTCCTACGATGAAGACTCCCGCCGCACGGTAGACGCCCTGCTTGCCCTGCCCACTTGCACCGGCCTCATCGGCAGCACGGGAATGTGCTTGGGAGGCCACCTCGCCGTCCGCGCCTCGGTACGTCATCTTCATCCCCTTCAAAAGTTCTCATTCATCCCATGACTAACACGCCCAAAGCTCGACCCCCGCATCACGGCCTGCGTCTCCTACTTCGCGACCGACATCCACAGTCGCACCCTGGGCCCTTACACGGCCAAGAACACGTCCCCCACGGCCCCGGAGAACAGCACCCACACCCTCGACCTCCTCCCGACCCTCGCCCACGCCGAGGTCGCCATGATCTTCGGCGTCAAGGACACCCACGTCCCCGCCGAGGGCCGCGACCTCATCCGCGCCAAGCTGCGCGAGGCCGGCGTCACGACCTCCTTTTACGAGTTCGCCTGGGCCCAGCACGCCTTCATCCGCGACGAGCTCAGCAAGGGCCGCTACGACCCGGCCATCACCAAGGTCTGCTTCGAGGTGCTGCTGGAGCTGTTCGGGCGTGTGTTGAAGACGGACTTGGGGCCCAAGGAGGGTGTGAGCGAGCCTGAGCACGTCTGCTGATCGCTCTCTTGTCATATCTGGTGATGGTGAGATTCTCCGTCACATGAGGTACGAAGACTGGATTGTGTAATTCTCGGGAATAGTATTTATCTGCGGACGACATGTCATCATACTCTATTCGTAATCTATCTGTCCCCCCATGTGTGAGTGTAAGGAAAAATTCATTAGGCATGGGGAGCCAGTCTCAATGCCCACGTGTAAGAAAAGGGGTTGTTGATGTGAACCCATCTGACCAGCTTGGTATTATTCTTTCTCCATTTTCTCCGTTTCTTTTTGCTTTTTATCGATTTCTGCCCAGTACGTTTCCATCACTACTGCTTCTTCTGCTGCGTGCTCTGCTGAGCTTGTGCTGCCTGTTGGCTGTTGGACACACTTCGTCCTCTTGGGCGCTGTCCTGACGGGGGCGCGCTCTGGAGGGGATGGGGTTCGAGTGTCGCCGTTGGCGGGGAGATGGTTGGCGAGAGGCTCTGGCCCGCGTAGGGGTTGTTGGATTGCCCGCCGTAGTACTGAGTGTTGTAAGATCCAATGACGCCAGTCTCGGCCTCCTCATCGTAGTGGTTGCGGTTGCGCGATGTGGTCTTGGTCAAGTACATGCTAGGGCCTTCGAGAGACGGGGAGATGGGGATGGATTCGCCGGGCTTGCGGCGGCCACCACCACCCTTCGTGCTACCGCGCTGAAGCAGCTGGCTGCGGACGCGGTTGATGTCGTTGGATCGGCGGCGGTCTTCCGACTTACGGTCCTTAGATCCCGACAAGGTATCGTCGTCCGCCACCCTGTATCCCCACTCATCCTCGGCCGTGACGTCTCGCGTGTTGAACTCGTTCATGGCTGCCTTCTCCACGGCCGAGTCAACGGAGTCGTCACCTCCCGCACCCGCGGAGGGAACCATGCGCGCAGCTTCCTTGTCCTTGGCAGCCTTGTCGCGAGCAGCAGCCGCAACCTCATCAGAGACGGCGACAGAGTAGGACGGGTTGCCAGGGGCACCAAGGGCTTCGGAGCCACCGCCAGGGGCGTAGATGGGGATCTTCTTGAGGGCGAGAGCGAGGGCGCACATGAACTTGGAGCGCCGGGTAGCTCTGACAGCCTCGTTGTGCCAGTTAGACTTGTGCTTGATGGCGATCTTGAGCTGCAACTTGTCCAGGTCACCGACTCCGTAAACACCAATGGCAATGTCCTGCTGGAAGTCGCGCGAGTTGTCCACGTGTCGGACAAAGTTTTCCATCTCAACGCGCAGAAGTTCGAGGTCTTCGAAGGTGGTGTCGTAAGAAATGTTGAGGTCGATGACTTCCTTCATCGCCTTACTGCGGGAGACGTTCTCGATCCAGAGGTTGTTCAGTGCGATGTTGGGAACTTGCACCACTTGCATCTTGTCAATGCGGGTGAAAACAGTGTAAAGGAGCGAAATCTTGTCGACGATGAGCTGCTGCTTCTCAGAGCCAACAATATCAACTCTGTCACCGACGTCGTACGGGTGCTTGACGAAGAGGAAAATGCAGGAACCGAGGAATTCCTGAGTGGTGACGGCGAAGACGAAGGACAGAGACAGGAGCGCAGTTCCGGCAGTAGCGACGGTCTGCAGCAGTTAGCAATGCCCTGGGTTTTGATATCCAGTGGACTTACGGTCAAGAAGCTGGACTGGAACCAAGCAAGGAAGATGAAGACAACGATCAAGATGACAACAAACATGAGGACCTTATCGAACACGCGGAGTGCTTGACCAATGTCCTTCATTCCCTCGGTAATAGCCTTGCGTTCCTTGCCAATCTCGACAACCTTGCGCGTCATTTCGTCCAAGCTGATGTCGCCGTTCTGGTCGTTGTCGATCATCTCAAAGGACTCCTCGGCCTCATCGGAGTAGGCCGGGCCAAGAACCTCCTGGAAATCTTCGAGGAACAAAGAATCCTTTCCTTCGACGACGAAAGACATCCAGATACGGCGGGCGAGGGCTTCGGAAGGCTTCGTCTTCTCGAGCGCCTCGATAACGATAGAGTGAGCCGAGTTCGGGTTGAAAACCTGCTTTCCGGTGATTTCGGAGGCGATGTTGCCAAAAACACCCGTAATCTTGTCACCCATGCGACCGATGTCACCAACGAGACGCAGAGGAGTAGCAGCGCCGGCGCCCTTGGCACCCTTCGCGGCCTTGGACAGGATCAAATCGAGACTATCGTTGATCACATAATCCTCCTCCTCGAACTCGGGGCAGTACATGGGGAACAGTGTTCGCGAGGCATCGTAGAGAAGACCGAGAAGGCGAACCTCGCGTTTGGACTCCTTGATGCGAAGAGCAAAGGAGCGTTGGTGGTAAGAAATACCGATCAGCTGAACAATGGCCTTCTCACCCAGATAGACTGCCGAAGACACCATTGTAGCGCCGAGTATACGGTACATGGTGATGACCCAGGAGGGGGAGGTCTCCAAGTTGACCTGGAACAAGCCCTGAAAAGAAAGCCAGGATGCGAGAGCCCAGAAGAAGAGCGAGAGCGCGATCTGCAAGTTTTGAAGAACCGTGGCATATTTTCGTACACCAGAGCTGACGACACCGCAGAAGAACATGAAGATGTGAGGCAGGAGCCAAGCGACGACCTTGCCAGCCCATAGTGTAAGCCAGGCGATCTCAATCCACAGGAAGATCTTGAACAGTGGTTGGCCGCCATTATTTCCCTGCCGAAGATCGTCCTTATGGCCCAGAATGGGGAGAACAATGATGGGAATGGCGAGGAGAAGGCAGATGGGAATGATGTAAACCAGATAGCGCGTGACGACGGAAGCGTTGGTGAGCTTGTTGTACAATCTGCCCATGGCGTTGACTTTGATGTCGTCGGAGCCACCAGTGCCGTGGCGGCCCAGCTCTGCCTTCTTGCGGCGGCCACCCTTGTTGTTGCGGTGGAAGAGGCCATGCTTCTCGTTCGGCGAGCCTGAATCTTCGTGGTTGGTTGCGTTCATGGTCGGTTTGCGCGCGCCTGTGGAAGCTGCGCTCTTGACCTGGGTCAAGGGGATGTCGGTGTCGGGCATATCGAGAGATTGTGTGCCGCCGATAGGTAAGAACCCAGAGTGCCGCGGAGAGAGGGGTCCTGGCATGCCGACTTGGGCTTGGGGAGTAGCAGATGAAGAATGTCGTGTCTGACCGAGGGAGCAGTAGGAATGCCCGGGGTATAATGCGTGAATTGGCGAGTGACAAGCTACTCGATGTTGTACAGATGCTGTGTATTAACGCATGTATGAGTGGATATCGAATCCGTCTCGACGATAGGAAACAATTGATGTTCGTAGGACTCGAAAAAGCGGAACAGGCCGTAAGAACCAAAGAAACGATCGAGGTTGGTTCGTTGTACACGCAAGGTTTGGCGCGTGTAGAAGTATGTGTAGCCCTCCGTATGACGAGAAGCCCAATTCCGGCAGCGAAAGTAATTACAAGGAAACGGGTATCGTATAGAGAGGGAGGATAAGGTGAGGAGGTAGAGGTGAGGAGGAGAGAAGAGAGGTCGAAACAAGGAGAGGTCAAGATGAAAAGAGCGTGAGGAGGGGAAGCATTTCAGGGTTTAAGCGAAGGCGAGCAAGAGGAAGGGAATGACAGCAAGGTTGGGTTAGGTTGGTTGACGATCTCAGCAAGAGACAGGACGAAAGGGGCCGCCGCCACTAGAGCCTAGAGCGCGTTAGTGAAGAGACGGAGGCTTGGAGCTTGCAGCACTGGCGGGACCCCTGAACGGTTTTTTTTTTCTCTTGGGTTTTCTGCGCGGTCTTCCAGGTCTGTCGTCCTACGGGAGCGACCTGAGCAATTGCAGGGCCGACACCTTGGATGGTGCGGTGCGGGTAGCCTGTAGATACCTTAGGTACGTACCCTTGGTTTGGCGACGACGTCCAGGAACCCAGCAGAAATTGACCAGAATTGGCTGTTGCAGGCTTTGATAATGCAGGGGGTTAAGCCACTGACAACGATTTCCAGTTTCAAGTCTCGGGTCACAGTGGTGGACTGCTGGGATTGGCCGGTGCCGATACTGGCGTCCCCGATTCTGGGTGGACGGTCTGAGGGTGTCCACAACGGTACGTACCTCAGCTCAGCGAACGACCCTTTCTCAGGTGGGCCTTGCGATGCCGTGCTCCCCGACAAATTCTTGGTTTTTTTAATTCCTTGTCCAGGTTCACTGTCACTGATCGATGATGACTCTCAGATTGTTGACATTTCGAAAAGCCGTGCCTTGCAGCAGCGTCTGCCCGAGAAGGTGAGCAGACGCGTCGGGAGTTGCTCCTTCCCGTCCACATCTCGCAGTATGACTGCATAGTGCGTCACCGTTGATTGACATTTCTGTCCGAACTCTGACAGAGTTTAGAGGACTGCTCTGGCCATCTTTTCCCGGAGAGGGTGTCCGGCATATCAGACGTCTCTTGTGGAAGCTTGGTATTCCTTCAATGAAACGCTGCACTTTGCATGTGGACGACATGTACACGTAGAATTGTATTCGTAGTACAGGTACGGTGCAGATATGCGTAGCATAGTCCTGTTTAATGAGTGCTGTGCCTTACAGACGCGTAGTGTAACCCATGTCTCCATGCTCGCATTCATCTGTCGTTTCTTGTTCCTTAATATCACGACATATGTTCAAGGACAAGACGTCTGCCGGCAGTGTTCATGCCCCATTCACGGTTTTGGAGTGAGCTGAGCCCTTCCGAAGGGTTCTCTGGGACCCTCGGCCTCCAGTTTCCCAGCTTCTCTGCGCCTTCCCTGACTCTTCCTCGTTCATCCTGGACGGAACAGCCGCGGCGTCCCTGGTTGACGTCGTAGCCTGTACGGGGCCCCCAGTCCTGACCACTCAGTGATTGAAAAGCCTCGAGGGAACTTGGGAAATATCGCCCAGCACACAGGTCCAATGGCAGCTTGCTTTTCGGACAGGCCCACCTGGTGACGAATCGCATTCGGTAGAGGATTATCGCTCCTCCACCTCTGCAAATCGGCAACGCGTTAGAAGCTTAACCTCTTCTCTTTTTTCGTTTTTTTCCTTGCGTGGATCATTTCAATCCCTTCCGACCTTCGTGACATTTTCGCTGAGATCTGGGCCAACTCGATCCAGGAATAACAGCACGCGCCAACTCCAACTTCGAACAATTATTGCTCCACCACCCAGGTGGAATACGAGCGTGGAGAGTTTTTCATTCTCCCAGGTTGTTGCTTTCGGAACTGAGGGTCATTCCCACCCATTTTCCGCCCTCGCCTCCGGCACATGTCACCACCTTGCAGTGGCATGTTTGCCATTGACAGCCGCTGGAGGCATCATCCATCCAGTGCATGATGAAGAGCATCCACTGTCGTAAGCAGTATTCCTCCGATCCAATCCTTACCGCAGCACACTAATCACCCATCATCCAACCTCTTGGAACCGATTTGCTCTCCCCCATCTGGAGACGAGCGTCCACAATTCTTGGCACGTCCACGACTCTCTCTCTCCAGTCCGCCAGCCCTCCAGCCCTCTCCCTCCACCATATTCCTGGCTGCCGCCGCCGGTCCAGCCCGTCTTCGACAATAATGCCGACCGCGTCGTTCCAAAAATGGATGTCTTTGGAAAACCACCATAACGACGTACGACCAACATCAAACCGCCCAAACTCGCCCACAAGCCGTCGTCGTCTCTGTTTCGTTTCCGCCGCTTCACACTTCTCGTTAGCACCAAGCCACCCGCCCACCCAGAGCAAGTTCACACACCAACCAGTATGATGTATCTCTCTCAAATCTCCCAGTATTCCAGCCTCCAAGTCTCCATCCCCGCCCCCTGCGACCGAGCGGAGCCCTACAAGGACAGCAGAAAGACAAAGTGTCACAGGAGCTGGCTGCACCGCGCGTTCGAGTCTGGACCGTCTGGACTGCTCCATGGCCCTTGCTTTTAACAGGCCACTCAATCCTGCACTCATTGGATTCAGCAGTTAATTGCTTTCTAACATTGCGGCTCCCAAGGTTTTCTCAAAATAACAAACAATTGGCCACAACTTGATGAAAGTCGACGACCAATGCATTGCCTGCCACACCTTCTCTGCGCCCTTCTCGAAGAAAGCCCTCCCCCCCTATTCTCGGGACCTACATTAGCTAACGAACCATCCCAACTCGTGTGCGTGTGCACCAGTGCCCCCGTTCCCGCGGCACACGGCAGCCTAGCAGCCGGCGCCATCAACGGCGTCTCTCTAGCCCGACGTTGGCTTCATTACGGTTCGCGCCAGTGGCGACCAATGACACAACTCCTCCTTCAGCTTCCCAAGAACGGTTACCAAACCCGAGGTGATCATCAGAAACACCATCTCAGACCCTCACACCTCACCGACACGGGTACCTGATTTCGTTGCCGGAAAAAGCAAGCGCTAGATATTTCAAGTGCAACTGATCCGACTCAGGCACGTTGGCACGGTCTCAGCCTGCTAGTCTCGCACAGGAGGGAACTCTATCCCGCACATCTCGTCCCCCTTCGATGTGATTGCTTCTTCACTTGCATTGTGCTCACATAATGGGCTTGTTGTCTGCACTACAGACCAACTGCCACGTCTCACATGCTCGACAATCTCCAACCGGTCCGGATGGGGGAGGGATCGGATCTGCAGCCCGTGACTGTGAATGATCGCCTTCAGACCGCATTATTGGGGTTTGGCGCTAGACTCATCCCAACACGAGGCGAGCTGGAATCTCGATTTGGCACACACGGCTTCTCGACACGGGAAAGCCTCAAAAACACTCTTCCCTCCCTTAGCCGCCGTTTCCCTCGTGCCAAGCGCCGAAAATCACTCTCCCAACGCCTTGCCGGTCTTCTTGTCATTGCTCGGAAGGCGGACGCCGCCCGGCTACGTACGTCGATTGACGCAATCCCCCTGCTCCGTGCCCCGTATCCAAGAGCCGCCGTCTCGACGGTCTCGCGCCGGCTCGGACGATCACTGAGACTTTTTACGACCCCCCTGATGCAGATTTGTCCAGAGACATCCGTATTTTCCGCCCTTCCTCCTCTGCGGGGCTGATGGCGGGCGATGGATGGGATGAACTCGTGAAGAATGTGACACATGAATCGTGAAGATGAGAGGGGCAGCTGAAATGCCACTGCAAGTTGATTCTTCACGAAGGGGGGCGAAAATGGTATCATCGGGACCTGATTGCAGATATCTTTCCGTGATGTTGATTACGGATTGTGGGCGATGGGGTCGAGGAGCTGAAAACAACCCCCCTAACACTCGCGATCCACATGGTTAAGCTCGAGGACGACCATTACGTAGCTATGTCTCTCTCTCACGCCTCACTCCCATCTCAGCCTCACTGGTATCTGACTAAATCCCGATGCCCCCTTACCCGATTAAGCTACTCACTCCGTGACGAATTTTGAACCTCGAATTACGAACCGCAGTGACGTGTACTCCCTCCTCCGTCTTCACGAGCTGCCTTCCTTCTTGTCCCGCATCTCGACTCGCGTCTTGTCGTATCCCCCATCGTCGTGGTGATCCTCGTGTGTGAGGTCGAACTTATACAGCGGCTCCAGCGTGGCGTCCCGTCGGAACAGGATCCAGCGCTTGAACCAGTACGGCAAGGCCTTGGTGAGCTGGTAGCGCATGAAGACCCGCGTCGGGACGGCGAAGACGTAGTCGAGCTCCTCGAGGGTGCGCTGCTTGGTCTCGGGTAGCCAGAAGAATATCATCACCCTGGATGACATCGGTCAGCTTGGATTCTTCTCTCATCGACGATGGTAGTGTTTTAGAGGAGACTTACAGCGCAACCACGTTCAGCCCTGCGTAGAAGCAGAATGACCCGATGACGCCCAGGACCGCGAGCATGATGGGGAACGTGATGGACAGCACGGCCGCCCAGAAGAGGCAGGTCGCCACGGCCCAGGCCATGCCGACCTCCCGGTGGGACAGCGGGAAGACCTCGGCCGAGTAGGTGAAGGGTACCGGGCCTTCTCCGGGAGAGTAGAACGCTAGAGAACTTGGTGTTAGTCGCTGCTATCCTTCAAAACCTCTCACTTAAAACGAAAGCAAGACATACCGGCAAAGAGGTAAACAAACAGGGCCACGAGACCCAGGTGAAGGCCGCCGGTGCCGGGGATGAGCGTGCAGAGACCGGCCGCGAGCAGAGTCCAGGCCATCTGGGGGAAAGTGAAGAGGAGGAGGCTGCGGCGGCCGAAGGTGTCGATGGTCCAGATGGCCGGCCAGGCGAAGAGGAAGTTGACCATGCCGAAGCCGAAGGAGGCGAGGAGGGCGTTGAACTCGGAGGTTCCCGCCTCTTTGAAGATTGTGGAGGAGTAGAAGGCGATGATGTTGATTCCTGTCAGAGTTAGTTGAGGTTACGTGTAAGTGGTAATGTGGGCCGGAGACTTACCACACATCTGCTGGGCAATCATGACCGTGAAGGAAGCCAAGGTTGCGCTGTATCAACCACGTCAGTCCTGTGTCCCTTTCATTTCGTAACCAAGGAATGGTTATGATAACTTACCGTCTGATACGTGGAATTGTGAATAACTCGATAAACCGCTTGGCGTAGTTCGACCGCCCAATGATCTCCGCCTCGACCTGAAGCTGGGTATGGATGTAGTAGATATCCCGCGCCGCCTGAATCGGATTATTCCGCAGCCGGAGCAGCGATTTCATGGCGTTCGGATACTTGTTCTTCTTGATATACCAACGCGGAGACTCTGGGCAAACATAGATGAGCAGAGCCAGCGGGACAGCCGGGATGAAGGCGGAACCGAGCTGGAGACGCCATGCTATATCTCCCGCCTTTCCAACAGCTAAATTAGCGCATGTACCCATGAGTATCCCGAAGGCTGTCCACATTTGCCAGCTCATCACGAGGGCGCCTCGTATAGGTGCTATAAGTCTATTAGCGTTGTTCTGCGTTGAAGATTATATAGGGGTTTACCTGGAGAGTTCTCGGCGGCGAAGATGGGGACGGTGCTGGCCTTTGCGCCCATGCCGATACCGAGGAGGAGACGACAGGCCAGGAGCTGTTCCCATGTTTGAGAAAAAGCAGCTCCAATTACAGGCTGTCTTGGTCAGCTTCGTTGGAAGGAAGTAATAGGTGGTGGTGGTGGTTGATGGCTTACCCAGATGCAGAAGTTGGCGGCGAAGAAGATGGTTCCGCGACGGCCCACCCAGTTGTTCAGAGGATCCGAAAGCCAGCATCCGATGAGTGCAGAGCCTATGAAAAAGTTAAACTTGTGGTGAAAGGGATGAGAGTTGGTCGGAATCTTACCGATATAAGGGGCAGAGTTGACGAGACCGACCTGTATACTTCATCAGTAACTTTTCATGACAGTTGACCTACAGGACTAAGAAGTAACAACACGGCAAAGGAAAAGAAAAACCAGAATCAAAAAGTGACTTACAAGAAGAGTATCATGATGTGAGTTGGACCCAATACCAAACACCGTGGGAAACGACAAGTTCGCTCCGTTACTCCCCGTCTGATCCCATCCTTGGACAGCGGCTCCGATAGAGCAAGTGATGATAGTGAGATATAAAATCTTGGGGATGCGCCACTTGTGCAGGACTTCGTCGCGTAGAGCCTGAATCTCGTCGGCATCGAGAGCTTCGGCGCCGTCGATGTCTTCGTAGCCGGTGGGGTCTTGGGCAACGAGGGCACCCTTTTTGAGGAGGGGCAAGTACTCGTCTAAGCCCTTGTCGTGGGCGAAATGTTCGACGTCCCGGAGTAGCTCGTCGCGTGTGATGCCGAGGAGGGGGTTCTTGATTCTGGTATATGTGTTAGTATGTTGTGGCAGGGCAAGAGGAGTTAGGCGGAATGTACTTGGCTTCCGTGTTGTCGTTAAGATCAACTGTCGCTTGGGATCCGCGACGGGCTTTTTCGATATTCTGGACGGCAACCTCATTCGACCTAGCATATGTTAGACCGGGATAGATTTGAAACCGGCGAATGTAAAGGAAGTTCTCACGGGTTAACCCCGTCGGCGCGTTTCTCGGTCGTCATGTTTATGACGAAGAGAGCACTCAGCCACTCAAAGGGTGATGTAAGTGGTTGGATGTGCGACAAATACGAAGTGAATACTTCTTCCTGTCCTCAGCATGAAAGTCACCCGCCGTCTTAAAGGTAGTGACGAACGAGAATACAACGATCTGACCGATGCTCGGACGAGGAAGGATTGGGATGGGCGTTCGGTAGTATTTGTAGATGGCCACACAGACATTTCATCTCACCTCCTGCGGTAAGAGACCGGCGCAACCACCTTCCCCCCCTCAAACGAGAACAGCAGTCCAGAGTTGCTACTCTTCGATGTCATTGGGGCGCCATGGGGAAGACCAAACGTTCCTGGATGGGTCCGCTGGGGTTGGTAACAGGGAGATGGCTACTTATCTTCAGATGGAGTAGGTCACTGGAGGGCGGAGAAGAACAGTTCACGCGCAAGAAATGGCTTGAGACCAGCTCATCAGCGTAGGGGGTCACATAGGGGGCAGCTTTTCCGTCTTTTCACTCCACTGGTATGTTGTTGGATTACGACGGTTGCACCTTAAGGCGTACACGATCATTGATAGTAGAGCTTGAAATCCTCGTGAAATGGCAATGGATCACTCAATAAACTAGAGAATTGCTCATTGACGCCCGGCACGTTGGAAGCGTCCTACGGTTGGTAGAGATCAGCATAGATGATACCGGCTGTAGTCGTCGCAGGCAACGGATGTAAAGTCAAAATCTCACTCAAGCCATTGATTCAAATCATCCGAATGAACGGTTCCCGGCACGCTGCTGTTCAGCCTAAGATTCGCTTTTCCCCAGACTTCCCCATGGTGGAGAACACTCCAACATCACCCACAGACAGACGTAACGGCATGCGTCCGTGTCGCAAATAGCACGGAGTCCCCTGTCACAGTTCTGGCTGTAATCACAATGCTGCTGCCATTGCTCACACTGGCAGGTCCAAGCGGCTGGAGGTAACAGCGCTATCAGAACAGCACTATGACAGGAACCACGTTCTAATCCGATGCCGTTTCAATATAGCATGTTTGACTATATTTCCTGGTTTCCATATCGCTGAATGAAAAGAGAACCGACCAGGAGGTTACTTCGGGGCGCGGGTAGATATTGAAGCCAAGAGAGCCAAGAGATCTCAAAAGCTGAGCCAAGCTTCAAAAATCCCCGGTCAGAACCACAACCAGAATGATTGAAGCCGTGGATAACTATTCCCCAGACGTTGTACAATGAAGAGGCGTCTTGCTCGATCCATCGCGAATCATTACTCACAGGGTGATAGTGTATGTTCGCCTGGAAGCCGGCACGGCGTCCATGTTATTTGATACGATGTCCATCATTAAAAACACGTCGTCATCGGGGCCCCGTTTGGTGCCCAGGAGTGCCGAGGGAATGCCCAGCCCCTAAAAAGGGCTTGTTTGTCGCCGCGAAGCTTGGCACTCCCAAGACATCGGTCAACTCCCCGGTCGATATCTGAAGCCTGAGTCGTGACAGAAGCAAATAAGATGAAGTGCCGTACACCTAGCCAATGAGATCATTCTCGACATCTCTACACTGGGGCTTCCAGTTCCCCATGGGAGCCCCGTGGGGGGGGGGGGGGCATTTGCGACGAAGACTCCGTTTGCGAGCGGAGCCGATGCGGAACTGACGTACGATGAATAGTCACCGGACCGCGCTGAGTGTATCCGGATTTGATCTATCGGGATATAAGATTCGCAGCTGGCGAAAGAAGTGTCCAGTCCTGTTTACGTCCAGAGGATGGGACATCCCAGCTTATTTCGTGTGAGCAAAGACATGTTGAAGGATAAGCATTCTTCCCCCCGTATTGAGATGTTACCTACGATGTGAAAATCATAGTGAGAGTAAGGACAAGAGAAGCAAAAAGGACTGAATGTATAACAAGAATATGAATAAGCGGGGGACACCAGGGAAGGACGAAGACGACGAAGACGACAAGAAGAACAATGGCCACAAGAGCAACTGCAATGAGGGTAGCAACGATGGTAACTCTACGGTAAAAGCATGCACCACTCTCGGGATGATGGGCAGAGGCTAGCAACTCAGGAGGCGAATAGGTAAGACGACTAGGACAATTGAGACAACGATATGGATAATACTGAGTAGAAATGTGTGCGATTAAGCTTTTGCTGAGAAGGGTATCAACTACAGTACTTCCATCTAAGCTCCATCAAAGTGCCACTGTATTTTTAGTAGTTATGCTTCAGCACTTTTTTCAGCCCCGCGATCTCCTTCTCATACTGAGTAATCTTCACCTGACTTCCCTCAAGCTTGTCGAGAAGGTATGCAATGCGGGAACCCGTCTGCGAAGGCTGCTTAGGCAGGTTGCCCAACAGCGCCAGCTCGCTCTCCGCTTTTTCGATCGTCTTGGCCTCGACCTTGGCCAGCTCCTTCAGGAGTGCAAGGTCCATCTTCGCTCTGAGTACGCGGTCCTCGAGAAGCAGGCTGAAAGCTGCCTGATACATCGGTTTACCGGGGCGGATAGTCTGTGGGCGACCGTTGTACGTCTCGACGGTGATGAGATCCGCGTTGGTAAGGCCCTCGAGAGACGATTCGCCATTGGAAGCCCCGGGAGTGGTTGAAGATGCAAAAGTGTCAGAGAGAAGCACCTCGTTGTACCGGAGGGCGTCATGTGAGGCGAGCGCCTTGATCAGGTACCACGCTTGCTCAGTAGACCACTTCTTACCCTCGACGGTGTCCTTGCCGCCTAGGAGATACATCTTGACAATCTCGGTAGCGCTCTGGTTGATGATGTCTTCAACTGCCTTCTGGGGGCTTTGGCTGCCCTTCAGGCGACGAGCAAGGTTCTCGAGATCAGTGAGACGACCACCAAGGATACCAATGGCTGCGTCCAACTCCGACAGATCAGGCTTCGGCTCCTCCTTAACGGGAGTCTTCTCTGCCTCCTGTTGCGCCTCCTTCGAGCGCTCGCGGACCTTGTCGAGTTCATCCTCTTCCAAGCGGCTAATGACGAACTTCTTGGCGACGTCGGGGGAGAGATCACCCAGCGCAGCCTGTCGGAAGACACGGTCAGGCATCGCCCTCGAAAGGGACTTCGAGTAAGCCGTGTCGTCAGTCAGGAAAATGACGTGGGCGACGTTGTTCTGGACCATGGCAGCAGCCCATTCGGCAACCTTGTCGTACACGATGCTCGATTCGTTCTTGTGCAGGAAGTTGTCGATAACAACAACGGCCCGTCTGTCGGGGTGGGCTTCCAGGTAGGCATCCTCTGAGAGGCCAGCGTCTTTGCCATCCTTGTCACGGCCCGAAAGCGAAACTTCCTTCAAGGCCTCAGCAGTTGTGTGTAGGATCTTGACAACCTGCGACTCGAGCGTCTCAGAGAAACCAGCCTTGACTCCAGTTGTGCTTTGGACAGCGAGATCGATCATGCTGCTCATGCCGTTCAAGAACGCAAAGACCGGCTTGTATCCCACGGCGTTAGCTAGACGTTTGATCGTACCGCTTTCTCCTCTGGCTTCGATAATTGGCTTGCAATCGATAACCAAGACGTGTTTGCGGCCTTCCAAAGCTTGATCCAGAACGAGTTCCTTTTTCCCAGAACCTCGTGGGCCTTGAACCACAATGAATGTGTCCGAGCTCTCAAGCAGCCAGGTCTGGATCTGCTCGATCAGGTCCCGTCGGTGTTGCCAAACCGCATTGAATCCGGCCTTGTCATTCTTTTTGCGACCAAAAGAGGAGAAGATGTCCGTCGTCTGGTTTTTGACCCATCTGTAAAGCTTGTTGTCTGTCAGGCGGAAGGAGTGTTGGATATGAGCCTTGACGAAGAACTCGCGGATAGGATCGAAGATTGCTACGGTGATGGCGGCAAGTAGGGCGGCAAGTATAGGAATTACGATTCTTGGGTGATTGCTGAGCCAGTTCCAGATGTTGTGAGGATTGACCCGTTGCTCATACGACAGTCGAAGTTTTGTACCATTCTTGCCTCCGCCGAGAGCTTCCCCGGCAACAAAGCCATGCATACAGTTCCTCGCCATGATTGCGTCACGGACAAGTGCGAAGTCGACGTAAGCGTATTTCGGCAGAACCTTGGAGTCGGACGGCTGAGAGGTGATTTCCGCGATTTTTCCATACTTGCGGAAGAGACTGTACAAGTCCTCTTGCGAGAGCTCAACGGCCTCTCCGCCAGCATCTTTGCCTGTGAATTCAACCTTCACCCTGTTTTTCGGGAATCGGTATAGATCTTCGAGCCAGGGTACGCCTTTGACAAGTCCAGCTTTGATGCCGCGAAAGGGGTTGAACCAGGGACGTATGGGGTTCTTCTCCAGAGTTCGTGCGAGGGAGGCTGACGGTCGAATTAGTATCGAGAGCTTGATTTGCATTTTGACTGCGGGCACTTCGTTGATCTCTAGGGGGGCGCGTGCAACTCCGAGGCACTTACTCTCAATCTCTTTAGCGTCAACATCGGCAGTATGGCTGAACTTGACATAAACTCCTCCATCCTTGAAACGTGGTAGAAGCTCTGTCACTTTGATAGGAAGGTCGTTCGGTATGGCTCGTTTGACCAAAGAAATTGGGTCGGTGATGCCCAAGCTGGAGCTTTCGAACCGTTGGAGGAGATCGCCAAAGTCGGTGTCTGATTGCCAGGCTCGGGACCGAAGTAGCCAAGTGAGCTTTAGGGGGAAGAGATCTATGAGACCCGAGTCAGCATAGTTTTACGCCCTGGTGATCATCCATATTGTCCATTTCGTCCCTCATCATCCATTGTCGTCGCCAGCGTCACTTTGTGCGTTCTCCACCGCCGCTGGCTGGCATACCCCGCCATTGTGGCACTACCAACAACATGCACCAGGAACCGGATTCAACTACTTACTGTCGAAGAAAAGGATCGACTCGCTCTGAGACGTCGCGATATGCCCTGATTTCTCGTCGCCTGTCGAAGTCGTAGTCGTCGTCTTCCACGCCCTCGTCGCAGCGCACGCGATGACGCCCGGGCGAGGAACCGACCGAGCAGGGCCCCAGGTCCTCTGCAGCCGAGCCGCAGTACCCGCGCGAAACACCGCTCTGCTGGAAAACATATGTCGTCCTCAACGGCGCATTCTCATAGCGCTCTGAGGTAAAAACGAGGAACGAAAGAAACAGGAACGACGACGCCAGAGCTGAATATACACAGCTTCGTTAGCTTCCTCACGAGCTCGTAGCGTGATAAAATGATATCATCGCTCCGTGATTGTGAAGACCCACTACACAAGGGTCAGGCTCCTTGTCAACAACCCCATAACCTTATTCCCGCTCAGAGCCGGGGGAAGACACGGAAACACCATCATCCGCACCGAAGTGCCCCGCCAGAGCACTTGCAGCCATGGCAAAATTAATGCAAGCACTCATTGGCCCGGCGCATAGTCTGGCAGGTCATCGAAGGATAGTGATAGCCGGTTCCCCTCCTTTTCAACCGCCTCATGAACTGATCGAGTGAACGACAACCCAAACCTGATTCTCTTCTCTTCATCTAAGCTTCTTTCCATAATACTTCGCCAAAATGGGCTGGCTCTGGGCTTCCCCGTCTCCCCCCAAGTCTCCCGCCCCGGGACAAGCTCCCCAAGCTCCCGCGTCGACCCCGCCATCCTCGAGCACCCAGTCGACTGATTCCGACATGGACCCCGAGATCCAGAAGTTCATTGCCATGTTCCAGTCAGACGGCAAGCAAGAAGAGCCCGCAGCCCCCGAACCGGCGCAAACATCATCGACAACATCCAAACCGACCACCTCCTCTTCCTCGTCTTCGTGGTTCTCTCTCAAGTCTTCCCCCGACTCCCCATCTCAGACCAGCAACCGCACAATTGTGCCACCCGGCGACCCCGTCTCCGAGTCCCTCCTCCCGACAGAGATGTCGTGCCGCCAGGCCTTCGACATGGCCTTCCACTGCCAATCCGTCGGCGGCCAGTGGAACCACATCTACCGGTACGGCACGATGCGGTCGTGTAGCGAGCATTGGGAGGACTTCTGGTTCTGTATGAGGATCAAGGGATATACGGGGAAAATGAAGGAAGAGGCGATCAAGGCGCACTACCGACAGAAGGAGCACGACAAGTACGCGGACGGAAAGCCGAACAGCGAGGACGTGTGGCAGGCGAGGAAGACCAAGGTGCCGCCGGGCACGGTCTTCACAGAGAAGTTTGAGGAGCCGACACTCGACGACGAGGAGTGGCAGAGGATGGAGATGGACAGGCGACGTCAAATTAGAACGGGCTTGGGCATTGAAGGAGCATCGGCGTGATGGGCAGCATGTAGGAAACGGTAGCATTTCTTTCTCTTAATGTCTTATGTACAAATCCATCTTCATTCAGGCCTGTCATAATACGAACAGGCCAAGCTTCATATCAGCACCCGAGTTTGCAGCGCAGGTTGTACTTTGCAGCGACCCATGCCATTCCCAGCCAGTAATAGCAAAGAGTATGTTCTGCGCTAGAATCATTAGTTGCTTAAGTCATCCAACGCATAGTCACAATGCGAAATGAGAAGTAAGTTGTTGAACTTTCTTGTATTAGGCCTCCTAAACCTGGACAGCCGAACTAGAATACATCTGATCCCATGCGTAACCGTGCTTTTCCCATCGTGATTTCATAAATGCAAAGAAAGCAAAAGTCTAGTCGTGAAACCTGGCGACAACCTCCCTGTTGTAACACCCAAGACTGTGACTCTAAGGAAAGATCTCATCAGGGGTATCAATTTAGTCAACCTCCTCGACGGTGGGGCCGTCGTCGTGGTTGCCGGGGGGAGCACCGCCGCCGGGAGCACCGGGGAAGCCGCCAGGGGCACCGCCAGCGCCGGGGGGACCGCCAGCAGAGCCGTAGAACTTCATCATGATGGGGTTGGCAATGCCCTCCAACTCCTTCTGACGGTCCTCGTACTCCTCGCGGGTGGCCTGCTGATTCTCGTCGAGCCAAGAGACGACCTTGTCGATCTCAGTCTTGAGCTTCTCCTTGTCGTCAGCCTCAAGCTTCTCGTCGACCTTGGAGTCGCCGAGGGTGTTGCGGAGAGAGTAGGCGTAAGACTCAAGACCGTTCTTGGCAGCGACACGCTGGCCCTCGGCCTCATCCTCATCCTTGTACTTCTCGGCCTCAGCAAGCATGCGCTCGATCTCCTCCTTGGACAGGCGGCCCTTGTCGTTGGTGATGACAATCTTGTTGGACTTGCCGGTGCCCTTCTCGACGGCGGAGACGTTCATGATACCGTTGGCATCGACATCGAAGGTAACCTCGATCTGGGGAACGCCGCGAGGAGCGGGGGGAATGCCGGTAAGCTCGAACTTGCCGAGAAGGTTGTTGTCCTTGGTGCGCTGGCGCTCACCCTCGTAGACCTGGATGAGGACACCAGGCTGGTTGTCGGAGAAGGTGGAGAAGACCTCGGACTTCTTGGTGGGGATGGTGGTGTTGCGGGGGATGAGCTTGGTCATCATGCCACCAGCAGTCTCGATACCGAGGGAGAGAGGGGCAACATCGAGAAGCAGGATCTCGTTGGTGGACTTGGAGGTGGTGTCACCAGACAGGATGGCGGCCTGGACGGCAGCACCGTAGGCAACAGCCTCATCGGGGTTGATGGACTTGTTGGGCTCCTTGCCGTTGAAGTAGTCGGAGATGAGCTTCTGGATGCGGGGGATACGGGTGGAACCACCGACCAGGACGATCTCGTGGACCTGGGACTTGTCGATCTTAGCGTCGGACAGGACGCGGTCGACGGGCTGGATGGTGGAGCGGAACAGGTCCTGGCAGAGCTCCTCGAAACGGGCACGAGTGATGGAGGTGTAGAAGTCGATACCCTCGAACAGGGAGTCGATCTCGATGGAGGTCTGAGCGGAAGAGGACAGGGTGCGCTTGGCACGCTCGCAAGCAGTGCGAAGGCGGCGGAGAGCGCGAGCGTTGGAGGACAGGTCCTTCTTGTGCTTGCGCTTGAACTCGTTGACGAAGTGGTTGACGAGACGGTTGTCGAAGTCCTCACCACCCAAGTGAGTGTCACCAGCGGTGGACTTGACCTCGAAGATACCCTCCTCAATGGTCAAGAGGGAAACATCGAAGGTACCACCACCAAGATCGAAGATGAGGACGTTGCGCTCACCCTCAGCCTTCTTGTCGAGGCCGTAGGCGATGGCAGCGGCGGTGGGCTCGTTGATGATACGCAGAACGTTGAGGCCGGCAATGAGACCAGCGTCCTTGGTGGCCTGACGCTGGGAGTCGTTGAAGTAGGCGGGAACGGTGATGACAGCGTTGGTGACCTGGCCACCGAGGTAGGCCTCAGCAGTCTCGCGCATCTTGACGAGGACCATGGCGGAGATCTCCTCGGGGGTGAAGGTCTTGGTCTCGCCCTTGAACTCAACCTCGATAACGGGCTTGCTGTTCTTGTCGACGACCTTGAAGGGGAAGTGCTTCATGTCGGCCTGAACCTCAGGGTCGGCGAACTTGCGACCGATGAGGCGCTTGGCGTCGAAGACGGTGTTGTGGGGGTTCATGGCGACCTGGTTCTTGGCGGCATCGCCAATCAGGCGCTCAGTGTCGTTGAAAGCGACATATGAGGGGGTCGTGCGGTTACCCTGGTCGTTGGCGATAATCTCGATCTTGTCGTTCGAAAAAAAACCGGTGCACTAAATCTAGTTAGCAAATAATTATTCAAAAAGGATTAAAATGGGAGACGCGCTGAATAGGTTGTACCGAGATCGATACCGATGGCCTTGCCTGACGCCATTGTGAATGTCGTGATGTGTTGATGTGGTGTTGAGGTGTTGTTGGTTTGTGAAGGTGGGGGTATCAGAGAGTCGTTTTCGCGAAGACCGGTTGTTGATGTGTTCCGGTAGAAAAGGTAGCAGCGATCAAATTCTCGTAGAAAAAGAGAACACTGGACGCTTCGTGTTTGATGTAGGGTATTGTTGTGATTGAGGAATTTCGTGAAGAGTGAAGATGGAATGGTGGAAGTGATCGAGTTGAAGGGTCGATTTTAAAAGGTTGTTGGCAGGAGCGACGCAAGGCCCCGCAAAACTTCGAAAGGGTTCTTCGCTCTTCCACCTGCTCTCCAATGGTGGGGTCGAACCCAGCGTCGCGGCCCAGCGAGACTCTTCCACTCGATTCAGGGCGCCTCCAGAAACCGCTGAATTTTTCTACAGGGATCTCGAAAAAACCACGCTAATTACCGATTCAGCCTCTCCAGGGGGCGAAGTTCCGGTTTTCCAGGGATTTGGGGATTCTCTTCGTCTCTTTGGAAGCAATTCGATTGCACTCTCTCTCTGTTCGAGAGCCCGTTGCCGTTGACATCATCTCCGCAAGACTTCTATGGAATGGAATCGCTGGAGGGGCTGCCCCTCCATGTCCCTGGTACCCCGCGACAGGGCCTTGCGCACGCTAACAATTATGTACCCTGGACCTTTTTCGTGCCCCTCAGTCAGTCAAACCCCACACCGCTAGCAACTGATGGAAACTTTTTGGAGTGATATCATCCGCCGTCAGTGGGGTTTATTCTGTGGTTCTGCGACTCTTCAAGAAGCATCGAAACTCCATTTCCCCTATGTTGCAGAGCTGAATGGGGAGTTGTCAATTCCATCTGATTCTTCGTTGCCAATGTTCACAGAGCGATGCAGTAATCAGGCGATTCGAAATCAAGGAAGGCAACGCGTAGGCTGACGGCCAGGCGGCCGTACGTGGCGGAAAAGACGGTGGCAGGGAACACATGAAGACTGCAATAGAAGCTCAGAGACACTTTGGATCGGACGGGAGCAGCACGCCGGAAGTCCAGGCGCCGGCAAGGCAATCAGACAACCGGCAGCCGCAGATGGCACAGACGGATAGCAGTGACTGAATCCAACGCCAACCAACTTGGTGTTCCGCCGTACGTACAAGGTACGTTGAAATTGCATCCAGCAAACGGCGGTGATTGAAGCAATGCGACGTCGCCCATGAGACGAATAAAAAACTTGATCTTCCATGTCGCAGAATTTCATCTATTCATAGCGACTATCGACAGTGTTGGGTAACTTCCACTTCAATCTCAATGGCTGGCTGCATGCGGAAAAGAAATTGCCTCTTTGTTGCCGGGCAGGCGTGCGAACTTTTTTTTTCCCATTCCCCTCCCCCTCCAATCCCCATCGATGTGTTTGCCCGCCTGGAGACAGCCAGGCAACGATCTCAGCAGCGGCCAGGGCTCCTTGCCGCAGCAGCCTTACGAATACGCACTGTTGATATGCCTTACCTAATACAGGGGCGAGTTGGAGATCGGCGATGTTATCTAAACAGCTTATCGGCTTATCGAGTAATTACCTCCAAGCTCTGTTCATCAAACATCACAGATGCGAAAGAGACGAACCAGACCTCATCTGTCGCGTGTAGCTTCATTGCGCTGATGATTCTCTCTATAGATCGAACATGCTCTCTCCTGGACGAGGTTTCTCTGTCGTCCAATCCCAGGTGTCGCAGCCCTACGAGACCGAAACATTTCAGCGTACGCTGTCAACCAAGTCCAATGCAAGAACGAGTCTGGTTCTGCACTTCAGGCTCACTGGATAGTGCGTATTCTCTTTTATGCAGCAGCTCTAGCTTCGAGTCCCATTTGATCCATCTTCGTCGCGCCTGAAGCCGCATACACCGCGTTTTGTGGTATTTGAACTGCCTCAAACGGCACTGGTAACCGATTGGCAGTGGCTAGAGTCCCTTATGGAAAAAAGTAAGTAGTATTTGTCGAACGTCAGACAGTAGTTCTCCGTTGCGCCAAACTCAGACTCGTTGTTAAACGAGGGCTAATCGGGCTGTTGGCTCTCGACCTTGATTTTATACCTGTGGTTATGAAATGTGGTTATTAGTAGTCGGCAAGTGCCACAGGTAGTTCGCTGCTTGTTCACTGACAATGAAGAAAAGAAGTCAACTCCAGCTGCAGCATAGACTGCAGTACAGCTAAGAACCTCTGATCCTATAAGAAGACCCGGGTGGACCAGGATTCTTCTACTGAAAAGCTCGGCCTTTTAGCTAATTAAGTTGACGATGTATACATATGGTGATCATGGTCCATCTCGGAAAAAACCCGAGTAAAGAAAAATAGAGCAAAAACAGCAGTTGCACGGCAATGATCCATTCTTGTGGGAGAACGCCGGCAGACGAGATGAATCAACAGACAGAACCCACAGTAAGGACGGCTACCAACATCAGCCCTTCGCTCTTCCCCGATATGAGGACGCTAAAATTGATCGACCGGATAAGAAAACCAGCCAGCTAGGGTAAGGCAGCTGATATACTACAAAAGCTCTGTGTCAGTGACGTGAAGGACGACCAATATACAAGAATACACCACGAAACTTTCACATTCGCCACTTCAGCCTCTTCACGAGTTCACAAGCAAGGCCCGACACGAAACGTTACGCCCAGCAGAAAACGAAGAAGCCAAAATACACACGAGTTCGGAAGAATGTTTGATTATGCCAATCACGGAGGTCCTTATCATACCCTCCAACCGCTACTCCTCGTTAAGTCCAAACATCAAATAGTCGAACGCTCGCATCACAAAATGCCACTTCGCGCAACGGGCGCCTCTCATGTCCCTCAACCTGCCAAAAAGAAAGACTCCTCCCCTGATGGACGAAACCCAAGTGAGCCATTCAAGGGTATAGAGGCTCCCCGAACTTTTCGTCATTCTGCGAACGGCAACTCCTCCAGCCCTAGATTTCTCCGGAAGACCACACTCTACCGCTTAGCCCATTATCGTCGTGTCCTGAGATAGGCCAGGCGTCCCGGCCATGGAATTGCTCACTTCGCAGCCCTGAGCGAAGAAAATCCGTGCTGGTTGGTCGTAGTCGTTGTGAATACTGTAGTAGTTGCCTGTGCCAAATCATTAGTCAAATGCTTTTCGTGGCCTATTGGCGGAGGATGCTTACCTCTTGGTACAAACCACATTCCGCCGGCGCTGATTCTGAATTGCGTCTCGTGAACGGTGACCAAGACCTTGCCCTGGAACACGAAGAACACCATCTGCATCTTACGCGAGTTCTTGGGCCGCTTCTCCGCACCGGGCGGAAGGTCGACGACGCCAGAACCGAAGAAGGGCAAGCTGAGCGTTTTGGCGAACCGGAACGTGGCGTCGCGAATGTCGCGGGTCTCGATGGCGCCCGCCGCCAAGGCAACACGCTCTTCATCTATCTCGACCTGCTCGTTGATGGCGGGAGGGTTGAATTCGTGCTCCGGCTGCCAGACGACAACCTCGCCGTCGATATATCCGGGCTTTTCCTTCTCCCAGGGTTCCGGGTCTTCTTCTTCGTCTTCGGATTCGACCTGCCTCCGTTTCCCCTTGGCGGCAGGCTTGCGGCCCCTCGCCCTCTTTTTGCGCTCCTGTGTCTCCTCTTCTTCAACACGAACGACCTCCTTGACACTCGGTAGCAAGAACCTCTCCTTGCCGGCCTCAAAAGCATCCTCCTCGTCATATGCAACATGCTCGTTCTTCCAGTATGCCAATGGACGGTAGGACTGACGGCCGGACCTTGTTTTGAGAATCGCATGGGGGTCCTGCGGCTGCTTCCGCGAGACCAAGCCACGAGCCTTGGGCATAGGCGGTCCCTTTTGCACCACGCCCAGGATGGAATCGTCGCCGACGGCTGCTTGCGGTTTGCGGCCAGGCCTGCCCTTCGCGGCGGGCTTCGGTTTCGGTTCGGGCTTGTCCGCTTGCTTGCTCGATCCACCCTCTTCATCTCGAGGGGCGGCTTTGGGTCGCCCACGCTTGCCAGGTTTCGCCGTTGCGGCCTCCGTACGTTGCCGTTTGGAGGTACGGTCGTCTGCCTCCTCTTGCTCATCCTCGTTGTCGTTGGAATTGCGCGAGCGTCTGCGCTTGGGGGCGCCAACTTCCGGTTCAGGTTCCAGCTCAACCTCGTCGGCCGCAGCCTTTCCTTTGCCCTTGGCAGGGCGACCTCTCCTCTTGGGAACAACTGGTTCCTCGTCCGACTCGGCCGCGTCCGCACGCTCTTCCTCTGGTTCTTCGGCGACTGGTGCCTTCGCTTTGGCTGGGCGCCCCTTGCGCTTGACCGGCTGCGGCGGCACCTCCTCCTCTTCGACTTCTTCAACCTCTGGCATTGCGACCTCGGACTCCGGCTCCGGCTCATCGTCTCCGTTCATGCCGACCATCTGCATCGACTCCTCGCCGCCGTCTTCAATAGGTGGCTCGTTCTCCGTAGGCTCCTCCGTCTCATCTTCAGGGGACGGCACGCGCCCATTCAATCCGTTCGGCCCGGGGCGCTTTCCATTCAGACCAGGACCATTGGTCTCCAACGCGCCAAAGTCCAACCGGCGAGAAACAGGGGCTCCACGTGCGGGCTGAGAGTGCGATTGCGGGGGAGGCGATTCTCGGAAGGGAGATCCTCGAATCGGTGATGACGAGACGCCGAAGCTAGGATGCCGTACTGCGGGGGAAGAAAGGTTCGTCTTTCGCGGCGAGGTTCCTCGGGGGATCAATCGAGGGTGGCCCTTCAGAAGTGTCGCAGGTCCAGCTCCAGTGTCTAGCACATAGGTTCCGTCAGAAGCCGCGCGATGGCCGAGTCGCTGACGCAAGAAACTCACCAGAGTCAAGTTCCATATCCTGCTCGCCCGTGGTCTCGTCGGCGGACCCGTTGTCCTTCTCCGGCGAGGAGAACAGGCCTTCGATCGGCTGCATGCCATGCTCATCGCGTACGCCAGTGTCGGGCAACTCAATTCCAGTTTTTCTACAGAAGAGTCAATGCATTGTTCTCATATGCCGCGTCGCAACTGCAAAGTAGATAGGGGCGCGACGTACCGGCCCTTGACGCCGAGCTCGTGGAAGTCGCCTGTGGACGTTTCGCGACGTCGAACATTGGACGGTCGCGGTGCCATCGCGACTGTGGAGTTCCCGGAAAGCTCGATAAATAATAATAGCAAAAATTGGTCCAAAAAACCAGAAGATATAGCTCGAGACGGATGACCGAGGCGATCAAACGAGCAAAATCGAGCAAGTCCCTGGGCAAGCTGGTCGTATTTGTTTACCCCGATGAGGTGTGGTGGTTGTGGTGTTGAGCGCGCAACTTTTTGGGCGGTGGAAAGACGTATTGGCGTCGCGCGCTGAGTGCTCTTACTGCTGGAGCTCCTGGGCCGGGCCTGTCAGTGGCTGCATAATTGGGAGGGATGGGGGCACGTGTGCGGTGGGATCCACATGCATTAACGCGTCGACGCGTTGAGAGACAGAAAGTGCTAATAGGTCAAGGCGAGATAGCTTCTCAGTCTCAAGTCACTCCGTGAACCACTCACTTTCACTTCTCACTTCTCGCTATTGCTTCCTTTTTGGCCGTTTTATTGTTTTGAATAAGACGATTCGGAAATTCAGGTTACAGATACCCAGACAACGCGCAGCTCTTGCCACGGACTACGGCTCTCACCAAGTTCAAGTACCTTACCTCAGTACCAGACACATCCAGAGCACTCCTCAAGTCTCCAGATCTCACAATGGAAGATTCCCAAACAGTCGAGGACATCGCCCTCGAGACCCCAGTCTCAGATGTCTTTATCCCACCTTCAATCGACGAAAAGGCCCTCCTCGCAGGCGACTCCTACTCATACTTCTCGCCCGTTCCGCCATCCCTCCTCCCACCTCCATCAGAAACCTCCACAACGCCCTCGGAAACACCAGCAACCGGAACCCCCGTCTGTCTCGGCGTAGACGAAGCCGGCCGCGGCCCCGTGCTCGGCCCCATGGTCTACGGCGTCTTCTACCTGCCCATCCCCCTCTCGGACCCCCTCCTGCGCGAAACCCACCACTTCGACGACTCAAAGGTGCTTACGCCCGCCGTGCGCTCGAGGCTCATGGAGGCTGTCTGCAAGCCCGGCTCCGACCTCTATGAGTCCTGCGGCTTCGCCACCCGCTCCCTCTCAGCCCGTGACATATCGACGGGCATGCTCCGGCCCGGCGCGACGTACAACCTCAATGCGCAGGCCATGGACGCCACGGTTGACCTCATCAAGGGCGTTTTCGCCCAGGGTGTCAACATCGCCGAGATCTACGTCGACACCGTCGGTCAGCCGGCCGCGTACCAGGCCAAGCTGCAGCGCTTCTTCCCCGCGACCAAGATCACCGTCGCGAAGAAGGCCGATAGTCTGTACCCCTGCGTCTCGGCGGCTTCCGTCGCTGCCAAGGTCACCCGTGACGCCGCGCTTGAGGTCCTGTACCGCGCGCGTGCGCCCGAGGCAGCTGAGACGGAGGAAGGTATGGCTTGGGGATCCGGGTACCCTTCTGATCAACGATGTGTATCTTGGATGAGGGGGAACATGCACCCCGTTTTTGGATGGGGTCCCGAATGCCGGTTTAGCTGGGGCACTGCTAAGGACATGCTCGAGGCCAAGGGCAACTTGAAGGTGGACTGGCCGGTTGACGACGACGGCGAGGCTCGTATGACTGATTTCTTCACGTCGGCAGACAAGGAGGATGGCGATGAATTGGGAACCTGGTTTGGAAGACCAGCAGGGCTTGAGGCGTTCTGAAATTTATGTATATCACTCAGGAGCGGCGTTCGGCGTTTGCATCATGTAGGATCACCATGGAAACTTGGCAGGATAGCTGTAACGTATCTTATAGACATTATATCCTTTACTCCTACTCTTACTCCTTGGCTTAATGGCCAGCGTCTGGACCGCTTCATTTCGGCTTTCATGGCTACAAATCTAAATGTCATCAATATCGTCTTCCGAGGCCTTCTTCTTGCCTCGACTGTCCAGCGTATCCATGCTGATGGAGCTGTCTTGTCGGGAGGGCATGGCCAGCGCCTGGCGGGCTGTGTCCGAGTTCTCAATGAACTCCCGCAACTTCTGCTTGCCAATCTCGACACCTTGGTTGGCCGCCGCATTGGCCATCTGGTACATAGGACCGAGCATGTTCAGCGTGTAGGCGACGTAAGTGCCTCCAGCCAACAAGATGAGGAAAATGAAGAGGAACGGGTTGCGCAGGACTGTCTTCACGTTAGCATCATTCTGAAAGTCGGTATCGTGGAGTACTCACCAGCAACGATCTCGTTCCATCCCAAGGCAACGAGCAGGGCATAAAAGTACAGGGGCACTTGAGCAACACCGCCAATGGCGCTGCGCTTGGCCTCGACGTAAACGCCATCCGCGGTCTTCTTGAATCTGATGACAAGGTCTTGGCGCTTGCTCTCGCTAAGGACCGTCATCTCCTCCTCGAGACTCTTGCCGTCCTCTTCATCAACGCCGCCAATCGGAGTAAGATCCTCCTCATCGCTGGCCTCGACACCGCGCGGCTGTCCACCGATCCAAGACGGCAAGTCGGGAGGGCTGAGACTCTCTGACAGCTTGAACTTCGATAACAGAGGGATGAGAGTCAGTGTAGACTCGCGCGCCTTTGTGTAAATGCCCTCGATATCGTCGGTAGGTCGCCATATCCTGGGCACGCCCGCCTCATCATATCTGAACTTGTCCTCAAAGTTTTCCCTCAACTTCAACAGAATGTTGCCCTCCATCACCTCCTCTTCAATCTTCTCGCGAAGGGCAACCCAGCTCTTGCGCCTGAGGCGCCAGAGACCAATGTCAACCTCCTCCTGGGTAGCCTCGAAGCTCTTGGCACGGTCGGTAAACCTGCTCTGAGCATCCTTGACGATATCGACGAAGACAGTCCAGATACGGTCCCAGAGGTCCTTCTCTGAGGGCTTGTCACCCGTCTCAGGCGCACCCGATCCAGCCCTGCCGGAGCCCAACTTGTTGAATTCGAGCCCAATGGCATCACCCAATCGAGACTTGACCCATCGCTCTACTCTCGTAGCCAACCGACGCATCTCCTCTTTGCGCAGCTTGCCGCTTACATCGTCGAGTTCCTTCTCGAACAGCACGTACTGCGACTTGAAGTTCGACCACGCCACGCCCGGAATCGCAAGGCTCTCAGCTTCGGTCTTGAAAAGTTCAAGGGTTTTCTTCTTCTCCTCGGCGACGATCTCGGCGAACTCGTAGGCGGCGCCGGACTTCTGACCAGCCTTGACAGCACCGGACACTGCATCGCTGAAGGACGTGATACCGGACTTGTGCGCAGCGGACAGCTGTGCGTTGTAAAGCGTCTTAAGCCTGGCGTCGATCTTGCCCTCGAGGTCCTGGCGCTTGCGCGTGTACACACCCTTATGGTATCGGCTAGCTTGGATTTCGAAAGCCTTCAAGCACTTCTCGCGGGATTCGCGTCCAGTAACACCAAGCTCTGATAGAACCGCAGGCTTCCCGGCTCGGGCGGATTCGGTCTGCTTCTCCTCCAACGGCACGACGGCTTGGTCGAAACCGATCAACACCTCGCGGGAAATCTCATCGCAACGAAACTGAGCAAGCAACTCTTGCTGCGTCGGCAGATCGAGATCCTTGTTGTTGACAATCTGGTCCCAGATGCCCTCGGCGTAAATCGAAAATCCATCTGCGGGGATGCGGCGGTGGTACTCTGGCAGGAACACACCGCCCTCGAACTCCTGACTGGTGGATCCACCCGAACGATGCCCCGCAACGAACCTCTTCCCCAGGTTCTGGATCTCCGTCGTGAACTTATCGGCTTGGAGGATCTTGTGGGGGAGGGCGGCGAAGGCGAAGTCGAAGTAGTCCTCGATGCGCGAGTTCTCGAGGCCCTGGGGCTTGGAAATGGACGTCCAGATCTTGGTCAGGTCCTGGATCAGAGTGTTGCGCAGGTTCGCGAGGGGCGTGGTGCCAAGGTGGTCTCGAATGACGAAGAAGAGCAGGGATCTGAGGCTCGACCTGAGGTGGCATGTCAGCAAGTGGCGGTCTGTCTGCACCATGCACACGCGACTTACTGCTTGTCCTTGAGGAAGAGCTGCAGGTTGACCTCGAAGACGGTCTTCAGAAGACCCATGTTGGCACCGTTGTACAGACCGACCTGTGTCTCCCAGAGGTTGACGATGAGAACCTCACTCGTAGCCAGGGCAAACAGGGCGCTCTTCCTCTCGAAATCTTGATCCTCGCCGCGCTCGCGGCCGTCGGTACCCTCAACGTCCATGACAAGGATGTTCTCCGCCATGCCCGCCGACTCCTTTTTGTTCTTGGACATCCAAATACCCTTGGTGGTTTGTTGTCGCATCGTTTCTGACATGACGGAGAAGTCGGTACCAAATAGGTTGTTCAGCAGCGTCGACTTGCCGGTGGACTGGGATCCGAAGACGGAGATGAGGTGATAGTTAAACCCCGCCTCGGCGACGTGGACTTTTTGCAAATACTGGTTGACCGCGACACTAGGAAATCGCAAATTAGCTGGTGTCCCCCCAAGAGATGTGGTGGATTGGGTGCAAAGTCGTACTTGAAGTCTTTCTGGTCGTCAATGACTTGGATGCCATGCTCGTAGTTCTGAGCGTCCGGCTCGTCACCGACAGCAGCAAAGTGGCCGTTCATGGTTGTGACGGCGACGTATGAGGCAAAAATCTAAAGGGAGCGACGAAGAGCGTATGTGTGTTCTATGTTGACATTGTCATTCCTCCCAGAAAAAAATAGAGAAAAGGCCAGACGTCGTTGGTGCAGCTACAAGGGGCGACTGGTGGCTATCGGAGTTGGCAACGGGGAATGGGATTTGGGAAGTGACCAGATCAACCCTTGTGATCAAAATCCCCTGTGCCATGCGCTGTTAATCTTGCTTTCCAGCGGTGCGAATGCGCCGGATGAATAGATGGTCCGTGAATGCTTCCCCAATCAGGGGTCAAATTAGGCTCGGTTTCAGGGCAACCCCTGGCATGTGAATCCCTAATGACTGCGGTAAAATCACACGGAAACATCAGACGGCAGACATGACGACACCACGGACATTTTTTCCCCAACGTCGTGTGACAGAGCGCGCTGGAAAAGACCCGAGAGGGTACAGAAAAAACGTGTATCGAAATTTCATTGACAGACGCATTGTTCCTGAAACTAATCAATGCCCCGTCAAGTTTGCGTGCCCGCTAGCGCTCTCGACGGCGCGGGCCGGCCTTCACTATGCACTATGGGTGGTCCTCGAATTCAGTTCAGCGACCCTGGAGCTTCTGCATAGGTAAGATAGAAAGCAAAGTTCGAAGACTAATCAGCCGTATTTCGAAATCAGCTTCTTCATGATACCCATCGCTCCACTCCGGTATCCCCCGCCAAATATCGCATAATGGTTGAGGTGGTGATATCTACGCTTCAGTTAGACGGATAGTTGACCAGGCAACGAAGATGGCACTTACAACTCATACAACGCAACCCTGTCTTCCCACTCCTCCTTCGGCTCCGCCTTGGGAACCAGCTTGTTGTACTCGTTCCAGAAGCTGCCGCCGAAACCGCCAAACATCTTCATGATGCCCAGCTCGTACTCGGAGTGCCCGTACACGGCCGACGAGTCGTAGACGACCTCCTCCGCGCCGCCCTTCCCGGCGATCTGGCCCCGGCTGTGGTTCCCGCTCCAGAGATCGCCGTGGATCACCACCGGCTTCATCCCCTTGACGTGGTCGTCGCCGATCAGCCGCGGGACGACCCTGCTCGCTACCGTCTCCACGGCCTTTGACAGTTCCCCGTCCGAACCGTTGTTCTTGATCCCGGCGCGCAGGATGCTGCGTAACCTGTTTTCGGCGTAGAACTCGGCCCACGTCTCCTTCCAAGAGTTGTCTTGAGGCGTCGATCCGCAACACGTTGTCACGGGGAATCCGTACATGGGCTTATCGAACCCTTCCGGGATCGGTGCCGGAGTCGTGTGCAGCTTGGCAAGCTTCGCTGCCAGGGAGAGCCCAGAACCGCCCGACGCCGACGAACCGAGATCCAGGAAATCCGTGACCATGAAGTATTTGCCGGGTGATGATTGATACTGCCCGTGGGCGTACGACTTGGGACAGAAATTCGGGACGGCATTGTGAATCGCGTTTAGCGATTCATGTTCACCTGTCATCTGTTAGGACTAACACTGGCATCGACCAGACGGATTTGTTCCGAAAATGAGCCTGAATTACCTGTGAACATGACTTCCGCATCTTTCCCAGAGCCGGTCTTGACAAAGAAGTTGGTGGGCTGACCATCAACGACGGACGTGAGCTTGAACGATGACGCAAATCCGGATGCGCCGTGTGACGCTATCTTGGTCTGTTCGGGGTCGAGCTTGAGAGCCTCGATTATTGCAGGATCAACATTCGGAGCCATTGTGAAGAAACAGTCTAACTTGAAAAGTTGAATTTGCGAAAGGGAGGGTTATCCTCATGAGATGCGCTCAACTTAAGCATACATCTACCCTCCCGAGCCACACATTGGATGAGCTCTAAGTGACGTAGAGCAGCAGCAGCCACGCCCGGCCTCCACATTCAGCGGCCCGCATGTTCCACGGCCCCACCAAACCCCAACCGCTGCGGTTGCTTCCACGGTGTCCTCATTCCATCGAGTCATCAGCTTTCAAACCGTCATCTCGTTCAGCTTCCACAGCCACTTGGATCGATAGCTCAGTGGTAGAGCGAGAGATTGCAGTTCTTGAACAGCAATTATCTCTAGGCCCCGCGTTCGAACCGCGGTCGGTCCTTGGTGTTTTGTTTTTACAGCTTGTGGTCATGTCAGAAGGTGTTATGAGATGTGAACGTTTTGTCTACACCACCGGACGTTTGCTCTTCCCGCAGCTCGACGTATTGCACCATTCTGGCCAATGTGTGCTTCATTTTGCTTATTCCCGGCTGGGTGGGCGAGTGACTCGGCCCCGTTATGCAGGTGGGTCTGCCGTCTCCGAGTCCGCGCCGTGATGTGGCCGATTTGCTCCGGTCATGACATGTCTGTTGGTCACACGAGTTGTTCACAAGACCAGTTCAGGATGATGCCAAGTATCTCGATTAGAGTTCCTATGACACCGCGAACGACAAAACTATCAAACCATATCCAGCAATCGAACAGGAACACCTTATCCAGTCCTTTTCTTCGCCTAAAACACCAGAGCGCTTCCGAATCGCTTTCTCAGGCCCACTATCATCATCGTCCCTAGCTAGACATTTGTCTCGAGGCATATCGTTCCGGGTCACGATTCCCGCTAACTGCCACCAGCCAGGGCAAATGAGTTTTGCCAATCTCTTGTCCCGCCTGACTGGCTGACATGCGGGAACCAGACGGTCCCTGGTCTAGGCCTTCAGATACCCCAACTTTTCCCCCAACTTTTCCAAGCCCAGCTTCCCAGCAACGCCAACCACGCGCCGCAAGCTACCCCTCCCCCAGGTCCTCGCTTCCCCAGGATTACGACTTCGCACCAACCCAACGGGACAGTTCCCCCGCTGCGGCGCCCGCCGGCGCGTCCCAAACCGTGCAAAGACTGCAACCCAAGGACCCCTTATCTGCATCTCAAACCCTAAAACTGGCTGGTCCAACCTGTCGACATCCTGCGCCCAGAACACTCTTATGAGAGTCAGCTTCTTGGCGGTCCGGGGTCACACAGGATTCTGAGGGGGTTTCGCCCATTCCCATTCACTTTCGTCCATCCCAACCCGCCTGAAATGTTGGTGGTGGCCGCCCGTTATCGAACAAAGAAGCAGGAGAGAACCGGTCTAGACGCCAAGCTGCTTCCTTTGGAGGTGGCAGTGTACGTGGCCCTAGATGCTGGTGCAAGCCACGGCTGAGTGAACCACGACCCCTCACTTAGACGATTTCCTTCCCCCGGACGAGGCGGTGAATATTGGTGAGTGAGACCGAGCTGGACCTGCTCTCTTGGGAGTAGACGCTGAGGTTCGTGGTCGAGGACGTTTCTTCCCGGCGGAGGGGCGTAAGATCTGTCTCTGTTTCTCGGCGGAGAGTGGCTGTTCGTGTCTCTTTTGTTGGAGGAGGGGTCGTCGTGCTTGGGGCAGCGGTCTGCGGTTCGGTCGTCTTCCAGTGCTCACCGTTGCCGTTCCAGCAGGCAGAGCATGGGCATTGGGGAGTTCGGTTGATTGCCGGGGGAGGAGTGCAGTGGCGCTTCCACCAGCTGAGAGGCTTTTGTTGATCTGAAGACATCGTGATGGTAATGAAGGTGAAGACCGACGAGATGTGCGAGTGTCAGAGAGACGTGTAGTCAAGAGAGTGGAAAGGGATCAAGGGACCAGAGGATCGAATCCAGGCTCTAGATTTGGGGTGGGTATAAGCAGAGGACGACTGGACTGGCAAAGGTCGAACGATGACCCCTTAAATACAAAACGAGAAGCCCTCACGAGGGAAGGCGAGAATCAGACTGAAGAACAGAGACCAACGGAAGCGGGAACAGGCCTCCCGGAAAGGGGGGCCGGTGAATCTTTATACCCACGAGAAAAGGCGACCCCCGAGAGCAGACCGTAGCGGCGCCGAGCCATGGTCGAGGAGAACGAGCTTGTGGGACCCCTTGGTCGTGTACCCATGACTGCATGTGAAGCTGACTGGACGCGGTTTGCGCTCGCAAGCCTCGAGGCCCAGATAAGTGTTTGTATCCATACGACCTGCAGGAAAATCTCGACCGGGCACTTGCCTAGCCCTCAGCTGTGTCTAGCTGCCGCCGCCGGCGCACGTCCGGCCGTTGTGCCACAGCATCGGGTCTCACTTGCCAACGCCTTTCAGATTGCGGTCAGCGCTGATGAATCCTTCGCAGGCTCGCCTGAGCCCGTGATAGTCTCTCGTTCCAAAGGGAAAGGATGTTCTTCAAGACGACCAGGGAAGAGAGAAAAATCTTAGTCTGTGGTATTTGTTAGTCGCAAGAATTTCGAGGCAGCCAGTCCCCAAGAAGACCAAAAAGATGGTACGTACTGGTTTAGTCACCTTCGCTAATCGCATCACCATGTCTCGGGAGTGCGTCGGAGAAGCCTCGCAATGTTGGAGCCCGCTTTTCTTCGACAGTTCCTAGGTTCGACATACGACTGTGGAGCCAGTCCGTCATGGAAACAACAGTTTTTCGTCCTTCATCGAGGCTTCGTGATGTTCCGAAGACGCTCTAGTGCCGTTTGTTTTGTTTCGTTGAGTTTGGGTTGTTGTGTTGCAGATGCGACGCCGTCTTGGAAGTCACTGATGCGACCCGGTGCAAGCTGCGGATCATCCGGCCGATCTCATGTTGTTGAAACCAGAGGTACGTACAGGCTCCTGGACGCGTCTCGTCAACAAATCGAAAAGTCCTGAGGTGTTCGACCTTTTCATATGCTCGGCGATGAAGTATCGGGTGCGAGAAATCTCGGAAATCAGTGGCAAGAAGAAATGACCGTCTTGTACCAACCATTGAACCCGAAAGTAGTCCACGCCGGTTCGAGACCCAAACATCCCGACAAATCACAGTCGCGTCATAACTTTAGCCCCTGGCAGATAAGGACAAGCGTTCGGGATGTGTCCGCCCGGGAAGGGCACTCCTCTCGCCAGGATGCAAGAGGGAAGGAGAAAAAAAATCAAGAAGGTGTCTGGTGGAAACGGGAGAGGTGCATGAGAACGCTATTCCCGTGGCCAGGGTCCGCCACGGGGACCCAGAAACCTTTTTCTACGAATGCCCGGACGGGAACGACATGCCGTTGAGCCTCAAGGTGGATCCTCCGTTCTGGACGCCCTTCATCCGAGAATCGCAATAGCCGAAGGGTCTCCATGCTGGGCCGACAGATGTGGCGGGTGGAGGATCTCGGGGTGGTATGCGGAGTGAAATGGCCTGATCACCACAGCTAGTGTTGCACCTCAGCGACTCGGTGATATATGGTCTCGAGTCGAGGTTTGAGAGGAAGAAATCTTCTTCTTTCTCTTTCTGACCCTTTGAAGGTAAGATTCTTGGTTTTCATATCTCGTAACTTGTCGATATTTCTCTGAAAACAAAGGCGACAAGTGTGGTTAAGACAACATGAGATAGTCCAAGACCGGGACAGGGGTCCTTTTTCTCGTCCCAAAGCCGCAGCCAGGGAAGCCTGTGCAATGCATCTTTCATCCCAATGTCGGTGTCAAGCGCTGCTCCGTCTCATCATTTTTCCTTTCATAGTCGTTCTGTCAACTAAGGTATGAGATGGCTGCCCCACACATCATCGTCAGTAAGTCATGCCCTCCTCTGGTTGGTGCGTGAAGGTCAGCATCTAACAACGACAAGCCTTGATGTTTCCATATGCTTCAACAAACTACCCTCGTTTTCGCGCGCAGCTCTCTCATCTTCGAAAGTTTGTGATCATGGACTTCTCTGCACCGCCTGTTATATGACGCTTCCGACTTAAGATGCCATCAACAGCCTCTCCGTCGATGCGCGGATCGAAACAGAAGGGAAACTCGCGAGTCGATCTCCCAGAAACGCAACTCACAGCTTCTCCAGCCAGATCGCTTCTCAAACGTCATGTTCCAGTATCAGCAATCTCGCTGGCCAGTCCAGACGGCCCCGACGCGATACAGTTTCCCAGGCGAATGGAGAGTGCCGACGTCACCCAATCCCTTCAAGCAGCCCTCTGCACTAGAAGAGTTGATCAAGACATACGATAAGCAGCTCAACTGTGTGTACTCCTGCTACCAGCTCTCCCGGTACGCGCAGCCACCAAATGAAAAGAGTACCAGTATAGCCGTCTCAGTCGATGTAAAGACGGCCAAGCTATCAATCATCAGGCCCGGGGTTCGTTGGATGTTTTCGCGAATGGCCGTAGTGAAAGAGAGGATCAACTCCGCAGCATCCATTTCATTGTCGACCTTGATCCAGCTGCACGAAGAGACCAACGACTGGTGGCTTTCCAGCAGCGCAAGCCGGTATCTGGCGCCATGGATGGTGACATCCGTGGTCATTGGGATCTTGCTAACCCTCATGCTGAGTATGAGACTAATGGAGCATCTAGCGATCGAGACACCTCCAGTTTATGTCTTGGTCCACGACTGTCGGTTTTGGTCGATTTTTCCAACTAGTCGATAGTTCAAAGGCCAGCAGCCATCTCTCAATTGCTATTCTCAAAAGGGCGGTTCCTGACGGGTCATGGCATGGCCTGTGCCGATTGCTTCAGCCAGGGCTTTGAATTCTCTCGTTTGTGAGTGTCGCTTTTTTGGTCCTCATACTTGATTTCCTTGCTAATATGGGTTAGTTTAATCATCTGCGCTTCACAGCGACGCTTCATCGAAGCAAACGCCATCGTGGGCGAATGAGGGAAGCAAGTGAGGACTGAGGACTCGCTAAGGACTCGACGCTGTGCATATATGGATATCGGGATGGGCCATGAAGAAGGGCTGCGGATGTTGTTTATGTAAGTCGTTTCAAGGCCTCAATCAGACTCCTTGCATTTCGAATGCTGCATCTCCAACGCCTGGAAGTGACGTACGAGTTGGAGAAAGTTGCGCCAACGCACCTCAGCCTGCAGAAGCTGCACGTGGTGACAGATGCACGGGCCACAGCTCGCTGTCAGTGACTGCAGGGACGATCCGGGAGCTCGGGCCACGGCCTCAAGTCAGCCGCTGCTTTACGGCGTTTCCAGGTTGCGGTAAGAAGAAAGCTATGGATCAATTCTATTATGAAGAACTATTCTGCTATAATAAAATGCTGACTGTTTGGAATTTTAGAGAGTAAGTCTGAATTTTCCGAATTTCTTCGGATTTTTTCTTGTGTACTGAGCTCCAAAAGCAATTATTCTACTTCGACCTAAAACAACAGCGCCTCCAGGTCATAAAGCGGCGGCGCGTCCCTTTACCGTGGTGCTCGGTTCAGCGTCCCAAGGACAGCTGTCTCGCTTCGGTCGAAGCTTTGTTCCGGGCGAAAAACAGCCAGTCGGGACCGGGAATTCCCGCGGGCCAGACACCTCTGGTTTTCTGCTGGAGATTATCTTGATAGCGCTTTTCCCGTGAAGCCCCAATTGCATCACATCGCACCCCTTCTTGGACTTCTTGGTCCTTGTTTTCTTTTCCCCCGGCCTTTTCTTCTGCGAAAGCGCCTTTCTCTTGTTTCTCCTCCATCTGGACCATCTCCACTCCAGTCCGGCTTAATTGAAAGGGCGTCATCTCCTTTCTCTTCCTCCCACCGCGAAACCATCTACACCACATCTTCGCCATGTTCAAGCTTGGACGCAGCCGCTTGGCTTCTGCCATCCCCAGGGTCGCCGCCCCTGCTGCCAGACTTCCCGGTTTTGCTCAGCAAAGGAGAAACCTCAGCATCCACGAGTACCTCTCCGCCGACCTCCTGCGCCAGGTAAAACATCCCGCGATAGCCCCACTCTCCTTTTCGCCAGGTTTTCAACGAGCCTCCAACAGCAGCTAACTTCTGTCGCTTCTTCTCGAGAAATAGTATGGAGTCGGTGTCCCCAAGGGTTCCGTCGCGAAGAACGCTGCCGAGGCCAAGGCCATCGCAAAGGAGCTTGGTGGTGAGGACATGGTCATCAAGGCCCAGGTTCTGGCCGGTGGACGTGGAAAGGGTACCTTCGACAACGGCCTCAAGGGCGGTGTTCGCGTCATCTACTCGGCTCATGAGGCTGAGATGTTCGCCGAGCAGATGATCGGCCACAAGCTCGTCACCAAGCAGACCGGCGCTGGCGGCCGTCTCTGCAACTCCGTCTTCATCTGCGAGCGCAAGTTCGCCCGCCGCGAGTTCTACCTCGCCATCCTGATGGACCGCGCCACCCAGGCCCCCGTCATCGTCTCCTCCTCCCAGGGAGGTATGGATATCGAGACCGTCGCTAAGGAGAACCCCGACGCCATCATCACCACCAACATCGATATCCACAAGGGTGTCACCGACGAGATCGCCCGCGACATCGCCGTTAAGCTCGGCTTCAGCGAGCAGTGCGTCGAGGACGCAAAGGACACCATCCAGAAGCTCTACAAGATCTTCACCGAGAAGGACGCCACCCAGATCGAGATCAACCCCCTCTCCGAGACCTCTGACCACAAGGTTCTGTGCATGGACGCCAAGTTCGGTTTCGACGACAACGCCGACTACCGCCAGAAGGAGATCTTCTCCTGGCGCGACACCACCCAGGAGGACGCCGACGAGGTCCGCGCCGCCCAGTCCGGCCTGAACTTCATCAAGCTCGACGGTGACATCGGCTGCCTCGTCAACGGTGCCGGTCTGGCCATGGCCACCATGGACATCATCAAGCTCAACAAGGGCGCCCCGGCCAACTTCCTCGACGTCGGTGGTGGTGCCACCCCCGCCGCCATCAAGGAGGCCTTCGAGCTCATCACCAGCGACCCCAAGGTCACCGCCATCTTCGTCAACATCTTCGGCGGCATCGTCCGCTGCGACCTCATCGCCCACGGTCTCATCAACACCGTCAAGGAGCTCAACCTCAAGATCCCCATCATTGCCCGTCTGCAGGGTACCAACATGGAGGCCGCCCAGGAGATTATCAGCAACTCCGGCATGAAGATCTTCGCCATCGACGACCTCCAGACTGCCGCCGAGAAGGCCGTGCAACTCTCCAAGGTTGTGAAGATGGGTAAGTTTTCTTGGTCCCCGCCTAGTGACATCAAATTCTGTGAACCGTGCTGACTGGAACTACTAGCTCGCGACATTGACGTCGGCGTCGAGTTCACCCTGGGTATCTAACTCTAGCGTTGTGTTTAGACTGGCCTCGCCCTGTACATTAATTAACATAGCCCTAGGTTGTTGATGGAGCTGAAGGATCTTGCACTGGGAGACCAATTCAAATTTGCGTTCAAATGACATCCTCAAGCCCCCTCCTCTCGCATTTTTTTGCCTTTTGTGTGTGTGTGTGTTGTGCCACCGTGACTCCTCCCGCCGTTGCCTTTACGTTACACATTCCGAATCCAGGGTCCCGCCCCACCACTGACGATGCCCACTCGTTTTCCCCCTCGCTTCTGCATGCGCAGTCTCCATGAACTGAGACTGCGACCCAGCAAGCCATCGATGACTAATCCCCATCAAGCCATCTGGATCGATAGCTCAGTGGTAGAGCGAGAGATTGCAGCTTCTCAGCAGCAAACTATCTCTAGGCCCCGCGTTCGAACCGCGGTTGGTCCTTGGAACCTCGTCTGAGATTCATTTTTTGGTTGTTTTGTGACTTGTGCGGGCTGGGCTGGATGTGGGGTCATCTGTTTGCTGAGATGGCCTCACTCTTGCATTGAGAAGTCGATACTGAACTAATTACTAGCTATCTTTTGCTAAAATGCTAGAGTGAGCGGATAGATATTAGATGCTAAAGACACCTTGCCATCTCGTGCTCGCAACAGTACCGGTGTAAGAGTCAAGGAGATGAAGTCAAAGATTCACAATGCCGGGGACTTTGAGCTCAAAATAACAGAGTTAACAATACGCTTAATGAGTCCAGTAATTTCACACTGACCCTGCAAATCTATGGAAGGGTGTCGATTGTACGAGTACAAGCTTGCGCGCCTTTGTCTCGTGTTTGGTTTAGTTGGGTGAGTTCAAGTCCAGGTTTCGAGGCATAACGGGAGCTCAATAAACGGAACGCAGCAAAATCACGTATCCGGCCATCGCGAACATAAACCGAAACAAGCAACCGGAATCGCTGGAAATGTGCGATCGCGATCATGAAATCAAGGGAACAGGTCATTGTGTTAGAATTTTTCCACTGGTCCAATACATTAATGTTGCCCACAGAACATCCGCCCAAATAACCCCTGAACGCCTCCAAATGTACCTTTGCTTGCCTACAAATCCATGCTCATCAAGTACATCTCCATGATTCTCATGAACTTGGCTACGAAGGCTTCCAGGTGGAAGATGACCTTGGTACCCATCTTGATACGGTGCTCGTAAAATGCCGACCACTTGATCACGTCGGCCTTCAGAGCGTCATCGATCAACGGGATCAGCTTGAAAGTAAGGGTCTTGAGGATCGTTGTCGGCGGTATGCAGTGCGTGAGGAGATCGTACAGCTTTGCTCGTACGTGGAGAATCCGTGCCGGGGTGTGCTCCTCGATGATCTCCCTCGCGATCTGGCTGATCAGCGCCTCCCAGTCTGGGGGCGGGATTGGTGTGCTGTCCGTAACTTTCTCGCTGTTATTTGGTTAGCTGGTGCTTGACATGAACCCTTGGGTGTGACGTACTTCTGAGCGTGAACGGCCTCATACATCAGCAGGGCTCGTCGCAGATTCCTGCCGCTCTCCTCGGCTATCCTCATGTGCAGGCCCTTGACCATGGGCCAGTTCTCCTTCTTCGCCGAAACCGCCAGCACCTCGCAGATCTCCTCATGGCTTGGCGCCGCAACCCTGACCAGCAGCGTTCTCGATCGGATAGGCGCAATGATGTTGGCTGTCGAGTTCGCGAGGAGGATCAATCGCAGGTTGGGAGAGTACTTCTCCATCGTCCGACGCAGGGCTGCTTGTGCGTCCCTTGTCAAGTGGTCCGCCTCGTTGATGACCACGACCTTGAACCTCTGCTTCGCCGACTGGTCCACCTGCTGCGTCTGCGCCACCTCCTTCAAGAGATCCTGCACCACGACTCTGTCATAGTTTCCGACGTCCGACGGCGTGATCTCGAGGTGGTAGTTGGAGGCGACGATGTTGAACTCGAGCTTGCGGTTGCTCGAAGTCTGGAAAACTCGCGCGTCGATCTTGATCTTCTCTACACCGGGTCCGTACAATTCTTTGAGTGTCGCGACGATTCGTGTCTTCTTGCCCGCGCCCGAGGGACCGTACACCAGCAGATGGGGGAAATCGCCGCTTTGTGCCTGTAACCTGTCAGCCGATGCGGAGGAGCTGTCGAGTGTGCATGACGTACCAGCGAACTAAGCCTATCTGACAGTTCCTGGTGATACGTCAGGGCGTCTAACGACCGCGGTCTGTGTTTGTCGACGATGAGGGCCATTGCGGTTGTTCCGACGTTGTCTTCGCTGCTTCTGGTTCTGCAGTGCGGCCGATTGAGTCGTGGACTTTTTGGCGATGATGCGCTGGGGTAGAAGACGCGTTGACTGGCGTAGTCGCGTTAAGTGGAAAATCCAAAGTGTGGCTGGTGGACAATGGCCCGTGCTTCGCCCACCGGACCCGACTCCCCCCGGCCCGGCCCATCACCCACTGCACTGGCTGTGCCACATGAGCTAGCCAAATTCATACCCGCGACGTCGCTCCCCGAGAAATGCATGCAAGAATACCCATTTGTTGCGTTATAGTCTAAGTGATTGAACTTTTGTCTTGTTTACAGAGCCATGAAAGGATTGTTGAGGCAGATGTTGTTCTGTGTTGTACAACTACGATACCACGCTGCCTCTTACACATGGTGATCTATAGTACAGCCATTCCTATCATAATCTCGGATATCTCATGGGAATGGGTATATGATACAGACAGACTGCTCCATAAAGTTAAGCAGAAGGTGAGCTGGCAGAAGATGCGCTCGTAGGCTTGGAAGAAGCCTCAGCCAGCAAATCCTTAGGCGCAATCTGCTTTCTCGGTCTCTTCAACTCTTCCAACGTAACACCGTCCAGCTTGGTAATACCAACAACCGGTGCCTCTCCCTTGTGAACAAACTCCCATTGGCCTGATTACAAGTCAGCCCGAATCTCTCCTCACACGATGCGACATTTACTCACCAGGCAGCTTGTTGCCGGCCAGACGGAATGCATCCTTGGCTACAGCCTCGTGGAGCATTCCCTTGATTTCGAAAACAATCTGGTTGACTGCCACACGCGCAGCCCAATGATCGAAAGAACCCTTTCCCTTACCCATACGCATCTGACCCATGGTATTAGCAACTGCCCAAATCCCAGTTTCCGAGGCTTCCTTACATCGTTTCCAGACATGTAGACGCCAACGTTACAGCAGACCCTCTTGTACAGACGGTACTTCTGACCACGCAATCTCATCTTGATGGTGTCTTCGGCATTCTTGAGCTGCTTCGCGCTGATTCTTCGGTGGTGGTCCTTCATGCGAAGGCCATAGTCGCCCCAGATAACCGTCGTTCCCTTTGTTGATCCTCCAGTTGCCACGCGAGGCCTGCCCTTCATCATCTTCTTCGTTCGGTCGATCGCTGGTTCGAGCCAGTTGCCTTGCCTGGCGGTCGTCGAGGAGAATGGGCGGACATCGCGGAGAATTTGTGATGCGACCAGCGGCTTGGCCAATTGGGGTCGAGCCACAGCACCAAATGGCGTGACGGACGGTGCTGCGGAGATTCTGAGGCCTTGGAAGGCGCTGAGAAGCGCCGTGGGAGCGTTTGGCCTCATGGTTGCGACTTGCCGCTGAACGTGGTTGACGATGTGATCCCAAAAAAATGACCCTACCTAGCTTCCATGGCCCGGGGAGCAAGGGTGTGGCTGATCTGGCCTGAGAATTTGGGCGCCTGCTTTTTATGGGGCCCAAGCTCTCCTTCAGCCACACCCCACCTTCGTGCTTAAATGGAATGGGCGACCGGGGGTCACGGACCTCGCGTCACTTTCGCGTATGAAATCGATTACGGGCACGCTTTCCCGTCTCGAACGCCAGGCAGGAAGTCATACTCGCCTCGGTCATCCGACAACTCCTCACGTTTCTTAGGCAGCAGCGCCGCAACAACTACTTTACACCCCGAAACACCGTTCACTGCGATCAATTGATCAACTCGTGCTGCAAAACGTACCACAATCACAATGCCTGCGGACATCAGGTCCTTCTTTGGGCCAAAGGGAGGTGCACCGCCCAAGCCCGCGCCAAAGAAGGTCGAGGAGCCGCCCAAGAGTCGGAGAGGCAGAAAGGTCGTCGAAGACAGTGACGACGATGACGAACCTGCACCTGCACCGTAAGAAACCGGAAGTCTGCTCTGTTGAAGTTTGTACTAAATGTCTGCCAGAAAGCCGGTAGCGAAGGCTGCTGAGAAGAAGAGGATCAAGTACGAGGACCAGTGATCGATAATCGATTTTAGCTGACCGATTTGGAAGGAACGAAGAAATCAAGGGCACAGAGACTACCGCCAGCGACTATTTTGCATCCTCTAAGTCAGCCAAGCCTTCGAAGGCCGCATCCTCGCCGAAGATCGACCGGACGAGCAAAGTGAAGACCGAAACGGAAGTCCGGACAAGCCCACGCACCAAGAAAACTGCCGCGAAGCCCACCGAGGAGCCATCCAAGAATGGCACAACAGTGCCAAAGAAGCGCAGCACTACAGCTTACAAGAAGTACGATTCGGACGACGACGCAGATGCCTACGTTGACGAAGACGATAACGATGACGATGGCGACATCTTCGCCGCTGATATCAAAGGACGGAATAAGCGCAAGAACGACGATTACGCAGAGGATGAGAGCGACGACGAGGTACTGCCTAAGCCCAAGCGTGTGGCCTCTCGAAGTGCTGCCAGTTCGGCCCCGGCCAAGAGCTCCAAGGCAGCCGCCGGCACCAAGAGGCGCAAGACTCCTGAAGAGGAATCAGAGGATGATGAGGAAGAGCAACCGCCGCCAAAGAAGAAAGCTCCAGCAAAGCCTCGTGCTCCGAGGGCGAAGAAGGCCGATGAGCCCGAGGATGCTACTTACCAGTCAATCTTGGACGACATTCCCATGGTCCGACCTCCTACGCCTCCTGCAAGGGACCCGAATGCCAAGTTTGACTGGCGCAAGGCGAATGCTGGCGGTGGCAACAGCAGTGTCGCGCCACCAAACGCCGGCGCTGCAGAGCTGCCCGTGGGCGAGGATGAGTGTCTCTCCGGACTAACGTTTGTCTTCACTGGTGTGCTCCAAACCATTGGTCGAGAGGAGGGTCAAGCCTTGGTCAAGAAATACGGCGGAAAGGTCACGGGAGCCCCGAGCAGCAAGACGAGCTACGTCGTGCTTGGAGACGACGCTGGTCCCAGCAAGCTGAAGAAGATCAAGGACATCGGTATCAAAACGATCAATGAAGAGGGCTTGTTCGAACTCATTCGGCGGCTCCCAGCCTACGGTGGTAGCGGCAAAGGTGCCGAGAAGGCTCGAGAGAAGAAGAAACAGGAAGAGGAGAACGTCAAGAAACAGGCGGAAGAGATGGAACGCGAGGAGAAGGCGAGAAAGGCCGCGGCAGAAAAGGCTGCAAAGCAAGCTGCTGCTGCTCGTGGCACAACTGTCTCTACTACTCCAGCGGCAGCTCCGGTTCAGCTGTTGACTTCCAAGTACGCGCCAACCCAGCTGAATCACATTTGCGGCAACAAATCGCAGGTCGAGAAAATCCAGGCCTGGCTTAGAAACTGGGCAAAAGCAAGGAAGTACGACTTTCAAAAGCGCGGTGCAGATGGAATGGGTGGCACTCGCGCCATCATTATCTCTGGCCCCCCTGGTATCGGCAAGACAACTGCCGCTCATCTTGCTGCGAAGCTCGAAGGCTTCGATGTCATCGAGAGCAATGCCAGCGACACTCGCAGCAAGAAACTTGTCGAAAACGGTGTGAGCGACATCATGAATAACACATCACTCATGGGCTACTTTGCCGGCGACGGCAAGCAGGTTGATGGAGTCAAGAAGAATATTGTTTTGATCATGGATGAGGTCGACGGAATGTCCGCCGGCGATCGCGGTGGTGTTGGTGCCCTGGCCAAGTTCTGCAAGAAGACCGAGGTCCCCCTCATTCTCATTTGCAACGAACGCAAGTTGCCGAAGATGAAGCCATTCGACTTCGTTGCAATGGATATACCATTCAGACGCCCGACAGTGGAGCAAGTGCGGTCCCGCATCATGACAATTTGCCATCGCGAAGGACTGAAGCTCCCTGTCCAGGTCGTGGATGCTTTGATCGAGGGCAGCAACAAGGACATCCGGCAAATCATCAACATGATCTCAACAGCGAAGCTCGACCAAGCGTCTATGAACTACGATCAAGGCAAGGCGATGACGAAGGCTTGGGAGAAGCATGTTGTTCTCAAGCCATGGGATATTTGCCAGAAGATGCTCGCCGGAGGTCTCTTCACACCGGCCAGCAAGACCACCTTGAATGAGAAGATCGAGCTCTACTTCAACGATCACGAGTTCAGTTACCTGATGATTCAGGAGAACTACCTTCGAAGCAAGCCAATGGCGCTCAACCACAAGGGCTACAACAAGAGGGAAGAGAATCTCAAATACCTCGAACTTGTCGACCAGGCAGCTGAAAGTATCAGCGATGGTGACTTGGTCGATCGTATGATTCATGGACCCCAACAGCAGTGGAGTCTCATGCCCACACACGCTGTCTTCAGCACTGTTCGACCCTCCAGCTTTGTTGCTGGCCAGCTCATGGGCTCCAACTTCACATCCTGGCTGGGCAACAACAGCAAGACCGGTAAACTGAGCCGCTTCGTCCGTGAGCTTCACTCTCATATGAGACTCAGATCATCCGGCGATGCCAATGAAATCCGTCAGCAGTACCTGCCAGTGCTGTGGGACCAACTCATCCGTCGTTTGTCGGTGGAAGGCAGGGATTGCGTCGACGACATCATCCAGCTGATGGACAGCTACTACTTGACGCGAGACGATTTCGATGCCATTCAAGAATTGGGCGTTGGGCCACAAGCTGAAGGCCGGGTTGACATCGAATCGAAGACGAAGGCGGCATTCACACGAACGTAAGTTGCCCCCCATCCAATCATTACCTCGACCATTCTAACATCATACCAGTTACAACGCAATGTCTCACCCTATTCCCTTCATGAAGGCCAGCAACGTTTTGGCGCCAAAGAAGACCGCCAAAGAAGCACCTGACCTTGAGGAGGCGATTGAGGAGGAGGACGATGCAGATGTTGTTGAGCCTGTTGAGGTTGACGAGGATGAAATCGATCTGAAGAAGGACAAGTTAATCAAGCAGCCTAAACCCAAAGCTAAGAAGGCCACGAAGAAGGCCAAGGAAGAGGACGAGGACGAGGATGAGGATGCCAAACCCAAGAGGGGTCGGCCCAAGGGCAAGACCACTGCAGCAAAGGGCAAGGGTAAGAAGTGATAATAAGAGACTATGGAAGCTATAGCTATGTATTTTGGAAAGGCTGGCCTCAGAACTGTTGGGCATGCCAACACAACACAATGTGTATGATCAAGGGTGGTTGGCTTGAGGACGGGCTCTTTTGGCGAGCTTACCCAGCCTTTTGTTATTATGGGATTATATGATTTGGCACAAAGGTCGTTCAGATGGGAAGGGGCACTACTAAAACTTTTTGGAGGTTTCTCATAAATAAGTTATTCCCTTTACACCAAACTTATGTCTACATCGTGCGACAAAGCGATTTATGAACTGCGTCCCAATGGTACACATCCATGCTTGCACATTGGAATTGCAAGATGCCCCCTGGCTTGAGCACACAGTTCATGCTTGAACTGATGGCGTTTTTGAAGCTGTGTTCTTTAGAGCCTTGACCATCTTTGGGTTTTGGATTTCTACACATTGAAGAGTAGTAAGTACACAAACACATCCCAACTGGTTGGACGCCCAGGTAATTTTCATTACCATTTCCAGCCCAAGAAATGTGCTCCTTGGGTAACAGTCCATCAAGTTGGGGATAATCTGCTCAATATGGGGCCGATTCCAGCTGAGTTTTATTTCACGATGCTGGTGCTCGCCGTCCATCACCCAAATGGCCAGCTCCTTTTTCGTCCCACCATTAGTCGTTAATAGTGCCAAAGGGCAGGAGTCTCTACCGGAAGAAGAGGGATCAATATGCAGACAAAGCTTGAAAACAAAGTAGTTTCAATTCACTGCTGCCCCTCTTCGCTCACTCTCTTTTCTACGTCCCACCCTTCCTCACCACATTCGCCCATTTCCCATTACTTGCCTCAAGCATCCATATCGCTCTGGACTTCACCAATTATTCATCTTCCTACCAGATGATTTTTTGGAGGATCAAACCTTCTTGACAGGCTGCTTGAGGTTTATTCTCAGACAAAAGACATATCACGCTTTCCTGGAGTCCATGGGAGCTTCGACCGACAGATCGAACTTCCTACCAATTGGCACCTTCCTTGCATTTCGTTCATCACAGAATTCGCGTCAAAAATCCAATTTTTCTCTCAAAGAACTCGAGTATCGATTTCCATCCAAGATCACACAACATTGTCCCTCATGGTCTCTCGATGGGAGCGAACCACCCACTCGATGGGACAATCATGTAGGTGTCACTCAGCCCTAGTCTGCTTCTTATGAAGAAGGGTATCTCCTCTCTTCGCAAGACCTGAGATTGCTAAACATAAGTTGTCTAGCATTTGTCAACGCGGCTGAAGCAGTTCGCGCCCACAGCCCTCATCAGCTGTCAATGATCGAGGAGGCGTCGCGCGAATCGACCACCACGCTTGCAACACGCGGTGACAAGAGTGGCTCCGAAAACCACCTTCCCGGATACTCTTCTGAGCGTATTCCGTACCAGGACTATGATTGCTCTGATATTCCCGAGGACTACATGCAGGGTATCGAGTGCGGAGCTGACGAAGCGGCTTCCAACGTCGGCCCTCACGATTTGCATCGTCTGGGTCTCACCCAAAATGCCGCGGAAACGGTGCTGTACGGAGCTTGGGAGCAAGACAACAATCTGGAAGATCTCAATCGTTGTTCCAGTATGTCTCGGCGTCTCTGTATGACTAGGTGCGACGCTAATGGGCGCAGCTCCTGACACTGTAATTCACTACGATCTCGATGAGATGGATGAAGATCGGATGGCTTTCTCCTCCACATCCTCGGCGGCCTCATACCAGCTCTCGTCTCGAAAAGGTATGTCGATTCTTTGTTTCCTCCATTGGACTCCCTTGGTTTCACTCATTGTTGTTTCCCTTGCACAATCCACTTTCTGCCTATCCCTGCGTTTGCTCCGATACGCGTCGCCTCCGTATTTTGTTATTTTCTACCCATTTGCTAATTCTACCCAGAGCCGATTGCACAGAATGCCAGCTTCAGGATGGTTGGCTCTCCGAGAGCGAGAGACTGGTCGATGTTCCAGAGCAACCTGGTGGACTACGGTGCAGATGAGCCGACCCCTCGAGTCCCTGGCTGCTCCGCGAATCACCCTTTCAAGAAGACCTGGAAATTGACAGACTCGATGGTAATCGCTTACAATGCGATGCGGGGCCCTATGCTGCTTCCTGGCAATGATGCTCTGCGCAATTGGATGGTCGTTAAGGCGAACGAGACCATGAACGAATCTGTTCACCAGGCTCGCCATGCTACTGAACAAGGAGAAAAGCCCGAGCAGCAGTCAGACTGGTCTCTATACGGAAAGAGAACGGTCAAAAATGCTGATGAAGAGGTTGAAGATAGAACGTGAGTCTTTTCCTACCTCAATTGCTGACGCCAGCTAATTCAAGTAGGGGCCATCAAGCGCCAACATCGCCTCAGAAGGGGACGTCCAAGTCGCACTGCCTCGTTTCCGAAGAAAAGGGAGAGATCGAAGACTATGCAAAGTGAAGTCTCTGTCTGATGATGGTGTACTTGTTGCTGACCATAACACAGGATGCTGAGGGAGGCGAACATGGTTACAAAAGAGTATGCTCCTCCTGAAGCGGACCGCAAGCCTGCATACGAGGTGCCTCGTCCTAGATATCTTCACTTATCGCCAAAGTTCGAGAGATACAAGTTCGAGGACTACATACCCCCTGAGGTCTCGGTCCCCGAGTCCGCGTACAGACAGCCCTTCGACCCCGACCGTGATTTCGGTAAGTGTGCTATTACTTACCCACCGAACACTTGCTCACTCATCACAGTCGAGGAATTTGACATTTCGGATGACGAAGGTGACCCGGACTCGGGCCGTATCTCGCCCTGCACCTTCCGTCTTCTCGCGGAAGGCTGCTTTGAAGGAGACCCGAAGGCTAACCAAGTCTTTATGGCGGATGATGTAAAACGCCCTTGGACGCTATTCAGAGACACAAGAGCTGACGTTTCCCAGGCCCAACGCATGCGCCCTGAGACGCCAACTGATGACAGGTACAGACGCATCTCCATCGACAGGCTTGCCGTCTCATTTGAGCTCCAGAGAGACGTGAATGATGGCGGATGGCTCACTCCGTGTTACTCTGTCGATTCCGAGCCCTCCATCATCTGGACTCCTCCAGGTATGCGTCACTCGACTGCTTTTGTGAGGGAACAAATGCTGACACGTTGACAGGGGTGAATCTCAAGCACAAGATGCGTAACTGGTGGTTCGGTCTCTTTGATCGCATGGACCCCATTGCAGCCCGCAGTTTCCGCAAGATTCAATTCCGCGAGGCCAACGATCCCGTCACGCCTCTCGAGACGAGCTCCGAACGCTCCGCTCTCTCCTCCAATACCTCCAGTGAAGGAGACGACTACCGCAAGCCCTACACCGAGGCCGAGATCCTCGAAGTGCTGCACGACCCTTCGAGCCGTCGCGTGGCAGGCGTTGCCCCTCAGAACGCACCGCTCATCCTCTCTCAACGCTGGCAAACCGTCACCCGTTGGAAGGCTCAAGATGATGAGGTCGCGCGGGAGAACGACAACATGCGCGGTGCCATCGAGCGCGCCAAGATCGAACTGCGCGAGATCCGGCTGACAGTCGACCATTTGCTGCAGAAGAAGGCAGCCGAGGAGATGGCGATGCGTCAGCGCAAGCATAAACGGATCCTGCGCCAAGTCTCGGCGCATCTGCACGAGCTGCGTTACGAGATCAAGAGCAAATTTGACGCGCTTAAACATGCGCAGACTCAAAATCAGAGTATGAAGGCCGAGTTGGCGCTGCTAGAGTGGCAGATCAAGAATGAGTGTGCGAGGGCCGAGTTGGCGAGTCCCGATGACGTTCGGAAGGCGGTCTCGGAGCACTTTCGGGACAAGATGGCTAATCTTGACCTTGCCGAATGCTTCTGAGACGGTCAACTCTTCCTATGAGTTGAGCATTATCCTGAGGAGGAAGACTGTGAGTAAGACAGGCTCCCTGCCGGTGGGATTCAACGTGAGCGACCCGGCAGCTTTGCCGATCTCTCAGCTGACTAGTCTTCCAGGCGGCATTTCATGGCCAATTCTTCGTCTCGTTTCGTTTGCCTTCTGATGACAACATAAGAAGTCAGGAAGCCGACGTCGTTGTAGGTCTTGTTCCTGAGAATGAGCCGACTATTAGGTACTGCCAAGCTGGAGGTTGTAAGTCAGCTGTGGAACCCTTGACTAACACCGCATGGCAGGCCAACAATGTCGGCAATCGCTGGCCAAACGTTTTCGTCAGCTTCTGTTCTTTGTTTTGCTTTTACGCAATAATTCGGCATAGAAGTTATGCCCCCCAATGTTTGAGTACGATACCCCCTGAATTGAGGAAAAGCAAAATCGATGTTGTTGGATCTGCCTGGCTGGCTGGCTGCCTTGGAGGCTTAATTCAGAAATGTGTAGCCGAGTCTTTGAAGAGATCACGAGAAAGGTTGTCTTGCGATGAGGTCCATGGTTGAAGTGATGAAAGAACAGGGAGATCATTGTCTCCCAGGTGGTGATTAAATTGTACCAGAGCTTTTGAGGAGAATCGTGAGACCCCGGAATCCCTTTCCGAGGCCTATGTACAGACACATATCCAGATTCTATCCGATTTTTTCTTTCTTCCAGAGAGGGCCAACCCATTTTGGCCCTCGTTCCGCCATGCTTTAATAACATCATGAGAGGAGCATTATACACCGTCCGGAACGCCCAGTTCGCTGTTCCGGGAATCGACACAGTATCGTAGAACATAATGGTACAAGGGGGGCGGGCTGTAGCCGCCGATACCTCCCAGCGGCAGGCCAGCCCCATGAATTTTCTTTTGTTTTAAGTAGGGACTCTCGAATAAGAGTCGATCTTTGGACGGGCTCGGCGATCAGTCCGCTTAAGCGTTCTTGACGACGCCGACCTTGGCCGCGCGAAGCACACGGCCGTTGAGCTTGAAGCCCTTCTGCTGGACGTGGAAGACAGTGTTGTTCTCCTTGTCGGGCTGAGGGGCCATAAAGGTGGCGTCGTGCTCGTTGGGGTCGAACTTCTCGCCCTCGGGGTCGACGCGCTCGATGCCGTGCTTCTTGAGGGTGGTCATGAGGATGTCGTCCGTCATCTTGAGGCCCTCGTACAGGTTGGCCAGGTCCTGGAGGTCGCCCGTCTTCTCGGGGGCGTTGAGCTTCTCCTTGGGGACCATGGAGAGCGCGCGGTCGAGGTTGTCGACGCTGTCGACGAGGTCCTTGGCGAACTTCTGCAGGGCGAAGTCGCGCGCCTGCTTGACCTCGCGCGCCGTGCGGTCCTGGAGGTTGCGGAAGTCGGCGATGGTGCGCAGGCACTTGTCCTGTCAGGCAATGGGTGTTAGTCCATCCGTTTTTCTCGGAAAGCCGACATCGGTGGGGTAGTAATTGCGCATCGACGAACCTTCCAGTCGGCAGCTTCCTTCTCCTTGGTCTCAAGCTGCTTCTTCAGGGCGGACTCGGCATCATCGGCCTTCTCACCCTCCTTGGTCTCCTTGGCCTCCTCAGTCTTGCTCTCCTCCTTGGCGTCGCTGTACCATCTTGCGACAGCGGGCTGCGCAGCACGTATCCTGAAGGCCGGGGAGGTCTGGAACTGGTTTTGGAAGACAGACTTGGGGGTCTGGGTTCGCAGGCTGGAGCGCACTGCGCGGGATGAGGTAGCGATGGCGTGTCTGAACATTTTGGCGGGTTGGTTTGGGTGGCTTTGCGAGGGTGGGAGGGGAGGGGCGGGTTGAGGATTTGGACGAGATCGGGAGGCGATTGCGGTGGTCGCGTGTACGGAGCAGCTTTTTAGAGGGAATGAAATTTTATCGGATAGTGACGGAATTGCCGTCCCTAGACCCCCGGGCTCACGGGAAACATTTGCGCCCAATCAAGGCCCGGATTGGAGCTCCATCCCGGCGCGGAGAATGGAGGGACCGGAAAGAGCTTTATCGATAAGATCGACTAGCGCCAAGGCACCGGAAGGCAGGCACTCGGGCACGGTTGCTGCAACTTCCAATTGGGAGAGCGCGACTTCCTTTGCCTCCTGTCGCAAAAATAATATCCGTCAGCCTTCCCCCACGCTTAGCTATCAACACCTTCTCCCCGACAACCCACTCGCGTCGAGACTCGGTCTCAAAGACAACTTGCACAAAGAGCATCGATACGCGCTTTTTCGTCCATCATTAGCACCGACTCTGTCATATTCGCACATTAGCCTCGATCCGACCGAGAACAGGCACGATGGAGTACGAGCCCATGCTCCTGGACGGCGAGACCGGCGGGCCACAGATCAAGATCTCGGGGGTAAACCACGCCGCATCATCTTCTCGAAGGAGGCACTCGTGCTAATGAATCTATTCCCTGCTCAGGCCGATAATATCCACGTCAACTTCGATCTTTCAAACTGCGACCTTTCCTTCGCGAATTCCCTGCGCCGCGTTATCCAGGCCGAGGTCCCCACGATCGCAATCGACCTCGTCGAAATCGAGGCAAACACCTCCGTCCTCGCCGACGAATTCATCGCGCATCGCCTCGGTCTCATCCCCCTCCAATCCAAGGACGTCAACAGCCTACTCTACTCTCGCGACTGCGACTGCGAGCAATACTGTGACAACTGCAGTGTGAAGCTCACCCTCCAGGCGCGCTGTTCATCCGACGAAACGATGAAGGTGTACGCTCGCGATCTTGCCGTCGACAGCTACCGGCAGAACGGCACCGTTGGCAACCCGGTCATAATGGACCCGGACGGCCAGGGTTCTCTGATCGCCAAGCTGGGAAGGGGGCAGGAGCTCAAGCTGTCCTGCATCGCAAAGAAGGGCATTGCCAAGGAGCACGCAAAATGGATGCCCACGGCTGCCGTCGGCTTTGAATACGACCCTCATAACAAGCTGCACCATTTGGACATGTGGTATGAGGAGGATGCGAAGTTGGAGTGGTAAGCAGTACTGGCGCATCGCGATGCGGAAGCGCGGTGACTGATTTTGGTGTGCAGGCCCGACAGCAAGTACGCGAAGATGGAGGACCCTCCTCAGGAAGGAGAGCCGTTCGACTACGACGCGGTACCCGAGAAGTTCTACTTCGAAGTCGAGGGCGTCGGCAGTCTGGAGCCCGACCAAATCATCCAGGAGGGAATCAAGATCATCCAGGAGAAGATGGCGCTATTGCTGCACATGCTCACCGGTGAGGCCGAGGACGACGGGATGGGCGACTTCGACGGCCCCCGCAGCCCGAACCTCGACATGGACGGCGGCAACCCGTGGGGCCAGGACCCGGGCTACACTACGCCCTATAACAACGGCGCGCAGAGCTCGTGGGGAGGCAACGCGACGACACCCTACGCCACGACCACACCGTATGGCGGTTCGGGTCAGTCTGGCTGGAACTGAGCTTGGCGAAGAAAAGAAAGAAAAGGCGTTAACGACATCTTCGAGACGGGGCGGCACCGGAGTTCTGCGAGGTTTTCAACGGAAAGGCATCAGCATAAGCTGGTCGGCACATTTACATAAAAAGACATTTCGGGTTTGTTGTATAAGTAAGATTGGCCCAGGTACGCGTAGCAAGACGGTGAGTCTCGAGAGGAGATAGAGAGGGGGGTGTGGTTTAATTTCTCTACAATGCTTTCTTGGCATATAGACTGAGGTCTGAGACCAGCAGACGCCCGCAAGGAGCGAGATTGTGGCATAAGGAAAAAGCAATTGAACAACAGAATGATGAGAGGAAGCAGACTGCCCCTGACATTTGCATCTCGTCATACCGAACCAACAAGTAATATGTACCAGAAGGCGTAAACAATCCAACGACATCCAATCTCCGTTTTTGTATATCCCCTTGACTCCTGAAATGCAAGCACAATGCCTCCTCTATCCAACGCCGCTTCCCCCTAAAAACAAGATGCAGTTGTCTAAAACGCTCAAGTCTAATGATGCGCACTTCGCTTGCTCAGATGGCCTTGTCGTCGCTGCCGACGTCGGTCACGGCCCTGTAAGTCTTGCGGTGCAGTTCCAGGAACATGAATGTACAGATAGTTTGGCTGGGACGGTGTTAGTGATTGTGCCTAGTCTTCCCAAAGCAAATGAGGGTCACTCACGGTCCGAGTCTCAAGAAGCTGGGCACCCAGCCCTTGAACATCCACCCGAGGCCCTCGGCCTTGTAAATCTTGGCCAGCGTGTGGGCGAGGCCCTCCTGCGTGCTGGCCGACATGACGCGGGTCTTGATGACGTCGATCGGGCTCGTGACGGTCGCGGCGACGACGCCGGCGAGGAAGGACGAGGCGAAGTGCGTGGCGGTGCTGTCGCCCAGGGGCGTGTGGCGGATGAACATGTACTTGATGCTGTCGTAGGAGGCGAGCTGGCTGGCCGTCATGGCGGCGGCGCGCATGCTGTTGGGCAGGACGCCCCTGAACCAGCTCATGAGGCCCTCCTCGCGGGCCATGCGCAGCATGCCCTCGAGGGCGTGCTTGTAGTTGCGGCGCTCGGCGGCGGGCAGGGCGGCGTCCTGCTGCATGCGGACGTTGAGGACGTCGGCGGCGTTGCCGGAGATGCCTCCGACGAAGCCCGAGGCGGAGGCCATCGCGACGAGGACGGGGAAGGACGGGGGTTTGCCGCCGTTCTCGCGGGTCATGCGGACTTTGAGCTCTTCGTAGACGCCGAAGCGGACGGTGGAGTAGGTCATTTGGCGCAGGAGGGAGGCGGAGAGGCCGTTGTAGAGGCCCGTCACGCCGTCGTTGCGGACGATGTGGGCGAAGGTGCCGACCATGTTCTTTGGCGCGTCGGGGCGGCGGACTTGGAGGCGGACCTAGGCATCATGTGAGTATCTTGCTGTGGATGTTGTTCATGTCGCTTCATGTGGTTGTTGGTCGGTTCGTCGGTCGGGGTGCTGTCCGGGAGCGCATGCGTACCTTCACTGAGACATTGTCAGCACACTGTAGACTCCGACATCGCGATACCGCTGCTGCTTATCATGCAAGACTCTCGCTGGGAGGTAACACGAGATAAAACACCAGACCACCGGCAAAAAAACTCACCAAGATCCAAAGGATGGGTTACACAGGCGGCCATACTACTGGCGCTGCCTCCGAACCAAAAGGGGTATCGCACGGAGCCATTCGTCTTCTTCTCCGGTTTCGTCGTCTGCTTCTGCGCTTGCTGCTGCTTATCTTCACTGACGGTCTTCAATGGCGAAGACGATGACGGTGAGGACGCATCGTCGGCCTGTTTGCTGGGAGCTGAGGCGGCAGGGACCATATTGGCGGCGGACTGCATTGTTGCAGCTATGGAATCTCGTATACTATACTCATTCCGCGGCGGCGCAATTGGAGATGCTCTGCGGCAAAAGAGACCTTTTAATTGCGAATTGATATCCAAAAAATCCCGGTGTACCTTCAGAGCAAGGTTCCCGACGAGTGGATGTCGGCGACTTTGGAACGTCACTGCTAATAGTTATTGGCGGTGACGTCTGACGCTAAAAAAGCCGACTTCGGGGTCCAGAAGCGTTTTTGGTGGTGAGTGGAAGAAGCCGAATGGTTCGTTCGGCTCGGTGTATCACGAACTTTTTTTTCCTGCCTGCTTAGCAAAATCACCCCTTCTCGGCTGCATCGCTTTTTATCGGCGCTTGAACGAGCGAACGACCTGCTGCGTCATGGTCGGCGGGCTGGCCGGCAGGGGTGCCATGCGCTAAGAGTGAACCCTGCGCCGGGTCGGCAGGCCTGGCGCCGTCAACCGCCCCGAAGAGTGGAAAAGACAGGACGGCGAATGGTCCGTGCAGCCCGTCAGTTTTCTGGCGATCGGCGGGACGACCTGCGAGAGCTCCCCTCTTCCGAATGAGAGCAAACTGTCGAGTCACCGCTCCTATTCCCGACGACTCTCGGGTGCCCGTTATGAAAACATAACCCCGAGCGCCTTTGAGTACCGCCAAAGGCCAACAGGTGCCCAACATGCTCGTCCCGAGACTGGCGGGGAGGCAATTGCACAGCTGCTTCCGTGGCGCCATCTGCCCGAGAGCTCCACGACAATGGAGCCCGATCGTATCGTTGGCAGGTTGCCGGCGCGCGTATTCCGCAGGTGAGACCGGAATGCCCCGATCATGCGCTATTGTTTGCTGAATGTGAGTGTTGCAGAGCCTTCGACCATCTCCAAGTCTCTAGGCCAGCAGAAGAAGACCATTGAAGTCAACGGCCAGACGATCACGACCGACGAGTGGTTCAATGTCCCACAGAACGTCCTCGACGCGGCGTCGCGCAAGCTGCACCTGCAAAAGGACCACCCAGTTTACATTACCCGACAGATCATCGAGTCGCAGTTCCCCGCGCCGACGTACAAGTACCACAACACGTTCGACCCGGTCGTCTCGACGCACCAGAACTTCGACTCATTGGGTTTCCCCTTGGATCACCCTGGCCGAGCGAAATCGGACACCTACTACTTCAACAAGGAGACACTGCTGAGGACGCACACCAGTGCGCACCAGGCGCAGACGTTCAAGCAGAACCTGAGCGAAGGATACCTGATCAGCGCCGATGTGTACAGGCGAGATGCCATTGATAGGAGCCACTACCCCGTCTTCCACCAGATGGAGGGCGCGCGCATGTGGGATCGTACCAAGGTGCCCAACGGCGACATCGCGGCTGCTGTCTGGGAGGACGTGAATAAGCTGCCAACACACAACGTCAAGGTCGAGGACCCGCATCCTGCCTTTGACGCGGAGCGGAACCCTCTTCAAGAGGGACACCACACGCCAGCCGAGGCCGAGGCCATTGGCGCTCACCTGAAGCGCTCCCTCGAACTCATGGTTGTTGAAATCTTCACGAGAGCAAAGGCTGCAGCAGCAAAGGCGGACCCTAACTACAAGGACGAGCCGCTGCGGGTTCGCTGGGTGGAGGCATACTTCCCATTCACCAGCCCATCGTGGGAACTTGAGGTCTACTATGCCGGCGACTGGTTGGAGGTGCTGGGTTGCGGTGTGGTGAAGCAGGATATCCCGATCAACGCCGGAGTTCCGAACCAGCTGGGCTGGGCTTTCGGCATTGGTCTGGAGCGAATTGCCATGCTGCTCTTCCAGATACCCGACATCCGCCTCTTCTGGTCTCAGGACGAGAGATTCTTGAGTCAATTCAAAGGCGTGTCCGACCAGCTGGATAACATGAAGCGCTTTGTGCCCTTCTCCAAGTACCCGGCCTGCCACAAGGACGTCTCCTTCTGGTTGCGCAGCATCTCAGCAGCCGGCGGGAACACGAGAGCTAGTGCACAGGACTTCCATGAGAACGATGTTATGGAGCTGGTTCGGGATATCGCCGGTGACCGCGTCGAGGACGTCCGGCTTGTGGACGAGTTCACCCATCCCAAGACGGGGAGGCGCAGCATGTGCTATCGCATCAACTACCGAAGCTTGGAGCGCACCCTGACTAACGACGAGACCAACGACCTACACAACGAGGTGACCCGGAAATTGGTGGAAAAGCTGGGTGTCGAGATCCGGTAAGAGAAGGACGGTGCTCGACGTCGAGCGTTGAGGGGTAAGGGGGCTGTGTCGCCAACACTCGTGCGTTCCGCGAAGACGGGACGACCCTATTGGAGTGAGTCCCTGCGAACGGGGTCGGGATCCCTTAACATACCGATGTGAGTTGTGCGCTTCGCTGGCAGTGTGTCGTGGGAAACTTGTTGCCAAGAACGAAAGCATGACTTTGTTCGCCCTGCTTCAGTAGCCGGATTCTCATTTCGTGATTATATCACGCCATGTATCATAAAACCAACTTGTACCACTACAACAACCTCACTCGTCGACGAAGCTTGACGGGCGACTGCGCTCTGAGCAAAGTTCAGTGCGAATTCGGGGGTTTATTAGATCCCTTGAACCCGTCTCCTCACAGACATCGTCCCTTCAAATTGTTCGTTTGATGTCCATCGTCAAAGAGGACCTGAGCTGCGCAGTACCGGGCCGCATAGCCTAGTAACCGTGGAAACATTTTGACACGGCCGAGTGCCCGGGCGCCTGGGCGATTCGGAATGCGGATCTGCGGCGCCATGTTTATTCTGCGAGATTCTCGAACGATGAAATCATGCCCGGATGCGAAAGATTCAGTCGTCAGGTTGAATCTGAAGCAGTGACGCCTGGGTTGCAGATCGATTGTATCATCCACAAACTTACAATGCGCGGACGAGCGCAGCAGCGTTCGGGGGCAGGCAGAATTTTGGCCCGTCGTCCTAACATGTTGGGACGGTCGTGCAAGTTAGTTTCAAGCCTCCCGAGATAGGGCGGAGTTCAGTCTGTTGCTCGCAACGTATGGGAAGCTGCGATACTCGTTCAGCCGGGAGAGCTGAGCCACGCTCCCATGTCCAACAGCCGGTCTATTGCGTCCGTTCAGACGTGATTGCTGGCAAATTTCTGATGTCTTGAAGCAGGATCCTTGCGACATTTTCAAACAGAATGAGATGAGTTTACCATGCCTCAGACCCGACTCGATGAGGAGTTTATCAGGCGGTCATCTTACTGGGCAGGCACTTCCTGTAGCAAGGAAGTCCCCGCAATGCGTGGAGATAAGCCGCCAGGCGCATCGATGGTGTAGGTAGTGTCAGAGAGTCTGCAGTTGAGAGGAAACGGTAGCTAACGGTTCGTAGAGCACCGTGCCCAGCGGTTGGCATTGTGAGATGCGGAACATCACTCCACCACCGAAGAGCTCGACTGGCAAGATGGCAGAGGCGCTTCGCGACAAAAGCAAGAGTTGTGGGTGGATCGATCAATGATTGTTGTACATGCGAGTTCGAGAACGAGCTCTTCGCTAAAATGCAACGTACCCGACAAGCCATCGGCCCCCGATAGAGTGGACGGAAAGTCAGAAGGACATTGGAGAGCAGCATTGCGTGCGGAGCGCAGGAACGCAAAGTCTTGGCCAAGAACGGTGTCTGGGGAAGCCGATTGCAGAGCGAAACATCAATCTGGCAGGTCGGAAGTCTTGGTGTTCTGCACAGCCTCATTCCAGATCGCGAGGGAACCGACGAAGAGTTGCTGACCACCAGCAACCGGTACGTATCCGTAGTAAGCTGGGCCAGCCGGGCATGCGGCGGCACGAGTTCGGCGTGGCACCGGATCATTTGAGTTGAGACATTGAATGTCTTCAGCCAGGAGAGTGGAATGTTGTTGCGACGGATGGCTTGGCCGAGTTGTTGATGGCGCTATTGAATCAAATTTCCTTTCCATCCGTGACTTGCGGATACACGGAGCCCAAATCGTGGCTGACGGATGCGTGGGATTGGACGAGCGTACGTCGTGGTGTCTGTTCGGCGGCGCTGGAAGGGGCTGAGGTTCAGTGCAATTTGCCCCGAGCTGGCTGAGCGGAGGGCTCTTCGTAGGGCGACTCGTACGTAGCCGGGCTGAGCTGGTAGGGGAGATTGACATCCGGTAGGCTTTTCAAGCCTTGTAGACAATGTTTTGATGGCGAAGAGCCTCGTTCTCGGTGATTTTGGACCATGAATCATAACACGATGGCTTAATTGCTGCGGTCGCTGAGCTTCCATCGGCACTCTTGTACCAAGCCTCGGTAATCCGTATTATGCGGTGACGAGTTATCGAGCCAAGACTAGGAAGACACGGCTCAGCCATACGAACTATCATGGCCTGACAATAATTGACTCTCTCAGAAACAAAAGCTGTGAGAGAGCCTGGGCGACGTGGTCGTGGAGGCGGTCTACATAGTAAGGAGGCGGCGCCCCCAAACTCAACACTATATGCCGCACTATCCAGGCGTCATAGGTACAGTGGTCAAGTGCTTCAGCGCTGAAGTATCGTGACCGCAAATCGTCGTGAAAGTGCCCGTTACACAGCCCCGGTCCCTCTTTGGCGCGGCTTCATAGTTGAAGATGTGGGGTAACGACCCCGAACCCCTTGCCAGTTGCGCCGATAGCGAGAGAGCGGGGAGATGTGTTGTCGATGTTGCTGGCAAATGACAGTTGCGACAATGGCTTTGATGGTAACGTTGATAGTCGGAATATGCCCGAGTCCCGACTGGGCAAGTCTGTTGATTAGAGCTGCAGCAGCCCGCAGATAGCTGCATATGAAGTTGCAATTGCGAGGATGTAACGGAAGGGTTCGAAAGATCCATGTCTTCGGGAGGCGACGACAGAGGGAATAGAAGGTAACGAAGTAGATGGCGCTTTCGGTGGGTGGCTGACTTGACAACGTCCGTCTTCTGTCTCTGATCGTCGTGCTAGCCTGCTGGCTTTCCCGTCACTCGTCTGCCAAGACACACGGGTGGTTTGCGGTCAGGCACAGTATTCGAATGGCAAGACCAACGCAGGTGGAAGTTTCCGAGATGGAGGGATGCGGATCGATGGTCACAAGGTGCTGCGTATCGTGGTTGCAGAGCCGTGAGGTTGGTAAACGCCAATGATGGCACTGGGGTCAGAGACGGCGATGCGCCCAGGGCATGCAGCTGCGGCCAATTAGCGGGTCGAGGCGCTGTTTCTCGCCAGCTCCAGGGCAGTCGATATGCTGGCCGGGTTTCGATTCCTGGACGTCTGCCGTCATGGACGCTCGGGTGGTCGTGGGGAAGACGAGAGACCCCGTTTCCTACGGTGATGACAGGCCGGGTTTGTTGCATGGGGAGGCCTGCTGAGGTAACCGATGAGGAGGTCAGTCGCCCTTGGCTTTTGGGGGTCGCGGAACGGAAAGGTAGCACTGCCCTCAACGGAAACCTGAACAGGACTCCGTCAGTGTTGGAAAGAATGTGGAATGGAAATTACCGATTGAGGCGGAGATGAATGATGCCGCTATCACAGCGGTACGTATACGTATCTATTCGTACGCGCAGTATTCGTAGAGTTGCGCTGGTGAGAAAAGCAACTGCGTAAGTGAATACGGCTGGGGTGGCGAATGGCATTCTCGACAATTCGATTTGGGGCGGGGCGAACGAACTCGAGGCCTGTCTCTCATCACTGAACTGAAAGTCCAGTCCACAATGGACCGTTTCCTTTGAACCACTCGAGCCCGGTCAACAGCAATCGCAACCGCAGCAGGCCGCAGGGGAACTCAACCATTTGCAAGGGTTTGGCCAGCATTGAGGGAGCATTACTGAGGAGACGGCCACACACAACACACGGGATAACACGCTTGCTGACTTTTTTGGGTAACGAACCTAGCAGAAATCGCCAAGCCTACTGGAGTCTGGAGTGAGGAAAAGCATTTTTTTCCCTCTCGCTTTTCTCTGCACAGCCTCAATTTGCCATTGCCGACGTGCTGGTGTTGTAAGGTGCCCTGTGCTAGACAACTCTGTGCTCAACATGCTCCGTGCTTAGCGGCAAGTACCTTACCTTACTGAAGTACCTTAGTCTTACTCTTGTTCGCCAAGGTTCTTGCTGTACGGTTATCCAGTAACCATGAGTGTATCTCATCATCCGACCTCGTGTAAATGGAAGGAAGAAGGCAGTTGCCAACATCCTACCTAAGGTACAGGGTAACGCTGCCGGATAAGGAACCACGGACGTATTCCAGCGTCTCCACCACTGCGACGGCTCGAAGGCGGCGAAACTTCAAACGGGCCCGTGAGTCCGTGTGGCCTTGCCGTTTCATCACACAGACAACCTACCTACCTACAGTGTACCCAACACTGCACACCCCTCTCACTGTTCAGTTCAGTTTACCTCAGTGTCCACTCAGCCATCCATCCACCAACCATCCCACACTCCGCCCGACGGGACCCAGCGGCCTTAGACCGCTGCCGCCGCCGCTGCGCAGCCACTCTCTCAAAACATATAACCAAGGCCGCCTCCCGCATTACCATCATCTTGCCTCGTTCCAGTCCCTACTTCCAAACAAAACAAGATACACACGACACAAGAGTCAACGAATCACCTTGACTGCAGATGACCAAGCCCACCACATCATCGACATAGAACAACGAGAATCACACGTCTCGCCATCACCATCACTATCGCAACCAACCACCTCTACACACACACAACCTCACAACCACCAAAATGGAATCACCCAAGTCAGACACCCGCCCGCTCTTCTCTAGACGGTCAACCGGCTCCAACAAGTCGCTTTCCCTCGACCTCACCTCCTTGCCGCCTCTCGTCCAGCCCACGCCGCCGTCAAACACTCTCCTCTTCACAAACCTCAACGACACCAATGTCTTCCGTCCCGATAACCTGCAGACCATTCGCGACCTGGTTACCAAGACGGCGCCGATTCACTCATGGGCACCTCTGAAGTCCTTCCGCCGAATTGTCGTCTCCTTTTTCTCGGAAGATGATGCCATCGCCGTCCGTCGCATTTGGGACGGCGAGGCAGTAATGGGCGAGCGCGTCCGTGTCTACTTTGGCCAGCCCACTCCCGTTGAGGTTACCGACCGCCACCTCGCCCTCCCCGACGCCGGCAAGCTCTTCTTCATCTCTCCTCCCCCTTCGCCACCTCACGGTTGGGAGATGAAGCTCGAGGACGCTCCTAACAAGATGGTCCACGCCGAGGATCTGGCAGACGCTCTCGCCAAGCTCCACCACCGCCCCTCCGGCATCGAGACACCCATCAGCCCTGTCGACGGTTCCCACCAAACGCGCAGCCGCAGCTCAACGCTCCTCTACAAGCCTGATGCCCAGGGTGCCAGCCCCGATCTCCCCGCCATTTGCCTCGAGGATATGACGGACGAGCCTATGGAAATCAGTCCCATCGAGAACAGCAAGCCCATCATGGCGCACACTGCTCGCCCGCCAGTGGAGCTCATGCACCACGCATGAAGACAGTTTGTTTCAAAGGAGCGATAATGGTTCTGGCGTTTGGACACGACACGGATATGCGGCGAACCAGGATTGGGCGCACTTAGCATCTTCACACGGTTTATATCTTGCGACGGCGTTACGAGGGAAAGAATAGGTTACGCATTTGGGATCGGAGAGTCACTTCAACTGAGAGGAAAGGAATGACTGTCGTTTTCGTGGAGGATGGCTGCTGCCGAGCCATGGTAAAAAAGTTTCATTAGTACCCTGCCGTCTCTTCTTAGCAGAGAGGCACATATTTTCTGTACACTAGATTCCCCGTCACAGCGACCGTATGACGGTGCTGCGAAACGAAACAAGCTGATTACCAACCCAACCAACTGAGTGGTTCCCTGAGTCTGTCTCACTGTGACATACGATCTATGCTCCCACCACACACACCAGAGCTGCGGCAGCGACTTTCATGCCGTGGAGACAACCGAGGAACCCACAAAAAGAATCCCAAGACAAAACCGTTTGATCTTCAGATACACTGATCGACACCCCCAAAAACAGGTCTGGGGGAACGAGATCCAACATTCGCTCGCAAACAAGGAAAACAGTACGTATACATAAATACCACGGCTCCAAAAGACCGGTCGACCAACCGGCGGCAGGCGGGATCAACCCGACGCCCGTGCTCCTTCCTGCATTGCAACCGTTCGCCCAGCCGGACCCGGGGGCCCATCGTCTACTTTCGCATCACCAAGCCGACGGCGACATCCCGGCGATGCTCCCAAACAGCGCTGAGGCGCTCCTCACACCCAGCCAAGAAAGCAGTCCCGCGACGACGAGGGCCAGGATGAGCGCCGCGAGGTTCCTTCGCTCCGTCTTGCGCACGCGCCGCACCCGCGCGGGGGAGGGCCCGCTGCCGCTGTCTTTGTCTGCCGGGTTTGCGTCGTGGTGGTGAGTTCGGCTCGCGGCCTCGGTGGACATCATGTCGAGCGTCGGGATGTACTGGAACTCGAAGTTGGTCTCCTTTCCCAGGGCGCCGAGCTCGGGCTTGTTGATTGTTATGTTGAAGAGTCCCTTTTGGAGTTTCTGAGGGGTGTCTTTTAGTTGGAGAACAACTTCATGTGGTGATACCACTTACCTTATTTCGATTCTCGTCCCACCCCGGGAACAAGCGATGTGAGTAACACATCACCATGAAGAAGATGCACTGCCCGACGACCAGGAGAGAGTAGTAAAACGGCGGCCGCTCGACCCCCAACGCCCGCGCCAGCTTCGGTCCGTTCAACCAATACGTCTCCGCCGCGAGGAAGTTTCTCGACACGTACGACGGCGGCTGGTTGCTCAACCCGGTCAAGACATTGGTCGCCAGCGCGCGCGACGTGTCGGACGGCTCAATCTCCGAGACCATGAGGCTCTCCATCATGGCCCTCGCGCGCCCGACGCTCTCGAACACGTCCGTCGGGGTGCCCAGCACGTGTGCGACCCAGCGCCACAGCGCGAGGTAGTCCTCCTTCTCGCGGTCCGTCATGTAGATGCCCTGGCGCGGCAGGCCGATCCAGATGAGCGTGGCGGAGAAGGTCGAGACGGTGCCGATGGAGTCGAGGTCGTTGACGGGGATGCCCCAGGCCTGGACGTCGTAGTAGGAGGGCTTCTCCTTGGCCAGGGCGAGGATGCGGCGGCGGACGGCGGCGTGGAGGAGGCGGACGCGGATGGAGGACGCGAAGCCCTCGCCGCCGGGCTGGATGGACGGCAGGTCCCGGGTGACCTGGAGAATGTGCTGGAAGGTCTCGAGGAGGCGGCGGCGGGTTACTTTGACGCCGAAGCCACCTGTGCGGGCGAGCGTCTCGACTACGCGGCGGCCGCCGAAGCCACCTACGAGGGATTGAAAGGTGAGCTGTTGTGGTGTTAGTGGGTGCTTCTTGTGTTAAGGGGTGTCGTTGGACTTACTGCGAAAATGGCTGGGCCGGCGTAGCGGACGAAGACTTTTTGACCGCGCTCGATTTGGGCCCAGTCTACCCACTCCGGGATGGTGTTTACTTCCGTCCATAGTTTCCCCAGGATCTCATCGGAGCCGGCGTTGTCTCTCAAAAGAGCGTAAAGATCTCGGTGAGGGCACTTCTCCTTTGGGGAGTTGTCTCCTTTTTCGCTGGGTGTTGGGGGCTTGACGGGTGGCGAAATCTCATCCAGTCTGTCCAGGGCTTGAGCTCCCAGCTCATCGTATGTGTATATCAACGGCCGAAGGTCGTCGGATGTGAGATGCTCATCAGTCCATCTAAAGGAGTAGTCCCAGGCTGATACCCACTCCTTGCCTCTGTGCCAGAGAAAGCCTGCCATTGGGAGAGTTGATTGGTAAGAGACGAGAGTGAGTGGCGATGAGAAGTGCGTTTAGATGAGTAAGTATCTTGTAAGTATATTGAGTGAAGGTAATGAGGCAGCAATAAGAGAGATGACCGGATGCTAGTGAGATGGTATGGTGTTGGAGTTGCCTACTCCACTTGAGTCTGAACTCAGTGGCAATACTCAAATCAACGCAAGAGATGACTTCATCGAACTCAAACACTGTCTCCCCAGAACTTGCTTAGCGCTAAGGAAAGTCAAGGGCTTTTTAACTCTGGAAACAACAACCGTAAATCATATGATAGGACACTCAAGACTTGATCACGTTCAACTCGTTGACTCGAAGCCTCTTTGTCGTGTTCTCTCGAACACATGCCCGCTGGCACTTACGAAGCCAGAAACCATAACCGAGCTGGTGACCCTATTCGGACGAGGGGTTGCGGCGGCTACGCCTGGCGAATCACCGGGTCACATTTTCCACCTCTTGGCAGGGAGTCCCGATTGTTGGTTGGTACGAGATGGGATGGAGGGCGAACACCAGCTGGTGCTGGAGACCGCGGAGCATGGATGATGCCATGAATTTGCACATGCAATTCAGCTAGTAGCCTATCCGCGCAGCTTGTGCGGGGTTGGGCTTATTTGGTTGTTTGTAGCTCTGTACTGCCGTAGTCAGAAGAGCAACAGCAACACATTTGTTATTGTCGCTGTCAATTTGTTTGGTATCAATATTTGATGGTTAGGAATTTTGAGTCTAGATCGTGTTCCTGAAGTTGTAAGGAGTTGGTTGAACTTCCAATGTCTCAAGACAAAGTGATGACGAAGAGACGCTGACGCTAATTGGCGCTCGACCGGATCCTTGGCCGGTGCCACCGGCGTAGCGGTACCCTTTCCCCGGAGAGCCACTGCGGCGGCCCCACTGTAGCGCGCTCCATCCCGCCGCGACTAGGGACTGCAGTTCTAAAAAATTAAGGCCGGGCGACTTTTTTTTTCCGCATCCAAGTCGCATCCTCAGACCAAACTGCATCTCGAGCCAACAAACCTCAATCGTCCCCTTTCCCCAAACGATTCGGCCGACGAAACCGCAATCATGCATTGCTTGTGCCGCCAAAGCCCCCTACGAGCTTTGCTCGCCAGCATGTCGCAGCTACACATCGAGCCCGCAGCAACGCGACTGCCGCAGCGCATCGGCAGCAACCTACTCCCTGCATACCGAACCACATCAAAGTCCACATTCACAACGATTTCCCAGAAGCCCAGCACGACGCCAGCCAGGAATACAGAGAAGCAGCAGCAAGAAAAGAATGAGGGGGGCGAGGGATTCAGGAAGATTGGGGTATCAAAATGGGAGTCGAAAGGATTCGCCGAGGGCCCGCGGAGGAAAAGACCGAGCGAGCTCACCGAAGAAGAGAGACGGGAACACGCCAAGACCCGGAGGCGGGAGATGCACAACAAGCAGGAGCACTGGAAGATCCAGAAGGAGGCGCTGAAAGAAAAGTTCCCCGAGGGGTGGAGGCCGATGAAGCGGCTCTCGCCGGACGCCATGGCGGGCATCAAGGCGCTCCACGCGCAGTACCCGGAGGAGTACACGACGGCGAAGCTGGCGGCCATGTTCGAGATGTCGCCCGAGGCGATACGCAGGATCCTGCGCGCCAAGTGGGAGGCGTCGCCCGAGGAGGAGCAGAAGAGGCAGGAGAGGTGGTTCCGGCGCGGCGTCAACGTGTGGTCGCGGTGGGCCGAGATGGGCGTCAAGCCGCCGCAGAAGTGGCGCCGGGAGGGCGTCGCGCGCGACAAGTCGTTCCACGAGAACCGTAAGGCGGCGATCGAGAGGAGACAGGCGGAGGAGGCGAGGGAGGATCAGGGGGAGAAGTTGCAGCGGAAGCTGGGGGATAGCATCATGTGAGGGAGACTACATGATCCACGACAAATCTTTGAGGCCCGGGCAGCGGAAGAATTCGGCAGCATAACGCATTGCTGACTACAAACGAAAACATCTATGAGTTACCGACTGTGGTTTTGAGGCCGTATACAGTCTCATCATTTGGCCATGGCAACTCGAACATTATCTCAACTCTATATACCCTAATCGAGGTGAAAGATAGCTCGCGGGCTCAGTCTACAGCACCGATGCAGTCGAAAATATCACCCCACTACTTTTACTGTTCAATCAGGGCCACTCATCAAATCCTACGACTTGCTCCTCTCACCTGCATATGCAGAATGCATCTCATTGGGCCACGTGAAATGCAACTTCTCCAGCTTCAAGCACGAACACATCTGAGGCACAGCCCTCGCGCGAAAGATCTGCGAGGAACACAAGTTCTCGCCTGACTCGGGAGTACCTCTTCTCTCTCATTGTGTCCCGACATGATTTTTCTGACAACCAACTCACTCGACTTCGTGCACCTCCCAAATGGCGCCGAGGCACCCTACGCAGTTCTATCTCACACCTGGGGCCCAGAGGAAGTGCTTTACAAGGATCTCGTAGCGGATAAGGAGCAGGCAAAGCAGAAGGCCGGGTTCTCCAAGGTACGCGAGGCATGCCGCATCGCGCGCGGTGAAGGGCTGCAGTACATCTGGATCGACACATGCTGTACGGACAGAGCCGACGCCAAGGAGCTCGACGAGTCGATCAACTCTAGCTTCCGGCTGTTCAGGTCTGCTGCGCTCTGCATCGCTCACTTATCCGATGTCGACCTCCCGACGTTGCCCTCTCTCACCTTCCCGGTCATCACTGCGCTCGACGGTCAACACACTCATCTGAGGCACAGCAGGTGGTTTACTCGATCATGGACGCTCCAGGAACTCATAGCTCCCACTCATCTTGCATTCTACTCTCGCCGATGGGAATACTTGGGGAGACGGTCCCAGATATCGTCATTGCTGTTCGAGATAACCGGCATCGACCCCTACGTTCTCGAGGGGGGCAGTCTGGCCAACGTGTCTGTCGCTCGGAGGATGTTGTGGGCCGCAAGCCGGAATGCTACGAGGTTGGAAGACCTGGCGTATTCGCTAAACGGACTCTTTGATGTGGCGATACCCCCGGAATACGGCGAAGGCGACGCGAAAGCATTCTTACGCCTTCAAGAAGCGATCTTGATGAAGATCAAGGACCCTTCGATATTCGCCTGGAGGGATGACTGGGCCGAGAAGTACTCAACCTGGGATAAGTGTGAGGAGCTCGTGAAATCACCACACCTCAGGGACTTTCTAGCCAAGTCTCCCGCGTACTTCAGTCATGTGGGACCTCTGTTCCCGCCGCTCGGGGTCCAGAACGAGGGATTGGGTCAGGAGGAAGACTTGGATGACTGGGACACAAGTTCCGTGGCTTCATTCGAGTCCTCGTCGACCCTAGTCGGATCCGCGGCATCAGGCCCGGCACAGTCTGGTCTCAGTAAAGCAATATCGTTTCTTGTCAATAACGAGAAGTTGATCCCGCTGTTCGTGGCAGCCGTCCACCAACAGGGAGTAGGGACTTCCGATCGACTGCGAAGGAATCTAGCCCGTCTATTAAGGCGTCTTGGACAAGAGCTGGTGATTGAGGCAACGACGAAAGAGGAAACTCAATCCGCGGTCTTTTTGCGGCAATATCGAGTTCCTATCGCCTCGGCGGTTACCATGAGAGTATCTGAGAAATATCTCAAGCCTGTGATTCTCCAGCCTTCTGAAGAGTCAGGTATGTCTGAAGAGAAGGACGCGCCAGTTACCGCTATAGGAGCCGAAGTGCAGAAAAACGACCTTGAGTTGGACGAGGAAGACGAAGCCGAGAACGGGGAGGTAGAGGACAGCGAGCCCACGCAGGGGGGGAAAGAAGAATCGGCAGATGTTGATTTTGGCAACATCAGCACCTTCATCCACAATAGCTTTGCCTTTGAGAAGATGGCTAGGGCACTCTCTGAATTTGTTAATCCCACCTTCCATTCGCAGGCTGCCAAGATGGTTACCAAGATACTGGAGGGGAAGGACATGAGTGACAGCTACTGGGGGGCAATGAGGACGAAAATGCAAGTCATACTGACCGAGCTGAAGGAATCACGACCGGAACGCATACTCGTTGATGTGGAAAGTACACCGACGAGATTGGATCGAATCCAAGTATGGCTTGAGACCATCTCTGGAGAGAATTGGGACTGGCGGCCTCTACCATCCCCCAAACATAAGATGAGCTCATCCGAGGTCAGAGTTGGTTGGCAATGTGTAAGTCCACGAGGAAACCCGATCTAACCCCTCAACTCGTGTAGCTCACATACTGTCTTAGAAATGTGGCGACATGAGATGGGAGGTCGTTCCTTCGGCGTTCGCAAGCATTGCTGTGTTGTTGCAGCGCTATCCCCTGAATGAGAGACAACACGGTTCGTCGGCAAGTCGACCAGCATCCGGTATGCCGGCGGAGATTCCGCCAACCGGTCCTGTATCGTCTTTAGGAACAATATCTATCAAAACGAGCGATTCATCGGAGTCCAGTATGCATGGACCTGCGCCATCTAGCCAGGGGAAGCAGGCGAGCGGCAAAGAAGAGCTTCCTCGGCCTAGGTATATGTTCTTAGTTGCCAAAACAGGCCGGAGTGGCTTCAAGCAACTTCCCTCCCTTTACTTGAAGACCGACGACTTTGGACAGGAGTTGAGGCAAGCATATCGAGAGTTCAAGGGAAGTTGGAGGTATTGGTTGTCGCCGTACAAATTCTCCCATTGCGATTTTGTCAAGGTAAGTTCATATGACTTGAGCCTTCCTTGTACTCGGAGACACCAACTGTCAAATCTTCACTCTCAACTGATACTCTTGTGTCTTCTCTTTTCCTCTTGTATCCTCATATTTTGCGAGACTTCTTATCATCACTCCTCAGTGTGCAGTATCATCACCCTCACACACTGCTGATTGAAACTAACAACAAGTCAACTCTCAGTTCCGGAGGTTCCAGGGTGGTATTGCACACCTTGGCCTTGGACTACCCGAACCCGACAAGAAAGACTACTACTTCTATCCCCGGCCCGCGCAGCACGACCCGCCAGTGTCACCGGAGGAGTTCCGACACATCTACAACCAAATACTTGAGAAGACACAGGAGTTACCGTATGACAGCGCTGACGGGGTCGACGACACGGTGGACTGCATACCACAGCGGTACCTCTATCTCAACGAGAGAGGTAAGGCGAGGGAGCAGTTCTGGGGTCTTTACGTACAAGAACGGCGCTCGGCTCTCATGACTTCGGTCTACATTCTCCTCTGCCTGTCCCCTTTCCTTATATTCTGTGTTCTATATCTACTCGGTCTTATCGAGGGAGATTTGCAGAACGCAACGACACCTCTGGCCCTAGCGCTCACGGCTCTCGGGCTGTTCCTAGGGTCCATGATCAAGACATAGAAGACATATCCTAATGAGTAAACCCCTGGATTCAACGCGTATTTCTATCAAAATCCACGTTTCTTGACACTCTGTGCAAAACGTGTCGGCCAGCTTCATAGCCAGACAAAAGAGCTTTTGACATCGTTGTGAATCATATGTATTTTCATCTATTATCATTTACTGGCGGCCTGCTGTTGCTCATAATACAGCTCCTCCGCCGTCGTTATGCACTGCATGTTCGCGCCGAGCTTGTTCATCGTCTCCATCCACTCATCGTATCTGCAATTCAGTTAGCACGCGAAGTTTTACCGCATGAAGAGGGATAACTCACTCATCCGAGTCGAAGACAATGCCGCCACCTGTGTCACTAATATCAGCATCGTCACATCTCTATCACGAATAGGGGTAAACTCACCAGCTTGCAAGTATGCCACGCCGTCCTTGACAAGCATCGTCCTCAGTGCGATACACGTATCCATAGCACCCTCCACCTCCTCACCCTTCTCGTTGACACCGCCGTAACCGAAGTAACCGACCGCGCCGGCGTAGATACCTCTCTTCTCCTTCTCCAGCTCGGCGATCAACTCCATCGCCCTGACCTTGGGTGCTCCAGATACCGTGCCTGCGGGGAATATGCTGCGGAATGCATCGAATCTCGTCTGATCCGGCCTCAACACGCCAGAAACCTGCGAAACCAGATGCTGGACGTGGCTGAACTTCTCCACGACCATCAGGTGGTCTACACGCACCGTGTACGGGTCTCCCACGCGGTTGACGTCGTTGCGCGCCAGATCCACCAACATGACGTGCTCCGCGCGGTCCTTGAGCGAGTTGCGCAGCTCGTCCGCCAATCTTTGGTCCTCTTCCGGAGTCTTCCCTCTCTTCACCGTACCCGCGATGGGGTGCGTGATGACTCTTCCTCCCTCCGACTTGACGAGCAGCTCCGGCGACGCGCCGACGATCTGGAAGTCTTTGCAGTTGACGTAGAAGAGGTATGGTGACGGGTTTACCGTCCTCAGGTGGCGGTAGATGTTGAACGGGTGCAGACTCGTTGGGCGGGCGAACCTTTGCGAGGGGACCGCCTGGATGATGTCGCCCTTGACGATGTGCTTCTTTAGTTCCGTAACATGCGCCTCGTATCCCTTCTGTCCGACGTTTGAAGTGTATTCCTGGTTCAGCTTGATCGGTTGCTGCTCCGGAATAGGAATTTCTGGGGCATTGAGTACCGCAATGAGCTCGTCGATCGTCTTTGTCGCCTTTTGGTATTCCGTCTCCAACTGCGCCAGATCATCCGGGACGTGAAGATATGTGATGACCTTGATCACGCCATAGAAACGGTCGAATGCCACAATAGTGTCGAACAGCATGAACAGACTCTCCGGGATCTTCAGGACATCTTTCATCGGCCGCGCCGTCTTGGGCTCGAAGTACCGCACACAATCATACCCCACGTATCCGACAGCACCGCCAGCCATGGGCGGGAGCTGCAGACCCGGCACATGCGCGACGACGTGCTGGGCCAGCTCGGCCTCGAGGGCGGGTAGAGGGTCGCATTCCGGACCGAAGCCGGGTCCCGTGGCGAGGACCTTTCTGGGACCGGCGCCGACGAAGCTGTAGCGGCCGACGCGCTCGGTGGCGGCGCTTTCGAAGAGGAAGGAGTAGTCGGAGTCCTTATGGGCGGCGGAGACCTTGAGGTAGGCGGCGGAAGGTGTGATGAGGTCGGAGGAGATCTGGCGATATACGGGGACGAGGGTAGGCTTCTTGTTGCCGGCGGGGGCGGCCAGGACGGACCTGACCGTCTCGAGGGACGGGACAACGGCGCGCTGGGTTTCTGGTCAGTTACATGGGTGCGGCGAGGTCAATTGAGAAGGTCCGGGGACTTACAGGTCCCGACATTCTGTTCCGGTCCGCTGGCGAGGCTGATCGTGTGTTCTGGTGAGGCGTTGGTTTGTGTTGTATCTGAGTCACCGTAATCAGATGGGTTGATTGAGCTTCCCGGAGTCGACTTAATTATTTGGACTGGCCCGGCGGACTTGGAGGGGCGCAAGGGCCCGATAAGCGGAACGTCACTGCCGGAGCGTTGCGATAAGCGTCCGTTTGTGGCAACCCCGCGCTCAACGGCGGCGACTCAGAGAACAAAGCTCCGTGGCCCAACTGTCTTGGATTCTTGGTCCGCCAATCTTGTCTAGAACATTAGACGACAACGTCAACGGAGCTAAGTTAGGTACGAATTGTACGGCATCACACGGTTGGTGTATTTAAACCTGAGACACTCAGCTACGTTTTCAGCTTGTATTATACATTCTGAAGGACACAGATCACTCGTTGTGGTTACGAACCTGACACATGCGCCTGTGCCTCTCAAAATCATGGATATGGATGCCATAGCCGGTATCGTCGGTCTCAGCACGCTCATCATCTTCAATTGTTTGCCTTGCCTACTACTCACGAGGATATACGGGAGGAGCTCGCTGATTAGGAAGCCAGATAAACTGTAGATCTCGGAGCTGCTGCCTTATTTTATGGATCCTGCTTGCAGGAGTGGATTATGCTGAGGTTCCCTATCTCCCATGCATGGTCCCTCGGTCATGTTTCCCGCACGAACAACATTGGATGCTTCGTCTGCAGTTTGCTCGAGAAAGCCGTGAGAGTTTTTCTGTCAGGCGAAACGAACAGGCCATCCGATTCGGGCACCACGGACATTCAAAGTCGTCGACATTGGCAAGATGGAGCCATTTCTGACGACAGAAGATACTCGCTCTCTAGCAAGTCAGGTTTGGCACGCATAGGCGAGGCTTGTCCAAACGCAAATGTAAACGACTTTTCCGGCTTGGAGCAGGTGTCCATTGAGTTTTTCAATCCGGATTACCATGGGTCAATTCATTCTTTGTTCTACATATCGGTCAAACTTTCCTGGCACGGACTTCTGGAGACCCTTGAGATATTCACCTCTTCTGTTGAAGATCGAATAGAGCTCAGGCCTGACGATCGTGATGCTATAAGGTTGCAGAGAGTCAACGGTTTTGACTTGGTTGACCGATTCAGAATCGGCGTTTCCACTGGATCCGACGACACAACCAAGAAGGCAAAAGCGTGGATTGCGGAATGCCAATCATGCCATGAGAGGTGCGGACCGGGAGAACCCACTAAGCTGCCAAAACGTGTCATTGCAGTTGAAGGCGGGCAGCTTCGCCTCAGAGAACCAGGGCCTGAGGAGAAGGATCGCTATGCTTGTCTCAGCTATCGTTGGGGAGAAGACCACGACTTCTTGATGACCAGGGACAATTTGCCTGTTTTCTTGGACGGAAAGGGCTTCGACGGTCTCCCGCCAACCCTGCGCGACGCCGTCACTCTTACCCAAAAGCTGGGCATCCGGTATCTTTGGATAGATGCCCTATGCATTATACAAGATGTTAGAGCAGATTGGGAAGAACAAGCCTCGCAAATGGCTTCCATCTACGAAAACGCCTTTCTTAATATCTGCGCAGAATACTCCCCAGGAGTGCATACCGGTATCTTCTCCGAGCCAACGGAGCCCGATCACCTCCTCGGGACCTTCGATGGCACATCGGTCTACATTCGCCTGAACCCCCATGGATGGAAGTCCTATGAGCTTAACCCCCTCCAGGATCGCGGCTGGACCTTTCAAGAGTCCAGACTCTCACGGCGGTGCCTGCGCTTCGGTCCGCAGGAAGTATCTTGGTCCTGTCGCCAAACACGGGTAATATGCGAGTGCGGACACCCGAATAACAGGCAGCATTCGGCAATGGAGTTCCATAACGATGAACAGGACCCGGTCGAGAAGTGGCATCGCGTGGTCAGTGATTACGCCATGCGCAAGCTGACATATGATTCTGACAAGCTGCCCGCGATATCTGGGATCGCGAAGAGATGCCTGGCTTTTCGGGACAGCGATGATGAATATCTGGCGGGGTTATGGCGGAAGAGCCTGCTCGCAGACCTCACCTGGTGCTACCATGACGAGTTCTACAACAAACAAGGATATGCCGATATTCCATACGTTTACTGCGCCCCTTCGTGGTCCTGGGCTTCTGTTGTGGCGACGGTGACGCCATGCTTCACGTGGTCCTTGGGTTCGACAACCAGGTCTGGAGAACCGTATCGGCCTCTCTGCGATATTCACGATGCAAAATGCACGCTCAAGGGGTTGGATCCAATGGGCGAGGTATCTGACGGATCCATTGACATCTCTGGGCCAATACTGCGAGCAACCATCACTTCGAATGATGCGGAGTCTTACGATTTCACCGTCAATGACATGGAAGATGGGCTATACAAGGAATTATTTGCGCCGGACTGCTTTGAAGACAAAGAGTGCGTTCCCGATGGGACAGTTGTCGAGTGTCTGGCGCTTGGCGAGAGTATCGGGAAACGGCGTCGGCGTCTAGGCCTCCTGGCGTTGATGCGCTGCGAAGAATGGACTGAAACGAATATGGTCTATAGGCGGCTGGGATTTACCATACTGAAAGGGAAAAGAGGCCGTGTCTTCGAATGGGACAAGGCGAACCATACCCGGATTACTTTAGTTTAGTGAAAATATGTTGGGTATCAATCTCTTGCATCATAGAGCTGAGCTGAGCTCATGACTTCTTATTTTTACACGTCCATCTTGCTGAACAATTGTTGAGCCGAAATGAGAAATTCACTTAGCTCTCGACAGCCAAGGCCTTGACACCAACAAGTCTTGCGCCCTTGCCCTTGCCCTCGGTCGTGACAACCCAGCACTCCGTCCTGACGCCGCCCTTGGGCACGCTGTAGACCCTCACGTCGTTGCCCTTGCCGGCCTTGCGCACCGCCTCGATGATGTCCTTGTAGTCGCCGTTCGAGTCCCAGTCGACGGGGTCCTGGAGCTCGACGTCGGCGTTCTCGGGGTTGGGGTGCTCGATCAACTGCGCGAACTCGACTGGAGTTATCAAAAGTCAGCAACGTAGTTCCTGACATGACACACGAGTCCAAGAAAGAAGTTGTTGACAAACCTTCGTCGGGCAAACCGTTGCCGCCCTCATTCCAGTTCAGTGCTACGCCGACAAACGGCTCGTCGGCGTCCGAGATGTAGACCTTGTCCTGCTTCAACACATCCTGGATCGCCTTGGGCAGCTCTGCGCCCTCGTCCTGCGCCTTGAACTCGTTGCCCTTGCTCGCCGGCTTGGCGTAGCCCTCGTTGGGGTCCTGGTTCGCCTTGTCCAGGAAGGCGGCGTAGTCTGCGTCGGACATTTTGAGGGGTGTAGTGGTCGTGTAGAATCTGGAGACCGTCGTTCGTGGGGAGGAGACCTGAGAAGTTCTGACGGCCGTTTTCGTTGGGAAGCTTCGGTTTATGGTGCGAAATGCTCTGGGGTAGAGATTTCTGGTAACCGTTCTGGGGATTCTCGCAGTCATTCGTGTTGATGGAGGGGTTGCGAAGGGGAGAAATAGGGCGAGACCGATTCGTTGCGGCATGTACGATGTGGTTGGACAGGGTAGATCTGGGAATGACGCAACTACGCTTTGCGTCGCAGCAATGTCTAGGTGTGGTCGGACCTGAATGCCCCACTACGCAGATTCTGGCTGATTGTCCCGTCTGCCAATTCAATTGAGCTCATTCAATTACTGATGCTCAAAAACGCAGCAAACCCCTTTTTGAAAAGCTCCCGAGTTGATGCGCAATAACAACGCAAAACTTGCGCTGTAATCTCGTATTTGACTTGATCGTTGAGAATCCGCGCCCAGTAACTTCAACTAGGTTGATATCAAGCTCATTAAATCTTCAACGCAGCAGAATGTCACTTTCATCAATAGCACGAGCCCCGTAGAAACAACATGCGTCTGGTCATGTACGTATCATTTGGTTTGACTTTTTGATTCCTAGGCACTCATTTTTAACCTCAAAGGTGTCCCAAACCATCCGAATAGTAATACGTGAAGAACCGTCGACACCGATGCCATGACCATGATACAAGGAAATTCAGAACCCCATTTAAGCGGTGGCAAGGTCCTTCTTGAGAGTACCCTGGTACTGCTTCTTCTCCGCAGGCGTCTGGAAAGCGCCGTGTCCGAACTCGGACGAGGTGTCGATCCACTTGAGGTCGATCTTCTCAAGGGCCTTGCGGGAGGTGTGAGTCCACATCGACTAGGGGAAAAGTTAGCTCGTCAACTTCATCAAAATCGCAAGAAATACGCGCCTTTCGAATGGTTGTAATTCTCTTCTTCACACCGGGGATGGAACCCTTCACTATCAAAAAGTCATTCTTGATCTCGCCGTAGCGGACGAAGCCTCCAAGACTAAAGATGAGTTAGTAGTTGAACTTGAGTTGGGATGGAACAAGGCAAAACATACGGAGTGATGGTCTTCTTGGTGACGTCGATCTCGGTGGAAGCGTTGTCGTCGGCGTCGCCCTTGCCAACGCGGTAGATCTTGTGGTTGACAGAGGTACGGTGGTGGTAACCGTCCTGACCGGCACGGGCAACAGTCCACTGGACGTGGGAAGGGTGCCAGGCACCGATACAGGCGACCTTACGCAGACCCTTGTGAGTCTTGCGAGGAAGCTTCTTGGTGCCCCAACGGGAGGTGACACCGCTGAATCCGTGACCCTTGGTGACGGCGATGATGTCGACGACCTCGTCCTTCTCGAAGATGGAGTCGATGGAGACGGGCTTCTCGAAGAGGCCGTAACCGAAGTCGACCTTCTCGGGGACGGAACCACCGTTGATCTGGATCTCCATGAGGTGGGCCTTCTTCTGCTTGAGGGGAGTCTTGCGGATCTGGGTGTGGGCGAGGACGCGGACGACGGTGCAGTACTTCTTCATGCGCTCGAGCTCGCGGGTGATGGAAGAGCCGGAGTTCTCGGAGTGCTGCTTGGCGTACTTGGTGAAAGCCTTCTTCTTGGACTTGTACCAGTTCTTGTAGAAGCGGCGGCGGACCTCGTCGCTGAGGTGCTCGGCCCAGACGGTGGTGAGGGAGCGCAGACCGCGGGGAGTCTCGATGTAGCCCACAAGACCAACAACGATCATCTGGAAGATGTTAGCCATAGGCACAAAGCCAAGCGGGCTGCGTTGGTAGTACAGGGGGGGTATCAATGATGGAGACGGCCTCGACGACCTCCTTCTTGTTGGCCTTGGCGCCGGGACGGTCGAGGTCGCGAACGATCGTGGTCATGCCGGCCTTGTAACCCATAGCCGCCGTGAGTTGCAAAGGTTGCTTAGGGTCATCCTTGGGGAAGCTATTCAGAAGCGCATCATGTTAGCCTCATGATCTCCAAATCGACCAAAGTTCAACACCAAGGAAATCCAGCCTCCGGAATCTTCCAAGAGCAACCAATTTGAAGGAAAAGGGAATCACCCACGACTTGACTCTGCCCCTGTGCTGGGCAGCACGCTTGCGAGGGAGGTAGGCCAGAGAGCCATGGCGAGGCGCCTCGTACTATTTTGAAGTTAGCATCACCAACATCGCAAATATAGGTATCAAAAATGTTTGGAAAAATGCGTACCTTTCTGTGAGACATCCTGGATGTACTGAATCCCAGCGAGTATCCTGTAGAATTAGTAGGAAGTGAGGCCGTCGACGGGGTGGTGATCCGGAGGTGAGGTGGTGATCCGGAGGGGGAGGTGTTGAGATCGCGAACTTCGAAAAAGTGGTGTTGCTGGTGGGTGGATGCAGGAAATTTTTGGCCGGCGTAGGGCCTGCTTAGTAATACTGGACTGTTTTTTTTTGTGTGTGAACCTAAGCGAAGATGGCCGTAACAATGACCAATAGCATGTCTCACAAGCCAAAAAAAACCAGAAGGCAACCCCCACCCGCGCCAAGTCCCGGGCCGGGTCCCCTGGAGCACAGAATTCTCAGCCCCTCGTGGCTTGCTCAGGAGCTGCCAAGACCTACTACTATGGAGGTAGGTGGCTCTTCAAGCCCGGGAAAAGGTACCTTACTGGACGACCCTGGCTCCAGTCGGCACTTCTTCAGACAGCCAACGATCCAACATCATAATACTCGAACGTGTGTTGCAGGTAAGAGACATACGAAAGAAGGTCCTCAAGATCAAATCATACATAAAGTAAAGTTTTCTTGTGTATTGCCTGTCGAATAACCGAAGAGCAACAACGTTGAAGGTCAACAACAGAGAAGAGAGACGACGGAGAAGACCACGACGGCGACAGCGACAGCGACGAAGATGTATAGAGGACATAAGAAAGAAGGTCTATGAACGGCGTTCTGTGAATGGATATATCTCCTCGTGTATTGCATTTCTATCAGCCACAGAGAAACAACTGAGAAGACGACGATGACAACAAGTGGTGGCTGAAAGCGTTAGTAACCACGGAAGATCTCTACGACTTACACCACATTTCATTTGCCACCTGAGCTCTTGAATTCTTGAGGTAACGGTGATAGAAACAATCTATCCTATGGCACCAGTTCATGTCTTCCATTGCTGGTCACGAACTGAATCGCCATGCCACAACATCCTGAGTTTGTTGGTTTCGGTCATAAACCTTTTCAGCTGCGTCTACTTTTGTAGACAACCTCATTACATCTCTCTCAATCAAGAAGGCGGGGTAATCCTGACCGTTCTCGAGGACATGAAGCAGAAAAGAAACGAGATTTCAGTAGCTTGCTGATTCTCACGGGCGGATTGAGGCAGACTGTTTGCTACCTTACATAGCAACATTTTCCAACCGTAGGGATCTCGTCCATCTCTGGAAAGACTCTGAAAAGGTTTCTGTACTAATGATTTGGCGCCATTGGAAGAGCACGAGAGCCCGGCCTCCTTTGTCACTCCGGCACCTTCCTCAACCGTGCCTGAAAAAATTCACCTCACCTGGGCTGCCTTCGACAAAGACACCTCAGGCTGGAGGCAGACTTTTCTCGATTTTCTTTTGGCCTTTGACTTTCTTCAACGCCCAAATAGTCGACCTTCTCACCCAAAACTGTTCTTCCATTGTCCATCTCCTTGATTCCCCAAAACTAAACAACCACAACCAACGAAACACCTGGAGTCACACACTCAACATGGCAACGAGTCTCCCGCTCACCCCTCTCCAGAAGGAGCAAGGATTTCGCAACGTCCTCCCGGAAGAAATGATCGCAATTAAAACTAAGCGGGACACCAAAATTGTCACCAAGGATGAAGCGGGTGTCGAGAAGCAGATCACTATTCCTAAAGATACCGAGGGATATATGGTGTGCAAAGACAGCAGCAGACAGGGCAACATCCTCGCCCAGCTCATCGACTGCAAGCGCAATCTTTGTCGGGGTAGGTCATTTTTTCTACATCACTCGAGTTACCTTCTTCCTACGAAGTTGCCTCGTTAACCTTGATCATAGTCTCTATTCGCGAAGATGATGTCGACAAGGGACCCAAACACACCTTCCGAGTTGAACCGCGGCCGCCGCTCGAGGAAGGACAAGACCCCAGACGCGAGTGGCTCCGGTACCAGGTCATCAATGGCGACGGACGAATGATGTCGGTATTCCGCACACCTTCGGTGGTCGTCATGCACAACGGCGTACCCAAATTCACCATCAAGATTCCTGCCGCGTTTGAACCGGAGGCGCTCAGCTGGACCATGGCCCTTACTTTCGAGCACTCGCCGTCTCCTCCACCTCCCGGTACGCCGATTGTGGTGTCAGTCCAAGCAATGAACGATGGCAAGCCCCATGAAGTTACTTGGTTCCGAGCACCTCTTCACGGTGGTTGGACCAATTTTGCCGAGCTCAGCTCCTTCGGTATCTGCGCTGAGTGGTTTGACAAGCAACTCCAGAAACGGGTTGCGTGTTGGTTCCAGAACAACAAGATGTTCCCCAGAAAGGGTCGCCTGCTGCCGGCTGCGAACGATCAGTACCATCCGCATCAGAAAGACCTCAGCATCAACGATCCTTACGTCATGGCCTCCAGAGTCATGCAGTTCGTCCGCAACTACAAATATCAGAACCCTCCCAACTTCTTGGCCCCCGAGGTGAACCCTGACGTCAAGGATGTCGTCTGGGACCACATGGCCCAGACCATGAGGCTCATTCCCAGGCGCACAACTATCGACCGCGCCGCTCCGAGAAGAGCCACCTTCCTGGAGAACTGGACTTATATGGCGGTGATGTGGCCGGATTTGCTCTTAGGAGGAAAGCCCGATGCCAACTACGCCAAGGACTGGGTGTGCGCCGTGTCCCACGCCCTCAACGGAACACGCATGCCCACCAGTGGAGGCAGTATCCGAATCAAGTACAAGCCGATCACGGCTGCCGAGATCGATCCCGCCGAGATCGTGGGACTGGACATGACCACCGAGCAAGTCGCCGCCGAAACCTGCCACGTCTGCTGGTCCGCCTATCGACGACCTTGCGCCTGGGTTGAGAAGCACGCCTTCAGCAAGACGTCCAACCTCGACGGACACAACGCCGTCAACATCCTTCCGGATTACCCGGGTCTTGTCCCTTCTCCGTACTTGCCGCCCAGGTCACACGTCGTTGCCGAGACACTTCCAGAGTACAAACCTTACGAGACGAAGGGGGAGCTCGACGACTGGAACGAGGATTGGGCCGACTTTTTCAATGACTGCAGAGATGAGAATGCTGGTGGGGACTTCGTCGACATGGACTAGGTGCTGAACATAAGAGAGATGCACAAGGTTGGCAGCACGTCAAACGAAGTCGTTGGATCGCAGCTTTTCGCATGGTCAGGGAGTTTCGGTGGCATTCTTACGGACTGGGATTTCAGCACTCAGCGTCAGAAGGCAAGCTGAGAGTCCTTTCGCGGAAACAATATGGGTTTGGAAAGGGACACAATTCGAGGACAATTCGAGGACAAAAAAGGTGTGGACAGCGCATGGTTTTATTCCTATTCTATTCTTTCAGTTTGACGCAAGGGAGTCAGACGAGTTAATCAAGGTGCCCGAGAACAAGAGGCACCGAGTCTGATTGCGCCTTCAAAGGGCGAACCCGAGCTCTCAAGACTCGTAATTTGGTAGGTAGCATCAAAAGACAACATTAGATAGCATTTTTTCCCGCCGAGAATTGCGCGTCATATTTTGATAATCGTTACTCCCCTCCGTGTCTGAACTGTCCGAATATGTCGGGTAAAAAATTGATATCGAAGCATCCCAAGGTGATGGCTCAGCTGACACGATGTTATCCATTTCCAGGGCGCGAGTGAGATAACGACCAATTGCTTTTCAATGTGGGGCTTCGTGTGTGTGGCGTCTTGCGACATTTGACCCCAATCCCGACTTGAATCCAGCATTTCTGTCGGTCGCACTTCCATCATCAGAGTGGTTCTTGCCGAACAATTAACGACCAAGGCTTTGGCTTCGCAGCCCCTTAACCATCTTCTCGACTGCCCAGACCTCACAGACCAGGTCGTTGACTAAGTTCCGCATCAACCATGGCAACACGGGCAATAAGTATCTACGGTAAGGACAAGGGAGCAAAACAGCATCTTGGCCACATCAGACAGATCGCCAAATCACACCAGAAGCAATTACGACGTAGAGTAAAGTCCACTAGATTCTTTTCATAAGCTACCTAATTGCCACGCCAGTGTGTCCGTCCATCAACGAAGTGAGATTCGCGAGATAGGCACGAGATTTGAGGAACGAAATGGTATACAAGTGAAAAGGGAATACGATGTACGTTGACAATAACAAAAAAAAGCACTACGTCAAACTGCCATTTATCCATTAAGTAGACTCAACCTTTGGGGTTGGCCCCATCATGCCGTTGATGCTTGCGCTCGTCGGCGTCTTGGTCTCTCCTGATGCGGGCGCCGGGCCGGATCCATTTGTCGTGGCAACGGCAGCCTTCTTCTCGTCTTCACCACTATCATCGTAGTCCTCGTCGACTTCCATCTTGCGAGCCGCACGCTCGGGCTCGCTGGGCTGAGGCGGGCGAGGCGCGGGAGTGTGCTCGATGGGCGCCCTCTCCTCGGCGGGGTACTCCTTGACGCCGGGCGCGGGTCCGGATGCAGGTCCCGGAGGACCGTTCTGAGGGCCGTCATGGAGGATGTTCTGCATCGGCGCGGCAGCGGACTGCATGGGCGGCAGGTGGTTGGGAGGCATCGGCTGGCTGGGCTGGTGGTGCGCCGCCTCGGACGGGTGGTAACCCTCGTTGGCATGGCGCTGCTCTTCGCCTCTCCGGATGTCTTCCGCCCGGCGCTGATCGTCCGCCCGACGCTGGTCCTCGGCGCGGCGTTGGTCCTCGAAGCGGCGAGCCTCCGACGAGTTTCGTCGGTACGGCTCCCGGGAGCCAGGAGGAGTCGACGGGCGTCTAGGGCGCACATCGTCCAGTCTGGCGCGGTTCTCATCGTTGGCCGGCCTCTTGTGGGAGGACTCCTCTTCCCACTCGCGCATGCGCTTAGGTCCCACCGATGGTGGGCGATCATGCTCGCTGCGCGCGACAGACTCAGCGATGGATCCCGGGGGAGGCGGGGGCGGCGCACCAGCCTCCATGGGACCGGGAGTGGGGCCGTCAGGGTGGTGACCGTACGGAGGAGGCGGGGGAGGCTGGTGTTGAGGGTACGCAGACTTGGGAGACGGCATCCGGTTGTCGTGCATGGGCCTTTCGCCAGGCCGGGGGCTGTTGGTTCCGCGGAACTGAGGCGGTTGTCCCGGAGGACCCCCGTTCGGACCGGTCTGCATGGGAGGCATCTGAGCCGATGAGGGCTGAGAGTAGTTGGGGTTCGGGATACGGGGCGCCGATGTGGGCGGAGCTTGGTGGGACTGCTGAGAAGGTTGAGGGGGTCCCGACTGGTAGTGCGACGGAGGAGGAGGGGTCGGGCCACGGCGGACCGACTCGGGGTAGGGCGGGCGACCGCCGTGTTGCTGCTGCTGCTGCTGTTGCTGCTCCTGTCGCGGGCTGGGCTGGCGCGGCATAGGGGGAGCCGGGCCGCGGAAGGGTTCGCCGCGCTGCTCGTAGGGGTTGGGTGGCTGCGGGGGAGGGTTGATGTCCGCGAGCCTGCCCCAGCCGTTGGGGCCGGGGCCGTTAGGACCAGGAGGCGGAGGCGGCTGTTGTCCCTGCTGCTGACCCTGGCTGGGGGCAGAGCTGCCCCATTGAGGGGCGGGCGGGCCGACCTGGTACGCCTGAGGGTGCACGTCGGCCGGCTGAGGAGCACTCGGGGGCTGACCACCGTTGGCACCGCCGTTTCTGAGCAGTTGCAGACGCGCCTTGATGTGAGGGTTCTGGGGGTCCAGCTCAGCCGCGCGCTGGTATGCGTCGAGAGCATCGCTGATCTGGTTGTTGCAAGATTCGTACAGAGTGCCGAGGTCGTACCATACTTCAGAAATGTACGGGTTGAGACGGATCGCGCGAGAGTAGGCGTCAAGAGCATCGCGGTACTGGTTGATCTGGTAGTAGAGAACTCCAATGGAGCACCAGAACGTGGGGTTGCGCCCGTCGCGGTAGACAGCCTGCTGGTATGCCTCATAGGCCTTGGGATACTTCTGCTGAGACATGTAGCAGCGACCGAGCAGGTACCAGCTTTGCGCATCGCCTTGGTCGGCGGCAACAGACTTTTCCAAGAATTCGATGGCACGCTCTTGGCTCTGGAAGCTGCTGCTCTGCTGGTGATGAAGCCATCCGAGCTGCTGAAGGACCTTGGCGTGACTAGGATCGCGCTCCAACACGCGCTGGTAAGCAGCCTTGGCACTGTCGTACTGTGACGAGGTTAGTCGAAGCCTGCGGTGAGGGTCAATGCCGACTTACGTCTTTCTGCTGCTCGTGGACATGACCGATCTGGAACCAAATGTCTTCCTCGGTCAGAGGAGGGGGCGGGGAGTTTACGATGTACTTGAAGCACTCCAAACTCTGTCCAAACTTTTGTTGTTGCTTGTATATAATACCGAGGCGGAAGTAAATTTCGTTGGCCTTCTCGAAGTCAGGCTGCATCTGCATGACCTGGGAAAAGGCTTCCTCGGCGTGTTCCAGACTGCCGTACCGGTCGTAGAGGATTCCGATGCCATACCAGAGCTTAGGCTCCTGCTTTAGATGTTAGTAGGCTTCGGTCAAGTTTTGAGTCTATCGCTACACACCCTAGGGCTCCTAAGATTGACGAGAGCGGATTGGTAGGCAGCGTAGGCTTGCTGCAAGTCGTCCATCATCAAATAGCAGTGACCTATGTCTTGTTAGCAAATCGCGAGTGTGATGCTGAGCGCGCCACGTACCCAGACTGCCCCAGGCCTCGCCATTGGTGTTATCGATCTTCAGGATCGCTTGCAGGTAGTCGACAGCCTTGCCGAACTCCTCGCGTGTGCGCAGGATCAAGCTGATGGCGTTCATGGCCGCCACAGACTGGGGGTTTGCTTGTAAAGCACGGTCGTAGGCCTTCATGGCCTCGTCGAGGTTACCGAGAAGCTCAGCAAAGCTGCCTGCAGTCGATTGTCAGCGTGTGCAAGGCGCGTCATCGATTGCGGAATGCCTACCAATCTGCATCCAAACGGCCTCGTTCATCAGGAGAATGTTGCGCGATGGCGCATTGTTCTGGCTGTACTGCAGGCCCGGCGGCGGAGGAGGCCCCGGAGGGCCATGCTGCTGTTGCGGCTGCATAGCCATCGTTGGCGAGGGATGATGGTTGGCCATTGTGTTGGGAGGGTGAGGAGACCAAATGTGCGCGGCCAGCTGCGGGTCTGCCTCGATGGGTGTCCTGAAGTCTGACGATCGCGCAAAGGCGATGATGATGTTGCTGCAGCCGCGGCAAGATGATAATTACGGAAAATTAGGAAACGGAGCCGAAAACACGAGCGCAAATATATTTGAGCCGCAGGAATTGAGTTGCGGGATCCGGCGGGAAAGGGGGGCTATCGCGACCGTTGGACCAGCTTGAGGTTCAATGTTGGAGCCCGTCAACCAGGAGGCTGGGGGCCAACCAGAGACGAACAAAAGACGAAGTTTAGTCGAATCCAAGCAAAAAACGACAAGTCGCGACTGAAAGGGTCGGGCGTACAGCCTCCCAGGAGAGTGTAATGATGGGATTGGGAAAGGAAAGGATACGAGACCCGAAGGCGATCGATCAAAATGCCCCCAGTGCAGCTCTGTGGGAAGTTGGGGATGGGGGAAGAAAACGAGAAGGGGAAGTTGGGAGGCTGCGAGAGGTTCCTAAGGTAGGTTCCATCATTCTGTGGTAAACTCACCTTACCCACGAGTGAACGGGCAGCAAGGAGGGAGTACGTACCGGGGAAAGGGACGTACCCTTTGTTCCTTCCGTTCCTTTCTCCCACTGAGTTGACGCCACGGGGTGGAGTGGACCCTCCCTCTTCCCAAGCGAAACGACACGACGGCCACGCCCCCTGCACGACCACACACGTCCAAGGGGGGGCGTAGCCTGCGTACTACCTCTACTGCGGTACGTACCTAGCGCCTATGTAGCACTCGCACGCTGCTTTTTTATTTAAGTCGATGCTGGGGGTGCCAGATGTGGGGCAAGGATGGAGAAGGGGAGGGGGAGCTAAGGTCGCCGTCGCGGCAGCGGTAGCGGTAGCGGTAGCGGTACGTATCTGTCCCTCCTTCCCTTCCCTTCCCTTCACGCTTAACCATTCCATCTCATCTCAATCCTCGCTGCTAGCTGACTTTACCTTACCTAACCTTGCAGATACCTCACCTTACCTATCTCACCTGTCCCAAGATACGTACTTCTTGTTGGAGCCGATGATGTGCCACGCCTTCGCCCGTCACTTTCTTTCCACGCAGCACGCAGCCGCTTCAGGCTCGCAGAGCCGGGGGTCAGCCCGCCAGAAACCTCGCCCGGCACGCCAGCACGCCAGCTACTGAAGTACGGCAAAGATACAGATCAATGAAGGCTCCCACTCGCCGCAATTCGCCCCTCTCCCGCCTACGGTTGGAGCCCTGACGAGGGGACTGACATGGTTCTAGTTTTGGTGGTCCGAAAATGGGTGCCATATTCGCAGGGTACAACCGCCGCGTGCCTTGGCTGCTGGAGACCACGACCTCACCTGCGGAAATCTGCGGTAGGCGATGTGGACGCGAATGGAGGATTTTGACGGACAATCTTGGAGGCTAAGGAAGCGAAAACACGTTTTGTAGACGCGACCCCTCTCTTTTGATCGTTTGTTCGTGCCATCGAGTCCGGCGTCGCTCTGCTGCGTTTGTTTCTCCGCCTCTTCTACTGCGTATGCACACCTGCGGCCTACAGGTATCGCGTCGCTTTGTGAACCCTCTCCTCCCGCCTGTCAGTCGTCAAATGCGTGATTGCCCACCACCAAAGTCCGCGCCGCGGTCCCTCCATTTCGTGTTGCTGCTGCGAGTGGGCCCCGAAGCTTCTTTTCCCCTTGTCGCAGGTAAGCTGCCCCCCAGCAGACTCCAGAGAGAATCTCGCTCATCACCCGCACTCTGCGAGTCGTGCGTCGCGAATCTGGTGATTAATCCGACAATGTCCGAAGCCACGGTGGGAAACTGCCGCCGCCAGCCGTCCTCAACCATCTATCCGCAGTCGAAGCAGCGCATTGCGTCCTGCTGCGCAACGTGATGCCGCCTCAGCCCAAGGTACGCGTTGCCATCATCGAGTGCCCGCCATCTGCCCTCCTCCTGTTCGTTGGTGTCCCGTTGCAACGTGTGCAAGTACGTCGATTAAGCAGCGGCGCACCTTGTGATAGCTCATTGAGGTATGCCTAGAGAGTTGGTCTGCGGCGCAATAAATAGGGGCACGACGTTGCCCGCTCGCGGATACAAGGCACATGATGAATGATCTGCAAGATGGGCTCCTTGGCTATTACCAGCGCAAACATGCCATCCGCAAGTCGGTTTGAAACAAAAGCCAGCCGTGTCGCAGCGCAGCGCATCACATCGCGACGCCATGCCATCTCCTAGGCTCCGCGGCGGAAGCTCACCGAGGGTATGGGTCCTGACGAAATGGTACTGCCTTAGGCATGCCTTATTTGACTTGAAGAACGGTACTTGCGGCACGGGGCGAATATGATGAAGAAGCGGCAACATCATCGGCCAATGCGGCCAGAGATGATACCTGGCGCTAATCAGGACCGGAAATGGCGAGAGCGTCGTTTTATGGCCGGACTTGGTGACTTCTCACCGAGACTTGGTGCATCTCCGTTGATCTGTGCCGTGATCGCAGTCTGCTTGTTGCTGTAGAACCCTTCTCCCGCCTAGGCAGCCTCTTCTCAACTTTGTTTTGACGCTCGTCCGTCGAGTTCCTTAAAATAGGTAAACAGGAACCGATCAAATACAGATTTACAGGTTCGCCAGGAATGGATTGAAACAACCGTCAGATAATTAGGGAGTATTAAAAATACTGAGAAGCGCTGCGCTTGAGCAGCAGCAGCCGCCGCCACCGCCGCTAGACTGCATTCTGGCAAACTCCACGTGTCGCTGAGCTGCTGTTGGGTTGTCAGCGTTCAGGCGGGATGGAGAGGTTAATATTCACCGAAGGGCAAATAGCCAGCCATTGGGGTCCCTCCGCCGGGGAATGCGTCTCTGAGATGAGATACCGGCGGCCGTCACCCTAGCAGCCAGTGCCAGGCCAGCGTCTCGACGGATATCTGCCCGCTGCCCGCCTGGCTGGCTGGGCTCTCCTCACTAACGAAACCTGGGCGGCGGGCTGGGCTGGGCGGTGTCCAGGGCGGGAAGATTGGTAGATTGGTGCATGCACCAGCACCAACCAGGACGGTCCCCCCAAGTCTGAGATCCTGATCGGGGGGATGGGGTGGTGGTGGTGGATCGCACCGTCGAAGAAATGCCAGCCAAAACCAACAAGAAAAGACGAACTTTGAGTTTGGTTCATGTCATCGCTGCACCACAGCATCCATCCATCCAGAACACCGATGTGACTTCATCCGTGCCGCAACTGTCCGCTAGTCAGTTAGCTCAGTATTCTTATTACCTTACTGGGCACTGTGCCCTCCACCAGCTTCCCACCCTTTTTTTTTGGCTTTGGGAGACAAGCGCCTGGCCGTCCTCAAAACACTTCTCTCTGGAGTGTCGGGTCTCTTCTTATTCGGCCCCCCTCCCCCCGGTTAAGATCTTCGGTTTCAGCGCTGATGATCGGGATGGAATGGGCTTGGAGGTGGTTCATCGGCTTCGCTCCTACTTCCTTGCTGCTGATGTCTGAAAGGCCCGTCATCTCGGCCCTGTGTTGCAATGAACGAACCTTGCCTTCTTCGACTCGAATAAGCTCGGTTGGCCCGAAATCTGCGAAAATCATGGGCATCGAGGTTTCAGGCCCGGTTTATAGGGTCTCCCGACGCAACACCATCGTCAGGAGCTGTAGCGGCTGTTTTCTCTCGGAATGTTGCTGGTGATGATGCGGCCTCTTTCTCACGGCCTCTCGAGTGTGTACGGATATGCAACAACTGCCCATGTGTGGAAGGCAGAAGGCAGGAGGCACGCACATGACGCGAGCGTCTCTGTGGGCGTCGCTTGGGAACTCGCCCGTCTGCGAATAGGTGGATGGGGATCCTGTGGCCATCGCCGCCGCCGCCGACCGACAGGCCGGAGGAGATCATGGATGAATGGGTGGGAGAGGAGACGGAGCGAGAAGCTGGAGGCTTGGCCTCCTCGGGACTCTGGAGGTGAGGACCGGAGAATGGGTGAGGGGGCGTCCCTCAGGGGTGGAAGGTGTGAGAGAATAAATTGCGAGTGAGGAACAGCAGAGTCGACGGGGTGGAGGGGCGTGAGGGGGCGTGGCCGTCGTCGTGCGTCTGTCTGTCTCTGTGTGGCGGGGATGCCTGCCGTTCCCCCAGCCCTTGGCTTGGACGAAGTAAAGATTGTGTGCGTGCCCTGCGCGGTACAGCATGTACGTACTGTAAGGCGAGGTAAGGTAGGTTGGATGTGCGTGTGCGTGTGGGCGTAGGAGGGATGCAGCCATCTCTCGCATATGCAGGCCGTTTGGGGCGGTACGATGGTACCGAGGTGTCAAGGTGAGCCGGGTGGTGAGAGAGACGGCCCGGGAGTCCAGATGGAAATGGAGGACGGAGGTGGTGAAAAGAAAGACCGAACGAGGACTGCTGCAAGAAAACAAAATGAGTAGTGAATGATGCCCCCCCATCATGATCAAGACGAAGGGAAGGAGGGTGAGATTCGGAGGGTAAGGGAAGAGGAAGAAAAGGTGGAAGGCGTCAGAGGGCACGGTTCCCAAGAAAGGTCTTCGGCAGGTACGTAGGGTGGCGGCGTGCATATTCGGTAAGGTAGCCATGATTGCAGTTGATTGAGGCACTTGAGATAGGTAGCACAGCATACCTACCTCCAGTGCTTGAACGTATCACGTACTGGATCCGTACGTACTGCGTAGTAGCTGCCATCGGCCAAGTCGTCGAACCTGACGTGCCACGGTGCCACACCGCGCAGACTGATCTGACTCCTTGGCGTCAGTTATGGTGTGGTATCAAAAAGTCTGTGGGACGGGGAGAGCCTTTTCGGGGTCGAGGTGGCACGGCACACGGCGCCTGGGTCATCCATGTTTTCCATCGTCCTCGTCCTGAACAAGTCTTCTGTGGCCCTTCCCAACACGTACAAGCGGCCCCTCCCCGGCAGCCCGGGTATTTTCTGACTTTGGCCCTGTGTACGGACAGATACCGCGCCGCAGCACGGAGCACAAAGATACGTACTCCCAGTGCTTATCTAAGGTAAGTCGGCGGAGCTTTGAACAGTCATCATCAATCACGTTCGGCGATTACCTAAGAGATTCGGTACCTTGAGGCCTTAGGTAAGACAGCATGCTCCACACAAGCATCAGCCGCCGTCTCGAACCCCTTGACCACCCACGCTCCGCGGGATCTGGTTGGAAACGAACAACCTGGAAGAGGGAAACGTTCCCGTCGTTGGCCACGATACGTATCTTCTGCCCTCAACCGGAAAACGGGAGTCGCTAAAATGGTAGGTACGCATCATGACCGGCATCACATCGCATCGCCGTCGTCATTGTCATTGCCCTCACCTCCGTACAACTCGCTGCTACGAACCCGAGCTAATTATCACCAGCATCTCCACCGGCAGAGGCTGAAGCCTGGGTCCCGTGGTGCCTTGCGGGCGGCGCGATGCCCATATTAATAAGGGACAAGGACGGGCAATATTGCTTGCAATCCTCCACAGGCTCGCCTCGTCGTCAGATTGGCTGGGCCGCCGCCTCCCTGTCTGCCCCGAGTCCCCGAATCACACTCATCGTCGTCCGAGCAGGCGGATAATAAGCATCGACAAAAATTCTCCTGCTTGCCCTCCACTGCCTCTTGCGGTCCCAGGTTCCTCTTTCGGGCAGTCTGTCTGCCTGCTGCACCGTGGTAGCCCGGAAACCCCCAGCCCGCCGCCCAGGTCGTCATCTCCTTTTTTTTCACTCAGGTCTTGTCTTCGACAAATCTTCAGAGAAGCGCGATCCACAGACCAAACCCACTCAGGGAAGGGCTTGGCTGGTTGCCGCCCTCCGGCCACGATACCCAGCCCTGCTCTTCCCCCATCATGTACGTAAGTCGTAACGCTCGCTAGGACCCGTCGGTGAAAGGAAACGGTGGGGAGGGACTGGAACAACTGGGGACGACTCGGTCCTGTCGGCAACCACCACACGTGAGCCTGTCTCCAAAAAGACGAGTTGACGAGCCTATCCCCGACACCCGTGGCCCCCATCACAAACCGTCCCATCTCCCACGTCGACAAGATTGGACTGGTCTCCCTGGTCCGACACAACGAGTACGGCACATTACGTGTTTGTCACCATGTCCAGACCATCGTCTCCATCGTCCGTCCATCAATCCATCTGTGCCTCAACTGGCATTCTCGTCTCGAGCCAGCCAGCAGACCAAAAAAAGGAATTCTCGCAAGGATACTTGCAGATCGAATCGCTGGGCTGGGCGCAAAGCGCGGGCATCTCAAACACCCGCATCTCACGACACCGCTGCCACGATGTTTACGTCTTGGCGTTGGGTTTAGCATTCGCCGTTGAGCTCTGCCGTTCAAAGGCAGAGCCGGAGTCCAGAACAGATTCCCAATCAATGCTTCTGCCGGTTCCTTTCCCTCCACTTCGTTGACATGCGGATGCATTTGTCTTGATATGGAATGCCACGGCTGCGCGGGCGCACATTCCACATTCCTGCGAGAGCTGTGGAACATGGGAACGAATTGCAAGGTGAGACAGATGATGCAGCCCAGCCCAAGCCTGGCAGCGGCCAATCCACAAAAGCACAAGTCAACTCACGAGCCACAGGTGTCAGGGGCTGCACGCGCCACGGGGAAGCCGACTCAGCCAAAGCCAAGTCATCATCGACATCAACGCGGGCGCCAAAAGCCAAGCCCACCAGGCCAAGTCAAGCCAAGCCAAGCCCACCCGACGGTGTCTTCTTTTCCTTCTTGTCTTGTTCTTTTTTCATCTCGTCGGAGATGCTTAGCGGCTGCGGCTTCTCTAGGCTCTAGGCTTTTTCCTCACTACCAGCCAGGGCCACTAGTAACCTTTTGAGCCCCCTAAGGGCGAGGAAGGTTTCTATACTAAAAAGAATTAAAAACTTAATAGTAGCTACTATTTACTATAACTAAATAAATAAAAACTTTAAATTTATAGAGTTATATAAAGACCTAAATAATATAAACCTTAATAGTTAAGTTAAAGCTATAAAGAGAGCTAAATTTAACTATAATTATATTATAATATAGTTAATATTAAACTTTCTCTTATATATCTCTAAATTAAGCTAAAATACCTTTATTCCTTATTAATAGCTTAATAGTAATAGATTTACTTATATATTAAAATATTTAGAATATTACTTTTATTCTCTCTATTAACTTATATAATTTCTATTTCTTAATAGCTACCTTTATATAAAGCTAAATAAGCCTTATTAAATAATAAATATATAAAATTAATATAATTAAAAATATATTTAAATAGATAATAATACTATTTATATTTAAAGATATAGCTAAAGTTAATTAACTATTTAACTAATAGTATATTAAGCTCCTCTAAAGACTATAATGCCTTATTTAGTATAGAGGAAATAATATTTAACTTACTTATAGGGGGTAGAAAAGGGGGTATATATATAGGCTAAGTTAGGGTAAAGTATAGGTAGTCTTTATATACTCCTAGTTCTAATTAATCCACAAACTTGTTCCATAATTTCTAGCCAGGGCCACGGTGATGCTCGATACTGAAGACCCTTAACCAGAGACACAATCAAGTGCCTCACCACCTCACGACGAAACCCTGAATCTGAGGCACCCGACAAGGCAAACTTCAGTTAAGCTCCTGCTGAATAAGGCGTGCTGATGGTGGGGCTTGCATCCCATTCCCTCGTCACCCCTCCACATCGACGCCAAACCTGTGTGAACCCGGCAATATCACGGTTTGGCAGTGATTGGCTCGGCCGGCTAACGCAACATCGGCAGAAACCTTTTTTTCCCTCTCGATTTTTTCTTCTTTTCCTGCCTCCCGAGCCCCCCCAAGCCTCCTCTATCCATCTCCACTCTCGCCTAAGGCACCACTACGCCATTCTCGATACGTATCCAGAGATCGGCGCATGCCGTCGTCGTGATTGAGGTGTTCCAGACTATTGGCCCGAGATTCCAGGTGCCCAACTCTGGGCGTTTTGACGCGTCCCGTTGCTTTTTTCATCGTTTCCCATGCGGTTTATACCGGCAGCGTAGCCCCCAATCACGTTGCTGTGTTATCTGTATTATCTCTTGGTTCATATTGCTCGGTTTTTCCGTGGTCCGTTTGCTGAAGCAAACTCAACACCGCAAAGATAGACGTAGGACCGCAGAAGATCACCAAGCCAATCATCTGCGGGAGCACAATCTTGAGTCGTGAACCCCGTGAACCCTTCCCGATTTCTCCGCTCCCCCAGACATACGTAATACATTGTGTCGAGACTTGTTGGAGCAGTACGTGCGTGTGTGCGTGGGCACCCATTGCATGCATAGACACACATTCCGAGACCACACAGGCACAATCTCGGCTCGCTTGCCAATACAACGCGCAAAAAAAAAGAAGGGACGCAACAACGTTGGGTTGACGAGAAGAACGCAATACACTTTGAGGAGGCAGAACGACACGGGACGATCAGGGGCTCCTTGACATGACAAACCCTCCTCCACGGCCGTGTCATGCAGAGGGGAGGGCCCCCGACGTTCATGTGTCATGTCCAGAGTTTCCCGCACGCGCGCCCATCTGAGGTATCTCGCCGTCATCCGGGGGGAACGGCAATGAGGACATCCATGTTTTCCGTCATCGTACCTTTTTTCTATTTCCCCAACAGCATTAACCGTCCAGTGATTGCATGACGACGGCGTATGAGCAGACTTTATCCCACTCGAGCTCGAGGTGAGGCGGCGCCCATCATTGAAGAGCTTAAAATGTGGTGAGACGGGATAATACACCAACACCAAACATCTCCTCGAAAAGGGGGAGGGAGATATGGTTTTCTATCTTGGAGAAACAATATTTCGGCTCAGCTTGAAGAATCGAATGCAACTGCCAGTTCACGGTAATTTATTGGCCCTCTTGGCTTTTCGTCTCGTTTGAACCAACAGACCGCCACTGCATTCTCTGTGATATACCGTGCACCCCTCAAACACTTGCACCCTCTCTTCATGCTCGGTTTTGGGTAGTTGAGTCGAGGTAGGGTGGGATGAGGCAGATGGGCGCGAGACACACACACGCGCGCGCACACACAACCCGTACGGCGTGCTTTTACTTTCCTTTGACACACGCATGGGTCCAGAAGATCGACGGTTCGACGTTCCTCGGTTTTCGAGTCCCGCAACTCTAAATGCTGGGGCGGTAGAAGAGGCTGCCCAATACTGCAGTATTGAAAGTATGTATTTGTTTGTGGCTTCGGGGAATGCCAACAGCATGGCGAATATTGCAGAAATGTACCGGGGCTTCGTTTCGTTTCTCTCTGGAATTAGCACATTCCTCCTTCCGTGATCAATGATCGAAGCAATGGGATTTGAAGTGTCTGGCATTTGGTATGTCCTCTCTCCAAGGACTACCAACCATCACAACCGTGCAAGCTTTCGTCTTCGGTACGAAAAAACCAAATGCAAAAGTAGGGTTAAACGGCTAATGGGGAAATAAAACCAGGGGAGATAGAGCGAAAGGAACACTGAAGAACACTGCAGAACATAGTGAAACACGGACCCTGAAGCAAGCGGACAAGCGGCCGGACGAAAAACAAGCAATCAAAAACCAAAAAAGTACGAGCACACGCAAAAAACTCAAAACACAGGCCGGACGACATGACGTTCAACCTTGCGCTTCTGGTCAGGTATCTTTTTTCCTCCCATGATCGGGGAGAAACAGAGGCACCTGCCAGCCGTCACCATGGGGCGGACGTGCGTTCGGAACAGAAAGACAGAAAGGACGGAAACTCTTTGCTCGCTTCGACTGATATTATGAATATTGGCGCACTTTGACTTTTTTCTTCTCGGGAGTTTGGCCCAGATCATGGGATTGGGGAAAAGGGGGAAGGAGGAAGGGTGGGAGAATTCAGATCTTGACACCGGGCTTCTGCTGACACACGGACCGGCGATCATGTCACACAAACGGCGGCCGCGATCACGAAAAGAATAACAGGAACCCTCCGTGCCCAAGAAAACATTTTGGGGGGTAAACCCGACAGCGGATGGCGCGAGCCGAGAGCGACACCACGCACGCACACGGACCCGTGAGACCTCACAAGTACGGCACGGGTGCGGTACGGCAGAGCAGCAGCAGTAGCAAACCTTGAACCCTAAAAAGAAAGGAGGAAACGGGGGGCCTGCACGATATCGGGATGAGAGTAAACACACAGCGTCCGAGGGTTTCTTGTGTTGTTTTGTTTCTCCTTCTTTTGTCCTTTGATGGGAGTATGTGAAGAATGGCATAGGCAATGCCCTTTGAGCAAACACTCCACTCGCTCACGTAGGTCCGAGGCCGTGTAGTGTAAGACGACGGGACCGGACCGTCCGTTCTATGGAGCCATCAAGGCCGGCCTCTTCGGAGCCGGGAACAAAAACCTCGGACCCTCTTTTTTTCCTTCGGGGTACACCGGGGCGGAGCGAAGGGAAATGCAGGAACGACTGGACTGAACTGACTGACATAAACGACATGATGCAGGGCACGTGGGCACAGGATGACACATGGGAAACGGACGGGGCCCGTCTGCGCGCGGATGTCAGTGATACCGGCACCCGGCTTGAGGATTGATATTTTGGCGGACAGACATTTTTGTTTTCCTGGTTCTCCCGTGTTAAAAGACGTACATCATCGATTCCCGACCATTGTAAGTAAAACTACAATATCCCTGGGGGAGGGTAAAGTTTCTTCGCTCTGCATAATCCCAAGACCGCCACCGGCCGCACACTTTCTCGCGCAGGTATCCATCTGTTGACGCCGATGCCGAAAGAAACAAAAGAGAAAACAACAAACCCGGGACGAATTAGAGTTGTTCCCCCTCGGTTCACACATAAAGAGTACATCCTTCGTTCCTGTCCAATCGCCCTTTTCCCGTTGTTTAAACCGAATGACAAAAGACAACTGATTCCAAAGTCAAGGCTTTTCTTTCCCGCTTCCTTCTTCCCTTTCTCATGAGCCGTTCTTGTCGGTCGAGTCCTGCTCGGGGGTGTAGTTGGTCTCTCCCAACATCTCCGTCGGCTGGGTGGTCATGGCCGTCTGCGTGTTGGGCGCGGGTTGCGTCTGTACCGTCGGGCCCGTGGGTTGCTGCGCCGGGGGCTGCGGGGACGACCGCGTCGCCGCGTTGGCCGTGGCCGCGTGGAGTCGCTGATCGAGGGTCTTGAGAGCCAGCGCGCGTCTCCGCTCCGCTTCGGCCCTAGCTCCGCCCGGGACACTGCGCTGTATGTAGTTGTTGCCGCGTCCGGCCGGGACGTTGTCGGGGGAGAACGGGCTGCATATCCGCATCGCTACGAGGACCTCAAAGATCTGGGTGGAGAGAGCGGCGACAAAAGGCTTGACGGGGGCCGGGAAGAACTCGCTGAAGGCGAAGGTCTCGCTGGCGTCTCCACGCATCGATGTCGGCTGGGAGGCGTCGAGGTCTGGGAAGACCTTCTTGTAGAATCGAAGGTAGGTCCAGCTGGTCAGGAAGCCCGTCAGGGCAAGGGAGAAGGAGGCGGTCGTCAGGAGCGGCGTCAGGGAGAGCGCAAAGACGATGCCGAGGTATACTAGCGGAAATCTCGGGACTCGCATGGAGAGGATGCCGCGGAAGAGGGTGACGGTGTGCGCCGGCACAAGCTGGCTGAAAGCCACGAGGAAGGAGATTTGCATCGGGATCGTGCCGCCAATGACGGTCAACCTAATCAGACAGACGTTAGCCCCGGAGCTCCGGATGGGGGGTGTATCGACTGCAAAGAAGCTCGGCTTACGTCCAGCGCTCGTTTCTCGTCAGGGTGAAGAAGACGATCATGAGCGCAAAGGTCAGAGTATTCGGGATCAGCGCTGTAATGGCGACAAACTTGGCCAGCTCCGCCGACGACCAAGCTCTCTCGAGATATCTACCTCCATGGTAGATGGTCACGCCGGCGATACCGACGGTGAATATGTTGTTTTCGACCAGAGTCGAGGTCAAAAAAGTCCACGGGTAAATAAGGGAGAGCTGAGGGATGAGCGTGAGGTAGGGTATCACGATCTCTGAGGTTGCGCTCCATTGGCGATAGCGGATCGCGGCGCTCAAGAAGGACTGCAGCACGAGCACGGCCAGCAGCACACGGGTGACCGGCGGAATATTGATTCGAGGCGGCATCTTGGGGAAAGCTTCCGGTCAAGCAGCGGACGTCAACAGCGCATTTAGGGTGGGTATCGTGATAGGACGAGCTCGCCTGTCGCCCTCAGATATCTGGATCGTAATTAGAGCCTCACTCAAGGGGACACATGGTTTCAGTGGAGCTCGATGACGGGAGATAGATATTCCAGACTTCGAGCTAGGCCGAAATAGGACATGAGCTTGAAGCTTAGCGCACGGGCCTTGCAGACGGGACTGATTGGATCCCGCGGTCCATTTTGGCGGGTTCAAACTTCCCAGCAAAATTGACACGAGCAGCAGCCTTTTGAGGATACGGTACGTGCCCCGTATTTTGAGCTGTTTCGAGCCACGTTCCCCCGGACTCCCTCTCGTTCTCAACGCAGGTGTCCGCGACTTGTCAGATCTTTAACGACGTCCCAGTTCTCCTACTTTTCATTGCCATTCATCATTCTCACTCATGCTTCACGGCCCCGGATTTTCGGCTGATTCGGAGGTGGAAAGCGGCGCACGAGGCAGCAGCGAGCAAAAAAAACAGGCGCACAAACAGCACAAGCAAGCCCCAGAGTTTTTCCATCTGCAGGGCGACGGACGGGCTTGGAGGGGGGCGTGGGAGTGTTCCACTGGTGGAGCCGAACAAGTCCTCGATGCGGTCGAAACGGGGAGATCTCGTGGCTCCATCCCTGCAGGGCACTCCAAGGGCACTTGGTTCGGTTGAACGCCAATCCAGCCCGGCCGTGCCAGCCAGAAGCCGCCGTCATCCACCCTTTTCCCTTTCCCACTCGTGCCACCTTCCGGCCTCTCGGCAGGAAGTCTTGTTTGTTGCTCTTCCTGATCGGCTTGGACGAGAGACAGCTCTGAGAAGCCGGCCAGACTGACGAGCCCATCGAGGAATGCCGCCGCTGACACAAAACGCTTTCCGGGTCTCGCAGGCGCAAATTGAGGACAACGTTTGGTGAGCATTCAGGTGGTAAAACTGACTCGAGAACATGGCCCCTGGACGCCTTCGGACGGTGCCGCAAACCTCGGACGGGCCCCCTTGGACCGCCAGACGAGCAGCCAGATCACTCGTTGCTTGGCTAGACTGGCTCGGTCGGCTGGCAAAAGGACGCCGTTGCTTTGGCCATGGCATCATCAACGACATAGAAGATTGTCAATTTGGAGGTCTTGTCGCCACCCAATCGATCAGCTTGTCCATATGCACAACGGCTGTCAATTTACCGTCCCTTTCCGACCAGCGGGTAATGGCCGACGAACCCCGTCACAAATACCCCAGACGCGGCCGACGGGCATCACGCTGGGATGCATATCGCCATTGATTAGACGGTCTCGGAGAAGAGCATCAGCATCAGCATCAGCATGAGCATCGGCCTCAGCGTCAGTCACGTCCGTGCCAGGATGGCTTGGATTGACTTCTGTGTTGAGAGGTGCCTCTGAGTGATGAGCGGCCTGCCATTCCCAGGGGTGTTTCCGAACACCAAAACGTTGGCCAACGTTGACGGGATGGAGTTTGACCACAAAACGAGGTCCCATTGGGCTTGGCCTGATGTGCCGGTGTGAGTGGCTAGTGTCCAGTGGTCACAGACAAGCGGTGGCAGGGGGCCCTGAAGAAGTCCCCGGAGCTATTAAAGATCGAAGGCCATGCAGCCATTACATCCTTGTCCACACCCACCGATGGCGCCTCGCAGCCAGCAGCCAGCGGTTCCCGCCAGGGAAGGCCCCTTGAAGAGCAATGCCACGTACACACAAGAGACGACCTTGCGAGGAGACGAAGAGAGTCGATGAGGAAGAGGGGGAGAGAGGGAGGACCGCGAAAGTCGATGCATGTCGCATCAACGACGATGGCATTTCCCCAGTCGACATGCCTCCTGCCACGAAGGGGCGTTGGAAAACCCGCCCTACCAGCCCAGAGACATTCTGTGCTGCACAACACTACCTCGACCCCCAGCTGCTGTCATGATTGGAATCCCCCACTCGGGACCGTACCTTGCCTTGTCTTTCAAGGTTCGGCGGTACGTACATGACGGGTAAGAATTGGAAACAGACGACAAACCGCTGCCCATCTGCGCGGGCTGCAGCCCCAAGAGGCGCGGCCCTCTCTCGGCATTAGCCTCCAGGGCAGTGGCCGCATGGGGCGAGAAGAGAAGGAACAATACGTATCGTCTTGTGCATGCAAAGGCAAGCTACATCACGCTAGGCCGCGCCGCATTTCAGAGATGGTTGGGCGGAGACGTCAGGACGCGGCGGCGCTGCGCTGCGCTGCACGCTGCATCCGCGCCAGAGAAGAGGGAAGGAAAGCAGGCAAGCCGGCCAGGTCCAGGTCCAGGTGCCATTCATTGCTTCTTTCTGCTGAGTTCCTCTCAATATCTGCCCTGTCTGCAAGGACTCTGCGGAGGTGCTTCCGACGATGGTCTTCCGCTGCTTATTTTTACGGTTCTTGGCGGCGACCAGCACAAGGTTTTGGGGCCTAGAAGTCAAATTTGGTGCCGCCATTGAAGAAGAGGGAAAGCCTTCCAGGTTGTCTCTGGTTTCCTCTGCTTTTCGCTCCATTTAACGGCCTGGTGGGGATCAGGGCGAACTCCAAAGACGATGCACGAGGACGACGTACCGGACGAAGCACAGAGGCAGGTCATCACTGGTGGTACAGAGATTGATTCGAGATGCATCATTACCGACGAGAACGCGCAGCAGCAGTGGGCAGATTGTGCAGAGTCTCTCCCGGCAAGAGTCAGAAGAACAGCAGTTTAGCGCGGATTTGAAGGCATTTCTTCGTTTTCATTTGCTCCAGGAAACTGGGGAGACGCCTTACGTAAGGTGGATGTTGAGGGGGGCGCATCTATTCCCAGGCAGCCAATCCGTGCATTTCGAGAGAAGAAATGTCGAATGTACATTTCAATGTACCTTCAACGTCTCCAGCCCTCCTCCAGCTGTCCGGCCGTCTACCAGGAAGAGCCCGGCACCCACAGTGTCTTGCTTGCTCAGGACCCCTGAAACGATCGAGGGTTTTTTTTACTTTGTCTTTTGATGCGGTCACGCACAGCAGCGGCGTCTCCAGACGACGCCGTTGCCTCCTCCACCGTGGCCAGACGTAAAGATCGTCACGGAGGATGAGAGGGGACACGATCAAGGATATGGAGGCCCCTGGAAATAAGCCACGCCAAAAGTACGAAGATGGCCTGCAGACGGGCCATTCTCGCAGAGCACAACAGCAGCAGCGCGGAGCAGCAGACAAGTCATGCTCGATCATTTTTCATCGTACCGACACGCAATCCCCAAGTGCAGAACGTCCTCCGGACATCAGGTGCTATTCCGCGCAAGGTACCCGACGACGTTCGACACGGACGACAGACGATACCGACGCTACGTACCTCAGGCAGGGCGCAAGGGGCGGCATTGTGACTGGGTGTCAGGGCCACCTTCAAGTCCTCCAAGTGTGGCTACCCTGTCTTGAGTAGCAGCCCCAAACACCCCCAAATTCGATGGACCACAACAACAAATTGATGGACGGGACCACGGGATTAAACAGAGAATTATCGTTTTCTCGAAGCCCGCCCGCACCACAGCCGCTGGGCCGTTGCTGATTCCCTCCTGGGTTCCAGTTCTCGATCCCAGTTCCAGCCGGCCTACCCAGCTCAAGCTTAGCACAACACAGCACAGCATAACCCGACTCCCGGCGATGACGAATGCGCGATGGTTCACATGAACCTTGGCCTCGGGAAGAAACCTCGAACACGAGCCCCAACGCTATCGATCGACAGGTGAGAAGGCTAAAAGTTCGTCTACGGTCTAGCAGAAGGGCTCGGTACTGAATTAAGGATTTCGAGAACGGTCCCAAAGGTACGCTGAAGGTAGAGTACGTTGGGTCATGCATTTGAGGCGACTCCACTCCCGTCCGACGTAGACGGTACGTACCGTCGTTTTTTTGTTCCTCCAAGGCTCCAACTCCAGCGTCCCGTCCCAGTTGTTGATGGCATTGTGTCTGGTTGATGCCGGCTGCGCTGGTTCGTTCATCATCGTTCCCTGGGACTCGCAGAGCCTTGGCCGGGGTCCGGGGCCTCGGGCTGGTCCCCTTCTCCTCTGCTTCCCTGTTCTGCGAGTCCTGCGACTTGGCCTTGTGTGCGTGTATGTGCGTGTGTGTACGAAGCGGAGAATGCTGTGCTGCGCCGTTCAACATCGATGAGGGAATTGGAGATGCGTAACCGATATCACGAGTGAGTAGTGATTCTTGACTGCCAGATAACGCCGGCCTTCTCGGCCATGTGCTCGCTGTCGTGACTGGGCGAGAAAGAAGACGAAAAGAAGCTGAAAGTATGTGCCTAAGGAATGTGTGACTGTGCCAATCCCGTCAGTCGCACCTTCTCCTCCATCAGTCAGTGCCTGTCTCTGTCTCCCCCAGTCCTAGTCGCAGTCTCTAGAAAGAGCGTAGAGGACGCTAAAGTGCTAGTCGGTAAGGTAGAGTAGCAGGGAGGCGGTACGTAGATTTTAAAGATTGTGCTGTGCTGGATGAGTAGGAGGAGAACTGGGAGAGCGAGCGAGTGGGAGTGAAGCAGGACCAGTTGGATTCAATGGCGGGCACTGACTGGCCTTCTGGCGCTAGCGCCACGCCTCACGCCTGGTCTCGCCTAAACAAGGTACCTGGGCCTACGTACCGCCAGATTCAGATTCGCCCATCCTTCCATTTCATCCACTCTTGCGGGCTTCCTCAATCTTCAATCTTTCCTCTCATCTTGAAATCGACGACGCGATTCTACCAACAACGCTCCCCTCGACGACGCCCCGGAAGACGCCCAGAGAGGACTTCGTCGACACTTTGATCGGTTCCCCGTACAGATTTGCACCCATTACGCCGCCCACTGCGGCACCGCGCGGTATGGTCACCAAGGAATTCCTCGACTCGGACAGAGTCAACTTCCTCATCTGGAGGTGAGTTCACCCTTTTTGCGTCTCACCCACACCGACCACCGCACGCCTGAACACACAATTGCGCGCCTCAATCTCATCTCACGCCCTCGCTGCCGGCCTTCATCTTCATCTCACTGCGACTCGAACCCCGGCGGGATTGCTAACGTGTCGACCTCAGATACATGTTGGAGAGCAGTATGTGATGATCGTCAATACTCCAGCCAGCGACAGCTGGTTGTGACCCACGGCTTTATCCTAACGTTTGCAGACTACCGCGAGACCGCAGTTAAGCTTCAAAAGGAGTGGCATTGCCCGCAACCTCATCGCCAGTTTGATTTCGCAAATCACGTCAAGAGCCATGCGCTAGTGTCCATCATCAACAAAGGTCTCCTCTACCAGGCCCTCGAGAGGGAACACGCAAAGAAATTGGTAAGGCAATCCACATCCGACTTGGCTCGCACTTCGTCCTCCCCCCGGCGCCGTGGGTGACGACGGCATTGGCAGCGGCGGCGTACCCCGAGGCGACAAAAGGGTGGACGGAGGTGTGGGCAACGGGCGAACTCTGGCAAACTGACACTTTTTTGCGCGTGCAGGTGCCTCAAGATGCAACGGCAACAGCCGAAGCATTGCAGGTGGGGTTGTTTGGGCCTTTGATCCCTCAACCGCCTCACAAGATCGAGGAGGATGAGGATGCGGACGGGGAGGTGGACGACACGGAAATGGAGGTCGAAAACACTCGAAAACGCCAACTTGACAGCCGGCCACAGCAGCACTTGGTGAATGGCGGCTCACCCAGCAAGCGGCCCAGGCTCAGCAATGGGTACGAAAGCACGAACGGGGCGGATGCAGCCACGGACCCCATGGATCTAGACAGCCACGGGGACAACCACGCCTACCCGTCGCCCCTGGAAGGCGAACAAGCTCCAACGCCTACCCCGAGAACAGACGGCCCCGAGCAGGGCACGCAGGTCGACAAAGTCCAGGAACTCACGACAGAAACGACATTTCTGCGATTAATGTCCGATGACACCACGACCAACTCGCAGGACGGCGACGCGACGACAATGCCAGCGACCGGTACCGCTTCGCCCTCGCCAGCCAACGGCGAAAATGCACCCATTCTGTTGCGCTGCGAGTGGAACCCCAAAGACCCATCCATCTTGGCGGCTGCTGGAACCGATGCGCTAGCCCGAATTTGGACCATCTCACGTTCAAGCACTATGACGCCTGTGTCAGCTCCCGACGCCGACGGTCACGTGCACGGCGTCCACCGCCCGTACCACAATCTCATCGACGACGAGACGCCCAAGTCGGCCACCGTTGGTCAGTTGGCATGGAACTGGGGGGGAACTGCGATCGCCGTCGCGGCAGAGTATGCTGTTCACATCTGGGCCAAGGATGGCTCTCATGTCGACAAGTTCGACGTCTCGGACCCTCCGGTCATCAAGCTTCGATGGAGCCCAAGCGACGCCGCCCTCTTGGCCATCGCCCCCGATAACAGCAACGGCAATGGAAATGGTGGCGCCCTCGTGACCGTCTACCACTCTCTGACCTCAAACACCATGTCCTACTTCTTGCCAAATCACGACCTGCTCAATTGGCCCCTCGACGCAGCATGGACGAGCGAGACGGAGTTTCTGCTTACCGGCGGCGACGTGATGATGTCGCTGCGCTGCACCGAGACGGCCATTTTGCCGAACAAGAAGTTTGAGAGTCGGGAGGACGACACCTTCACTCAAGTTGCCTATGACTGGCGTTCAAAATTGATTGCCACATCAAGCGACAAGGGTATCCTGGATGTAAGTATCCCGAAACGCCTGTGCTATGAAGATCGGCTCACTCAACCTTTTAGCTCTGGGATGAAAATGGCCAGCGCCGCTCAATAACGGCTCACACCGGTGCCATCACAGCACTGCAATGGCAACCCCTGCAAGGCGACTCGAACCCACACGAAGACGAACGACTCATCGCAACCGGAGGCGACGACTGTGCTATTTTGATTTGGAACGCCAAGTATCCCGACCAGAAGGCGAAGTCCTACTTGACGATGGAGTCACCCATCGTGGCTGTCGCCTTCACCCCTGACGGTGCCTTCATTGCAGGAGCCACGGCGGGACACATCCTTATTTGGAAGGTTGGCGAACATACGATGCCGCGTGCCAGCTGGAGCAGAGCACCGCATCCAGGCTGGCTCAGCCCCAAGGCCAACTCAGAGCCGGAGGAGGAGGACGAGCACTGCTTGTGCTGGGACGCCGACGGACAGAGACTGGCCTACGGAGCCAACAGTCGAGTAAGTGAACTACACGATGAAAACTGTGACATCACTAACAACGAGCAGCTGGCTGTCATTAACTTCAGCCGGTAGATGATTGCCATCTCTGGAGTTATACGCGAGAATCAACCGTTCATATTGTTCTAGGTGGGCCCTAGATATAGAGATTCTCGATTCGCAACACCAGACCCAGTATCGTCGTGAGCGGTAGAACCCTCGCATCATCATCATCATCAACATCACCTAGGACCGGTCAAATACGACAATCCGTGTCGTTCTCTTTCCAGTACCACTTTTCTTACAGTCTTCGGCGTCGTGGCGGTGTTTGTTACCGAGGATACCAGGCGGTCGGGTCCTCGACGGTGGGAACTGGGGAAGCCGGCTGCCTTTTTGCATACGCATACCTTCATCTACAAGTGGTTTCTGGAGAGAAAGAGGCTGGGAGTCAGCATTGGGTTAGACCCGCAGCAGCGGTAGATGATTCGGTCGCTTTCGTGTCGAATTGTTTTTCAAAAGGAGCTTGCGTCCGGCAGCGGGAGATGGGATACATTTTAAGGCACGCAAGGTTAGCGCGTTGTACACTATGCCTGTATATACCAACTGATACGACACAAAAAAAGGAGGTCATGACCAACTTTGGATTTTTTTTGTCGCGTGTGATTTTATGGTATGAACGTCGTCCGTACTTCTGATGCGAAGAGGCCTTAGACTCAGTCTCTGAAAGTCTCAAGCAAGACAGCCGCAGACATATGGTTGCCGGTGCAGCGGGATAGTGAGAGCTCAGTACAACTGTGAGTTCGTCGTAATTCAGATCGGAATGAGATATATCACAAGCATCCATTCGGACATGCTCCAGTTCAAAGGACAACCTACTCATGTCAACCCATCCAGAGACGCTAGAGAGAAGGACGGACAGTCCATTGTTATGAATATGCTTATATTACTACTTATATCTTTATTCAAAAGTAGGTAGTTTTCACGTTCCATCTAAGCCATAACACCATTGATCAACTAATAAAGCTTGCAAACGCGGGGTCGGTAACACAAGGCGCTTAACACCTCTACCTAGGTCGGTGCCCCGCATCGGATCCGACCGCCTCCAAAGCCACCCGTGGCGCGCGCGTCACAAGCGACCGCTGCGGCGGACAATCCCCCGTTCAAACAACGACATCCGTGCTTTGGATAGATAATTCCTTTGTTCACATCTCGTCCCCCGTTCCCGAGACACTATTCATTGTACGGAGCCTCGAGTCTCGCGACGATCGCGCTCCCACCTTCATCGCCCAGGCTCGTCGTAGGCGTCACTGTCGCTGCCTCAAATCCACAGGGCAAGAGAGTGAAAGTGAAAGTGAGAGAGGGGAAGACGCGAGCAAACAAACAACCTCTCACACCGCTCCTGCCTCTCATCTCACCTCCCCTCACACAATCACCTACCCATAAAGCGGAAAGGAAAGACCCGACCCCAGTCCGCCCAACATGTCGAACCAGTACGCCTACTACACCCCGCCACACCTGCGCACCTACGCCTCCCCGCAACAACAACACCCGTCGGCATCCTCCTCCGCCTCCAGAGCGGCGGCAGCAGCAGCGGCCGCGTCGATGCCCATCACGGAACCCAGCTTCACGCCCTCGATGCGCGACCGCCAGGCCCGCGGCAAGGACCCCTACACGCCGCACGACAGCCCGACGACCTCGGACATGGAGTTCGACCCCGTGGACTCGCCCTCGCGCGGGGGCGGCGGCGGCGGCAGGCTGGGACATCTGGTGAGCGGGAGGGGCGACTCATTCGAGGACCGCAGGCAGAAGGCCTTTGCGATTGAGGTTCTGGATGATCCCGAGAAGTTGGCTATGTATGCCTGTAGTCGCGGAGACGTGAGTTCTTTCTTGCTTTCTTTCTCATGCATGGCGTAGAAGGAAGTCCTTGTCTCGGACTCGACTGAGGGGATGAGATTTCGTGTATGAGAAGGGAAAGAGAGGGAAGTGCTGACCAGAGCAACAGAGCATCCCCGGCACCAGGCTCTACTTCACGCGCATCCTGTGCGGGGTGAAGGCGGACGCGGCGCAGCATGCGCAGGACTACCGCAAGGCGAAGGGCGCGAGGCAGGACAACCGCAGAAGAAGCGCGGGTGGCGATAGGATTGGTCGGCACTGATAGAATGATGGCGGCATTGAATGAGAGGCGCGCGGGGGAGGTGAGGCCCCTTGAGATGACACGAGGAGGAGTTCGATTGGGTCTCTATCGACAACAAGAATACGGACGTCGTCGGTTCCGTCCGCATGGCTTGGCACGCGGGATGAAGTACGGATGGGTCGGATTTTGGGTTCACGGAGTAGGGTTTCTGCAGGCATGGGGAGTCTCGGGAGGCAAATTGTCCTCGCCTGTCAGGCCAACCTCATTCTCGATCCGACAAGGGGGCAATCTGGCATGACTTATGACTAACTTGGATACCGGCGTTTCATGGCACTCTTTTCACATTGGAATTCAAAGTTTCGTCAGCGCGACAAAAATGGATGAAAGTCTAGTGATGAATTGTGACGATGTCGTCGGTCGCCGCTGGTGGTCCGCACTGGATCAGCCAGCTGACCTAAAGCTATGTTCTCTCTGTCCCTATCTAGGTATCCATCCGCGAGGTATCCAAGACCGTAGTCATCGTGAATTACACAATTACACTGCCATAAAGGCCTGTGACGTGTTGTGCATGGCGCCCTTCATGCCCAAAAACAAAACTGGGACTTTTTTGGACGAATCCAGAAGATAAAAAATGAAATGTGAGTAGTAAAAACTCCACCAACTCCGAGTAATGCAAATGTTTGGGTAGCTGTAGTCCTCCTTTTCTTCAAGGGCCTCTCTTCATGCCCTTGCTACTGCCATCTTCTATTCTTCTCTTATGTCGCGGGATTACGCGTACCTGGCGCTCTGCGTCCTATTCATCTGCCAGTCGTTTTGTTGAGGTGGGTATTGGTATTGCGGAGGAGCTCCGGGCCGAGTGGCCACGGGCGGCGGCGGAGGGACGTTGGCGTTGTTGTTCCAAGCGCCTCCGTAGCTGTTCCAACCTCCCATGGGCGGCTGTACGGTCTTGAGCCTGCGGGCCCTGGTGCGGTTCCTGCTACGGCGGCAAGCGCCGCAGATGCAGCTGCAGAGGACGATGAGGATGAGGAGACCGACGACGCAGACGATGGGGATGAAGATGGGCTTGTTGTTCTTGATCCAGTCGAGGATCTCGTCGCCGGCGTTGGAGCCCACGCACTGGCCATTGGAACAGGTGCCTCCTCCCTGGCAGTTGGTGCCGTCGAGGAAGTTCTGGTTCATGGTCACGCAGCCGGGGCCGACGCTCGGGACGTTGCATGCGATCAAGCAGTCCTGGGTGCCGCAGGCGGTGACCGAGCTGGCGTTGGTCCGAGCTCCCCATGCCGTCTTGCATTGTTGATCACGGGAGGTGCATTGGCCCGAGGCGCAAGTCAAGCCCTGGCCTGAGTTGCCGCAAGAGTCTCCATCGTCCTTGTGCTTGTCGGCAGGACAAGAGGATGAAGTGCCGCTGCAGGTCTCCTCGGGGTCGCAAGACCCGGTACTTTGCCGGCAGACTGTCCCGTTGGAGGCGAACTGGCACTGGCCGTTGCAGCAGTCTTCGTTGGAGGGATCGCAGACCGAGCCGCTGGTGAACTTGCAGGTGGTGGGGTTGCAGCAGCTGTTGCTGCCACAGCCTGACTCGCCACCACAGTCGCAGTCCTCGCCGGACTCGACAATGCCGTTGCCGCACTGACTCTCGAGGATGGTTTTCACATCGCGGTTATTCGTCAGACACGTCGACTTGACCTGGTTGCGGAGGAGACCGGAGCAGATGTTGCCGATGCTGCAAGGTGAGAAGGCCTTGATACCAGTGGCGGTCGAGGGGTTCATGATGAACTGCCCGGCGGCGTTGCAAGTGCTGGAGCTCAACGGACAGCATTTGTTCAGGTTGGCGTCGCCGTTGCTGCAGGCGTCGGCCGTACAGTCGTGGACGGCACCGAACGTGTGGCCAACTTCGTGGGCGATGACCTGCCACTCACTCGGCGTCTGGATCACAACGTTGGCGGACGCAACCGTCTCATTGCTGCTGTCACCCGAACCCTGAGATCCGCTCATACAAGCCTGTCCCAACCAAGCCAAGCCAACGGCGGAATCGGTTCCGCAGGTACTCAGGAGAGTCCAGAAAGCGTTCGTGTCCTTGGAGTTGCCGCGCCATGCCGAGAACAAGCTCAAACGGTCTGTGATAGTGATGCTCGGGCTACACGCTACGTTCCAGGGCGCGGAAGAGCTGGCCTGCCCGGGGCAGTTCGCATCGCTGATAGTCAGGTTCTGGATACCGAGTGAGATGTTGAAGGAGCTCTCGTAGACCTCGGAGGCGGCATTGATGACCTGGATGATATTAGACCTGACGGCCTGAGTGGAGTTGAAAGCGGCAGTGTAGGTGCAGTCGGTGGCGACACCAAGCAATGCGATCTTGCGCGTCGTCGGACAGCCGTTCGTCTGGCCAATGGAAGAAACGAGATTGACGCCGGCGCCGTTGTTACCGGTGCTGCCGCCGTCGGTCTGTCTTCCAAAGAGGTTGGCGCCGAAAAGAGAGTTGGTCGATACAGCCTGCAGAGGGTCGGCCTCCCGTGCGTCAAAAACCTTGTAGTTGGAGTTGAAGTCCAAGCTGTCCGAGTTGCATGACGTCCGGCCGTACACATCGCGCTTCAAATCCTCCCGGTCAAGCCAGTAATCCAGAATGTCCGAGTCCCGCCACACCACCATGTAGTCGTCGGGATTCCGCCTGTCCGGAGCATCGGGGTCTTCGCGGTGCTTTCGTTGGCGGTAGTTGGAGCCGGTAAGAATGTGGTGGGGATCGCCGTCAATGCGGAACGCGCCTTCGAAGATGGGTTCGGCGCCGTCTCGGTGAATCGTGATTCTCGCCCAGCCGACGTTTGTCCACTCAGAATGACCCTCGTGCCGAATAAAAGTCTTGCCCCTGAAGACGCGGTGCTCTGACCGGTCTACCGTCTCCGTCTTGTGAATCGTCCCATCCGGCGCCAAATAGTTGACTTCGAAATTATCCCCCAAAATGTCGTGGTTCGGCTCTAACGATAAACGGACCTGCTGCTGCTTGTCGTGTAGTGTGAAAGTGAGGTCGAAATGGGAGAGGGCGTGGCAATGTTGTGAAGGCGAGTGGATGGCGGCATCTTGGAGGATGGTGACATACTTCAGCGGATTCCGCTGTGTTGAATGCGCTGCGAAGTAAGGTTAGCTAGCGGTCCTTGATCGTATTTTGAGTACTCTGGATAAATAGCCAGGTACTCTGGTGAATAGTTACCCCAAGTTTCTTGCGCGATAGCTGCGAGACCGAGAAAGGTCGCAGCAATGGTCTTGAAGGCGACCATTATGGAGGTTGAGGTCCCCGCAAACGGGGAGAGGCTCGTGGAGGAGGCCTCTATCGACGATGGAGCTGCGTAAGCGTCGTCGAAATAGGGGTTCCGTAATCGCACTAGGAGCTTATCGCCAGCGGCGGGTATTCGTAGGGAAACAACAAGTTCGTCGAAACCGAAGAAACGGATTAAAGTGAAAAAAGAATAGCAAAGAGCGAATGTGGTAGTTTAGAGGAAAGAATGAAAGAAGGCCGGGAAGTTCGCTAGTGCCGACGACGACGACGACGACTGAGTGACGGGCAGCAAGAGGAACTCAGCACAGCCAACAACAAGAAGGAATGGGATTCTCGGGGGGGCTATCGCCTCAGTCAGTGGCCAGCGACCAGTGAGTGGATGTCCAGGATTGCGCAACACGATCTTGGTACGGGGGGCGGTGGACCAACTGTATTGGAGCGCCGAGTTGCTGTGGATTCCAGAGGCGGCTGGGCGAGCTTGGTCACTCTTGGCTTAGTGTGACTCGGCCGCACGGCAGTGGTAAGCCCAAGACCGAAGTATCCTTTTTCGATCAGAGACACGGGGACCGCACTAGCGTAATAAGCAGCCTGGCAGTGTTCCCACCTGGCCAAAATGTTCCCCTGTATATCCGTGGACCGTATCCGTAACAAGCGTATTTCTGGCGAGAAAAGAGGACGGGAAAACGAGGGCGACAGGCCAACGTGAGGGTGAGGTAAGGCAAGTTCGACTGGGCTGCGACTCAAAGGGGCTTGGTCTACCGTCTTGGTCTTGTGTCCCTGTTTCACTGCTCGGTGTTAGCTGGTGACAACTTCTACGCAGTACTGCGGTGCAATCCCGTCTTCTTTTCTCCCCATGTTTAATTTTCCACCCGGTCGATCCCCCAACACCACGCACAAAACACACGCACAACAACCCGCGCGCCGCGGCGTCTGCTCGTGATGCTCTGACAGCCCAAAGAAGAAGCAAAAAAGCAAGTGCCGAAGAATCCGCCGTCCGTCACCGTCAACGCCGCCCGCCTTTACGGTCCGACCGCCAACACTAAGGTAGGTACATCGCCATCATGGCTGAAGACTTCACCACCTTGACGTCCGCGGCACGCAGCACACAGCGATGACGGTTCATCTCAAGACGGCCAAATTCTGCACAGCAATATGCAGGATGCAAGAAATAAACTCGTTCGAACTTACCTCGCGAATATTCGACGAGGGAATCCCAGCAATTGGCCAAGATCCCGCGCAAAGAATCTGACACCGTCCCCGTCTGAGCTGAAGCACGCAGAAGAGGCCGTTACAATCAACCCCGAGCCAAGATTGGTGCTCCCAAGGCCCCCAGCAGGCAAACGGGAATGTGGGAGGGATGGATGGATGGGATGACAGCACTCCGAAAAAAGCAAGGGAGCTACGCTGCGTTGTGCAGGAAACTGCATGTCAGCTCCTAACAGATTCCGACCGTATATTCTTAGTCGTCGTGATATAGATGGATACGTACCTGCTCAACCCTTGGCCAACTTGCGACCTCTGCTCTGTCAGGACAACGCCTCTCCGAGCAAAGCGTTTCAGAGCCAATGGCACGTTGTTTGGGTCGCTACTGGCGCTTCGCGCTCCTGGAAGCTTGTTGGATCGCTCGTGACAAATGGACCAGGGAGTAACGTGTTGAGGGATTTGGAAATGCCGGACGGTTGGTGAGAAAGATGAGATCTTTTGGACCAACTCAAAGTCGAATCATTGCATTTCGACTGTCGGATGCACCTCGATGGTTAAGTACCAAAAACACCAAGCCGGGCCTGAGCAGCCATGTCCGCTTCTGTGGAGCTTGGATTACACTACACCGATGCCACGCCGACTAGCACTCGCCTTCTGGATGGACTCTCATCGCGTATTTCCATCAAGCTAGACCCCGCCGTGTCGTGCGGAACGGCCTTGTGTGTCTGGAGGTAAGCTTAAGAGAAGAGCTTACGTCTCCCTCTGCAACCCAGGTTGACCTTGGAGAGGCTGAGCGAGCTTGGCCAAAGTCTCTGACGAGCACACAGGGAGCGGCAGCGGCAGCTAGCAGCTAGGCCCTATTCGGCTCGCATGTCACTCATTCTTCTTCTCAGTCTCAACGTCTTGGCTCACGGGAATTCGCTATCGCATCTCCTTCATGTCTCTGATCATCATCAACCGCAACGTCATTGGTCCATGTTCACCGCGCCTCTTTCTGAAACATTTCGAGATACCGGTACTCGACAAATTTTCGACATTTGGAAAACCCTAGATCGATGAGCCCCGGTCCCAAAAACTGAGTTAACAACAGACTTCCGTGCTCGTGGGGCAGGGATCACAAACAAACTCAAAGCACCGGCCTCGACCGAGCCAATCATTCCCTTTAGGTGCAAACCAGTTCGACTCGATACATCGGACGGTCTGGATTTCTGGAGTCAGCAAGAAAAAAGAATTCTTCTCCCCCGCTTTCACAGCCTTCTTTTCGGGTTTAAGACGACTTCCACGTCCGACGCCGGCATGTTTGCCATGCCAATGTGGGCTATCACGGCGGGCAAGCAAGATATCCTGCTTTTGCATTGCGCGTACGACCCCATCCTTCGGTGGCTTTGTTCACGCACGAGATGTACGGCATGCTTAATAATGCTAGACAGGTACTGTCGATTGGATGACATTGCAGCTTTGTATCGAGAGGCCTCCGCGAGGGTGTTGGTCCCAACCGTTACCGAACCCCCCGCAGCGGCTATCGAATTGCTTCCGGCGGAAAGGTAGTGCCGCATCCTTCCTGCCAAGTCATCTTGGCTCAAATTCGGCGAGAGATGACCGCTACAACTCCACCGATCTCTGGATATCAGCCGAAACGACTTGCTTGCTGGGTTGAGCGAGCACATTCAGGAACGTGGATTCGCCATCCGAACGCTCCCGCACAGCCTTGGCCAAGACTGTCAGCTTCGATCTCGAGCACCGATTGCTTGGGACCGGCACTGCGTCGACGACTGCCGGATCCCAGTGGATTCTCATACGGAAACAGTTTTCAGTATGACAAGCCGTGATCTCTTACAGCCTTACGAAAAAAAGAACCTTGGCTTCGATGTTCGGGCAGGAACATCTCTCCGGAGCTATCCATCTGAGTGTCGACATCATCAAACCCCCGATCTTCTTGGCTTGGACGAGAGTAACGGACGTTGGACATGGCTGGACGCGGTTCTGCGAAGAAAGGCAGCTCCCGCAAGCGTCGCCACGCCCGAAATTCGCCCGCTTTCAAAGCCCTTCTTTCTCCATGATCTCCCACCCGCCATATGTCTCGGACATAACAAGAGACTGCTGATGACATGCCAAGTCTGCCGTGTCGAAGCTAGCCCCAAAGGACGTCCACACCTGGCGCGAGATGACGACGACGCCGTTTGCTTTCTGAGAAATGCGGCAGCCCACCCTTTCCCGTGTGGTGGTCGTGCAGCTTCGCGGAGGCTGTGCTGCGATAGACCAACGGGGAGCAATCAGGAGGGGGTTGCTGACTCTTGCTTACAAGTTTACCAACTCAACTTGGTGGGAATGAATGTTAGGGCTGTACACCTGCATGATAATTTGCTGGGTGCGCTTCGCTGGCAATGGCCAAAAAGCCGGCCTGACCATGAATGGTGCAGAGTTTTGCAGAAGTCTGTTGATGCTCGAGCTCATTTCTTCTGTGGCCTTTCCTTTAAAGATGACGGGTCCTACACTCCTCCCATCATGCAAAAGGCTCGCGGCAGCATTATCAGCAATGCTAATTCTTATCGGCGTCCTTGAGTCGCCAACCCCTCGAGCCAGACTTAGCGGCAACGGTCTGCTGAGATGTCTAGTGGCTAGATGGGAGCCACTCTACTACTGGCAGGTCATCGAGATTCTGGGGAAGCGTGCGCGCAATGATGAAGCTCGACGGCCTACCAACAGTATGCCTACCACCTGAGTAAGAGGCTCTTCTTATAAAATCGTCGACCAGCGTATACTGGTCGAGTTGCTGCAATGCCGCGGTGAGACTTCCTAGCTGCCCAATATGCAGGCCATACACAATTGGGCCCTGGATTTTTGCATTTATCGACCTGTCACAACAAGAGCTCGATGGCATCTTCTACCTTATGAATGCTCCCAGGCCTGAATTTTCGGTCAGCTGCCATCCTATCGTTTCGAGCGCCCGTCGCCTTGGTTTGCCTCGTAGAAAGCCTTCGGGCATGAAGACCGCTTTCTGCTGCTCTGGCCTGTCCTGTCCGGCCTAGCATAATAGCAATGAATGTTCTCCGCTCAACGATTCATCTACATATAGGTGTGGTTGTTCAGTCAAGTCTTCTGCCAGCTATCCTTCTTGCGTGATTGTTGAATGTTATGGAGTCAGATTACCAACTCGTTGCCATATCCGGTTCAACGAGAAATTTCAGAACTCTGGGTGCCAATTTTGCTTTGGATCCCAACCGACTGTACCAAGAATTCCCCTTGCCCGCCGATTCAAAGTGTATACGCGTCCTTAAGATCCCTCACGAGGAGAAACTCGACGCGCCCTTGGTTGGGACCCTGAGTATCGTCAGCCTGCACGACTGCCCTCGTTTTGCCGCTCTTTCCTACGTTTGGGGCAAGTACTCCTCGATCAAGGATACGATTGAGTGCAATGGGATCAACATCCCCATCACAAGAAATTGTCGAGATGCTATCGTTGTTCTTCGAAATAAGTGTGCGGGAGAATTAACCGTCTGGATTGACGCAATCTGCATCAATCAGGCGGACGACGGAGAAAAAGCGTCACAACTCAGACTTATGAGCGAGATCTATACATGGGCTTCTGAGGTATTTCTTTGGCTGGGTCAAGGTAGCGTGAATACACGGATGGCCATATGGTGTCTGCAAAAGGCCTCGAGCCTTCATGTTGGCCTACCTAGCCTTCCATGGCGTCCCGGAAGCAGCTCCTTCGTTCCTCGGGGATCTCTTCTCGCCTTTTTGTTTGATTACGGCCCCATGGTATGGGGAGTTATCTCAACTTGTAAGTTACTCTGGCTTAGCCCTCTCCTCCTTAAAAGCCCGCGTTACGTAGCTGATTCCATCGCAAGCTTTGTGCCGTCTGAATCCTTTCGGGCTAAAACACTTGTTCGACGTCGAAAACCTGGAAGCCCTGCTAGGGACTGAATGGATGAACAGAGCCTGGACGTTCCAGGAGGCCGTTCTGGCGTCGAACCCAGTCATTGTCTGTGGTTACGAAACCATCAGATGGTGCGACTTCATTCAAGGACTGAACCATCTTTACTTGTACGGCCCGCAACTGCCGCCCTTGGGCGTAGTTCGAGGCCTCAAATACCTGGGCAATGTCTTATGTGGCGGAGCAACGACCCGATCCTCACCCGTCTCGGACGCAGTCAAACAGATACCCTCATTCGACAAGTGGCGGGCGTTGGCAGACATCTGGGTTCATTCCCGACGTCCGACACATCGGAACGGCGTGGGGTTCAGGTGGTCGGCTGGGCAATACCGTCCATACTCGGCAGAACAACGACGTTCTGTCAGACAGTATCGTCTAGAAACTAGACTGATTAGACTCTTCATACCCTTGGTCGTCGTCATTGGATTAGCATCCATCGTTTTCATCCTCGGCATCGATCCCTTCACTGTGGCATACACACTCGCCCACGGCAAGGTGACGCACGATCGCACCCACGTAGCGGGGTTCCTGGAGAACAGGCAGTTGCGTCTCGGGTTCTTGACGGTGCTGGCCGGCACGGCCCTCACCGGGCTCTCCGTCGGGGTCATTGCAATGGATAGTTGGGGGTCTGACGAACACGTCGCCGACGGGCCACTCATAGGCGTGCTGCGTTCGTTGCGGGAGCGTCAGGCCAGCGTCCCAAAGGACAAGGCCTTCGCGCTGAGCAGTGTCCTGTACAGCCTGGACATATCGCACGCAGATGCGAACCACGATCTATCGCTGGGCGAGGTGTATCACCGGCTCTTCCTCGACCTGTTGCATTTCCAGCCTGCGGTGATAAACTTGCTCGTCGACGTGAACCCGGCATCAGGTTGGGAAAGGGAGGTACCGTCTTGGGTTCCAGACTGGAGCACCATCAGGCAGAGGCCTTGGCTAAAGCCAGAACATGTCTACGACCACATTGATAAGTACCAGGACAACCTACCTGCTCCGCATATGAAGATCAGTGAAGGGAAACTTGGACTATGGGGGACTCTGGAGGGCACCGTAGCTGCCTGTACCACGACAATGTTTGACCGACAGAGTTTCGCCTGGGATGATCTTCAATTCCCGTCCCAGATGCTCTCGATGCTGTTGCGGTTCTTCATCCAGGCACAGGATATCTTGACCGATGCGAGCCCTCCCGTATGCTTGTCCGCGGAGATCGCTCGAGTCGTCAGGGGGTGCGTGCCTAACCTCGATGGACAACACACAACGGCGCTCACAGAATGCCTCGAGGCCTGCAGTCAAAGCATGGAGGTGAGCCAACGGATAGAAACACACTACGGGGCAAATGATACATCACTCTTCGCGTTGGTCGAAGACCTCGAAACAAGCCACCGAGACAATTTAGATTTGGCACTGATGTGCTGCAGTCAGCTCATGAGAAGCGAGAGCTGCCTCTTCCTCACAACACAGGGCAGTGTCGGTGTCGGCCCGATTGATACGGAAAAGGGAGACACAATCGCTCTCCTCCGCGGCGTCGCCGTCCCCATGCTCCTGCGGCCAGCCGAGGAGGAACAGGGGAACCAGCACACGTTTTCCGTCATCGGTCCCGCGTACATCGAGAAGCATATGGATTTGTCCGAGTTCAACGCCGGCGTTCACGGGATCGACTGGGTTGCTGTATACCTCGTTTGATATCGATCCATCGATCTGTTTTTACACTCGAATTCTGTCCATCTGGTGGCGTCCAGTAGATATGATGCGAGCATGGTATATGTTAGCTTCAGATGAACATAGATAGTATTAGTACATTCACCGTGTGTTCACGTTGTTGCGAACCACCATTAGGGGAGAGAGCCAGTTGCTGCAGAATTCAACCACGGCGCAAACATCGCGAAACTCGTAAAGCACAGAACCCACCACCCACGCCTCTCCCAACGTCATATCAACCACCATCCGAGCCATCTCACCCGTGCGCGCCGCGTCTTCAACACAGCCCAATCCCGCTACAGAAGCAGCTACCGGTCCTTGGCTTTCCTCCATCTTCAAGAAGGAAACCGCTCCAGAAAACGCGCGTTTCTCAACGCACACGACGGACACTCGCCCGTCTAGCAGCGCCGAGATGATGAAGATGTTAGTGGCGGAGCGCCCCGGGCGTCAGCAAGTTGCAGACTTGGCCTCCCCCCACTTTCGCTGATCCGGGCCGGAGAACGGGGGTCCGTGTCGAGACCCGCAATGCACCCGCCGACAGGCCGGTGCACGGGCCGTGCTGACAGCCCCGTATGTCCGAGACTCCTCCGCCATGGAGGAAGTGGATGTGAGCCCCAGCCTTGCCCTGTTTACGATTCGGACCGACAAGAAGCGCCCTGGATCGGCTATTGTCACTTGGAGACGTTTGATGACATGGTTTAAGTTTAACGTTTTTATTTCTTTCAAATCGACTCAAGAACAATCAACATGTCGCTTATGGCAAAACTAAACCAAGTATCCATCGTGAGCTCAAGGAGGTCCTCGCTCCTGGCTCGTGGTATCGAAAGTCATTCTCTCCCTCACTCCCCATCCCCTGCATGCGCCATGCATTTACTTCTTCCTCTTCTCCTCGTGAACGATGTTGATGATCTTCTCAACGATTGAGGGATCCGACAGCTGTATCAAGTCAGTCACCGAAGCTGCGGAGCGGAGGGAAGCGAGTACACACCGTTGTTACGTCACCAAGCTGGTCCTCCTCACCGGCCAAGATCTTGCGCAGAATTCTGCGCATGATCTTACCGGAGCGGGTCTTGGGCAAGTCGGGCACGATGTAGACGGCCTTGGGCGCCGCGAAGGGACCAATGCTCTTGCGGACCTGCATGATGAACTCCTTGCGGAGCGCATCTGTGGGCTCGTTGCCGTCCTTGATGGCAACGAAGGCGTTGACAGTCTGGCCGGTGAGCTCGTCGGCAACACCGACAACGGCGGCCTCGGCGATGGCGTGGTGCTCAATGAGCGCGGCCTCGATTTCAGCGGTGGAAAGGCGGTGACCGGAGACGTTGACGACGTCGTCGACACGTCCGCGGATCCAGTAGAATCCCTCGTGGTCACGGCCAGCGCCGTCACCAGTGAACTGTTTTGAATGTTAGTCTGAATGTTCGGCGATACTCTAGTGGTAGATGCTTACGTAGTAGCCCGGGTAGACGTTGAGGTAGGTGTCCATGTAGCGCTTGTGGGCGCCCCAAACTGTGCGGGCCATGCTGGGCCAGGCCTGCTTGAAGGCCAGGACACCCTCCACGTCGTTACCGTGAATCTCCTCGCCGGAAACAGGGTCGATAATGGCCGGCTCGATACCGAAGAAGGGAAGGGAAGCACTGCCGGGCTTGGTAGGTGTCACACCAGCCAGGGGAGTGATGACGTTGGAGCCAGTCTCGGTCTGCCAGTATGTCTGCAAGGGGTATTAGTTTCGGTGTGTCAAGGTGATCGTGAAGCATGGGCACTTACGTCTACAATGTGGGCCTCCTCCTTGCCAACAATTTCGAAGTACCACTTCCAGACCTCGGCGGCGATGGGCTCACCAACGGAGCCGAGGACTCTCAGGTGCTTCATGTCGCCCTTGACATGTTGGTCACCAGCACGCTTCAACAAGCGGAGAGCAGTGGGGGCGACGTAGAACTGAGTGATCTTGTGCTCGGCAATAATATCCCAGTATCTTGAGAAGTTGGGGTAGGCTGGCGTGCCCTCGAAGACGACGGTAGTCACACCAAGCAGCAGAGGGGCGTATACGACATAGGTGTGACCGGTAATCCAACCGACATCACCACCGCAGAAGTAGCGGTCGCCGTCGTGGATGTCAAAGACGTACTTGCCGGTGGCGGCAGCGCCGACGAGGTAGCCACCGGTGGTGTGCAGAACACCCTTGGGCTTACCAGTTGAACCGGAAGTGTAGAGGAGGAAAAGGGGGTCCTCGGAGTTGACGCGCTCGGGAGGGAAGTAGGCGGGCCACTTCTCGACCTCCTCGTGCCACCACCAATCACGGCCCTTGGTCATGGGCACGTCGGCGCCGGTACGCTTGTAGACCAGGACGTGAGAGACGTCGGGGCACTGCTTAAGGGCATCGTCGACAATCTTCTTGGTGCCGATCAACTTGCCGCCACGCTTGCCCTCGTCGGTGGTAATGACGACCTTTGAGTTTCCGTCAATAACACGGTCGCGCAGGGAGTCGGCGGAGAAACCGGCGAAGACGACGGAGTGGACGGCACCGATACGGACGCAAGCGAGGAGGGCGATGATGGCCTCGGGAATCATGGGCAGGTAGATGGCAACGGTGTCACCCTTGCGCACACCCATCTGCTTCAGGACCCAGGCGGTACGGGAGACCTCGCGCAGAAGCTCTCCGTAGGTGACATTGCGGCCATCGCCGGGCTCATCGGCCTCGTAGATGATGGCAACGCGGTTAGGGTCCTTGAAGGCGTGACGGTCGACACAGTTGTAACTGGCGTTCAGCTGGCCCTCGGCGAACCAGGCGCTGTCGCCGTTCTCGAGAGAACCGGAGTAGACGGTCTGGAAGTCGCTGAACCAGGTAAGAAGCTCGCGGGCTTTGGTGCCCCAGAAGGCCTTGGGGTCGGTGATGGATTCCTTGTACAACTTTTGGTATTCTTCGAGACCTGCGCGAAGGAGGGGCAAGAGAGAGCTCCGGTCAGCAACGATGCACACAGCCAATGGCAAGACGTGGAATTGGGGTAAAAGAGGGGAATGGCTTACTGCTCAGGTGGGGCTTGCTGGGGTGCTCTGCGGGAAGGCACGGCCAAGTCAGCGATGTGTCCAATCAGACGAGCGCAATAGCTCCCAAGTAATTGAGTGCCCCTCTATTTCTTCCTTCCCCTTGCGCACAGTCTCCAGTGCCCCTCACGCGACTTTTGGCCGCCAACAGGTCATGGAAGCGTGCAAGCGAAGCGGGATTACGGGCGACTTACTGTCAAGCATCTTTTGGGGGGGATCTGTTGGGAAAAGGTTAGCCATGGCAGTTCCCAACGGAAAGCAAGAGGAACGAGAGCCGGAAGAGGTGTTGCTGTCGCTGGGTGTCGCACACAGAGCTACTGCCGCTGCCGGACGACCGCAGAAAACGAAATTGGGGAGTGTTCGGGCTTACGGAAGGTGTCAACGAGGTGGGCCTCAGCGACCACAGGGGCCTTTTGTTGCTCTGTCGATGCGGCCATGGTGGCGGGGTTATGTGTGCGTTATGAAGGATGCGGGGTACTTTGTGCAGCACTCTTGGTGGTTCGGTGGTGGTGAAGGCGAGGAGCGAAGGTCGAGAGCACGAAATCGTTCGACGGTGGTGCGTCTTTCTCGACGAGGTCGCCAGACGAGCGGGCGCTTTCTTGCTTTCTTGCGCGCTCCGGGCCCTCGAGGGTATGGGAAACTGGCGCAACTCTCCACAACGCTGCGCTGCGCTGCGGTCTGGGGTTTTTCTCGATGACGAGGTTTCAAAAGTCGCGTGGTTCCTGGCCTGACGGCTGGTCTAGCTTCACTGCAAAGGCGGGTAGCGGCAGCAGGCGGGTTGACCTCGAGCGGAGTGGGTGCTTGAGATGTACGGGAAACTGGAGGAGAGGGATGGAGAAGGTTTTGTGGTTTGTAGAGTGAAGTTGAGAGAAAGGAAGAAGAAGAGGAGGAGGAGGCGCGGATGGTCGAAGGAGAAAGAGGCAGTAATTAAGAAGATCGACTCTCCAGGTGGCCGAGCCGCGAATTGGACGGGGGACGGGATTGCTTTTAATGGACAAATGGGGACTCGACTAAGACTTGGACTTGGACGCCGACTGCGACTGGGAGGTGCTTGGTGGACTCAATCCAGAGACACCCGACCTGGACTGCACTCGGTACGGCGCACCGATTGACTGCCCGCCTCTCAGGTAACACTCATTAGTACACCTTACCCAGCCTGGGAATTAGCACCTGGGAGCTGAGACCGAGATCGCTGCGAACCTGAGCTACGGATACCCATCTCCATTGAATTCTCCATCCTCGTTTCCCCATCACCCAGGTGCCGTCCCATGACAGAACACTGGTGATTGAGAAGGTGACTTTGCACAAAAGGCACCTTATCCGCTGTCACTCATCACCATCACTCAGCCTGACTGACAATCCCCAAAGCTCCATTCACCAGACCGTCTGACGACCCGCGCAGGGAGCCCCATCCAAGGTACGGGATCACGGTACAGTTCAGCCCGATGATTTTACCTAGAATGGAGAAAAGGGACAAGCCACGCGGAAAGGGGACCTCCATCTCCATCAACCCTTCCGCCGACGCCCATTGGAGAATGGCTGACCACGGCTCCGCACTCCCACCCGCATCTCGCTGATACCTATTACGGCGCCGCGCCTCGCCTGTGCCGTTACCGCTTGGCCGGGGTTGATGCAGTCTGATGTTTTTCCTTTGCCCCGAACGACTGCGAACCCTCCATTTCCCTGCAATTAACCCCTCGCGCAGATAGGTACCCAACAACGCCGCTTTGCAGTAGCGGACCCTCTCATCAGCCTCTCAGCGTTAGACGAATCTACTTTACGCCTGTCGTCCGCGCCTGGATGCTCCTGGGCCGGCCGGCTGGTCTTGATCTGGGGGCGGGGTGCTTCAGACACCGACTTCCATGGATCCAAATAACTGGACCTCCAAGAACTAGTGTCAAACGACAGAGCACTCTTAGAATAAAGAACAGCGCCGCTTCTCGTGATCGATCGTTGCCTGTTCTTGGGGTGACGGTGACGACGTCCAAGAGCACATTTATCGGTTCGTGTGGAGGTGTCAAGACGAGAGTGCATGCTCTCTCACACCATCAGCACCGGGGACCTGTCCAGAAACGGGGGCATCGCATGTCAATCCCTTTGCTGCGAGCCGCTTGATGCCAGACTGCTGCGCGTCAGCTAGGCTTGCCGTGACCGCTCAAAACCTACCTGTTAAATATATCTACCTCCCTGTCGCTGCACTGTTATTTTGCCAGAAAATGGCCGAGAATAGCCAAATAGAGAGCAGCACTAGAGGTGGAGCTCAATGGTTCGTGTCAGTATCCCGACTTTGTGGTTGATACCATGCTCATTTGCGCTCTTGCCTCGGTGTGGCATGTCCTGCCCTTGGTGTTTGAATTGAAATCGCCGAAAAGACGCCAGTGACACATCATGTCAATGCCAGGTGTGGTGCCCGTCACCAGATGTGTCCCGACACGAAGTTCTGGCTCCGGACCAGACCGAGGACGACTAAATGGTCGAATATTTGTCACCGCCTAAGATAGTTCAATATCATCCGTCGAGACGTCAGTTAGAGGGCTTTGGTGTGTGTCGTCAAGCTCGTTTTGCCCCTCATCCGACCACAAACTTCCCCGCACTCTCCCCTAGCAGCGTCGAGGTTGTGCGCCTCCAAGTCTTGTAGGGTGCATTTGAAGACGACATGCGGCTGCTGGTCAGTGAATCCTACATCTGCCCAGGCCGATGCTTGCTGATCGCGACGCGCTACGCACGACTGCCGCGGCGTGCCAGCCTCCGTGATTGGCCTGGACCCCAACAATGACATCGAGATGATTTTGAACATGTCTTGGCCTCCCGTGAAGTTTGATATAGGCGTTGATATTGGTTGCCGCAACGACAGGCTTCAAGCTCCGTCAGCTCGAATACTTGACGACAGAGCAATTTGTCGAGCAGAAGAAAAGATGACCCAGGGTCCGATGCAGAAGGCCGGGCAGAATCCCCGCTGTAAATCATTAAATCATGGCTGTTTCGGGGTCTGGCGTTGGGTCGGGATTCAACAAGTCTCGCAGATTCCGGGGTCGACATCCACTCCTGCAATCGCAATTTGCAAACGCTCTTCTCCCTGCAGATTGTGGGTTCTTGCGTCTCGCTGGCGAGGGCAAAACGGGAGAAAAAGTGTCACCGAACCCACAGTGATGACTGAGTGCTGATATGCGAGATGCAGTGCGCAGCAGGATCCAATGTTGCGGCCTCTCCGACGTCGGCCGCGGTCCACCGAATAACCTACAAGGCGATGAATCCAAAACCACTCGAGCCCGAGTGTGAAGAAATACCGTATTAGGCAAGGCCGCTATCGTGGCCGCGGCTTGTCAAGACGGCACGTCTCTGGAGATGGCGTACTTTGGTTATCGCCAGGAGCAGATGGCGTTGAATTGCAGTGCTGGGCTGGATGTTAGATCACCTGCAGCCAGGGAGGGTATCCTTACCATGGCCATGGCGGTGCGGAGAAAGCTCGTGGGGAGCATTGTGTGTGGTTGGAGGGGTCGAACGGAAGTTCCGCCTGGTGCTTCGCGCGCAGGAGGAAGAAAATAAGTAGATGTCTTGGGAGCGGCTACCTCTCACCTCGGGCGTGAAACATATTCCGCAGAGTGCCTGATCCATGTTGTTGCTCTTGCTGCAATGTGCCCTAGGGCTTGCAGTGGGAGAAAGCCACTCCATTGAATGGATCCTTCCAAAACTGAGGACCTAGGACCTGAATTCCTGATGAGTAAGTGAGGTGTTCAGGAATCGATACGTACCTCCGGGCCTTCGTAGCCGATTCGACAGGAAGCCCGCGGTTAACCCTCCTCCTCCTCCAGGCTCCTTCATCCCTGGAGCCCCAGACAGACTTCCCGCATTTTTCCCCATGGGTGCCCGCTGCCCAGACTCCCGCCCCCTCGTGAACCTGGGGTGTTTGAGAAAATGCGCGCCAGCTGGCTGGCCGCCATTCCAGAAGGCCGGGTCCCTTGCACCATTTCCACGTCCTTCTTCCCTGTCCATCCGGGTCAGTCCACCTGCCGCCGTCTCATAGGATGGACGAATGGAAGTTTTGGACTTGGCACAACCGACATCCGCGGCGTGACTGAACTGTGTCTTCTGTCATCTGCCGCCGCATCTGAAGTCCCTCGTCTTGATTCCTCGTGGGACAGGAAAGCTCGGACGACGCTGCCTAGGCAGTGTCTTGTACTGGAGACTGAAGGGGGCCAGTTGGGCACAATCACCGTCGTTTCCGAACATCGTACGGCGGATGGAGGCAGGCCTCCGTCCATCCGTCAGTCGATGTGTGGGACTCCTGGTTTGTTGGGGCTCTTTAGATGACAGAGTGTTGAGTCTACGAATAGACGGGGCAGCTGTCCGAGCCGCTGCCATGCAGCATCCTGCAGCGTGTGAAGCACATGCGATGTTCGCCTGCCTGAAATAGGCAACTCTGAGCCTCTTACCAACCTCCATCGTCAAGGGTCTGGACCAACTGTCCTATTTTGCAATGATATTTTCAACTTATTCATTGTTTTGCACTCACGGACATTTCATATATGATATCATCACTTCAAAGTCGTGATTGCTACCTCATATACGCATCGAGCTAGGTTTGTACAAATTCAACACAACTGACCTGGCCAAAACAAAACTACTCATTCATGTCAGACATGCGTGTATCCGGACACTTCCCTCACATGCTGACATTCACAATAGGTTGACAAAGACCCTACCTAGGGTACTCCGGTGACACCCTTACCTAGCCTCAACGTGAACGACGAGGACTCGAAGTAAACCCAGCGCTTACGAGGCCTCTCTTGTACCTAAACATGAAGCTTCCAGCGAAGGCCTCATACCAACGTGAGAGGAGGGGGCAAACTTGTATTTGGACTTAGCAGCGTCGCAAGTGACCAGCGCAGGCGAAGACTACCGACTAGACATCGAGGTCGAAGTTTACGAGGCTCCCCAGCATACCTGACTTCTCTATCCTCTTCTCCTTCCTTTTTCCTTCTCTATCTGTGGATTATGCTAACTCGGTGCCGCTGCCTTCGTCGTTTCTCTCGTATTCGATGGTGCAATCACGAGTGAGGAAGGCGGGCAACAGAAAACCGCAGGCGATTTTGGGCTTATTCCTCTCCTTTTGAGCTGGATCAGCGGTTCCAGGGGGTGTTGGCCAGGGTATTTCGAAGTTCTGAAAAGCGATGGCCTTCGCAGTCTTGTCAGCGGGGCAGCCCACGCAGAGAATAATCCCAGAGAAGTGACGAGCACCAGTGCGGAGTCTTGAAGCTGCCTGAGAGACACCGGCGATATCTTCGACTTTCCACATAAGACTGACCGACTGTTCGAGATTCTCGCTATCCCAAAGATACTGCGTTCCCTCAGCAAGAGCTTTCCTTACGTCGTGTTGGGGATATGTATCTTGTGAAGTCACGAAGAGCGGCTTGCCTTCGAGCACATCGGAAACGCTGGCCCACCCATCGATAACCGGAACCCCGAAGGGCTGTTGCTTATTGAGCAGGTCCACCTGGTTACCGGGTCTTTTGAGTTTGATCAAAGATAGATCATGGGCGTATTCGAAAGGGAAAGGTCGAAGGTGGCAAGGGGTGTTGAACGTTTCCGTAATGGTGCCGATGGACTGCCCCGCGTTCACGCAGACCTCCTTGCCGAGGGGATGGTTTGACGTTGGGAGCTCTTCCGCAGATACGTAGCCGCGTTCTACAGCCGGATGAGCTGGCGTCTTGGACTTCAAGAGCACGTCCTTGGCCCAGCAAAGGAGGTCCACAATTCTACCGGCAACCCGTATGACGGTATTTAAACATCCAGACCGCCGGCGTAGAGGTGAGTGGAGGATCGTCTGGGATCACGGATGACCCAGATACGGCGGCCATCTCGCTCAGTAACTAGAGTCGCGAGGAAGGTGCCGGGGTGGGTAAAAGCCGGGTGATAGGTGCGAATGAGGTTGACATTTTCCTCTGTGACCTCAGTCTCGAGAAGTGCTCGGGTGGCCGCAATATCAGGGGGTCCCCAAGTGGTTGACGTAGTCACTACATCAAAAGAGTCAGCATGGACTGCGCTACGTGTATTCGGGTGTATAAGTAGGAGGTGAAGGACAAGATAGGGGACAGAGGAGGGAAGTAAGGACAGAGATAGATACTAGACATACATACCTTCGATCAACCGAATGCGAGAATGCCATCTTTCAGTTAATGGACTCTCGTCAAGGAACGTTTCAACGTTGGGTCGGTTATATACAGAATCCATCGCTACTACGGAAGGAGACAGCCTGTTGCTTCCCATGTTGAGATATCTAGTGCTTTTATATTCGGTTCCGGAGATATTGTCTTACCTTTATCAGATGCGTGACGAAAACCATGATTAACAGAGAGGCAAAAAGCTTACCAACCGCGGGTCGAAGTCTGAGATAGCTTAAAGTTTCCGCTGTCTTTGAGGGCTGCCGCTTTTACTTGAGCATTATGACCGAATAAGAAACTGATCAAAGTTGTAGAAACCATTGAATCGACCCGAGCGACCCCTTGCTGATATGTAGCACAAGGTTCTTGCGGATAGTCCTCTGGCTAGAAGGGTATCGCCGCTGCGCACCAAAAGCCGACTGGCCTGGGCTTGGTGTCTGCCGCTCTTGTTCCTTCAACACCACATCCGAATCCTCTACCATCATATCCTTTGGCATAACGTTCGACAAGCTTTGTGATGTATGGATCTGTTCGCCATGTACAGCATCTGGAATCTCAAGAGCCCTAAATATAAGGACTTGAAGAGTATAAAAAGTACCACCGGGTTTGATCCAACACTCCTACCGAGTCATTTCCAGCACAATTGATCGCCCCAGTCAGAAGTGAGGCAGTCTGAACTTGTTCGTGTTGACAGATGCTATCCACCGGTCAAGATGACGAAAGATAAGACGACTTCACGAAAGTGATGGGGATTAGACTTCGTCGTCAGTATCCGTCTTTCCGAGAATATTACTTAGTATTCACGGAGAGGGAAGTGTTCCTGGTCCCATTCAACTTTTCCAAAACTACTGTGTTGGGTACGATCCTGACCTAGTCCCCATGGAACCATAGATTTAGATGAAGAAGACAACTACATCTCAGACAACGACCAGCGCCCCATGCAGAGCAACTCAGACACAAGCTTTTTTGGAAACTTTATATGTCCTGTGCGATAACACAACTCCTTGCTGGGTCAGTATACCGTCGATACTGGTCACTTTCCAACACTATCCCTCTAAGCCGTTTACGGCTAGGTACTCGAAGAAAAAAAGGAGGAGGAGAAATCGGGGAGTATGATACAAATAGCCGACTAGTCTTCTGTGAAACTTCGAGTTCTTGAAGACACCCTCTCACACCGTCGTTCGGGGCTTCTTTGGACGTATTCCTTGCGTATGCTATGCAACTGAATCGCTTTACCCTCGCAGAAAAACCCCAAAGCCATCATCACCACCACAAGGGCTACTAAGGACGCGATAAATATGCCAACTGGGTGAGAAAGATGACTTTCTCCTAGTTCTACGTGGTTTAAGTTTCCATAGGAGACTTAGATCTCTTATAGTAATGGGTTAAGTGCGTCGTTGTACTCGAATGCCTGTAACTTTTTTGAAATACAGGATTTTCAAGACGCCTTCGTTTCCCAGAAGTTTGATCTGCCCTTCTCTGGGGTAGACCTCATGAAGTCCAGAAGTGCCTCAGGAGCCCTTGGATGTTCTTCCACTCAAATCCACGGTGCTCATCAAGTAGGTCGGCCTGATCAACATGCTGTCTCTGCCCTCGAGACTGCTGCTATTATAAAAATTGCTCTTTTTACTTCTCCGTTGTTGCTTTTTTGTCCAGATACAGATTGGCGTCGACGAGATTTCTTGCTGATACTCATTGCCTGCTCAATCTCGAAATAGAGGCAGGCGGCCGGCAGTTCCCAGTCGCCCGACTTCATCAATAGTCACCGTACCGTCAGATGCGAGAGTACAAGGCCGCCGACTCTCCGTGTATAAACAGAGTCGAATACGTGAGGGACAGAGTGGAAGGACAATATGAGTGGGCAGAAGTACAATTATCCGTTGGAAGCTTGGGCTGACTGAAAAGCACTATTGAAGCCCCTCCAGAGCATGAGATACGGCGGCAGTCCACATACATATCTTCAGAGCTGTGGAAATTACAGCCTTAGCAAGAACGCGTGAAGCGCTTTGGAATATGCAGAAGACGTTTCTCCTGGGACAATTTAATTGGTGAGAAAAAGGCATGTCTATACGACATGTCGTGGGCAAGCGGGAATCTGCAGGCGACCTAGAGACCTTGAATGCGGGTTTGTTGTTCTTTACCCGCGTTTTCTCCCAGCTCTCGTAGACTGTGAGAGTGGTGAAGAAGTATGTCTTATCAATTACAGACTACCTACGTATTGTTCCCGGTATATGACCAAACACCCAGTGTTCCCGCTTGTATGCTTTTGTATAGTTCTCTATCCATATCCCAGAACCTGTCCCAGAAAAGACTGTCATGATCTCATAATGTGCCCGTCAAGGGCGTGTTCAGCGCTTATCAAAACAAATTCTCAGATGGTATGAAAACCGAGCCGACTCCAATCGCGACAGTCGCTACCGCAGCCCATAATGCCGCTCCTGCAACAACACCATCTTGAAGGATGCGGAGATACTTGTTTCGGCTGACGATGCTGCGCTCAAACACGCGTCGCCAAAGCGACCGGCTCTCGTACGTGGCGACCCATTCCTCGTTCAAAAAAACGTTCTCGGGGCCTAAGGTCTGCAACGTCGGCTTGCGGAGCGGGTCGACCGCCCCGGAGACGCTCTCGGAGGTCGCGGCTCGACGGTGCCGCTTGTCGGCCCCTGTCCCAGATTCCAGATCGGGTACTTCCCACGGCCGGACGTGTCGTCTGTGCGTGAGGTGGAGGGATAAAGAAACACCATCTAGGGCAGCTACCAAGATCGCCAGACCTGAGAATATCAACGGCGCGGAGAGGAGACGGTAGTACCGCGAGACGGAAGAGAGAATCAGCGCGATATCAAGGCCGATCCCGAGAACGAACAGGATGAGGCCGAGGAACCGGAGAAGTTGTGTGGCGATAGGGTTCGTGTTGGAAATGTTGTGGCGGATGAAGTTTGGGTGCAGCTTTCCGCGGAGGAGGGCCTCGGCTTTCTCGAAAGCTGGGAGAAGGGCAGAGGGATGTGTCGTGGAGGCTGCCGCTGTGAGTACGGCGTTGCGATCGTCTTTGGTGAGGTTGAGCCGGCGCGGAGCGTTAGGGTTGATGTAATGGTTCACGATAGTGGTGATATCGGAGCGAAAAGGTTGAGAAGATGCCATTGCTGAAATATGTCAGTATTAGGAGGATACAAGAACAGGGACGGGGAATCTCACAAGGCTCAGATACTGTCACCTCCACCTCCTTCTCACTCCCCCTTGCGTAAGTTGCTCCCGGGCGAGAAAAGTTGGTCGCCGCAGACTCAGCTCGGCTGTGTTTCCCCGACGCAGCCGTGTTTGTATGGTTGCTCTCCTCGTCGAGTATCTCCAGGATGTTGCTCACTTTGCTCGAGTTCTTCGCCCTTCGTTGTTTCGAAGTGAGCTTCTTGCCACGGTCCGGGTCCCAGCTTGGCGCAAGAGCACGTTCCTCTGGCGAAAGTGAAGTCCAAGTCTGAACATAACCGCAATACCAGAGAAAGAACTGTAGCGGTTCGGCATCTTGCTCGACGTAGACGAGGTAGTCCATGAAGTCGTTCAACGAGCAGGGCTTGTGTCGTTGTTAGTGGGTTCCGCATTTGATATGTAAGCTGGGTCGTCCGTCGCGCTTACCGATGCCGTGTTGTTCCTGATTATTTCCTCAAAAGCCAACCTGGGCGGGATCCATTTGTTGCTCCTTTTTGTCCGGCGACGATACCTTCGGCAGTCCTCATCCATGACCGGCGGACGCCATGGCCGCTCGGCACCGGGCGTCTTGTAGAACCTGAGCGACATCTCGGCCGTCCTTCTGCAGCTTCACCTTGTCGTTGCTCCAGCTTCAAGCTGTGGGCATGCGTGTGCGAATTCGTATGCGATCGAAAACCATTTGAACCACAGCTTCGACACCAAAGTACGGTTTCCTCCAAACCGACACCTAGACCTCCGGATCCGATAGGTGGTGTGGGTGGGCGGTGGCCCGGTCTTTGTATAAGACACGGGGAAACAGATTCAGGGTTCCAGCAGAACAAAACACTAGCTTCGAGATGTGCGCATCAGATGCGCGTGCGCGGCTGCAACAGTACATATACCGCATCGAACCAGCCGCAGACCGCTACATGCGCATCCGCAGTCCGCACCCACAAGACTCCAGCCCGCGTGTGCCTTGCCTGGGGCAACTTCGTCCGACGTATCAGCCGTGGATGCAGAAGGGCTGGTTCTGCCCCAAATACCGACATGGGAAGGCCAGACAAAAGCAGGCCGGACCACCGATGCAACAACAGCACGCGGTGGCGGTACCCGGGTTTCTTGCGTGTAGCCGCCCCTCCCCGGTATGAGATGCTGCAAGCGGTGTTGCCTGTGACCTTATCCCGCGCGCGCCCACCTTTCGCGATGCCGTCTTATGAGGCTCGCCAGCTATAACGTCAGTCCCAAAAGAGGGACGGACAGGCATCAAGGAGAAAGAGGCCGGCAAGGGCGGGGCTCGGTGTCCCTCTCTCTTTCGCTTCTCCCTCATGATCCTCTCGCGTATCGGCGGCTGGGGCGGGGGGGTATGTGCAGGATGGACTTTGGACGATGAGAGAATGGGCAACTGGTCACGGCGCAGGCTCAGCCCGGGATGCTCGTTTGCCGGGGCAAGGAGCGAGTAAGCCGTGATATAGAGTATTATAGTCTCGGCCAGGCATTCCGATGACGAGATTCAAGAGTGTGGACTTGAGGATGAATGGCGATCAATGATCTGCCATTTTGCTCTTCCTCGACTCATCGCGAAGCAAGCACTTGCCGCCCCAAGCTATGATTTGAGCTCTAGCCTAGTAGAGAACCAAAACGAGCGAACTTGAATAGGAAAGGCGAAGGAAGACGATGCTGCAACCTTCATACCCGCACTGTCAAATCGGCGTGGCATGTCGTGCGTTTGCTGCGTCAGCTTGGATGGACCTGGTCGAAGACCCTTGACAGCGGTTCCACGGATTGTCGTGCGGTTGTGCGTGGTATTGTACCTGCGTGATATCTCTCGTGTGTGCTGTGTTTGAATCTGCCAGAGGGCGTAGGAGGGTGTGTACAAGGTGTGACAGGCAACGGATTGGTGAGACGAGAATGGACATTCCGACGGGGCACCTCTGGGTGACGAGAAGACGTTCATTGGGGAGAGGAGAGCGCAGCCCACATGACGTGAGCGGGCTGCTGGCCTTGTTTCAAGGGAACGTGCAGATGGTGCGGTGAAGTTGGAAGAGTTGAGAAGAGATGCATTCGAATTGGGGTCTGGAGTTGGACATTCGTGGAGTTGGGGGGCAGCAACGGCACACACCGATTGGCTCCACGGCGTGGGATCGAGTCGCGTTTCAGAAGGTTCATCCTGTTGTCCTCGTTGCGCCGCACTTGCCGGGGTCAGTCGGGTTCTTGAGGGATTCGGCCGTTTTCACCTTGACCGTAACCTTGACCGGGCACTTGCCGAAGTGATTTGTGATTCTGAGAGAGCGAGTTGTGGTTGTGCACGGAGAGTGGCTTTTTGGAATCAACAACTCTGAAGACAGGGGCCATATGGTGGTCAGATCGACCGCTGTTGCTGCTGCTTCTCCTGCTGTCACCCAATCGACGCAAGCATCCATCAATTACAACATGGTCATCGACGGGTCGCCTGGTTTCTGCATATTCATGCTGCTGCCACTTTGCATATCGATGCAGGTTTCTGCGGTCAGCCGCACCTGCGTGTGTGTATGCCTCCAGAGACTGATCGACGGACGACATGCGTACTCTGACTCCGTACATGCACTTTGGCATTATACGCCGTATAACAGCATTTGTCCAAGGTATAAGATCAGAGTGTCAGTTGATGTGGATGGATATCGAAGTTGGTGTTGTTGCCAGGAGGACACCTCCGACGAGCCCCAGAAATTTCCAAACTCGTTCCTCCAACTCTGGACCTCTTTTCTTCGGACCGTCATCCTCGTTCTCGCTCTATCTCGTGCTCCTCGCTTCATCCCGCTCGTCGCGCATAGTCTCCATGCCAAGATCCCACGACTCATCGACACCCAGCAGCACCAAGCTCAGACTCGGGGTTCTCCAAGCGTTTGCCGTGTATTTTTAGGGCTGGGAGGCACGAAGCAGGTTTGCGGCTCGTTCGTTGGGCTTAGCACCCGAAGCGAAGGGCCAAGAAGTGGGAATGAAGATGAGAAAAAAAAGAAAGGACGAAGGAAACGAGACCGGGTTCACCTGGGGTTTTGGGTTGTGGGTAAGAGCAAGTCCCAGTCCGGTGATCAGATCGCCGGTGCGTCTCGTCAAAGAGGGAAAATCTGGAGATTTTTCTTCTGAAGTGCGCTGCGCTCAGACTCCGAGTTGATTCCAGATTTCCACGACGAATCGTCCCAAAACACTTTTCCCTCCTATGGAATATGTCATCATTCAGTCTCATCTTCTCGACCTATAGTCCGCCATGATAACGTTACCGAAAATGAGACTGAATTCTGTCACGTCAAGTCAGTCAAAAGTCAAATCTGGTTTCCCTATCTTCTCGGCGCTCGAGAAGAACGACAGCAACATGAACTAAAAACCGGGCCGCCTCATCTCCAAAACTCTCTCTCCGCGAGATATAGTACATGAGCCGTCTTTTTGAGTTCGATCGTGTGCCAAATCCTGCGCCGCCCCCTGGTCCTGTCCCGCATGGCAGTCACCGAACGCCGACCACGTTCCCCGGCCGAGGAAAACATGAAACCCGCCCACCCGGCGTCAATACCGAACCTCAGATATATCGCCAATAGCGCCACGTCCGAGTATCAATAGCGCGGGTGCCGGATTCTTGACAGCGAGGCCCGTCTCTGCGCAAACTGCTCCGTTCTGTTCTTAGAACTGTCAACTGTCACGAACATACCTTACCGCACCGAAGCCGCTCCACGATTATCATGTTCTGGTCGAATACCTTCAGAGGGACAAATAAAAAAGCCCGCCGAAATCAATGAAAGAATAGATTTTGATATGATGTATTTGGACTGTCGCTTTCAGTTATGATCAACAAGTTCCCACAGAAGACAACGAAACGTACGGCCGGCCTTGTTTGCAATCCATAGACCTGGCCGGATATCATAGTTCGAAGATTTGAACCTCAGATATGTCGACAGAAAGGACTCTTCTCCACTCTCACAAGCCAAGACATGCACACTTGCCAGTCAGCCGCAGAAAGAGTAGATGCCGTTGCCGATGCTTCAGTATGATCATCATAAACACCGTCACGAGTAACCCGCCGACGACATGCCGAGCCGACAACGCAACCGCTATGTACCCATCTTCTTCCATATGCCATCGAAATCGACTATCAAGTCGCATAATCACTTATACCCATCACCTCGCACAACCACAACATCTTGACACAAACCGACCACACACGCCCTCCCTCTCCCCCGCGCTATATGTCCGTGCTTAGCATGATGACAGCCGGCCTGACGTGAATGTCACCCGCGACGATCACCTCATGCCACAAAAACAACCCGTTAAACCTTTTTCTCGGGTTGCGACTGGCTTGGGAGATTATGCATCTCTCTCAGCCCCTACCAAGTCCCCTTTCCTGCGTTTCCTCGAGCGTTTACGACACTCGACGGCAAAACATGATCGGAAACGAGTGGTAACGCTATCCCACTTGGGCAATCAGCTCCCTTGAATGGTTACAGCTCACCTTAGGCAACCTCTTCTCGTTCAAGATGTCCAGTCAGCTGCCTTCTAGTGTCAACTATTGACGACACTCGTTGCGGAACTGGTGTCAAACTGGCTGCTTGCTACCCCCAAGCCTCAACCCTCGACAACTTAACCGCTTCTCGCTAACAAACCACCACATGCGACCACACCCACTGGAGAACTCGGGATCCCGTCCGCTCTCCCATCGATAAACCAGTGAGGGCCAGAGTAGTAGTCGGGTCGGTGACGACCGGCGAATGCCTGGTGTTGCATGTATTCTTTTTTCGTTCTTTTTGCATGAATTTCTTACGAATCTTCTGGCTTTCTCGGCCGCCCGCTTGAATAGCATTCGCTCGTGGCGACTTGTCTCTGCCGGCCTACAATACTCGCTCGCCTCTTCGTGCACACAACCTCTCATCAGTTTGCAAACATGTGCCACGGCACGAGAACCACACCCCAGAGCGCCAACCAGCCATTCACCTCCCTCCGCGATGCCACCGCAGAGATATCCATCCCGGCCTCGCGGATAGCGGTTTCGACCGGTATGTGTCCGTCGGTCTCGCCTAGACCCTCGATATACTCCAATGCATCTTTCTCGCCTCCGCGTCCGTCCCTTGTGTTGGCGGATATTCCGTTGACTGTGTTTGAGGGATGTGTGCCGTAGAGTTCCCCCTCGGTAGCATTGGCGAGACTCGTTGGTAGGTAGGTGTCTTGGGGAGCCGAGGGCAGGGGAGTTGGAGTTTGCTGTTGCTGCCGAGTGATGACGAGGCAAGTACTTATCAAGTGAAGCGCAGCAGATATGACATAGAGGGCTATGCTTATCCTCAAGCAGAACGCCTGGCGTTTGAGGTCTCGTTCGCGCTCTTCCATCGTTCGAGGAGACGAGTCCGTCATTAGGCTATTCGATAGAGTACGGTATGAAGTTGAGCGATGCTTTGATGAGAATGAGGATCTGTGTTTGGGTAGTGTGGGTGTTTCGAAGAAGAGAGAGGTGTAGAACAAATGGCTTGATGAGAAGACGTCAGCCAACTGAGGCGACCGACTGGACTAAGGTACGTTGCCACTCCGCGGTAGAAGAGCTCACTAGAGAAAGAGCGAGCCCTGTATCAAGGGATCGACTGTAGTAGAGTAAGAGCTATCGGATGCGGTTGCTTGATGAAGCTGTTGCTTTGAGAAGTTGCTGCCTCCCTTGGTTCCTAACACGAGCATGTGTTAGATCTACCTTACTTCAGAAGCTGAGATGGACATCCCATCGTCCAACCATGCGGGCTGAAAACTTAGCTAGGAGGGCTTGCACATATCTATGGGCCTATAAACTCTCATCGTGTCGAGTGCTGGGTATTGCACTTATATCGCGTCCATGTGGAAAGTCATTCCTCAAGGTGTTGCATGATACGAGGTTTTTTTTTCGTTTTTGTTTTTTCGTAGCTCGCGATGTCCTCACTTCTTCATCCCATCGTCGAGACATATTTGGAGGGAAGGCCTCGCCAATGGTAAAGATGAGGAACAGGCAAGAAGCACTGCATTGGGTAGAAGGAATAACACGCAAACGAATAACATCAGAGTGCACGAAAGTGTCCCGAGGCAAGAAGAGCAGAAGCAATATAAGTAGGGGCTTGAAGCCGACTCTATTGCTGTCGAAGGAGAATTCCCTCACCCAACGCCTTGGTATATCCGTTTCTACCGGGGTATTATCGATTAATCCATCATTAGACCTTTGCTTGCAATTGATGCTGAACAGCAAAGCATCCGAAGCAACTTTCAAGCTCATAGACGTACAACGTCAAATTCGACGAGGGATATTTCCGTATGCCTGCTAGGAGAACAACGCCGTATGCCATGCCATTCCTCAACCCGAAGACTCCGTTCTTCGCCAAAGGGTATAAGCCGTATTTCCATCCGTCGTCAAAGTGAATGCACAAAATGTACAATGAAGTAAATAAACAAGTGTGGGTTTACATCCACACAGTGAAGAAGATCATCACGCCAACGAGGCCGATGGCCATGCCAGCGATCTGCTTGGTCCCGGAGCCCGAGGGTCTTTCGGGGGCAGATGATTCGGCTGACTGGGTAGGTGCCGCAGAGCCGGATGCACCTGTGCTGGCGCCAGGCTGTGCCGTTGGGCTCGAAGAGTAGGAGCCCTTAAATGTCTCCCCGAGAGTTGGCAAGGCGACATCTCCGTCGACAAGCCAGCCACCTGTGGCTTTGGGGCATTCGCGGGTAGAAACACTGCTGGGATTGTAGTCGGACTTCATGACACCGGTGGGTGTGATGGCGGCCCATTTGGACTGGAGGTTTTGGAACTCTGGAGAGCGGGGAATTGGAGTGCCCTTGCGAGTGAAGCCGTCGTACACGTCGCCGGTGGTGATGGTCTTGGAAACCTCGGGTCCGTACGACACAATGCCATAACGGTTCTCTTCGTAGATCCATTCATAGACCATGGCTCCGCTCCAGTCGTCAACCATGGGCTGACTGAAGATGGCGTCCTGGTCGTCCCACGTGCGTGGACCTTCACCGGTGATGCAGCCCGTCTCAGTGAAGAAGATTGGGACAGGGAACTGCTCAGCCATTGCCTGCAGGTTCGCGTAACCGGACGTGTTGTAAGTGTTGGGGTCGCACCACTCGTACGAGTTCAGACCGAAAAAATCGATGTTGTTCTCGGGCTTGCCGCCGCACGTGAGGTAGTCCTGCAGCATAGGCCGCAGCTCGGCAATATCGGCGGCGGAGTAGCCAACGGGAATCTTGCGGTAGCCCTTCTTGTCGCGATAGGCCTTCATGTCGCGTGTAGCGGCCTTGATGTAAGGGGCGACCTGAGACTGGTTGTTAAGCGCGATAATCTCATTGCCAACAAAAAAGCCAAGCACGTTGTCGTATTTGTGGAAGACGTCCATGACCTTGGCGTACGCATTGAACTGCTTCTCGTTCCAGTAAGGAGTATTCTGACATGACGGTTAGTGCGAAATGCAGCAAGACGGTGCGGGATGACTGACAGGTAGGATGTACGAGTCAAAAGTGTCGAGATCGATGAGGGTGTAAATGCCAGCCTTGTCGAAGACAGACATGCACCCATCGTGGTTGGCCTCGGGGTCAACATGGTATATGCGAATTGCATTGGTGCCCAAAGTCTTCATGAGGTCAGCGTCGCGGGTGCATTGGTCGGTGTCAACGAGCGGATCATCTGAAGAAGCTTCATGTTAGACGACGTGCTTCGTAAGTGTGTGTAGAGGTGAGCTGGGCTAACCTGGCCTCAGTTGGTAGGCAATGCCTGCAAATTGCGTCAGCTTGCAACATTCTAGAAACGATGGGGACGAACGATTGGCGCGTACCTTTCATAAACCATTGTCTGCCCTTCTCGTCGAAGAACTTGTTACCAACGATTTCGATGGGTGCCAAAGCAGTGGCAGTGCCAAGCAGCAATGCCGAGAAAAAGCTGATGACTCGCATGGTGCGAAGGAATAAGCCAGATCCAAGCTCGTAACAAGCTTTGATTAGTGATAGCAATTGGGCGATGGCTGGGAATGCGGCGGTTGGTGATGTTCAGAAGCTGTGGTCCAAAAAATCTTCCAGGCCCAGGGTTGACGATGATGATGTGTGGTGAAGATGGATGTAGTTGTGTTCGTTTCCAACAGATGTCGTCAAAAAGGTGATTTAGGCCGAGGCAACACCTCGCCGCAAGGGCAGGCGGCAGCGATCTTCGAAGCGAGGCAGACTAGAAGGAATGTTGAGACAATTGTTGCCGTCGAGTCGAGTGTGAGTCCAGTGTGGGTGACTCCTTCCTCGTCGAGTCAAAAGTCGCCTCCGAGTTTCTTCCTTCGTTGCGGCGCGGTTTCTCCAAAGCTCTCAGCTGAACCCCAAAATCCAAAAATACGTATTCCTTCCCGTTGCAGGCTGCACAGCACCTCTCAGCTTTTCCAACACTGCCACAACTGCGCAATGACGGACAGGTTCAACGGTCTTTCTCGACGGAAACGACAGTGAGGCAGAACGACGCAATCGTAGCAAGCACGCTCGAGGTTCGACCGGCGAGGCGGAAGCAAAGCAAGAAGAAGTTGGGTATCGTGGGTGAGCAGCTTCAGTTCGAGTGACGTGACTGACACTTGCTGGGGGGGATAGAAGCTGTTTTATTGCCTCAAGCTCGCCGGTGCAGCTCGACGCGGGACACACTCCGAACGAACAACATGGCCCTGGTTTTTCCCGCTCCCCTGTCAACCATTCTCACAATCGCCCTTCTCTTTCTCTTTTTGGACTTGCATCCCACCTCTCCACACACGTGGAGTGCCAAACGAACGATAGAGAAAAAAAGCAGCCTGCCTCACACTAAGGCAGGAGACGGAGCTTGGAGCTCGCTCTGGTGCTAGCGAAGCCTCGGACAGGGTGGAAAACGACCGGCGAGCAGGGTTGCTACAGGAGGGCAAAAACGAACAAGGACTCAGGAGTTCAACAAGCTTGAAGCAACGGAACAGAACAAGGGCGGCTGCATGGGTCTGGATCAATGGAGGTGCGCCATGTTGTGCCATTGGCGGCGGGCCAGGGGGGCGAGCTAAGGGTGTCTTGATTGTCGCCCTCGCCCGGCCGATAACTATGGAAGTCACAGAATCTGACTGGACAGCCATCAAGCGTGCTGCGTGGGTGGGTTGATGCAAGACGGCCGCCGCCAGTAAGCAGGCAACCAGCCTCTGCTGCCATGCGACTCTGCAAGACGTCGACGCGTCTCTCGGTCTGCTTGACGGATATGACATCTTTCCTCCAGGGCTGATGGCTCTCCAGAATCCTTCGACTCATCCCGGCCTCCGTCCATCGAGTACCGTTCTCCAGTATTCACGCATGAGGGCCCTAAGAGCGGGGGAAGGTAATTGACCGAATAACCTCAATGATAACCTCACCTGGGAGGATACGCTGATCAGAAGGAAAAGGGATCGACCCGATCGTCGTCAAATTTTGCTGTTGTCTTCCTGTCCCCCCCCACGGCCACGGACGGAGACAGCGCGCCATCCACCCGCAGCCACGCCGCCATTGATAGGTGTCCAACCGCACTGCTCTATTGCGGTCTTAACCCAAAGATTGGCCCGCATCGTCCTTTTCCGCTACAAGCAGCCTCGTCTAGCTGCTTTACGCCACGAGTCGGTGGCCCGGGAAACGACCGAGCTTTTTGGCTGATGTGTCTTGGGTTGTCAGCTAGGGCTTCTAGCGTTCTGGCAAAAAGCATCCAAGGACGGACGACAGACGCCAACAGCGCGATTTCTCGATTGCCACTCGGAAATTCCATATCTTTCTTCTTTCATGCCGCTGCTCTCGCCCGTTATCAAGAGTCATGTCGGGTTAGCGGCCTTCGACAACACGCCTGTTTCACGACTTGCCCTTGTCCACAGCAACGAACTCAACGGCGAAAATGCCGTCTACGCTTAGATTGAAACTGTCGGCAACGCGACCAACCCAACCTCCAGGCTATTTGCTCTAGCCTCGCTCTGTTCCGTCTCGCGTGCTCGCCTAGCCCGGTCTACAGGCTTAATTGCTTAGATTGGCGACGCTTACACGACGTCCAGGACACGGCTTGAGATTGTCTTCGCTATTTTCCCTGCAGTCATCTCTGATTCAAGGCACAGGTCGCGGCCCCCAATGTCATCGGCGGCAATACGGCAAAAATAGCGGCGGCCTTCTGATAGTGCCTATTTCGCAATGAATATGACGCAACGCACTCAGCGCAGCGTTCCATTCGAAATCCCTCTTGGCTCTGCAGTCAGGCATTTCTTGACGCGGACCAGGGTAGGCTTTGATCCCTGGCCCATCCTCTTCTCGATCCTTGCCCGCCGCTGTTGCAACGGCCTCTGCAAAAAAAGCTCCAAGAAGCCCAGGCATCTGTTTCGTTTGAGAAGCACATCAGCTCCATTAATAATAAGGGTCAGAAGGGTTCAGGCGGGGAGAGCGCAATGACAGGCGGAGGGCCCTTCAGAGCTCAACGTCATCAGTGGACCCAGGCAATTGCTGAGGTTCCCTGCTGCTGCGACTTTGTGAGGCACTTGAACGCACCGGGGGGCTCCGTTGTTGCAGCATCCCCATTGCTGGCTTGCTTCTGAGTTCTGGGAGCCTCCTTATCTCCACACTGGCTGCTATCGCCGGTTACATTCAAAGTTGGTTGGAAAAAGGTGGCGACCCGGACGAAGAGGCCTCTTGACTCCATGCAATGGACCGTCCTCTGCATCAGTGACACGCCGCGCAGCATCTGCGCCGCATACAGCCATACGATGTCTCGAGTCCGCCCAGGCAACCATCAAACGACATGAAATGAAGCAAAGTCAAATGTTGCTTCTAACTATCAATTCGGGCGGAAAATGAACCCGCAATGGTTACACAGATTTGCATCTTTGACCCAACACCCAGAACCCTTTGTGTGACTTCCGGCCGGAACCCGAGTCTTCAATCCCGATATCACAACATCGTCCCATCACAGACGAAAGCGGAAATGCAAAACGCAAACGCGTCCTCGTTGGACGGCGTCTTGCATAGACTGAAACATGAAGGGAGGCCCCTCGACGACACCATCCCGACTCAACTCGTCTGAATTGACGACCCCGCGTCGCCCAGAGCGACACTCAACGACTCAGACATGCAGGCGGGGTTGAAGTCGACAGGATGCACCGACACGAAGGAACCAACGGGGAATAGAAAGGGTCTACGGATAAGGGTTGCCAAGCAGACAAGCCGATCGTTCTCGGCGTGCGTTGGACGATGGTTACGATTTCTTGACGACACGCGGCACCAACACCACTTCCTCACATCCATCCAGAAAGAGACTAGAGAACCTCCCAAGTGCTCGACAATCGCCCCGGCATTCGCAACGCATGGCCTTGGCTCCCCTCAAAAGAGCTTCCAGCATCGGGGAAGCTCTACACCGACGAGTCCGGTAACGACGTGCGGAGGCATCGACGGCACCGTCCTCGACCCGAAGCTGCCGGCTTTGTCAACGTTCAAGGTGAGCCAGATGAGTGTGTGTGAGTGCTCTCCTCCTCTCGCCGAGACGCTCGCGCAAATGCTCTTTTCGGCACTCTCCAGCGGGAGATCTCTCCACACTCCAGCTCCCCGCAAGGTATCACGCGAAAGCGACGGGCGACCAAGAAGAAGACGCAAATCTGCAAGTTTAGTCGAAGAGCTCCAAGAATCTTTCGCCCCTGCAGCTAAACCTGACGGCAGGGCGAGACGAGCAGCCTGTTCTGTGCAAGCCCTTTGCGACAGAACACACAGACAAGCGTGCCAAAAAAGACTGAACAGGCCTCCCAAACTTTGGATGCGGGATTCCAGAGGCCCCTGTTCCAGCGCTGACAAGTTGACCTCTAACTGCTGCTCGAGGATTCGTCCAGATTACACTGTTCACTCGCAGATCACCATGTTCACTTATACGACGACGTGAGAGATTTTCTGATGCTGCTCACATGTGAACAATAGCTCATGCTCCTCGATATCCCGCTCCAGCATGCAAATGCAAAAGCACTAAACAAGACAAACAAGCACCGCAGCGGCGGTCCACCCCCCTCCGGCAAAAGCCTCCGGCCGCCGCCCCCCTCCTCCTCCCCCATCCCATCGCCCCCCGTTGAGCCTCTTTGGATTTCCGTTTGTCATATAAACTACCCATTCGACAGGAAATAGCATCGCGTAACAGGTAGTACAGATAATGCCATACCCGCGCCCAGCGATTCCCCCGGAGGCCACCCGGCCAGAGGCCATCGGATTCGCCCTCCTTGTAATCGCGCCGTAGAGACGGGAGTGCTCCTTGTACAAAAAGGACTGACGCTCTCCTCCTCCTCCGTTGTGATATGACGCTTTTTTCTTGCTGAGGCATATTTTCCCACACGCAGCTTCAGCCATAGCGTCCGAAAATTTCAGTACCGGCGTCTCACAGCTTTTCGTTGCTTATTCTCACGGCCATTTTCCCGCAAGAGGGAAGAAAAGCAAAACATGTTTGACCTTTAAATTCGCTACAAATCGAACGACACAGAGTCTCCCGGGAAACGGCCTCCCTTTCGCTCCGCTAAATCGGTACAGACATGCCTGCGTCAATAAATCGCGGCAGTGGTATCGCTGAGCAAAACGTCCCTAATGATATCCGAGTTTCCCGTAAACGGACGCCTTCCTCCGTTTTTGTTTTTATCTACATGAGATTCTGATGCAAGACCCAGATGACCTGGTATGGTATCGATGTCGAAAACTGCGCCAATCCAATGGAAAAAGAGACAAAGAAAAATATCCCACTTCGTCGACGACCCGGCGTGAGCCTCTGCCTTCGCTAGTCTCCAACATGTTCTCTCCTTCACACTCCAACGCGGTACGTCGTCAGTACACCGGAGCTTGATCGCCGCGTCCTCCCTGAACAGCGGGGCCGGAGTCCCACGGCCCTGGAGACCTGACCGGGGCCACCCGAATGTTGCGAAGAGCCGTGAATCCAGCCCCGAGTTCCCGGTCCTCCCGGTCCTGGTCGCTGCTGGCCATACTACTGGCCCCGCTGTTGTTCGACATCGCACCGCTACTGTTTGTTCTCGAATGAGCAAGAACTCTCGGGCTCACACTTCCGCTGAAGCTTCCACTGTCCCGCCGGGTGGTCTGCGACATCGAGTTTTGTCGGATCGGTTGCGGCATCAGTTCGGCGTTAGGGCTGACGGCCTGGATTCGCAAGTGCGACATGCCAAAATCCCAGCCGCCATACTGGTGTACGCAGTGCGGCTCGGTGATGCCGCAGTATTTCGTGAGGGTTTGGTAAATCTGCGTCTGAACCTCGAAGGCGGGAGGACGGTCGTTCGGGTTTGCGGACAACATGCGAGCTACGACATGCATCAATGGCACGATGCCTTTGAATACGGCCCCACCATCGGACTCGGACGTCTTCTTCGTTGCCTCCTTGGCCAAAGTAGACATCCAAGATTCAACTTGGCCGAGGTTTTTGTGGAATGAGGAGTCCAGTACCGCGCCTCCGCGACCTGGAGTCTTGTGCTTTGCCGCGCGGTGAGCTGCGAAGCTCTTTGTCGTCTTCTTCACGAGGAAGCTCATCAAATCCAGTATAACGCAACCGAGCGAGAAAATATCGGCAGCCTGCGGGCTTAGCTGAGGGTTTGGTGTACTCAACATCGCGTTTGGGCTGCTTGGGTTATCGCTTCTGGGAATCGAGAAATTGGTATGCGTCTCTGGAGACGTCGACATGGCCAATGTTGCCATGCGCCCCATGGGACTGGTCGGACCGCCTGTTGGACGAAACCACTGCTCTGGCGCCGCATAGTCATACGACTCCCGATCGAAGGAGTTCTTGTCCGAGTACCCGGCTAAGACCTCGGGGTTTAGCCTAGTAAAATCAGAGTAGAAGATGTGGAGTTGGCTGGTGAAGAGAATCGTTGAAGGCTTGATATTTCCATGGGAAAGCCTTCGACTGTGCAGGTAAGCAATCGTGTCCGCGAGGCAAAGGATCCAGTTCATGACCATTCGCCTGCGATCTCTCTTGGGGAGATTCTTGAAGGCTGATGGGGTGTTGGCGAGAAAAGACTTCAAGTTGGAGTCGGTAGCGGGTGTGAAAAGAGCATATGCTGCTCCGAGCTGAGTGTAGGATGCGTAGTAGGAGACCAAGTGGTCATTTTGAACCCCTCTGATGTTGCTAATTATCTCGGCGAATTCGTTCTTGGAGAGCTGACTTGGCCCATTGCCGATGGGAATGCGCCGGCGGTAGAAGATCAAGCCGGGGCAGTTTGGCAAGACGACTTTATCGACGGCATTGTTGCCTGCCGTACGACGCTCGATGACCTCCAGGGGCACGATCTCGTACTCATTAAACACGGTGTGATCTCCGCGTTGAAAAGGCTTCAGCAGGTAGTTGAACTGGCGGACGAAGAACTTGCGCTCTACTTTGTCGTCCCTGGTGGCGGTCAATTTAAGGCGGCCGATATGTTCGGGGGAGACGGGCAGGTCGCGATCATCCCACGAGTCGTCGATGATGCCGAAGATTTGGTCCGGAATCTTGAGGTCGACAAGAATTAGGAAGACGCGCTTGGCTTTGGTGTTGATCCAGTCCCAGTAGGTGCCGTCAGTCAACCCACCACCAAAGGCCAGTGGGCGGTCCAGACGCTCGATTTCCTCGCGAATGAGATGCTGGCAGACGAACTGTCGGGTGACAGTAGCGTCGATTCTCGCGGTATCCCACCATTGACCCATGGTGGAGAACAAACGGTTGGTGATGTCGTAAATGGGCGTTCAGTTCAGCCTTGTCGGACGGCGGGCTGGCCGTGCCTGGTTGTGTCGATGTACCGTCGCTTTCGGTTTGCGTTGCTTCGCCTTTCGTGGACCCTGGAGTTGCTGTGACGTGCCGGCCGCCTAGGACGCTGACGACACGGACTGCATAACCGCGAGGCTCTCTCGAACCCGGTTCAGCTTCACACGGAGAAGCTGTTGGCGGGACGTGGAGGTTAGGCTCTGGGATGAGCTTCGCAGGGGAAAATCAACGAAATTTTGGAGATGTGTGAGGTCTACGTTTGAGATGAAGCAGATCAGTTCGGTACGGGGAACGGAATTATTTTCATGGGGTCTGAGGTGCGCCGGGTCGGTTTGTCAGGACAGGTTCCATGTCGAGTCCGTTCGTCCCCTTCCTCGTTCGGGCCCCTCAGTTAAAGGCTTGGGAAAGCAGCTTACCCTTACCTCTTGCCTTACCTAATGCGCTTCATGTGTACTTGCTTCTGCGTAAGGTAGTCGAGGTACCTCGCCAACAATACCTAGCACCACCAACACCAGCACCAGCACCAACACGGCACCCGTCTGCAGTTGCCCACATCAGCAGTCCACGGCAGCATGGGGCGCTTTTTTGGCTTTTGCCTTTGAGCACGCAGCGGGCGGCACAGCGGGGACAAGGTCAGCAATGGTAGCAGAGGCAAAGAGCGCTACCCCGACATGGACCAACGTAGCGAGAAGGCCCTGGCCTGCGGGCGCAAGCTCGGGTGCAGGAGCCTTCAGTCTCACTCTCGCGTGCCTCTTCGGGGAAGGTTGTACCAGTACTCTGTACCGTGTACATGATCGCCAAAAAGTCTTCGATTCTGGAGGAGTCTCCCTTCCCCTTGGCCCTCTCAGGCTTCCCCATGCCTCGCAGTCTCCTCGTCGGTCATTGAGCAATCCAGGCCAACCGACACGTTGTTGTCGAGTGAGTAGAGTAGTTCATAGTAGACCTCGTGCGAGATGACAAGGCTGCAATGTTCTCTGAAGTTGAGGTAGGGCCGCTTGATCGTCTTGTAAGATGGCTCCAAAGTCCGACAGTTGATGGCGTTGCTTATCGCTCTTCAAGGCTTTGGTAGGTAGAGAACTCTACTCAGTAGCTTGCATGAATTGTAGTCTTCATTGGCTCGATAAAGCTCGAGATAAGAGCCCTTGAAGCCTGATGAGTGGCTGTCAGTAACTCCTTGGTGTCACTGCTAAGGATGCCACTCAACTTTGGCAGTAGCAGCCCGCCATATCTTCGCTGGATGGCACACCGCATGCACTGTCCAACACCACCTGAGAGTACCTAGTGCAGGCCAGGGCTGCCAGGCGAGCAACCCCTCATTCGAGCAAATTCCTCGTTCGGCGCATGGGGGAACGCAGTAAAGAGGCAGGCTTGGCAAACGAAGGTGTTGTGAGGGAGGTCCATCGCACGCGACACCGATGACGCCCTTCTCTCCTTCTCCCCTTCTTCCCGCGCAGCCATCCCTTCTCTGGCTCTGGTACGCTGAGCCGAAGACCCCAAAGGACCCCTCCATCAGGGGCAGACCAACGTCATATCCAACTACGGCGTAGTGTAGGTAGGTAGGTGTTGGTGGGGTATCCCCAAAGCGTAAGCGTGGTGCGGCTGGCAAGGGGACGGCATGTCGAAGATACCCCCACTCGGTATCTCTCTCTGGTGGTATCCTCGGACTCCTCACTGTTGCAAAATCTTGAACAAAAGTCCTTTTGTCGAGCTCCGGAGGCGCCGTGGAATGAGGAGCGACAGGAAGGAGCTGTGCGAGATGAGCAGCATCCCAAAAATGATGTGTCTCGGCGGGGGAAAGCGATTGTTGGCTCCGCGAACATGCTTCCATCAGCCAACAGGCAAATCGGAGGGGCGCACGGCGCAGACGAGCGGGCGTTCGAGAAGTCTGGCCGCCGGGAGGGCGGCGGTGGGAACCGGCAGGCTGGTCGTCGCCAGGATTCCTAAATTCCCAAATGACACCCAACGTCGCAAGCTCGTGCCCCGGTAAATTTAGGCTCGCTGGCGTCGTAGAATGACCTGCTCTCTGGTGACCTCCGCAGAAGAGACCGAACAACCGGCGACTTAATGATGGCTCCAATCATGTATTCGGGTTTGCCATTTTCGGAATGCTCATGCTGTCGGAGCTCTCCTCTTGACGCTTGGCTGAACCCTGAATCGAGCCACAACGACCAAGGCTGGACTATCGTCACAATATTAGCTGTTGAACGGCCCGTCGCGTAGCAATATGCCGTTGGATGACATGCAAAGTGACCGGCTGATACTGCGGCCTGGCGGGCAAAATGCTGCGGTCGGAGTGGGCGATGGGCTGATTTCTCTGCAACTCGCCCGCTCGATAGACAACCAGATTATGGTTGTCTTGATTCGTCTTGAAAGGCACAGAGAGGTTGACCCAGATCGGAGATGGAGTTTGAAGGATCATGATGCAGGATTCATCACGTAAGGAATGCAGTTGTAAAGGCATAGGCAAGGCCAGGCTTAGCAGAGCGAAAGGGAAGGAAGGAGGTCTGGAGTCTGGACTGTCATGGGTGCCCGGGGTCGAACCTGCTCCGCAAGTACCAACCCGCTCCGGCTGCCTTAAGTACAGGTACCTTCCACCGATTGCTTCCTCAATCACAACGACTGAATATGCAGCATCATAATAATTGTCTCTCTTCCGTTCAGACCCGTCTACTTTCTCCGTCTCTCACCGTACAGTACCCTGTCATTGCTAACTTATCTCAACTTCCTGATCAGTCTAGAATGACATCAATCGAGGACTCATCTGATGGTATCGGGATCGATCTGAGACGCATTTCTTCTGGTATTTTCTGAGAATTACAGTCCTTACCCTGGTGACGATCCCCCATATCAGTCCATACCTGCGGTGTCTAAGTCTACAATAATCTATGGTTAGTCCTCGCCCGACAAGTCTAGATGGAGGCTTAGACGGTGGACTACACAGAAGACAGTCATCCTGGCGTCGCGAAGTCCATTTCCGCACGTTCAGGGCGGGAAAATGTCTCGCCCGCACTTCCTGGCCCGCAAACATCTCCCTTCCCTGTCTTGTCCCTCTCTGACATCTGACAGAGTTACAACTCGCAACGAGAGCATGTAGCCCAGGAGTCTAATACATCCTGCATCCTACTTTTTTCTGCATTACAAACCTATTATGTATAGGGCGATCTGCTGACTGTATCGGAACCTCAACCTTCTTCGAACACAGCAGTTACCAGCTTCGGCAAGTCAAACTGATGTCTTGGCAGAGCAAGCTCTGGCCGTTGGCAAACGTCGGGATGAAAAGAAATTCAACCTACCTTGATTGCCAAAAAGCCAAGTGCAACAATATTTCTGAGCCAAGGCTTGTCCATTCGCCTTGGCGGAATGCATCGAAGACCGCAGAAGAGTGTTGACCAGCATGTTCGTCTCATTGGCCGGGTCTGGGTCTTGGAATTCGCAAAACGGGCGCTCGACTCAACCAGTGTCACCAGATGCCGTCCAAGCCGTTAATCATGCTGTGAGTCCTCAGCACGACGTTGAGGAGCCACAGCCCACAGCTGATCAGCACAGTCACGCTAACGTCACGTCGACACGAGTTACACAGACGTTTCTGAAGTTTCAATCTCGTCGTGTCACCAATCTCACCGCTAATTGGCCCTTGGGGCTGATCAGCCATGGGGGGCTTCGGTCTACGAAAAGAGGCAAGCGCTCGACGATGCCTTTGACGGGCAGATGTCACCAGGATAAGCGCCCGCTGGATGTCGCCGGCGGCTTTGTTGCACCCTCATATTGCTGCTCAAGCGGCTGCTATTTCCGCCAAAACTTTCAATTCTCCTCTTAGCTCATACTTCTGATAAAGAATGCTTGTTCAACATCAGAGTTGCATACTACATCTACATCGTCTTGATGAATACTCTCATCAGACGTACCTCAGGAGCCATGACCGATTGGCATCTGCTTTTGTCGACGAAACGCCTCTGACGGAAAACATTGACTTCGGAGATTGATAGCCTACTTCACATCACCAAAGCGCTGTTGCAACGCGGCATGCAGTCTTCCAAAAGCCCCGTCATGCCATGCCTGGAACTCCTCCCACTCGCTATCCGGCAACGTCTTGCTCAGCATGCGCAACCACCCACCGACAATGATGTCCCCGTACGAAGGCTGGCTTCCTAGCAAAAACGGTCCCGCCGTATCTCGGTGGAACATGGCAGCCAGGTCGCGAAGAGCGTCCCGAAGCGAGGCCTTCGTCTTCTCGCGCGCCTCACCGTAGAGTCCCAGATCGTCCCAGGACTTCAGCCCAGCTCGCCGCAAGAACTCCGCCTTGATCGCGTCTTCCCACGCCGGATCCCAGCTCATCCCGTGTGCCATCAACTGGGCGTGCAAGGAGAATGCCATGTCGACATTGTTGTTGAACCGGGCGTAATCGGCGTGGACGTCGTCATTGCGCTCTGACAGCGGCACGAGGGATTCACCTCCGGGAGGCACGTAGTCGAGCTGCAGCGAAGGGAAGAGGTCTCCAGCCCCGGCGTTGGGGAAGTTTTTCTCCAGGTAGTTGGCGATGTCGAATGAGTCGCCGATCGCTGAGTTGGTGTTGGAGTCCGTCAAGATAGGAAGGGTATAGAAGTCCGAGCCGTCTGCGAATTTGCGACAAGGCGGCACACCCAGGCCGCTGCGCACTTTCTCGATCTCGGGTGTTTGGACCCATTGCGTTGAGTAGGCAACTCCCTTGAAGTTGAGGGCATATCGAGCCTTCCATGGGTTCGGAGCACATGTGTTCTTCTCGTAGGGCTGCGCGAAAGCGACGTCGTAGAGAACCATGCTCGAAGAGCTGGTGGCGCTGGTAGAGCTTGCTGTCATGCTGTTACTGCTCGAGGTTGTAATATGATCTTCGCAGCTAGGTTGGCTGTATTACTGGAGTTGCTGTTGACGATCTTCAGTATTGCCGAGTTGCTTTTGACATTGCCCACTGTTGAGATATATGTATTCAAGACGCGCCTGCTGGTATCCATTGGTATTACAGCTGACTGTATGTCTCAGATGATATCATACTTAAGCGAGTGGCTTATTCTTGACCTTAGCTGATACACTTACACACAGCTCAACATCTACCTGCAGGTAAGGAACCAAAATGGTCCAGCTTGGCGGCTCTTTGCATGTTCCCATGCCAAAGAGCGCGGCTATTCGTACGGTTCGAGACAAGATGTATGCATTATGAGTAAGAATGGCGCGCCCCGTGCTAACGGTTACTGTACTTTAGGCCTGAGTCATGAGTGTTCAGCTCCAGGAACCCAACTTCTTTGAACGAACACATTGAAACCGACAAAGGATGCGTTGTTGAGCCTCATTAGCTAAGCTCGAAGATGTTAAAAGGATGACGAATCTCGGCTTCCTGAGTAATCAAGCTGAGGACGTCAATTACGTCTCGGCGGCTCCTAATTCTAGTGCTGAAATGAGCCCAGTGCCCTGCGGTGGATGGCGGTGAACAGCTGCCGAGTTTCGGATTCACGGGGAGTTGAAGCTGACTGGTTCGGGCGAACCTCGCGGGCCTTCCGTGCTGCAAATCAGATACGGGGATACCTGGACCTCGCGGGGAAGCTCGCGGTCGGTCAAGGTACCCCGCAAACAGGCTGAATGCATGGGCCCGGTGACCAGTGCCCCGCAGTGCAGGGCCCCAAGCTTCCCGGCTTCCAATTGTTAGGGGAGTTGAGGCTACGACATTTCAACTCTAAATACGTAACGTGGCCAGCATCCCGTTGCTTGGTATCAAACTGCAGCTGCTTTCCTTCGACGACGACTAAACGACTGAACGACCGAACGACCGACGGTGCCGAGAAACTCCCCGCAGCATGGCCTTTTGAAGGGCCCGAAATTCCTTCCATTCTCTCGAACGCGCGACAGGTCGACTTTTTTGTGTTTCTCGTCTTCTTCACCGCACAGCCAGATTAGTCTCGTGGCTGCTCCTACGTCAAAATGCCCGACTCGATGGAAGCTCCGCTCATGGACGGTCGCCCGGACCGGGACGACGAGCTGGATTATGTCGAGGATGAAGAAGCCGATGTGCTTCCCGATTCTTTCAAGCACACTCAATCGAGGCCGAGTCTCTTTGTTTGGCTCCTTACGTTTGCTGCCGGCATCAGCGGCTTGTTGTTTGGATGTATGTTTGGCCCGTGCGAGGCGCTCCGAAAGACGAGACAACATCAATACTGACCAAGTCGAACCGCAGACGATACCGGCGTAATATCGGCCACGCTTGTTTCCATCGATGACTCCCTCTCGAACCGAGTCCTCACTTCTTTCGACAAATCCATCATCACATCCAGCACCGCGCTGTTCGCCCTGCTCGTCTCCCCCTTTTCCTCCATCGTCGCCGATGCGCTGGGCCGCAAGCGCGTGATTCTCGTGGCCGACATCCTGTTCATCGTCGGCGCCTTGCTGCAGGCATGGAGCGGCACGGTCACGTCCATGGTGTTGGGCCGAGCGATCGTGGGCGCGGCGGTCGGCGCCGCGAGTTTCGTGGTGCCTCTGTACATTGCGGAACTGGCCCCTGCCAGCCACCGTGGTCGGCTTGTGACGATGAACGTCTTGTTCATCACGCTGGGTCAAGTTGTCGCGTACATCGTCGGCTGGGCTTTTGCGGTCTACGGCGATAGATCGACCGGGTGGCGATGGATGGTCGGCCTGGGTGCCCTTCCTGCGGGTCTGCAATGCGCCATTCTGGTGTTCATGCCCGAGTCGCCGCGCTGGCTGGTGATGGTGGGCAGGTCTTTGATGGCGAAGAAGGTTGTTGAGAAAGTCCTTGGCTCAACCGTTGGTGCCATGCGAGGTGCCGAGGCCGTGGTCAAGGAGATCGAGATTGAGATCAGACAGGAACGAGAAGTCATGAGACGGGAGGGGACACCTCGCCTGGAATGGTGGGGTGGCTGGCAAGAGCTGTTCTCAGTCCCGCGAAACAAGCGCGCGCTGGTTATCACGTGCCTCCTTCAGGGCCTCCAGCAGCTGTGCGGTTTCAACTCGCTCATGTACTTCTCGGCGACCATTTTCACCATGGTGGGCTTCGGAACGCCGACACTCACGTCCCTCAGCGTCGCCGTCACGAACTTCCTGTTCACGGTCGCGGCGTTGTGCCTGATCGACCGCATCGGCAGGCGCAGGATCCTGCTCTACTCCCTCCCGTTCATGATGGCGGGTCTGATGCTGTCGGCTTACGGCTTCTCCTTCACCGACGTCCGCACCGAGACGGTGGCGGCGACGGACCCCGGCAGCACGGGGCCGGGCGCGGGCGGGGAACGCGGGGCGGCGGTGCTGATTCTCATCAGCATCATGGTGTACGTGGCGTCGTACGCGCTCGGCCTCGGTAACGTGCCCTGGATGCAGAGCGAGCTGTTCCCGCTGGCGGTGCGGTCCATCGGCAGCGGCGTGTCGACGGCGACCAACTGGGGCGCCAACTTCATCGTCGGACTGACGTTCCTGCCGCTCATGGACGCCCTGAGCCCGTCGTGGACGTTTGTGCTCTACGCGCTGGTTTGCATGGTGGGCTACGGCCTGATCTGGCGGATCTATCCCGAGACGTCGGGACTGAGCTTGGAGGAGGCGACGAATCTGCTCGAGGACGGATGGGGTGTCCGGCGATAGCCGGCCCTGCTCGATCTGACGGGAATCTGCATCGGGGGGCAGATCCTTGGCGTTTTTAAGGGTTCCCCTTGTTCTTCTTCACATTTTTAGACTAGTTTAGCGATACAACATGCAATCTACAACATTATTGTACACGACTCCACGTCTGTTCCTGGTCGAATACTTGAAGAGTGACGACGGATAAGTAGGGCAATATCAGAGGCAGTGGGGAATGGTTACAATGGAAACATAACCGTAGAGGACTGTTCTCAAGACGGATCGAATTGACTGGACCCTTCCCGTGAATCAGACTGCAAAATCTTCGAGCTTTCCGCGGCAAAGCGACGGAGGGCGCCGCCGCCATTCGAGATGCTTCTCGAAAATCTGGACGTCGAAAACAGGACCCACCCATCCACTCGGAATTTTTGCCAGGGACGCACGCTGGACCGGGAGCGGATTTAGACGAGCGTTCATGTTCCAATCCCGGGGGCTCGGGCGCGGATCGCGGCAAGAAGCGGCATTGGGCTGTGTTGGGCCTCGGCGGGAGGGCCAGAAAAGAACCACCGAGGCCGTTGACAAGGTGTCGGGTGGATGTTTCGATTGTTGATGGGATTGTGAGGGATCCACGATCGTCGGCCTGTCAGCGGAAGTTTTCATTTCACCACGCAGTAGAGAAGAACGGTCTGTATCAGGTATCGTCGCCCAATCCGCCCGATCATTTCCTCACACCGTCTCTTCTCTTCAATCCATCTGAACGCGTTTGGCCAGCGATTGACCTGACGGACGGGATGGAACTGCACGCTGCACAACACCGAACGCACCACTGCCGTGAGCGGATTCTTATGCAGGATCCATTCGGCGTCCAGGACGCGAGCCGAGGCCGAAGGAACCACGTTTTTAGTCAGTGCAGGTTTGATGTGTCAAATTGTCAAGCAGGGTGACGTTTAAGGCTGATGACTAAAGGGCGTGCAATGTCATTCGATGGGGGCCAAGTCTGAGGCCGAGGCCGAGAAGGTCCAGAACTTTTTTACTCGGTCTTTTTTTCTCGTCAGCTTTTTTTCCAAGTTCTCCCCGCCAGTGTCTGACTTGGCTTGGCATTTTCTTTTCTTTCTTAACTCCTTCCAAAGTCCAGCCGTAGCATGACATCACCCGGCTTTAGCCTCCGTGCAACCCGCGCCTTGCGTCGGATCCGACCGGTACGTTGCCGCTAGTATCCCGGCTTGTTGATTGGGTCCCGCCGGGAACTGACAGAGATCTGCGCGCCCTTGTTCAATCTCTTTTTTCTTTCGTTCTGCTAGCTCGAGCCTTTCCGAGACCTGTGGAATGTTCTGTACAAACTCTACAAACTCTGTTGGAAACTCTGCTTATTCCCGGGCCACACACCGGAACTGTGAGGGTTTCTTTCCGATGAGATGATGGAAGTTTAAAACATTGGGCGGGGAAATGATTGACGAACCCGTCATCTGTAACAACACCGCCTCAATGGCATACGAATCTCGTGGTCTCACCCAACAACTGGCATAAAAACTGAAGCCCGTGACTCTAGCCGCAGAAATAGAACTCCATCCAGGTTCTATTGCCGGGTGCCGCCTCCGGCCCCGTCCGGGCCCACCCTTTTTCCTCTCTGCACCTAGTCTTTTTTTTTTTTCCATTCCCTACCAACGTCGCGTTTTTTCGTTCCGCGGCAAGATGCCGAGTGTCCATCCATCCATGCCCACCCCTTGCCGAGCTGTTTGCCGAGTGTTGAGAGGACGGCGCCGCCGCGACGAAAAGAGAGATTCAGGAAGAAAAAAAAGAGGGAACCACCATGACTTGCGACCCAAGTGGGACTAACACGACGGAAGACCCATCCCTCCCCTTGCCTCTCTGCTTGGTAACCGGGGAGATTTGCGCTGCCAGTTCCCAATCAGCTGAGAGGAGAGTCATTCGTGGCTCATTGACAAATTCGATTTTTTTTTTTCTCCTATGGCTTGCCCGTTTATCTCCATGTGCTCGGCCTTTTCGCGTTCTCCTTGGAGGTTTTCCGTACCCCGTACCCGTTGCCTGATCTTTAATCATAAACGGTATTAGTGAAAGGAGGGTTCCATCCGCTTACATACCTGATGTGTTTGCCAAACCAGAAAACCCACCCGCTCACTAATTAATGACCTCCTTTTTCGTCTGAAGTTTTCTTCTCCCTCCTTTGATCGATCGTGTACAATCCCCTCTCTTAAGACGAAAGGGACATCCTGCGACTGTCCTGATCGCGCATCTCATTATATCCCCAGTTTATTCCCCCTCCTCTCCAGAGTCCGCGCGCAGCTCCTCTCTCCGTCGCCACCGATCTAGACTCCTCAAAATCTGACCGGCGTCCACACTACTCCGACAGCTTTCAGATCGAGCTCCAATTCTCCAGCAACATTGCTATACTCTGACGTAGCTGGCCGTCACGCCGCATAATAGCTCCGACCTACAAGTCTGCAACAGCGCAACATTGCATTGGTCCAGTCTTACGACAAGCGAATCCTCCGCGCCCTTTCGAAACCTCAAACCTCGGCAGATCGCCAGTATTTCACCTCGGGAGCTCTAGCATATCAACCCGATCTGCACCTCTCACTCAGCAAACACCCAAAGAACCACCACCAACCACCGGCATCGTCCAAACCACCAACAATGGCAATGGACGAAGTCGACCGCGAACTCGCGGCCGCCGAGCGCGCCGCGTCCCCCGAGCGCTACCACGGCCGCGAGAGCCACGAGATCGAGCGCGTGCTCTCCGGCTCCTCGACCTCGTCCTCGTCGTCCTCCGTCTCCCGCGCGCCCCGTCCGATCGCCCGCACCGGCACCGGCATCAGCCGCGTCTCGACCCAGAACGACCTCGAAAGACACCCCACCGCCCTGAGCCGCATCGCGACCGCCCGCAGCCAGCACTCCAACACCGTCGGCCGCAGCATCAAGAGCAGGCAGGACACCAAGCCGCTCCCGCCCATGGGCGCCGGGAAGCCGTACCCGCCGCCCATGTCGGACCGGGAGGATTACGTCGTCGAGTTTGACGGACCTCTCGATCCCCTCCACGCTCAAAATTGGCCGATAAAGAAGAAGTGAGTTCGGCGCCCATCGTGCGACTTGTGCAGTCGGGTCTTGTGTAAGTGTGGTTACTGACGAATCTTGGCATGCAGGTTGCTCACTGCCGCTATGCTTGGCTTTACGACTCTTACCTCAGCTTTGTATGTCTCTATCCCCGGCCATCGTGTGAAACTTGTCTAACAGTGTAACAGCACGTCGAGTATCTTCTCAGCAGCGACGCAAGTCATTGCAACGGAATATAACGTCTCTACCACGGTTGGCACACTTGGTGTTTCTTTCTACGTTCTTGGATTTGTAAGTCTCGCCCTCGTCCTCAGCCTACACATCCTCGTCACCATCATCGTCCTCATCTTCGTCGTCGAGGTATTCCTCAGAATCTTTGTGTTCTACCTGATCTGAGTCCATGGCGGAGCCCGTGCGCTGTCAGTTGTCCGTGGGTACCCACGGTTCTGCAATACGGCCCCACCCGGCCGGCCCCGCCCCGATCATCATCTCATCTCACCACTCACTTAATCACCAACATCTGAATTGCTTCACATTCCACAATCAAATTCTCAAGTACTGACTGCAAAATGACAGGCTTTCGGACCATCCCTATGGGCCCCGATGTCCGAGCTAAAAGGAAGGCGAATTCCTTTGATTCTGTCAATGTTCGGTTTCTCAATCTTCACAATCAGCACCGCCGTCGCAAAAGACCTTCAGACAATTTTGATCTGCCGCTTTTTCGGCGGCTTCTTCGGAGCGTGTCCGCTGGCTGTAGTCGCGGCCGTTTTCTCCGACATGTTCGACAACCGCACCCGTGGAACCGCCATCACCGTCTTCTCCATGGCCGTCTTCACCGGTCCACTGCTCGCCCCCTTCATCGGCGGCTACATCGTTGAGTCGCACCTCGGCTGGCGCTGGACCATGTACATCCCGTCTTTCATGGGCTTTCTCGCCTTCTTCCTCGACCTCACCTTCCTCGAAGAGACGTACCCTCCCGTCATCTTGATCTCCAAGGCATCCGAGCTGCGCCGCCGAACGGGCAACTTCGCCATCCACGCCAAGCTGGAGGAGGTCGAGATCGACTTCAAGGAGCTGGTGAACAAGAACTTCTCGCGCCCCATGCGCCTCCTCTTCGGCGAGCCCATCGTCACCGCGCTATCCGTCTACATGGCCTTCATCTACGGCCTCCTCTACCTCTTCCTCACCGCCTACCCCTTCGTCTTCCGCGGCGTCCACGGCTTCAACGCCGGCCAGTCCGGCCTCGCCTTCTTCGGCATGATCACCGGCCAGCTCATCGCCGGCGTCACCGTCCTCCTCCAGCAGCCCTGGTACCTCCGCAAGCTCAAGGCCAACAACGGTGTCCCCATCCCCGAGTGGCGCCTGCCCAGCGTCATCGCCGGCGGCATCTTCTTCGCCGCGGGCATCTTCTGGTTCGGCTGGTCCGGCTACCGCCGGGACATCCACTGGATCGTCCCCGCCCTCAGCGGCCTCTTCACCGGCTTCGGCCTCATGTCCATCTTCCTCCAGGCCCTCAACTACCTCGTCGACGCCTACCTCATGTTCGCCGCCTCCGCCATCGCCGGCAACACCTTCCTCCGCTCCCTCTGCGGCGCCGGCTTCCCCCTCTTCGCCAGCTACATGTTCAACGGCATGGGCATCCAGTACGCCTCGACGCTCCTCGGCGCCGTCGCCGCCGTGCTCGCGCCCATCCCCGTCATCTTCTACGTCTGGGGCCACAAGATCCGCGCCAAGAGCGCCTACGCCCCGACCTTTGCCGCGCCCGCCGACGAGCCGGAGGAGGAGGAGGAGGGGTCCTCCGAGGAGTTCGCCAACGGACACTCGAACGAGAAGCCGCCCTCCGTCGCCGCGCTCGACGCGAGCATCCCGAGGACGAGCGGCAACAAGGCCGAGAACGCCGTCTAAATCTTTCTGTTCCCTGACATCTACATACACACATGTTGTGGTACATACGCGCCTCTGATATACGTACGACCTCGGTCTATGAGAGAGAGAGGCTTTTTTTGAATGGTTTCCTGGCATATGTTGTCTTATTACACTGTTTTGAAAGATACCACACCGGTTCAGGAAAGGAAAGGAAATGAAGGCCACGGCGTGCGATAGAAAAAGCGTCTGATTGAATTTGGGAACGAGAAAAAGGTTTTATGCATAGCATCGTTCGTCTGATGATACCATCTTGCATTTGCCTTTTTTACTACCATACCCCCCCCACCCATATAGTAATCCTAGTTTATACCCAGAATGAGAACTAAAAAAGACAAAATCATTGAAAAAAACAAATTGCTTTTTTGACATGAGATTGAGTTTTGGATGAACGTCCGTGAACACCGCACTGACAACAACTTTACGAGCTCTCCCGCACCGAAATCCGGAGGCATCCGCTTGGACTATCGCCAGACCCCGCAGTTGTCAGCAATCCTTCGGCCCTCTCCTTGTTCACCTTATGCCGAAGACGGCAGGTCGGATTGTCACCGTCTTTTTTTTCCTCACGGGGTGATTCACGTCGCATGCATTCAAGCTTTCTGCCGCTGCGGCCTGGATCGACTGATTACCGAATCAGGAAGGGAAATGAGAGGCCTCTTGGGGTGTTTCGGTGGGGAATCTGACCGGGAAGATGTCCTGCGGCTTGGAGATCCAGGGTCTGGGAGGAGAATTCAGGAAGTCGAAGTGAGGGGTTGTCTATTAATACGATTCCGTGTATCCATATGACTTTCGTAATCTGGCCTGTTGCGGGAGTGTTTCCTGATTCAGATCTCGGTGATGTATAAACAATGTCGCTGCGTCTTCTGAGTAGTCACTTCGGACTACAGCTGACCACTTTTGCCAGACGCCGTGAAATTTGAGCAAGCATAACTCACAGGCACCACCCACCTCTCGACAACTCACGACACCTACACAGTATTTCCACCAAAAGTCCGGATAAGCAATCACCATGTCGTCAGAAGAAACCCCCAAACCGTCCAAGACGTACGACGCGAGCTGCCACTGCGGCAGCATCAAGTTCTCGCTGAAGCTCTCGCCGCCCCTGGAGGAGGGGTATAAGGTGCTCGAGTGCAACTGCTCCATCTGCCGGCGCAGCGGGTATCTGCTCGTCTGTGAGTCGCGGTCTCGTTTTCTTCACTGCGTAACCAGTCAATGGTGCTCTCTTTCTTTTCAAAAGACAAGCACGGGATTCGAAATGGATTGTAGGAGGTGGTGAGATCCGAATCGCTGACGAACGCAGACCCCAATAAGACGGACGTCACCTGGAACGGCGACTCGAGGGAGAAGTGCACCAACTACCGCTTCAACACCAAGACCAAGGACCAGATGTTCTGTGGGCAGTGCGGCTCGAGTCTGGGGATCGACTTTTTGAAGGAGGATTACTACGGCATCAGCGTACGCTTTACTCGTCCCTAGTGGTTGTTTGATGGTTCTCGGTTTCGCTGACGGTTCTACAGGCACGAGCTATCGACGGCATCGACCTTGACAAGTTGACGTATCAGAAGCTGGACGGCGTGAACAAAGTGTCTCCTGCGCAGGATTTGTCCGGACAAGAATCGAAGAAGACGAGCACGTAGACGTATTAGGCCAGCGGATCTTCGTTTTAAAAAGTTGAAATTAGAGTATATATCTCATACGTGTCCCGAGACACTTTTTATCTTTTACATGGCCGCTCAGTATTACGGAAGCTACGACGCCGGCGCCTGCAGATCCTCTGGTATTTCAGACGCCTAAATCAGGCTACCGTTCTTCTCACTCATCCCCCTCTCCTGTCTTCCGATGAACGTCTTCATTGAGGTGTCGACCTTGGCCACTCTCCTCGCAATCTGCTGCACGGCCGCGGGAAGCACGTTGTACCAGTGAATCCACCTCGCGTACAACGGCATCGCAACGTGCGCGCTGCGACCATTGTCAATAGCGGCGACGACCTCCTTGCACACGTCCACGGGCTCGACCACAGGCGCGATGAAGGCGTGGGGCGTCTGGACGCCGTAGAAGAGGGGGGTGGAGAGCTGGCCGGGCTCGACGAGGATGGTGCGGATCTCGGGGTGGGAGGTCCTGAGCTCGGCGGTCAGGGACTTGTGCAGGGCGGTGACGCCGGCCTTGGCGGCAGCGTAGTCGGTCAGGGAGGCGGCGCCGAGGTGGCCGAGAACGGAGGACATTGTGACAATGGTGCCGCCGTTGCCGCCACGGATGATGGAGGGGAGGAACGTCTTCAGGGTGATGAAGTGGGCGGTGAGGTTCGTGGCGAGGGAGCGCTCGATGTCTTCGATATCGAGCTCGAGGAGGGGCTTGCCCTTGACGACGGCGGCGTTGTTGATCAGGACGGTGGGGGTTCCGAGCTGTGCGAGACCATGGTTAGTGAAATGTGCGTTTGTAGGGGTAAGTTGAATGGAAGACGTACTTCTCTGTCGATTTCTGCTGCGACGCGAGCGACTTCGGCCTTGTTGGTGACATCGCACTTGTAAAAGGTCACGCCCCTCGCCTCGCCGTTCTCCATCTCGTTGACGTCGAGGACGGCGACAGTGGCGCCGCGCATGCCGTAGACCTCAGCGATGAGCAGACCCAGACCGCTGGCTCCGCCGGTGATGACGATAACCTCCTCGGACAGGTCGACTTCCCTAGGCAGGCCGTAGGCGATGCGCTGGTTGATGATGCTAGCCATCCAGCAGAGGGTGATGAACGTCGCCCAAGCGATCGAGACGAGCATTGGCGGGGCATCCCAGCGCAGCGCCTGAGCGCGGAAGCAGAGGGGGATGATCCAGGAGACGAACGGGTGGAAGAAGGTGATCTTGAAGACCTTCACGATGAGGTCGATTGATAGAGGCGCGAACCAGGACTCGCTTTGGGGTGGGCGTGGGTAGTCCATTGTGAATGGTGTGTCTTGACGTAGAAGCTAGCTATGCGTAGCAGTGACGGCAACTGTGTCGTGGGTGATTAGGAGAGTCCTCCGGTTTGCGTCCTGCACAGAATAAAGATTTATTAAGGTTGGAGGTGAAGGAGTAAGAGGATGAAGCGTACAGGTGTCGTCCAGCGTGGAGAGAAGAGAAGATCGGAAAAGATGAGACGAAATGTCGGCGCAGGCCAGCACTTCTCTCAATCCGTCGAGTCAATCGGGCCACAGGGAAGCTTTGGTGGGAGCCGGAAGGCCAGGCCAGCCAGGCCAGCCGCCAGAGGAGGAACTCGTCACATGTGGATGGACCTCTCAGCGTTGAAACGAAGGCCAAGCGCTAGGGGACCCCCTGACGGGTCAGCTCCTTGTCTGCGTCGCCCCTTGAAGCCCCTGGGGTGCCGGGGCTGGCTGCCGCTAAAACGCCCCGTTTGCCCCTTGCAGCCGCCCATCTTTGACGGCTTCGACAGCCGGGGAATCCACCCCCTTGCGCCGCTGCCTTTTAAGCTTCTCTCCGAGCCGGCGGACATGTCGGCCGCCGAGTGGCACCTTGCGCCGGGGAGTCGACGGAGGTTCATCGTGGCTCTGCTACGCTCCATACTCATCTGTACTCACCCAGTCTTTGAGAACGTCTTTGAGTTGCCTCATGTGTATCATTGATTTATTCTTGACCAAGGACAACTTGACCTGTGGTATATTGTTCCTGAAGTTGCACTTTTCACCTTCACAGTAACCCTCCCGGTACCGTACCTATATACAGATGACATGAAGCCCCAACGCCAAACAATGCAACAAGCAGTGCCATCAACGGCACGTATACCAGACCTTTTATTACTTCTCCCGCGCCAGAACGGCCTTTTCTCTTTCGCTCTTGCGCCTCTCGAACTGCTTCTTGGTGTGCCTCCGCTCGTTCTCTTCGCGTCTCTTGATCGAGCTGATCTCGCTGGCCTTGATCTCGCCAGCCTTCTTGATGACCTTCGGCAAGTGGCGGTGTCTCTTGATACGCCTGACCTCGGGCATATGGCTGTAGCGCGCGACGAGGGCGTCGTTGTACTCGAGGGCCTGTCTCTGCTTCGCGGATCTGATTCCCGATCTGTCGTTGGCGTTGGATCTCCAGATTCGCACGTTTCCGTCGTCGGAGCCGGTGAGGATGTACTTGGAATCGGGCGTGAACATGGTGCTGAAAACCTGCGCAGTGTCAGTTGTTGCTCATTATACGTCTCTCCGGTGTAGCCACTTACCCTCTGCATGCGCTTCGTGTGGTACATGTCGCGCGAGTGGCCTTGGTCACGCTCCCAGATGCGAACCGTCCTGTCGTAAGAGCCGGACACCAACTCCTCACCCGTCGGGCTGAATTCAACACTCATGACGGCAGCAACGTGGCCCTTGTAGACGTTCAGTGCTCTATCGAACTTGCGCATATCAAACATCTGCAAATTGTTAGCCACATGCTATCAATGCCCGAAAAACAGCACATACGTAGCAGTTGTGGTCTTCACTGCCAACCACAAAGTTGAAGGCCTCCATCGGGTTCCACGACAGAGCATTGCAGGCGAAGGTCATAGTCGTCTTGGTTAGGGGCATGGCCGTCCGGACGTCCCAAAGGATAATGCTTCTGTCGGCACCCGTGCTTCCAAGAATGGACTGCTCGACCTGGTTGAATGCGACAGACGTAATAGTATCGGTGGCGTTGGGCCAACGCAGCACCTCGGGCGCGGCGCTGTGTCGCTCCAAGTCGTAGATGGCGATCTCGCTCGAAGAAGACGACGCCGCGAAGGCGTTCCGCGTCCTGTGGTGGGACAGACTCTGGAAACCACTGCTACCCAGCCAGGAAGAAATCGGTGCGGATTCGCTCGGCGTGTTGTACGGGTCCCAAAGCTTGATCGTCTTGTCGGCGGCGGCACTGAGCAGCTTCTGGTCCTTCGTCCAGCAGAGGCTGCGCACGATGTTCGTGTGAGCACTCTTCACCTGCCAAATCTCCTCTCGGCTCGTGAGGTCGAATGTCTTGATCGCGCCGTCGCCGCTTGCGGATGCGAAGTTCTTCAGGGAATTCGGGTCCTTCGCCATCGAGTAGACCTAAAACTGTTAGAACATAATTACTAGGAACGACAAGTTGTTCAAACATACACCATCAACATGGCCGCTGCCCATTTGGCCAATGAAGGGCGCGGCGTGCATGCGCTCCAGCTTGACTGCATTGAGAGCTTTGGTGTATTCTCGGGCGCGTTCCATGGGATGCTGGGCGGGATCGAGGTTTCTTTCGTTCTATTAGCGGTGCCTCGCGTGTTGTATTTGAGAGATAAAATACCTAGGCAGCTTCTGCGCATTTGCGCCAGGAGGCTGGTAGGCCTCCACGCTCCGTGAAATAGCCTTGATCTTCATTTTGGCAGAAGTGTAGTGTCGTGCTTCAACCAAAAAAATGGCAATGGCTGTGAAGCCATCCAGAACTTCTCCCAAAATTTAAGTGGGGATGGGGATCTCTCGGAGAATTTTAGCCAATTGTAGTTTCCTTCGGATGATTAGCGGTCCGATGGCCCCTGCCCACTGCTCTGCCCGCTGGCTTGCGTCGCGGTCATGGCAACCTGGACCTGCCGCAGGCTGCTGGAGCTCTTGACAAAGCACGAAGCAAGCTACATCACGAATCCGGCGAATAAATCACCACCTCCACCACTCTCTACGACGACAATCCCGCGGGCGATTACCTTCTAAAACGAACCGAACCGAGATATTGAATCGACCGGAGGTCAAACCATCAGAATGGCTCAGGGCGAATCGGCGAGGGTGCAAGAGGCACAGAAGGCGGCCAAGTCAGATCCCAGGAAGGCAGAGCAGCTCTACAAGGACATCATCTCTCAGCCTCCCTCCGCAACCTCCGATGCCGCGGTGAAGGAGTACGAGACGGCGTTGATTAGCTTGGGAGAGCTGTACCGGGATGAGAAGTGAGCCCCTCCCCGCCCGGTGATGACATCGTGGGGGCACTCGTTTGCTAACTACCGATGCAGGAAGACGCAGGACCTTGTCGATCTCGTCACAAAAAGTCGGACAGTCCTTTCGTCATTCGCCAAGGCGAAGACAGCAAAGCTTGGTACGCACCTCCGACAGATGATACCGCGAGGAAGAACAATGGCTAACGCATGACCCCCTCCAGTCCGCTCGCTGCTCGACCTCTTCGAGAACATTGAGGGCAGCACCGATATCCAGATCGCCGTTACGAAGTCATGTATAGAATGGGCCACCTCAGAGCGCCGTAGCTTCCTGCGCCAGAACCTCGAGACCCGCCTGGTCACCCTCCTCATGCAGAAGCAAGCCTACTACGACGCCCTCACCCTCATCAACGGCCTCCTCCGGGAGCTCAAGCGCCTAGACGACAAGCTCGTCCTCGTCGAGGTTCAGCTCCTCGAGTCGCGCGTCTACCACGCTCTCGGAAACATCCCCAAGGCTCGCGCCGCCCTGACCAGTGCCCGCACGAGTGCCGCCTCCGTCTACACCCCGCCTCTCCTCCAGGCACACCTCGACATGCAGAGCGGTATGCTCCACGCCGAGGACAAGGACTTCAACACGGCCTTCTCCTACTTCATCGAGGCCCTCGATGGCTACCACACCCAGGACGAGTCGGTCAAGGCCACCGCTGCTCTGCAGTACATGCTGCTCTGCAAGATCATGCTCAACCTCGCCGACGACGTCAACAACCTCATGACCTCTAAGCAGGCCCAGAAGTACGCCAGCAAGAACCTCGAGGCCATGAAGGCCATTGCCCGCGCCCACTCGAACCGATCCCTCGAGGAGTACGAGCAGGCTCTCCAGGCCTACCGCGAGCAACTGGGCAGCGACGCCTTCATCCGCAACCACCTGCGCCGCCTCTACGATGCGATGTTGGAGCAGAACCTCATCAAGGTCATTGAGCCCTTCTCCCGCGTCGAGATCGTCCACATCGCCAAGATGGTCGGCCTCGACACACAACAAGTCGAGCGCAAGCTCTCCCAGATGATCCTCGACAAGGTCATCATCGGCGTCCTGGACCAGGGTGCGGGATGCCTCATCATTTACGACGAGACGGAGCGGGACAGCGCGTACGACCACGCCCTCGCCACGATCGAGAAGCTGAGCAGCGTGGTGGACGTCCTCTACACCAACCAGGCCTCAATGCTCGAGTAAGGGATGGCAGGCGTCTAGCGGATGGCAACGGGGTAAAGGAAGCGAATGGATTCGGGAATGTACTATTACCATAGACACACAATGCCGGCGGTGCATGAGAGACAGAAATTCATTCTGATGAAGTGGTATCTTTACAAACTGCGGGGAATCTCCCGGGTTTCCAACGAGAACAAGTGATATTTCCCTCCAAACGCCGTGAAACCAAACAAACCCCCGTTTGTACGCCATCCCGTACAATTTCAACATGAGACTTTCGTAAAAACCCCATTCTGGTCCTTTGCACTCCAAACAAAAACAAAAACAAAACTAATCCAAACGCCGATATACACACGTAATTCCGTCTGCAACCTTCCTAAACAAACTTCACTGACGGGCCTCGCAGCGAGCGCCCCTCGTTCCGGAGCTTCTCGCCGACGATCAGCGAAAACACCCTCTTGGCGAGCGTCTCCTCGTCCCACCCGCCGACCTCGGCCTTGAATGCGTCAACCACGTCGAGATGCCACTGGTCCATAACCAGGCTGGTACCGTGCGAGATGACGGGCCTCCCGAGCAGCCAGCCCGACTTGCGCTGGAAGCCGGCGGGCCATTGGAAGTTGAAGGGCCCCTGCTTGCGCAGTTGGATCAGCTCGGCGAGGAGGAGCCAGTGATCGCGGGACCACATCGTCTGCGAGAGGCGGGTGGTTTGGGTGGCTTGCGCGGGGGCTGGGGCCGCCTTGGGCGGGCTTGTCTCTGGGGCTTCGGTCATGGATATGTCCATTTCCTCGGTGTCTTCCGAGACATCGTTCTCCTTATCTTCCTCGGGAATGGGGGCGGTGCGCTGCTGTTGCTGTTGTTGTTGTTGTTGCTGCTGCTGCTGGCCACTGACGGCCGCGCTGCTGCCGTTGGAACTGAAGGATATGCGGCGTTCGGCGCGAGCCTGAGCCTGCGCGAGCGGGGAGAGGACGCTGCTCGTAAACTCGACGACTCGGCCCGGCGTGCGCGGCTTGAGGGGGGACCGCAGGCAGGACTTGGTGGGAGACAGGTTCCTGTCGGGCAGGGGGCGGAGATTCCGGCGGGGGACCTCGGGACTGTCTTCGGCGATGGCGGAGGCACTATCCTCCTGCCACCTCTTGATGTCCGCGCGGGTGAGCTGCATGCGCACCGGGGTGAGGGAGGGGACCGGGGCCGAGGACTTGCTGAAGAGGTTGTTTGTCTTCTGGCCCGATCTCGGTGTGAAGTTCTTCTTCTGCGCGACGGAGGGGAAGACGATTTCGTCCGACCTGGGGGGCTGGGAGTCAGGGATCTCGGAGGGTTGACGGGCATCGCTTCTGGACCTCGAGAAAGAGAAAAGTTCCCGGCGCGTGTTGTTTTGGACCGGCTTAGCAGCGCTGGGTTTGATGGCGCTGGACTTGGGGGGGGAGAAGAGATCCGAACGGCCGCTGGCGGATGGGTTGAACGCCTTCTGCGGAACGGAGGGGAACATGGAGTTCGTTTCGAGACCGGCAGAGGGCTTCTCGGCAGGCTGCGCCAGGTCTCTTGAGGCGAACATGTTCTCCCGCTTCTTCGCGTCGAGGATGCTCTGGACACCTTCTGTGCCAGGCAAAAGCGCAGGGGATGAGAAGAAGGCAGACAGATCCTTCTTTGCGGATGATTGTTGGGCGATTTGGAAAGCCTTTTGGGGGATCTGCTTCTGGCGGCTGCGCTGCTGGGAGAGCATGGAAAAGTCTTCAGCCTCCGCGTCATCGGCGATGGACTGGTGGCGATGAGATGCGCCAGGGGTTAAGACTGGCTGTTTTTGAGGTATCTCGCCACGTCTCTGCCATGGGCTCGGGATAGCGGCGCGTTGTGCGGGAATCGATCTGACGGACTGTTTGTCTGAGACTTCCTGACGGCTTGACTGGGATGCTGGTCTTGATGCTTCAACGGCCCAGATGTCTTCTTCGTCTTCCTCCTCCTCCTCGGGGTCCTCCTCCTGCTCCTCCTCGACCTCAGTCTCGTCGGCATCCTCCAGAACTCCATTGTCAAATGCGGGCTTCTGGACGGATCGCCGGAAACCGGCCCTTTCAAGGCTAGGCTGCTCGAAGCTGGGCTGTTGGCTGCCGAAGGAATTGCCGATTACATCCATGCTTGAGTTCGCGGATCGAGAAGGAGCGAAAGGCTGCTCCCGAGGGGCAGGCTCCTCTTGCATCCAGCTCATCTCGTCAGCCTCATCAGCTGGCGCGACTCGGAGAGATCCGGACGGCGAAGCAGGGGCTTCAGGCTGCCGGCTAGGAGATGAAAACCGTATGCTCTTGGTCAAGGCCTCCATGAAGCTTGGCTGACCGACGTGATTGTTCTCAGCACCGAAAGGGTCCTCGTAAGGCGGTTGGCTTGCTGATTGCGGAGCTGAAGGCTGAGCAACATGTCGAGTGGGTGACTGGAAGAACTGAGCTCCGGCTTGAATGAGGTTGGATAACGGCTGAGTCCAGCTGTTCCTCGATTTGCTGGCGGACTGAGGCTGAAGCTGGCTGCTGCTCGTGGTAGGCCTGAACGGGCTGCCGAGAGAGTTTTGCCGAGGAGGCGATGAGGCATCCGAAGTGACGCTCTGCAGAGCCCGTCCAGCACGAACGATGGGGGAGAGCGTGGGACGCATGCCATTGTCTGGCGATGGCGCACGAGGTGCCAGAAGATTGACATCCGGCGATGGAATGGGAGATGAAGCTGGAGCTACAGGTGTAATGTACTCGCTGGTTGCGTTGGGCAGGTTGACTGTGAGGTCTCCGACGGGAAGAGAGGAGCTCCTGACTTCGTTTCTGACCTCGTTTCTCGCCTCAGACATATGCGATCGCTCAGCAATATGAGAAGAGCTCCGTTCGCGCAGGTGGGATTGTTCGCGAACAGGTGAAGAGCTTCTTCTATCAGGTAGGCGTGATTGCTCATGGATAGGTGAAGAAATCCTCTCCGGTAAATGAGATCGCTCATGAACAGACAAAGGGTTTCCCTCGGGTAGATGAGATTGCTCGGCCATGGGGGAGGAGCTTCTCTGATCAGGGAGGTAGGTTTCTTCGCCGACAGGGGAAGAGCTTCTCTGATCAGGCATGTAAGTTGTCTCGCCAACGGGAGACGAGCTCCTCCGCTCGGGCATGTACGAATGCTCAGCCACCGGAGAGGAGCTTTGCTGTTCAGGGAGCTGAGATTGCTCGTCGACGAAAGAACGCATTTGCTGGGACAAACGGGATTGCTCAGCGACGGACGAAGAACTTCTGGTACGACTCCGGGTACGGCTTGTCTCGCCAGGCACTTGAGGCTGCTCCGCAAGCGGAGAAGTCTGCGGTGCGTCGATAGTCTTGTTGTCCGACTCAGGGGCGGGAACGTCGTTGGGCGAAGGCGTATCGTCGGGCGTCGGCATTCTACCGGAGTCTGAGCGAGTGAAAGAGACACTCGCGTTGGAGGCAGCACTTTTTGTCGGTGACGGTCTGAACCGCGCTGCCTCGATGGTGTCATCTTGGTCCTCCACCCTGTCGTCGTCTTGTGCCTCCATCATGTCGTCATCGTCTGGCGCGGCCTCAGCTTCTTCATCGATTTCAGTCTCATCAACTCGTTGTAGCGTCCTGCCAGGCGTAGCCGCCTCCAAGATGTCCTCGGGAACCTCGGAGAACTCGTCTTCGTACGCGGCCGAAGTGTCCTCTTTCGCCATCGAACTCCTCCTTGAAGCCGAGCTTCGTCTAGATGATCCCCACTTTTTAGGGGTCGCCGCCGCCAGGATCCTGGAGGGAACGCTGGAGAACGAATCGTCCATTTGACGTGCCTTGCTCTCCAGGAGCTTCCGGCCCAGTGGGATGGATTTGCGACGAGGGCTGCTTCGGGTCCAGGCCTTGCTCGGTGTGTTGTCGTTCGCTCCAATAGACGGTGCTTGTAGCCTTGGAGTAGGCAGTGAGGGCAGGTCGACCGGTGAGTGTTGAACAGCGCTGATATCGACGATAGACTCGACGTTGACTTCGCCCGTGACGTCAGGAACGGTCTCGTGGTTGAATTCGGTGGTGGTATCAACCAGAGAGTCCATAAGGGCCTCAATCCTGTTTGACGGTGAAGCCTCTTCGTGTCGAGTACTGTTGTGATCCATTCCCTCCTCAACTTGGACGGTTGGTTCAGAGGGCACTTCAACAACTTCGTCTTCGTCGTCATCCATCCGCAGAGCACCGCTCTGTCTCAGCGACTCTAGCGTTTTGTTGATGATCAAGCTTGTCTCCTCGCCGAAATCTTCAGGCCCAGAAGCCTGCACGCTCATATTGCCCCGCAATGAGGGAATTGAGTTGGCAAAAATCATACTGAAATCCTCGCCCTGCGCTACAGTATCCAGTTCGGGATCACGAGAACCACCGCTGGCATTGCCATGGCTACCGTCAATAAGGGATGAAATATCGCTGGCGGGCCCCGGGCCAAAGTCGTAGTTATCGTAAGCAGGCTCGTTGCCGTCCTCGGAGGGGAACCGATCAGACGGGGTCGGGCTCTTCTGAGGGTAGGCCGGCGATGGGCTATGCTGTAGTGTCGTATTCACCTGTGTTGCTGGCCTCGGCGTCGCTTCGTCGTCAATCGTAGCCATCCAAATATCCTGGTCGGAGTCCGGCAGCTTTTGTGTTGTTTGCTCCCGCGCCGGGGTAGCATCGTCCACGGCCATATCTTCCATCACCGCCGCCAAAATATCGTCAGACGGCGCGACGCCCTGATAGTCGTCCTCGATCGTGTGAATCGTCTCGTCGGGGTTGAAGTCGACCTTCCTCGGCCTACCACGGCGCCGCGTCGTCGTCGTCGTCGAAGGCGCAGGGTCCGCGGAGCTGTCGCGTGGTTGTCGACTCGAACCGCGTGTTGTGCGGCGCATGATCGATTTCGGCGTCCCTTGAACACCGGTCAACTCGGAGTTCAACTCGTCCGAATCTCCGATCTTGGGCCTGCGCGCCGGTCTGGGTGTCTTCTTCGGGGTCGCGGCCCTCTTCCTCGACGTCGTCGTCGCGCCGCTGGGTCCCGGGGTGGCATTCTTGGGCGGACGGCCCCTCCGCGCCGGGGTCTTGACTGCCGTGACTCTCTTGTCGCCACCGAGGGGGATCGTGGTCGTCGTCGCGCCTCGTCGCAGGCTGGGTGTTTGCGCGTTGAAGAGTCTGCGCCCCACGTTCTCGTACTCGTCCTCGGCTTCGACCGTGACGAGCAGCCGTTGCGGCGCGCGGTTGTCTCCGACCTCGAGCTCGAACATCTGCTTTCTAGGCGACGTTCCGGGCCCGCCGACGGAGAATAGCCGCTGCGACCGCTGGCTGCGTGTCGCGCGACGGGAGGAGGGGTAGAGCGCCGAGGAGACGGTGTCGTTGAGGGGGTCTGGCGACGAGAGGTTCTCCTCGTCGCCGAGGTCTCTGGTTATCGGGGTTGCCATTGTCGGCTGGGCGCGATAAAAACGCGCGCGCGCTGTGGCGGTGAATGCCGCGTATGCGATATGCAAAGAATAAAAAAAGAAACAAGTCGAAAAAGACACGCGCGCAGGGCTCTCTGGCCTTCCTGTCAGGTTAATTTACGCCAACGTCAAAATTCAATGCATGGGAAAGGTGTGTCGCGCGAAGTGGTGTGGTGGCCGTGTGTACATGCGGTCTTGTGCTGGCGCTGGCGGGCGGGTTGGACAGGGCCCTGGACAGTTGTCAGCCAAAAAAGCTGCTATTTTGTTTACTTTCATCCAAATTGGGTGTAGCGTCGACCCCTCGGTCGCTCAGACCAGATCCTGCCTTATCGAAAAAGACGGGAGGGGACCCGACCCGACGAGGACGAGGACGAGGACCCGACCTGGCCTGGGACCTGGATTAAAGACAGGGGATTAATATTTCCCCATTTCCCCGACTTAACCCCACGAGATTGGATTGGTGAACCGTGAACGCTGGATCCCGATCTCTTCCGTAATCGCCGAATTTCGCCCAGTTTGCCAGAGGCAGAGCGGCGTCGGGCACTTTATTACTTAAGGCCCATCACATGCGACCAGACCCAACCGCATCTGCCCTGCCAGCCCCTGGAGTCTGTCTGTCCTGTGATCGCATGAATGACATAACTGGGGTTAAGGTTCTTAGAGGCAGCCTCCTAACCACCCCCCTCCCACCCCTTCGGCATTGCAAACGTGGTTGACCTCGGCTCCAACCAAGGGACTGGTATTCATCTGCTGTACCGTTTGAGATGGCAGAAGGCCAGACTTGCTTTCATCAAAATCCCATTCAAATACGTCGCGTCCACCAGACTTCGCATCCCGCTTTTGGATCCCCCTCGTCCCAACTATAGCCAAGCTTCCCCCTCGACGACGACACCACCATCAGAAACATAATTATCGTAACCATGTCCAAGCCAGCGCTTCCCCAGAACGACAATGTCGCCCACGCCCTCGCCGGTGCCGGTGGTGGTCTTCTCTCCATGGCCTTGACGTAAGAACAGAAATCCGGGGAACTTTTTTTTTCTGGAACCCCCTTCCCCATCTCCCGTCCATCCTTCTCCAGATCGTCAAACCCCCCTAGATGTCGCATGTCTAATCCTCGTCGTCGTCGCACAGCTACCCTCTCATCACCCTCTCCACCCGCGCCCAGGTCGAATCGAAGCGCGCCGACTCGGCCTTCCTGACGGCCGTCCAGAAGATCGTCGCCAGGGAGGGCGTGTCGGGCCTCTACTCGGGCCTCGAGTCCGCCCTCTTCGGCATCAGCGTCACCAACTTCGTCTACTACTACTGGTACGAATGGACCCGCGCCTTCTTCGAGGCCGCCGCCGAGAAGGCCGGCCGCGCCAACAAGAAGCTCACCACCGTCGAGTCCATGATCGCCGGCGCCATCGCCGGCTCCGCGACCGTCATCCTCACGAACCCCATCTGGGTCGTCAACACCCGCATGACCACCCGCAGCCAGGCCAGCAGCAAGGAGGGCGGCGGCGACGAGGAGGCCCAGGCCGCGAAGCCCAAGAAGGCCCCCTCCACCATCGGCACCCTGCTGGCGTTGCTGAAGAACGAGGGCCCCCAAGCCCTCTTCTCGGGCGTCATCCCCGCCCTGGTGCTCGTCGCCAACCCCATCCTGCAGTACACTCTCTTCGAGCAGATGAAGAACTCGGTGGAGAAGAAGAGGAGGGTGACGCCGTCCATCGCCTTCGTCCTCGGCGCTCTGGGCAAGCTGTTCGCCACCTCCATCACCTACCCGTACATCACGGTCAAGAGCCAGATGCACGTGGCCAGCAACGGAGAGAAGAAGGAGGGCATGTCCCAGGCCATTAGCCGTGTTATCAAGGAGGAGGGCTACGCCGGCCTCTACAAGGGTAGGTCTCACGCGGCGGTTACGGAAATTGTTTTCTGATGCTAACGGACTCTATCAAGGTATCGGCCCCAAGGTCACCCAGAGCGTGTTGACCGCAGCTTTCCTCTTCGCCTTCAAGGACGTTCTGTACGAGCAGACCGTCAAGCTCAGGTCCATCGCTGCCAAGAAGCGCGCGTAATCGCGCCTCACCTTTAAACCTCGAGAGTTTAGATCTGCGCAGGTTTCAGTAGGCTTGCCGATGGGCTTATTGTGAGATCTGTACTGACAAGGTCGAACCTGTCACTGGGCAAATCCGGCATTGCGCCCATCGGCGAGCCCCTGAACATGACAGCACTTGGCATTAGAGGTGATCTTCACACGCATATATAGACCAAGCCAGCTAGACGCGCCATTGCACCGCATGGTAGCTCAGCATATATGTTTTGCTTTTCTCGCGCGATTTGTATCAAATTTTGTACTGGAATCACTCGGAAATACCCAAACTCGGGTAACGGTTGGGATACGGCTTGGACATGGATGCCGGAAAGTAGCATCACATGATCCCTGGGAGATCGGAATATCACTTGGAAAAGACGGCCCCACGTAGAAAGTAGCATTTCGATTGTCTATTCACTAAACAAACATCTACGCTATGCCTCGGTCCGCTTTGTCAAAAAGATCCTCACCGAACGGGTATGATTCTCGGGACGATCCACCACTCGTGATACGACTTGTCAGGAGTCGGCACCTCGGCCTTGAGCTTTAGGTCCCCGCCGTCCCCGGACTTGTCTAGCGCCTTCCTGATGACAGACACCGCCAGCCCCGTCGCGATGCACGACTTGAGCCCGTTCTTCACGGTAGCCACCCAGCGATCATTTGATCCCACAGAGAAGGACTCGGTGTCGGGGAACTTGCTCATCACTTCGAAGCCCTTCTTCGCGCCCGCGATGGCCCGGTCGGCCAGCGCGAGTAGGTCGCCCGTCGAGACATCAGACTGCAGCGTGCCCTCGGTGAACTCGTCAAACGTCGGCAGAGACGGCAGCCCGATGACGGCGAACGGCTTCATCCGCAATTCGTAGCGCAGCTCGTCGGTGCTGTAAGGGCGCGGGGGCGGCTTGATCAGGCCCAGACGGTGCAGCACGGTGTACAGGCAGCAGAGGGCGTCGGCGAGTCCGTCCGTGACGGCGGCGTCGAGCAGCGTGAGCCGGATGAACGCCAGCGACTTGGTGTACTGCGCCTCGGCCGCCGGCGCGAGCCGCTGCCTGCCGGACCGCGCCTGGTTCAGGCTCCTCATGATGAACGTCTTGATGCGCTCGACGTGCTGCAGGCGGTTTTTCGCGAGGAAGTTGAGGTACCAGTACATGCCGGCCAGCTCGTCGGGCTGGTACACCTCGAGCTCGAAGCCGAGCTGGACGATCCACTCCATCTGCTTGACCTTGTACAGGTACGCCCACGAGGACAGCGGGAGCGAGTAGTTCTCGACGGGGCCCGCGGGCGTCTGGTACACGGCCGGCTGCTCGTCGATCTGGTGCTGGATGACCTGGTCGATGTCCTCTGCGTCGAACTGGAGGTTCTCCCAGTCGCGGACGATGTGGCACAGGGTGCGGCGGACGCGGCAGCGGTTCTGGCAGAAGGTGCGGAGGATGTCGAGGTAGGGCTGGGCGGCTCGCTGGCGGAAGGACTCCATCTGGGCGGCGACGGTGAAGCGGGGGTCTTGGATGGCTTCGATCTCGTCGTTGGCGCGGTCGAGGAGGGGACTGTTGGGGAGGGAGACTATGGAAAAGTCGTCGTCGAGGAGCTGGCGGATTGACTTGTGGCCGAGTACTTCCATGTCTTTGAAGAGGAACGATTGCAGGAGAGTGCGGACGAAGATGAGTGGCTGCGGCTTCTTTGCTTGGAAGGTTGTGACATAAGTCTGGCAATTGTCAGCTGCAATAGTCCCGTGTGTTCGGGGGTTCAGTAAACGTTACCTGGAGACAGATGGAGTCGGTGTAGTTGAGAACACCGACAACCTCTATTCCGTCGCTAATCATTCTCGTCAGGTTTGCAATGGCGTCTTCGAAGCTGGTCTGGACGATGGGACGCGGGGGCATCGTGCTCGCCAGTTTCCTCTGCAACTTGGCGCTGAAGGCTTCCGGGACGGGCTTGCCCAGAGCGTGGGTACTCTTGATGCTCGGAAGCATTTGGAGGGCTTCGTTCCATGGGCTTCTGATTCTGTCCGGCTCGGTCCGGTACTGCGTGTGATCAATGGCCGCAAGAAACGCGTATCGGAGGAGTAGTCTGGTGTTCAGGGCATCGACGATCTCCTTGGGTACCGAATCTGACGAATGCCGAAGAATGAAGCTGGCATCCTTGATGACATCTCTTACGGATTCTACGTCGAAGTCGTCGAGTAAGACTCGATTGTAGGTGTTTGTTACAAAGTCTTCTTCCTGTGGTACCGCTTAGCCAAGAACGCCATGAGCGAGGATGATGTCTACCTCATAGAAGTGCTCGTTCTTTATCCTCTCATTTACATTGCCGCATGTCTTCAAAAGTCCCACGCAGTAGGCTCGCAGAACGGCATGCATCGGTGATGGCGGGGTTCCGTTGGCGTTTCGGATGAAGTGGGCATCCTCGAGGGTGGCAGGTTTGGGCATCAGAATCGACTCGACGTATACGCTTGTGAATAAGGTCTGTGACAAGGGGTATCCAATGTGCCAGGCCATCTGAGAAGTTGTCAGTTGACAGCCCGGTCCATAAGAATCAGGAGCCCAACCTCATGGCAGAGCAGTTGGTCGATAATGCCCAGGACTTCCTCAGGCAGAAGAGGGCGCGACACATCATAGTCAACATCAGGCGACTCCTCTGTGTCGAGACAGCCGCTGTCCATCTTCGGGTCCATTATCTATGATGCAGTCAGCAAAAAGACGTCCTCGTCCACCTGGATGGGAGTCACAACATGCCTCAAGCGCGCCAACAGACTCAAACAAAGTGAAGAACCCATCCTTGACCAGCTCACCCGGAGCAAGCTCTTTAAAACAATCAGCACTCGACCTCGTCACATCCGAGACTTTCTCGAGCTTTCAGCTTACTTCCAGCGGCAGCAGTAAACTTGGACGTGATATCGAAGGCGACGATGCCGTCACTTGAGATATTTGGCGGCGGGGGCGGCGGGGGTTCACGCCCTTGCTCGAGAGAGAGCCTTGAAATGTCTACACCACTTTAGCGAACCTGCACCTCACTTCCAAACAGGGAAAGGCGACTCACCATCAGACACTCCAAAGCCGGAAGGTATGGCCATCTCAGCACTCGCGCCTCATGAAAGGCTCTGGTGAATGAGGCTGCGTCGAGTGCGGTTTTAGTGAGGTCACAGGGACTTTGCGGCCGCGCATGGATATGCCGATTAATTTGTTGGCAGCCGACCCGGCACGCGACAAAATCGGAGGACTACAGAAGGTGGCCTCGAAGTTCTCTTTCGGAAAGTCAGTATGAGACGCAATTGTCACGGTGCACTTTCTCGCCGGTGCAAATTTACGGGTTTGAGGTTGTTGTGAGGCAGCTGCGACGGGAACATGGAGCGATCACAACCGAGTTTGTCCGGTGGCGGGCAAATTTGGGTCTGTGGAGGGAGCACGCCCAACATTCTGGCAGGCGTCTCCGGCGTCGTCACTGTGCCCGACATCGCAACATTCAGTCACCGATTCCACCAGCAATAGAAATATGACATTCGTAAAAATATCGTAGGACGGGCATTGGATTGATAGGTTTTCATGCCATATTTTTTTTGTTATGATACAGCAGCTCACAGTCTAGGAGCCGGCGGGTACCCGGAGGTCGACTTTCTCCATCTCTCCCCCTCCCAATCTGACCCTCCCTTTCGATATCACTTCCATCTCACGACCCGATCTGGTGTTCTGTCTTCTTCGGCGGCGAGTGCAGTCGGTTTACGAAGAGGCGGCGGGACGGGCGGCCTGGGCGAGGGGCTTGGGGTCGCCCTGCTTGCCGTTCTGTGTGCGTTATTTCGTCAGCGCGTGTTGCTTTCTCCCCGTGGTTGGGAAATCGTCGTCATCTCACCTCCCACTTGGCGAAACGCAGGTCCATGTCGCCGCGGCGCTCGGCGGCGATTCTCTTGTCCTCCTTCAGGCTGCGGCGCACGACGCGCGAGGCGACGGCGAGGTAGCGGTTGTAGCTGTTGATCGGGGGTTGCCGGGTTAGCTTTTCCGCGCTCTGCGTCGTCCCAATTGCCCGCGTCCTCGAGACAAAATCCCAATGGAACTCACGTGAGACCGGCGGCTTTCCAGGCGAAGACCATTTTGGCGGTGTTTTCGGATCGGGTTTGATGTGGTTGATGAGTACGGGGGTGGGATGGTAGCTCGGCGGTTGTGATGCCAATTGAAGGTTTCTAGATTGACCGAAGCGCAAGCTCCGAGTTCGATGCCTGTTGCGGCCTGAGGCACCAATTGGCCGTACTCAGCACCACTGCAGCCGAGTCCCGGCGTGCGGCGCTGGGTTCCACACCCGAAAATCGCTACAACTCGGCCCGGACCAGTCCTCTCAACTCTACGAATATACCTACCTCATGCTCCTATAACACATATGGGATGACAGAACTACTCTGATGATGCCATGCGTTGGCTTGAGAGTGCTCAAGAACGATTGACAGCGACGGTTAAACCCGGCTCCTACCACTTACTCACTGACCATTTTCTTACCTCAGCATTAAAACCTCGCGATACGCTTTTAAGTGAAAGCGCGGCGCCGGCGGTTAGTAACCCGCTCCGTAGCGCGCTATCTTTCTTACAGCGGCCAAATGAAGGTCGTGGTGATTCCGAGAGTCAAATCGGATTATCCTTCGGGCTTAACTCAGGTTGCAGAACACCCGACCGTGCTTTTCTATGCACGAATGACGTAGAATCAGCACCAATCTCAACCTCCGCGGAGTATCCGTGGCTTGGTCTAAATACTTCTTCGTAGGGCTAGGGAGCGTTCGATCTGTATCTAGAGACCCCTTGATGTAAGCAGCAGCGCCGCAGCGCTACGGTGCCGAATGCGGTTGCGATAGCACCCGACGCGCGTTTGGTGTCGTTGAATCGTCCGACTGGGCTCGAATTTAACGTGGCTGTTGGCTGAAGGCGTATTTGCGGTCCAGATATAAGAAGGCGTTCATTCCTTGGCATAAGACATCCCTTGAGCTTCATTTGAATCAATAATTCGAATCATCACACCCAACTTCGATTTATCAACCGATACCACCTTGAAAGAAGAGCATCACTTACATCATTCACTCAAAATAAGGCACCAGTTCTGATCTCAATGTCCGGTCTAAAGATAGCCATCATCGGCGCAGGACCCGCAGGTAAGCTTATGTCCACCGCAAGGGCTTGGCCAGGGTCATCTCAACGCTGGTGTGCCTATTTGCCGTGTTGCTCACTTGCTAATATCACGCTAGGATGTCTCCTGGCGCGTCTATTGCACTTGTCTAACATCGAAGCAACAATTTTCGAAGGCGAATCTTCACTTGACTTCAGATCGCAGGGCGGCACTTTGGACCTTCACACTGACACCGGACTGCTTGCGCTGAAGGAGGCCGGTCTCTTTGACGAGTTCCTGAGGCACGCAAGATATGACGGTCAATACATGGCCATCGTCGACAAGAACAACAAGCATCACTTTGTCAGAACAGCCGAAGGCGGGTTCGGCAGCGGTGGTCAGGAGCGTCCAGAAATCGACCGGCCGAAGCTCCGTCAACTTCTTGCAGAATCTCTGCCCAAGGACACGATCAAGTGGGGACACCATCTGAAATCTGTCGGCGAGGACGGCACGCTCGACTTCGGGAACACCTCCGCCTCGGGCTTCGACCTGGTGATAGGCGCTGATGGGGCGTGGAGCAAGGTTCGCCAACTGCTCGCACCAGACGTCAAGCCATTATGGACCAAAATTGGCCTTTACTCTTTGAGCGTCCCCGACGCCGAAAAGACGGCACCCGAGTTGTACAAGCTCGTCAACAGAGGTAGCGTTTTCGCCAACAGCGACGGAAAGCGAATCACAATCCAGCAGATGGGCGACGGCAGTCTGAATGTCTACGCGTCCGTGCTGTCTGACAACGAGAAATGGTCGTCGCCAGAGGTGTGCGGGTATGATTCGCATGACCTCGAGGCGGTCAAAAAGGCCTTGCTTGAGGAGTACAAGGACTGGAGCCCGGCGCTGACGGAGGCCATCGTCAAGGCGGAGGGCGAATGTGCGCCGAGGTCGCTGTACATGCTTCCGGTCGGGTTTAAGTGGCCGCACCGGCGCGGGGCAACGGCCATCGGAGATGCAGCAGGTTTGATGACTCCGTACGCCGGCGAGGGTGTCAACGTCGCTATGGATGGCGCAATGAAGCTGGCGAAAGCAATCATCAAGGCCGCCGCCGAGGGTGGAAACCCGGATATCCTGGATCGAAACGTCGAAGCATTCGAGACGGAGATGTTCCCTCGCCTAGAAAAGGTACAACGACTTACAGAGGAGCTCATGAACGACAACATGTTCACCCCCGGATCGCCGCAGACCACGATCGCAAAATCCGTAGCGAGGCATGCCAGATTCGAAACGCCGTGGATTTTCCATCCGCTGGTGACGGTCTCGGTGCACTCTTACTTCTTCATGCGCGGCTTCTTCCCATAGTTTAGAGCGTGGCTGAGTTATCTGAAGAGTTGTACGAAGCATGAAAGGTCTGGAGTCGGGATCAGGACCCTGCCGCCTGATGTCTTCTAGTTAATAGATCAATGCTTTATTCTGCAATCGTTGCCCGTGTCGTGTCGTTGGAAGTCGCCGGGATGCAGGCTGATCATAATAATTCTGTGCGTGGCGCAGAGCCCAGTCCTAGGCTCGACTCTCTGCGATGACAGTTGTCAACCCCGTGCCATGCGACCGAGTTTCCTCAGTGGTTCGTTGCGCAGATCACGGAGAATAAGACGGCAATGAGCCAAACAGCTCACGGACTAGCGGTGCGGTTCGTGATGTAATGATGTGGCCGAGTCATGGTGAGCCCGGCCACGAGGAAAAGGTTGAAACGCCAGGCTCGTCTTCCTCTGACAGTGGCTCGCAGGGTTTAGACGTCGAGGTCGCGTTGTGCTTGCAGATTGACAGTGGAAGCTTGCATATGCACTGACCACGCCTTCGTTCGCATTTCCCTTGAGGGAATGGATCTAACGCGAGTTGACACGTCGTGCTAGCCGAAGCAACGCCCGGACGGCGCAAGTGTGAAGGTATGGAGGTGGTGGTCCGTCGAGTCTCAATCTAGAGTCTGGTCGAGTCGAAGTCAAGATATTCATTGAATATGGGGATTGACTTTGGAGCTTTTCGGTGGGATTGCGACCACCCCGCTCAGCGCATATCACAGACTGTCGTTGTTTTGAAACATTCCAGGCTGTTTCATCCCAGAGAGATTTGTATTCTCGGAGCTGCTAGGGGGCAGAGATGGTGACGAGATGGATGGTGGATGGACGAAAATGGTGAGAGGTGACTTGGATAAAAAGATGGGAGCTCCAAATGAGCCAATAGCTGTCCAAAACCGACACAACCAAATGGCATTCGGGTGGCTGGTAAGGGGCACGTGCGTCCTCGGCTACCAGGGGGTCAAGCCACCTTGGCACCTTGGGAGCCATTCAGGCGTCAGCGGTCCACTGTCAGGATGATGTGACGAGCAGCGGACGGCGGACGGCGGACTGCCAGGCTTTACCAGGCCGGGGGGTAAAGATAGGTTCCAGGGCATGGAAGTCATCGATGCACCTATCCAATTGGACGGGGTGCGCGTGTGTCTCTGCTTCTCCAGCGGGCTTGGGCTTCACTGCAAATGGGTCTTGGGCCGCAGGCACTGGAGCGGGAATCCGAACACGGTTCTAAATGATACTGCATATACGCATAAGGTATCCGTAGTGCACTGCGGTAAGACTGCGTCCTGTACCTCGTACTTACATACCTGCACCTCGTAATTGCTTTGCGCTTTGCCTTCTGCCCTGCAACATTGACATTGCAGTCACCACCTCAACATTCTTCTCTGCGACACCTGCAACCCTCGCGCACCGAATCCGTCTAGACGACGCCGTCGACGCATAGAACCTGCGCTGCCACGGCTACTTTTCTACCATCCTGCGCCACGCCAGTGTCTCTCGCTGCACCGAACCCGACGATCCCCTAATACCGCCGCCCGCCGATATCTCTGCTACTCACGGACTCGGCATCGGACGAGAATAGCTCAACCTCCTGACGCCCGCATATCCTCCGACCGAGCTCAAGATATTTTGCCATCCGCGTCCTTCTCGGGAGGCATGCTCGTCGACCCTTGGCTCCAATAGCTTCCACCCATATCTTAAATCCGACTCTCTTCGATACCGAGGCCTACTTTTTGGTTACCTAGCACCGGCGACTTTTGCTTGGGAAAAAGCAAGGAAGAGGAGGACGTTTTAATCGCAAAAGTAAACATCGCCGACCTCACTCACTATGCAGGCACCGCCAGGTCCCTCGCAGCGTATGGCACGTCGCTCTCCGGGCGCTGAACCTGGCCCCCCGCCGAATGTGCCCGTACGCTCAATATCGCCCGGCAACGGCGTCCAGCCGCGGTCCTCTAACGCTTCAAATCGTTCCGCCCCTCCAAACGGGATGCGGAGATCAAATGTGAGTCTACTACGTGTTTTCTCGGGACTACGAGGAAATGCTCGAGCTATCGCTCGCGATGACCCGCCTCCCAATCGACCCCACCAAGCCCTAGCTCCCTCGACTCTCATGCCAGTAGCTGACGACGATGAATCTGTAGAACTCTACAAGCTCCGCCATGCCGCTATCGCAAATAGAAAAGAGCGTGACACATTTGTTAGTCGCGACGAAGCAACTCCTCGAGACGCTCACGCAATGGTCCCGCGGGCAAGCCACCGATGGCCAGGTCTCCGACGTTTACGTGAGACTGGGATACGAATTCAACATGGCCTGCCGGGCATTCACAGCTATCAACGTGGATACCTCCGACCTAGGGAACGTTCCTGAAATGCTACGAAGCATCCTCGAGGCCACACTGAGCCAAGAAGCGAGCACCGAGAGCTTGGAGAAATACCTTCCACGTATCCGAGATATCATTATCAACCTATTGCACGGCTTGAAGCGAAAGCAACAAAAACTGCGACAGAAGGGCCCGAGAGACAGGGAAAGCGGCGGCTCGGGGGGTGCTCCTGAGCGGACAACGAGTACGAGTACCATTGGTAGCACGAACACCGGACTTACAAATCTGCTCGAGGAGGGTATTCAAAATGGCTATCGGCCAGATGCTCAGAGGGAATCGTCTCAGTCGGCTGGCGCCCCCGCTGCCACGTCTCCTAATCGACGTTACATGCCTCCGCGAGACCAGTCGCGCGGTTCCGTCAACTCGGAGCAGTCTTCCATGTCTAGCACCACAATGCAGAACATCCCCGTCATGCCTCCATACCCTGGCGACGAGACGTCGATGCCCTCTCAACCGTCATCAGAGATCAATGTCGACTCCTTTCCGCCACCGCCGCCGCCCCCGAAACAACAGTCAAGTGCCTTCGCTGCCCTGCAGAAGGGAGGTGATCTGGAGAGACGAGCTTCTCGACGGTACTCTCAGTACCAGATCTCCAAGCACCTTGGCGGCGCTGTTAACGGTATGCCTATGCTGCCGTCGCAGAACTCTCCAATCCCCAACCGTGGCCGAGGCGAAGTACGAGAATCTCTTCGCGCTGTCCAAACACGCGAGACCCTACGCCAAAACCGCGCATCGAAGCAACCTACGCTGGATACCTCACCACCGCGAGCACCTAGCCGCGTGAGTGAAGAATCCTCGGAGGCTTCTATAGCCCGACCGGAAAGCCCTACGATCCAGACTCCCGAAGACAAATACCCTAGAACGAGCGCCACCATCAACGGACCTCTCAGCGATGACCTCCCTATTATGTCTCCTGACGATGAGCCAGAGCAAAAGCCTCTGCCGCCACCCAGAGACGAGCCAAAGTCACCGCGGGTCAGGACGCCGGAAAAGAAGCGAGACGGTACCTTCCTACAGGAGCAGTCACCTCCTTTGACGAAGGAGCTCACACTGTTCTTGCAATACAAATCCAAGGTCAAGAAATTTGTGCTTCCTGAGGGGTACAGCGAGCTTTCCATCGGGCGACTTCAGCTGGCTTTTATTGAGAAATTCTCTTGGAATACACAGTCCAACGGTGCTGACCTGCCCGAGATTTACATTCAAGACCCGGTTTCGGGAGTGAGGCACGAGTTGGAAGACCTCTCGGATATCAAGGACCGCACGGTTCTCGTTTTGAACGTCGAGCCTCTGGATGAAGTTAAGCGCCACATTGATGACGGCATAGGACAACTGAAGAAGATCGTTCAGGATGTGAAGCAGAACGTGGACGACCAAGGCTTAGCGATCCAACGAGTTTCGGACCGTCAACAGGAGGCGGCAACCGAGATGGCAAGGATAGCTGCGATGCCACCTGTGGCAGCTGCGCCAGCTGAGGGTTCCAAGACTGCCGCTGCCAGTGGCCGCAAGCTTGGTGCAGGCCACTTGACAGAGATTCAGAGCTTACGCCGCGACTTGGCGGTCATGCGACAAGCCTACTCCAAGTTCCAATCGGAGATCCAAGGCTCCATGTCCATGATCCGCAACAAGGCGGGCAATGTCAAGTCTGCGGTAATCAAGGCTTCGGTGCCCTCTGTCGAAGGCGAGAGTGGAAATGCGTACATCGCCAAGGGCCGCGAACAGCTCAACTCAGATTCCGACCGTCTTGTCGCCAGGGTCGACGACTTGCAAGACCTGGTGGAAGATCTTCGTAAGGACGTGGTTATGCGTGGCGTGCGGCCGCTGCCCAGGCAACTGGAGGGTGTGGCGAAGGATATTACGAAGCTTTCCAAGGAACTCAAGAAGGTGGAAGATTACATGAAGGAAGAGAAGCCCATCTGGACCAAGATGTGGGAGAAGGAGCTTGAGGAGGTGTGCAAGGGCCGTGATGAGCTGCGCCTTATGGAGGACCTCATGGTCGATCTCCGGGATGACTTGGAGAAGGCCTCGGAAACGTTTGCGCTGGTCGAGCAGGCCACCAAGGAGCAGATGAAAGATAACGGCACTAGCGCCAGCGCTGGCACTGCTCGAAACTTTTCCAAGGGTTTGAACAACTTGGGAAACAGTCTTGACCAGAACGCCGCAAAGGATGGTGTTCTCGGTGAGGTGAGGGCGCTGATGCCCAATCACGAGAACCGACTGGAAGCCATCGAAAGAGCCGAGAAGCTCAGGCAAAAGGAGCTTGAGGGTCGAAAGGGCAACGAGTTGCAGAGAGAACTGACCAACTTCGTCGAGGAGGGCAAGCTGAAGAAGTCCGGCGGCTTCGAGGAGGTCGAGAGGGCACGGAAAGCCAAGGACGACAAGATCAGGAGGGAGGTATGGGAACGCCAGAATGGCATGCTTGTCGAAGGGGAAGAGGAGGAGGAGGGCGTCGAATACGAATATGAGGAAGTGGAAGAAGAGGAAGAGGAAGGGGAACCAGGGGCCGCCGGCGCCGCGGATGCTGCGCCGGACGGAGACAAGCCGCCGGCACCCCCAGCGTAAGGAAGGGGAAAGGTCCATGTGTTATGCCCGTATGGAGGATATGTCAAAACACCTTTTTATTTCGTTTTTCTCTTCTTCAACCCCCCCGCGCCGACTCTCACGCGGCCGAGTTTTCTGGAGGCCTATTTATTTTTGCATTGCAGGCTTGAGTTCTTTGCCTGGCTGGACGCATACCTGTTAGCTTTAGCGAAGGCGAATGATGGGCTTTTTTTGTTCACTACGATTCGTGGTATTGTGTGATGCTTCCTATGATATCTCTTCAAATGAAAGGGTAAGTATATATGAATTGCTCTTGGTTCATTCTACATCCACCATTCTACATCCAATAAGCCATAATATTCACAGTGTCTTCATCTTCGCGTACATCTCATCCTCGAAGGCCTTGATGTACTCCTTCGTCACCAGCTCTCCGGCCGGCATGATCTGCGTACCAAAGACACCACACACCCCAGTCTTTCGGTCAATCCACTATCATCCAAGTTAGCTCCGCGACGCCTTCACACATATCGAAGTCACGTCAACGTACCCAGAATATGTTAGCCGCCCCGCTCCAAATCAAGGTCCCGTTCCCGCGGTACGGATGACCGTCGCCGTCGACCAGAATCCCGCCGAGACCCCAGTCGTACTCCCTCGTGTCCGGGAAGTCGCCCACGAAACCCGACGGCACGTTCAGGTTCTCCAGCAGGGCCTCCTTGGACGCGGCGCCGAGCTGCGGCCTGAACATCTCCGCCGCGGTCGCGGGCCGCAGCAGCCTGCCGTCGTCGGCGAGGAGGGAGTGCAGGATCTCGAGGTACTCGTCCATCCGCCCGTGCAGGCCCTGGCCGCCCAGCGGGGCATCGACGCCGGCGTTGAGGTGCCGCCCGGCGAAGGGCACGAGGCTCCCGCTCGCCGGGTCGCGGGCGCTCAGGGGCCAGAGGGTGTCTTTGACCTTGGCTGTGTTGAAGGTGAAGGAGGCGAGGCCCAGGGGCTCGAAGACGTTCTGGCGCATGTAGGATTCCAGGTCCGTACCCGTGAGGACCTCGACGAGACGGCCGGCCCAGTCGATGGCGTTGCTGTAGGCCCAGTGCGTGCCGGGTTCGTAGATCAAAGGGTAGGAAAAGCGTTCCTCGACGTTTGACCCGGAGACGGGTGTCTTGCCGTTTAGTTTCTGCCAGCGCTGGATGAGGTCCAGGGAGAGGAAGTCGTAGGCCGTGCCGGCGGCGTGGGAGAGGAGCTGGCGGAGGGTGATGGGGTTCTTGCGGGGGGTCGTGATCGGCTTTTTGGTGGTCTCGTCGAAGCCGGTGAGGATATCTTGGGAGGCGAGGGCGGGGAGATAGTGGGAGATGTCCTCGTCGAGGGTTAGGAGGCCGCGTTCGACGAGCTGGAGGGCCGCGATTGTGGTGATTATCTTGGTGGCGGAGGCGAGCCAGAGGGTTGTTGAGGGGGCTAGGGGGATGTTTTCTGAGTCGATTATTTTGGAGTAGTTAAGGCGTCCTGATTGTGTTAGTAGGGGGGATGGCAGAAGTTGGTGAGAAGGGTGTGATACCTGACTTGTCCTTGGCGTAGAGGACCACGCCTGGGAGGATGCCATCGCGAACAGTTGATGAGATCTTTTCTTCAAATGAAGACATTTTGTTTACTAAAAGTAACAGGGTAGAATGTTTCTCAAGACTTTAGGAGAGTATCAAGGTTATCATGAAAATGGATGTTCGTGGTATTGCAAAGCGTGGTTTACTATGTAGTCTAAACAACTTCATTTCACCCCGCTGAAGGGTTCCCGTCCATCTTATACTCATAATACCACATGCTTCTGGATTCGTCGCCATCGTCAAGGAATATGACACGCGTGGGTTGCTTGTAAAGAACCCGCTGCCTCGGACAGACGTTGATGTGATTCCTGACAAATTGGGCCTCGGAGATGCTTCGAGGAACTAGTCTGCACACCACCCCCGCCGTCGAATGCGGATGTCCCGCCGTCTGCCGCCCGGTGAAACCCCCCGATTATTTCCGCGCGAACGTGGTTGAGTAAGCCGGCTGCTTTTGCAGAGTGCCGTGGAGAAATCTCACTGCATGGCGTGGGCCGCACCAACTTCACCCCGGGGACCAGATAAGCCGCTTACGGAGTCGGGGCTTCTGGGCTTCAAACACTCGGGGACGAGTTTCCCCGGCCGGCCTGCCCCCTTTTGTGTCCCGTCTTACGATGGTTGTACTTGGTGAGAAGATGGTCTGGCTTCGCACTTACACGTACGCCGAACATCTTCAACCGTCGAGAGGAGAAGCCAATTCGCCCACAACGGCGACAAACAGCACCGTCAAACCCAACACTAGGCTCACACTTGAAAAGTCGTCATGTAATGCCGCATTAAGCAGACTGGCAACGACTCCCGCGGCGCCCCAAGCCGTGAGAACGCGGCCATATTCACGCGGAAATTCGGACGCGCTGGCCAGTTGCGTCTTGATCAGGCCGGGTATGTAGCTGAAGCCGACGCCATGAGCGAACAGAATAGTCGCGAGGGTAACGAACGCCAGCGTCTGGCTTGTTGAACGCCAGAGGGCAATCAGCAGAGCGCCGCGAACGGAAAACAGGACGGTGAAGGTGCGATTGGGCCCAAGACGACTGCTAACGGCGCTGGAGAAGAGTCCTCCGCTAGCGAGCGCGAGCATGGCGTAAGGAAGACCACTCGGGGACCTGTCGGAGCTCGTCGAGTTGTAATATGAAGCTGCCGGGAGAAGTGCAGAGAAGGCCGTCATCCCCGGCAAGGCGTTGAAGAAGAGCAGGACCCAGAAGAAACCCCTTTTCGAGGCCCCCGAGGACGGCTCTTTCTTGCTCGAAGCTACATCGCTGGGCAGCAGCATCACCGTGGCCGCACCAACAGTAACGAATGCTACTCCCCCGACCTTGAAGAATCCGCCCAGCTCACCGGCGTCCCGGGAGCCGAATCGAAGAAACGTGGAGACGACGAAACTCGCGGCCGCACCGGAGGAGAATCCCAGCGGACCGATGGCGCTGCGTATCAGCGGACGGTCCGGAAACGCCTGGCTGACCATGACGATGACGGCGAGGTAGGTCCATCCGACGCCGACGCCGCCGACGAAGAGCGCCGCGAGGATGCCGTGGAAGTTGAGGGAGGATAGGGAGTGTCCTGCGAGGAGCACGGCGAGGCCCCAGAGCCCGGTGCCTTTGGCGGTGGTCGAGCGGGCGCCGCTGGTCGATATCGAGGAGGCGGCTGTGGCTACTCCGGCTGCGAGGCCGAGACTTGCTGAGCCGAAGGGGGCGAAGGACCAGTGGTAAGGGACGTCTAGTAATCTAGGCAGCTCGATCTGTAGGATGCTGAGGGCGTAGGCTGTTCCGATGCTGAACATGTTGATGTAGCTCACCAGAGCAACGTGGGATTGCACCGCCATCTTTCCTGGAGGACTGGGGTTTGTGGTTGCCATGATGCGTCGAGTTCGCTGTTGAGTGTGGAGGTGTATCGGGTATGAGAGAGTGAGAACCTCAATCGTTCTCTCGGAGATTCATGGGAAAGCTGGGCTTACGTGTATGAGTCTTTATATACTGCAAGATGCCTCGACCCCGGCGACGTGAAGTCATGTTCATCGGTGCAGAGGGTTTGATCGGGTGGAAGACGTCTTCCGTCATCCCGCTTTCACATACAGATCCATATTGCTGGGACCAAATGGCGGAAAACATCCGCTTCGCCTCTGACGACATCAGCGGGAGACATCCGCCGTTCCCGCCTTATCAATCCCTCAACCCCTTCATCGGATGAGTTGTTGAATATTTATAATGAAAATCACATATTAAGATGTATTGTTTTACGAGCCAGATCCGAGCCAGATATCCGGTAGCCCAGGTTCTCGTGAATCATCATTGGCACATAGCGGAAAGTGAATATCATGCCGCTTGTGACCACGTTTATTTAGAGCCTACGCTGTATGACTGTTGAATTCCACTGCAGTAACCGATTTGCTAATGCATTGCGAGAAAAGAAATAGCGCTACATAGTAATACAAAACACTCCGTTGATGCGTCTGCAACTCCGTCAGACCACGACGTGCCATCCGCTAAAGCGCTTGAAGAAAATCTTGACTGAGAGCGTCCCTTTGTACATCGAACCCAAGCAACGTCTTCACAACACGGTAGTTGGTTTGACAATTGGGTGCCATACGCCCCTACTCGTCTTCTTCTTCCAGGTGCTATATGACCGCTGGTATTCCTGCCAAACCCACGCTCCATCTTTCACCACCGTTGTTCTGTACCAATCCTGGTAGTTCGAAACTCGCGAAGGAGGCGGCGTTATTATCTCTTCCTGACTGCAAGGTTGCCAGCCGCTGGGTGAGCCTCTGAGTGGATCAATGATATGGCGTATGCTCTGCACCCTGCCGCCGTTCCATTCTTTACCTGAGATGTATCGATCAGGCGGGCGCGGGATGTATTGACCTTTGGTGTTCGGGGCCTGAGAGAGGATACGTTGCATCCAAGTTCCATCAGTGGCCTGTTCCTATCGACTGTACTGGTCATTCAGTCTTTCATAGCTTTCACGTGGACGCGTCTGTTCTCCAAGCACCGGTTGCGGTTGCGTCTCCCTGGAATCTGGGTGGGCCCCGGGGGGTCCCGCAGGAGGCAGACGAACTTCGTCATTACCACGTGTGAACCCGCGCTGTTGCATCTGGGGTGGCATCTGCTGTTGAGGCACTTGTCCGGATGTTGCGTATGGGGACGGGTACGGCTGCTGTTGTCCCTAACGACCGTACCGGTCATTCTGCCTTTCATAGCCTTCGTGCGGACGCATTTGTCCTCGAAGCATTGCCTGCTGTTGCATGTCTCTAGGATCTGGGTAAGCCCCCGGGGGACCCGCAGGAGGCACACGAGCATCGTAACCAACAGGTGTGAATGGGCGCTGTTGCATCTGCGGCGGCATCTGCTCTCGAGGCACTGGCGCGGGTGTTCCGTATCGGGGTGGGTACGGCTGCTGTTGCGCCTGAGGGGGCATAGGCTCGGGAGCCCGCGAGACTGGTGGATAACGACCTTGCATGTGTTGATGCTGAGGGGCTTGGCCGTACATGGGAGCGCCTCTGTCATCTCTCATCGACATCTGGTGATGAGGCGGCGGCTGCTGCTGTTGCTGAGGCGGACCGGACGCCCATGGTTGCGGGGGCATGCCACCTCCTGGGGGTATCTTCTGGGCTGATGTATGCGGCGAAGCCCACGTTGCCGACGAAGGCGGCGCTGGTTGAGTTTGTTTTGGCGGGGCATGCTGCGATGACCAGGACGGTGGTTGCTGTGGCTGCGGCTGTCCCATCGAGTGACCCTGGTTCCAAACAGGTTCCCGGTTTGAAGGCGGTGGTTCTCTCCTAGAGGTCGACTGATGAGCATACTGCGGCGGCGGAGAGCCGGCATGTGCAGGAGGAGCACCATACGCAGAATAGCCCGGCTGAGGTTGGTAAGGGTCTCTTTGGGGCGGCGGTTGCGATTGGTAAGGCTGTGCTATTTGAGGCGAGTTCGTCCCGTGTGCCTGATGCGCGTCATATTGATGACGGTTATAATATTGACGGTCCATTGGGTTTGCTGCGTCTTGAGGTGATGCCATGGTGGATCTTGGGGCATTCATATGTTGGGCTTGTGGTGATGCGGTGTATGATGGCTTCAAGGGAGGCATAGCAGATGCTGACGGAGCTGCACTTCGACTGTAAGGATAAGGCTGGGGAGGTTCTCTCTCTGGCCGCAATGGTGTGGGTGCTGGCGGCTGCGCCGGTCCTCTTGGCGGCATGGCTTGGGGGGGAGGTGTAGCCGAAGAAGGCCTTCCTTGAGCTACGTCGTTGACACGCTTGGGCTGAGGGGTTGACGTAGGTGCGGCAGGAGGGGCTGGAGCATCGTCATTCAGCAATGCCATGAGGTTGGATTTCTTTGAAGGCGGTGCGCGAGCTGGAGGAGGGGCCGCAGACGGGGGAGGTTGCGACTGTTGAGGAGGAGTGCCATACGAATCCATATGGGTAGGCATTGGTCTCTGCGGAGTAGCAATGGGTCGCTGGGCAGGCGGTGTCGAAACACTAACAGGCGGCTGCGGATCTCCTAGCAAGCCACGACCACCCGGCTGAGGCATTGGCTGGCCATAGGCTTGTGGTACTGGAGTAGGTGCACCGCGAGGCGGCTCCTGTCTTGGCGCAACAGAAGGAGGCTCTGATCGTGGCAGAGGCATGCCGCGAGGCTGCTGCTGAGGGAAGGATAGAGGTTCGTAGTGATGCTGAGGCGGTGTCATGCCAGGCTCCTGCTTTAACCGCGTTCGTTCCATTGGCCGCAGGTGTTCCTTTGCTTGCGCCTCCATCTGCTGCTGCTGTTGCTGCTGCCTCTCCATTTGTTGTTGTCTTTCCATCTGCTGCCTCTCTCTTTCAATCTGTTGCGCGTGCTGCCTCTCCAGTCTCTCCAACTGTTGTCTTTCAAGCTGTTGCTGTCGCTCCATCTGTTGTTGCTGCTCGATCCTCTGAAGTTCAAGCTGCTGCTGCTGCTGCCTCTCGAGCTGTTGTTGCCTCTCAAGCTGCTGCTGCCTCTCAATTTGCTGCTGCCTCTCGATCTGCTGTTGCCTCTCACGCTCAATCTGTTCCATTCTCTGGATCTCGAGCTGTTGCTGTCTCTCGATGGCCTGCTGCTTCTCTAGTTGCTGCTGCTGCTGCTGTTGCTGCTGTTGCTGTTGCGCCGCCTGCTGTGCGGCCTGCTGCTGCCTCTCCGCATGTTGTCGATCGAGCTGGGATTCAGGCTGCACAGGTTGGATAGGTTGGGCAGCAGCCAGAGGACGTTGTTGAACAGGCTCGGCAAGAGCTGCAGATGGCTTCTGGGAAATTCTGACTGGCTGAGGGTGGGGCGGTTGAGTGGACTCCCTTTCTCTCTCTTGGAACCCAAAGGCTGGCTGCTGTGGTGCTCTGACAGGACGAGTGATGGGCGACCCTGACTGTGTGACGACTGGCTGAACAGCGGGATGTGGCGGCTGGATAGCCGTCACTGCCTGAGGAGCAGGCACCGCGGGGGATGCTTGGGCTGCAGGTGCTTGTGTTGGCTGTTGCTGCTGAGGTGGCGCTGGAGGTGGAGGTGCGGGAGTGATTGGCATTGTGAAGCGGCCAAAAGGTGGCTGAGCAGCTGGTTCAACCTTGGGCGTAATTGCTTCACTCGGCGTTTCGGCGGCGGCTGGTACTGCGGAAGCTGCAGGTGTGCCAGGTGCAGATGTTGTCGCGGGTGTAGCGGGCGGTGCGGTCGCGGGCGCGGAAGCAATGGCACGATGCGAACTTCCTGGAGTCGAGTCGTATTTTTTCCTGCCTCCAGTTGTCGGCAAGGGAGGTTCGGGCAACTTCTCTCCTTTTGCTCGCTTCGCATCTGCATCACTGGCAAATTGCTCCCAGTCGCTCTTGCCCTGGTCTCTTTGGCGGAAGAAATAATTCTTAACCATGACAGCTGTCTTGGAGCCCATGTGAGCGGCGATGGCTGGCCAGTCCGTGCCGAAAGACTTCAGCAGACCAGGGAAGTCGTTGGCCTCGGAAACACTCCAGTAGCTTGACGCCGTACTGGGAGGGCGACGTTCGGGCTGCGGCTGAGCAATGTCAAAGGTTGCCAGCGTCGGTTGAGCAGGAGGTGGTGGCGGCTCAGGTCGCAGCGACGGAGGTGCCATTACCTCGGAAATCACTGGCGTAACCGAGACAGGACGTTCCTGGACAATGAGGGGCAGCTGTTGAGCTGCCGCGAAAGGGGATTGAACGCCGGGAGAGGGCACTTCAAATTGCGATGGCAGTCGGTTTTCCACGGGAACGGGCGGAGGCGGCTGGAACTCGGAGTTCTGAACTCTGGAGTTCGACCGTGATCGCCCCTTGCCTGTGGCTGGAGTCGGTGCCGCTGCAAGACTCTGCTGGGGTTTGGCAGCTTTAAGGTCCTTATCCTTAGCCGCTCTCCTGCCCCTTTTCCTGCCGTCGGGCTTGTCAGGGTCCACCGCTTTACCACGGCGACCAGGTGTACCGGCGGGAGTGGCATTCTCGGAGTCGGTAGGCGGTTGCTCGAATCCCCATGTAGGAGCAGCAGCACGGCGAGGCCGTCGCCTCTCTCCGTTTTCACCATTCTCCTGGTTCTCTTCGCCTTCGTTCTCGGCATTCCCAAGCTCTGATACGAGGGCACTGGATCGGGTCTTACCCCTGCCCTTCTTACGGCGCTTGGGTTGCTTCTTAAGCTTGTCCTTGAGATTCAGTTCCTTCTTCATCAGGTAGTAGTACTGGATGCATGTGCCGAAGCTGCGCTTCGGTACATTTTCAGCAACCACACCCCACTGCTTTGGATTGGTGAGGTATCTCTTCTCGAAGAGATCCGCTTCTTCTGGAGTGAAGTTGTTGATGGGCGGCAGAATCTGCCAGGCCGCCACAAGCTTTTCCACGGGAGTGTATCCGGACGTGTCTTTGAAGTACTCGGCGTCTCTGTCCTCCTGAGTCCAATGCATCTCGGGTATGACAGCCTCCTTTTCGCTGCGATATTTCTCTTGCATGGCCCTTTGTTCCCTCTCCTTACGCTCCTCGTCTTCGCGCATAGATGCCTGCAGGACCCGTTCAAGATCACGCTCGCTAGCGTACCTTCTGCCGGCTCCCCTGCCTTCGGGCTTGAGTTCTGGAGGGGGAGGAATGGGGATGTGTTTTTCGGGCATTGGTAAACAGCTGATGAACGTTTCTCGACTCTTCACCGCAATCGGATCGTTAGAGACAGTAAAGTCGAGGTACTTGACGTAGTTTTCGGCGTAGTCCTTGCGCAACACTTCTTGGGCCGTAATTCTTTCCAATGAAATCTTGTCGAGTTGTTCCAGAATGAAGTTGTCAATCGCAGGGTCCGAATCAAGAGATTGCAAAAAGTCCCTGTCGCGATGCCATGGTCGACAGCCATAGTCCGGAAGACTGTCAATCGGGGGTGTTGCTGAGAACTGACGAATCTTGTCAATGAGCATGGCGTCGGTGTCTTCCGATTCGGTTGAATTATCATCGTCGTCTTCCATCTGCGACGGTGTGCTTGGCAGAGCCTTATCTCCCTCAATGGTCTCGATCGGTTCACCCGGGGGCTGGAGAAGCAGGGGCTGACCATTCGTGATCGGTTCCTTGGAGCCTTCGCGTTCAACAGTCGACTCGGCAGAGGCGTTTTTAGGGGCGCTATCATCCATCGCAATATCTTGGTCCTTGTCCTGCGATTGTGCCAGCGGAGGCAAGGGCGCAGAATGAAGAGGCGCCGGTTCGTCTATGTCCATCTCTTCGGTTTTCGGTTGTGGTTCAATAACAGTAGGTGCCGCCACAGGTTCATCAACCATCTCGGCATCGGCTTCAGGAGCCTGCTCGACTGGCTTTTCAGATGGCTTCTCCACGGGTCTTTCAACATGTTTTTCGACAGGCTCCTCGACAACCTCTTCCGACGGCTCTGTTTCAGGTTCCTCTGCTGGCTTTTCAATGGGCTTTTCAACTTGCGTCTGAACAGGAGCTTCGACAGGCTTAACAGACTCGACAGGCTTAACAGACTCGACAGGCTGAACAGACTCGACAGGCTGAACAGGCTCGACAGGCTTAATAGGCTCGACAGGTTTGTCTTCGTGAGCCTGCTTCTCAACAGAGTTCTCGCGAAACAGTTTCTCTTCGGGCTGTTGAGTTTCCTCGAGTTCAGGCTTCTCTTCGGGCGCCATCAGCGGTTCGGGAGCAGCCGCAAGCACTGGCTCTGGAGTCTTCTTCGGCGTAGGTTCTGCCACGTTATCCTTGGGCGATGATTTGGTCTGCACGACAGGGCTCGGTACTCTGGGGGTCGTGTCACGCTGTTCGCGAATGGGTGACTTGACTGGCGTGGGCTCTCTGGGCGGCTCGACCACCTCCGGAATTGGCCCAATCATGTCTACTAAACCTGGTGACTCCGTGAGGAACACCATTGTCTCGTGTGTAAAAGCGGCGAGTTGAGCTGCAATATGGTCTGGCGTCTTGTCGGCGGCCTGCTGCAGCTTCTGCAACTCTGCCTCTTCCTTGGCGATCTCATTGGCGAAGTACTCTCCATAGTCCTCATCGTCGTCGGATTCAGATGTCTGCTCCGACACAGGTGCCGACGGTTCTTGTGACGGCAAAACAAAGCGGACTTTTGGTACAGACATCCGACTTTTCTTGACGGGCTTGGGTGGCTGTTCCTTTTTCTCGACCAAGCCATCTTCGGTAGCATGTCTGTCAGAAAAGCTGGGATGCTCGTCGCCTCGCGAGGAGGGTCGGTAGTCCTCATGTCCGTGCGCGTCGGTCCCTGTCATAACAGTGTCCCTTGAAACATCCAGATGCTCTGCATCCCGATCCATCGACGCTCTGGCCGAGTAACTGTCCCTCTCGGATTTGATGATGATTTCGCCAGGCTCAGGAAGGTTCAAGGATTTGACCGATCCTTCTGTGGTTGACGCATGAGAATCAGCTTTTGCATCGCTACTGCGAGGACGTCTCTCATATTCGGTCTGGTCTGCGGGTACGCTCTCGTGTCTGAATGGGGCCGGTCGATTCTGCTGGGCGAAGCTTTGTGATCGCATCATCTTGGGGGACTCGGGAATTTTCTTGCCCGCCAACGCAGGATTGATCCATTGTTTACTGGACGGCCTTTGCTGTTTCTGCTGCTGAGCTCGAGGACCCGAGGGAATGGGGGGGCTACCCTCAGGGAGACCCAATTTCGCCGGACCTGTGGGCGGTGCTGGAAAGTCGCTGCCACCGCCGTGGCCTGCAGAGACGGGCCGTTCGGAGTTGAATGCTCTTGGGGCTGTAGGTGGTAATTTGCCGGTGCCGCCGATAATTGGCGATCCGTCAGCAGCGCCCGTGTTTCTGCTCGGAACTGTGCCAAATGCTGGTGCTGACGGTGCTAATGGTGGCGGAGAAATGTCCTTGGTGTGTGGTGAGGGCGCCTGTGAAGATGCGCCACGATCTCGGTCTCGGTCGACTTTGGGCCTTAGCAGCTCGCGATCACGGGGATCGCGGTCGTCGCGGGGGTCTCTGCGAGCGTCGGGGTCGATCCATCGGTCGCCTCGGTCACGGTCGTCTCGGTCGCGACCCCATCGCCCTTCCTGAGAGCGGCTGCGGGGACCGAAGCGGTCGCGGTCTCGGTCGTCGTAGAATCCTCCTCGTCCCCTGCCTCTATCACCCCATCCTCCGCGGCCTCGATCTCTGCCACCTCTGAAACCGCCGCGGGTCATGAAAGGAGGGTCGGAATTAGATGAACCTGCTGAAGGCGGACCGCCATCTCTTGAGCCTCGTCGGGATCTCTCGGCGTCGACACCAAGCGGGGGGTCTCTGTCGCGGAAATCTCTTTGAGGCGGCGAACGGCCTCGGCCTGGGGAGCGCGGTCTTCCTCGGTAGCCTTCCCTATCTCTCCAATCCCTGTCGCGTTCTCGTTCGCGACTTCTCTCGTCCCTGTAGGGTCCATCGCGTCGGTCCCTAAAATCGATATCGCGGTCTCGTCCGCGATCTCTGCTGCCGTCGCGGGACCATCCACGGCCGCGTCCTCTACCTCTACCTCTGCTAAATTCACCGGCGTAGCCACCACCTCTAGGGCCGCTTGGGGGATCTAGTAAGGCTTTAGGACCACGTGGTGGGTCGCGGGGTAGGTTGTCGCGGAAAGAATCTCTGTTGTTTTGGAATGCCGAAGTGTTGGAGCGGGCCTCGGCGGAAGAGCGACGACGGTCGCCATCGCTGTACTGCGAGGCGCGTTCGTAGCGATCGGGCGAACGGTCGCGAGGCGATCTCGACCGACGGTCCCCGTCATACCTCGAGGAGTATCTCGAAGTCCTGTAGAGATCGTGATCAGCATTAAAGGGCCGGTTGAAATTACGCCTCGCATCGGGATGACGCCTCGCGTGGTGGTCAAAGGGCGGTCGCATGTGGACGCCTAGTAATTCTCTCCCGCTACAACACCGGCTCGTGAGGAAGAGGACATTCAGTGTGGGCGGATGGAGCGTGGGCAAAAAGGCAGACAGATGCGTTGAGGTTGTTTGTCTCGACTCACATGGCGCTAGGCTGGGCTGTCGCCCTCAAAGTTGGCTATGGAAAAGGTCCAATACCATATGTGTAAGGATTGGGACGTGGAACCACAGAACCTTGGTAGTCGTGGGTCGTGGAAGACTTTTGGAGTGGACGGGTTCCAACCTCGGATAAGCGTCTGTCGGTCAGTCTTCGCTGTTCAGGAGGTAAGGTACAGAGTAGCGGGAGCGGACACGGCGGGGAGTGGGTGCATCCGGCGGCGGGTCGAAGTTTGTGGGTGGCTAGATAGATTATGGATAGACGAGCATCGAAGGAGAATGTTCTTGGTCGATAGCACTGCGGAATCGCGACTGTCCTGTCAAGCTGGAAGGCGGGCGACGATGCGACAAACTTTCGGGGGAGCAATCGTGTGATGTTGAAGGTTTGAAGACGGCACCCCGGCCACGTTCAGCCTGCGAAATACGGTTCGCGTGCAGTGGCGCTTAATTGGTAGGTACTTCGTACTTGGAATTGGATCTCAAATCCGCCGGGCACTGGTTGGGGCTGCGAGGCGGCAGGCCAGCTTTCTGACGCCGTAGACGCTAGCCCGCATTAGGATGCTAGCGGGACCCCCGGCAGTTCTTGAGGCCCTGTCCGAACAGGTACGTATCCTTGACGCCTTACCTTACATAACAACCTACTCGAGGTGGATGCCAAGGTGCCTGGGATCCGACGGGTGCGTGTGGTGGATGGGCCCTCACACTGCACCCTGACGCCGTGGCCTGTCGCTGCGGGCGACTCCACCTCTCGGTCAAAATTCTTTGCAGAGTGGATCCCGGCCGATTTTTGGACATCACGGCGTGGAGTCACAGTCTCTCTCCGCCTGCCCTGCGGAATTTGATGGACCCATGTGGTATGTTTTGTGAGGATGGACATTTTCACAAGGCGGCTTTTCTCAATCATATTTGGTGCATCCTGATTGAGTCTCGGTTGAACTGAGACTGAGACAGGGTTTTGTCTGATTCTATCGTACAATTCTCCGCTAATTCTTGTATCCGTACCTTACCTACCTGCCTTACCCGCAATTCCAGGTCGCCACTCACTGGTATGTTCCCGTCTGTCTACCTCGTGTAGTTTGTGAGACAGCAATTTCATCCTCAAAACGCACTTCTACCAACATCATTGTATTCAGGCAGTGGCTGATAAAACAGACAATATGGCGTCTCAAGAAAACCCCAACGCACCTCCCGCCGCAGCAACTGATGCGGTTTTGGTCGTGTCTGAGGAGATGCCCGAGGGTACTCAGAAGGTGGAGGAGCTGGACTTTGACAACATCAAGGGACCCATCACCGCCGAGAACCTCTTCGATGGCATGAAGTACATGGGCTTCCAGGCCTCGTCTCTTGGCGAGTCCATCCGGATCATCAACGACATGGTAGGCTATCACGCCGTCCCGTTGTGATGCGACCCAGCTGACGTGGGCGAAAGAGGGCATGGCGCGATCCCGAAACAGGGGACAATACCACCATCTTTCTCGGCTACACATCAAACATGATATCTTCTGGCATGAGAGGCATCTTCAGGTGGCTCGTCAAGCACAAGCATGTGTCTGCCATCGTGACAACAGCTGGAGGTGTCGAGGAGGACTTCATCAAGTGCCTGGGTGACACATACATGTCCTCCTTCAGCGCACCGGGCGCCGACCTGCGCAAGAAGGGCCAGAACAGAATCGGCAACCTCGTCGTCCCCAACTCAAATTACCGCGAATTCGAAGACTGGGTCGTTCCCATCTTCGACGCCATGCTCGAGGAGCAGGAGGCCAGCAAGGGCACTGACGATGAGATCAACTGGACCCCTTCCAAGATGATCCACCGTCTGGGCAAGGAGATTAACGATGAGCGATCTGTTTACTACTGGGCGTGGAAGAACGATATCCCCGTCTTCTGCCCGGCGCTTACGGACGGTAGTTTGGGTGACATGCTGTACTTCCACACCTTCAAGGCCTCGCCGAGGCAGCTCAAGTGCGACATTGTCGAGGACATTCGTCGCATCAACACCATCTCCGTCCGCGCGAAGCGCGCCGGCATGATCATCTTGGGCGGTGGTGTAGTCAAGCACCACATCGCAAACGCATGCCTGATGCGCAACGGCGCCGAGTCGGCCGTGTACATCAACACAGGCCAAGAATTCGACGGAAGCGATGCTGGCGCCCGTCCGGACGAGGCCGTTTCCTGGGGCAAGATCAAGGTCAATGCCGATGCTGTCAAGGTAATTCATTGTACCAGATTAGCTTGGATGATGACGATGCTGACGTTTACTCCCAGGTCTATGCGGATGCCACTCTGGTGTTCCCATTCATCGTCGCAAACACATTTGCCAAGGACCGTACATAGAAAGAACAAGTCAATACATCATTTTGAGACTTTCTGTCGTTTCATTCTGCTGGCTTTGTTTGAAATGACTGCCCCTAGTACAAGTGGCTGACTGTCCAAGACTAAGTAAGTCAAAGAATCGCGGAGGGGTACATGTATCGTGTCTTTGTTCCTCGCACATGATGCCCAAGTTCCCAGTCACATTACGCGCGACCGACTGTCTTCTTCGTCGTCGTCATCGAAATCTTGTCATTTTCATCCTCAGCTTCCACATCCTCATCTTCGGCTCCAGCAGCGTCGGCCTCGGATTCACTGGGTGAGTGACACTTCGCGTCGTCGCAAAGGATCCCATCACCACAATAGCAGATGCACAGAGTACCGCATTTGCAGCAACAAACTTTGCATTCGCCGTGGCAAACCTTGCATCCGCCGCAACAGCATGTATCAGGCTGGCCAGGAGGGCCAGGAGCGTAGCTAGTCAAAGGGGCGGAATCGGAATGAGCAGTATTGCTGGAGCGGCCTGTTCTTCGCAGGTGTCAGCTCACGCGCGAGAAGATACGAGGGGGGACAATACTCTTGATTATACTTCGTGGGTTGCGATTCATCGCTTTCGCCTCGTTCCGCTTCCGCTTCCGAAGCCTCCGACGCAGTTATGGTAGCTTGTGAGTCGTAAAAGTCGTCTATTGATAACGGTTCATGGGGTGTGCTGTGATGCCTAGACTCACTCACTTCTGAGGTGTTAGTCTTCCAGTACCTTAGGATGACGTTCGCCGCAGGAGTTTGGACTTGCCGGTCTCAGCCTGTGTAGATTTCTTGTGGCGCTTGTACATATCAACCGAGTCTTCGCTGCTGATGAACCGATGAACCAATTAGTAGTCTCTGATAATGGTAGATATGCGGCAAGGAACTTTACGCTTTTCGTTTTGGTTGAGAGTTTGCCAGTTGCATCAATATATCAGCTCCCTTAATCACATCTTGATTCTCTGATGCGGCCACCTTTTTGGAGCCTGCGTGTTTCTTGTTCATCGAGGGCGATTCGTTTTGTGAAGCCGGACTTCCCTGCTGAAGCATCTTGCGGTGGTGTCGTGAAAATTCCGGAAAATGAACACCGACAGAAGAACTCTTGAGCTGAAGTACGCGCAGTCAGTTTTCATACAGGGCTAGCGAAAGCCCTAGAACTCTTATATACGGCCATAAAGCAGACATGAACCAGAGTAATTAGAAAGCTTAAGATCACAAGGTCTTCGATTAACACCAGGCTTCAGTGTTTTAAGCCATGAGGGTGACGAGTTGAGGCTCGCGATGGTTTGTGTTAGTCCCCACTCGGCCGAGTCGGACTTCAAGGTGTGGGATAGTGTGAGCTGCGACCCAGGTGCAGGAGATCGTAGTTGCATTCCACGGTTCCACATCAAACTTGCATCGAGAACTAAGGTTATCGCCTTCCGCTTAAGCACCATTCCCGATATATTAAGTCGGAGTCGATCCGAATGGCTGAATGACATAGGTAGCTGACCCTGATGCTTCGTGGAAGTCGGGAGAAGTTACCTTATGACGAATGCCACGTGACCTTCCATTATCGATAAGCTCAGTAGCGCGACTCGTCGAATTCCAGAAGTCTCGAGCTCGCAGCTGCACCCACCTGGGTTAATCTTGACACAACTTCCTTCATATCAGCCGCACTCGACTTTTATCACGCTCAAATTCGAAAAGCGCAACTAGGAGGAGCGTCGTCGCGACCGGCCAAGATGTCGTCAATCTACAATCTCGAGCCGCAGCCGACGGCATCGGCCATTATGCATACGACATTGGGCGACATCTCGGTTGAACTTTTCGCAAAGCAAACGCCACTCACCTGCCGCAACTTTCTGCAGCTCGCCCTCGATGGCTACTACGACAACACGATTTTTCACAGGCTCGTCCCGGGGTTCATCCTGCAGGGAGGCGATCCGACCGGTACTGGCAACGGAGGAGAGTCGATTTATGATGGAGGCGCTTTCAGCGGCGAGCTGGATCCCTGGCCAATGGACGAGCGACGAGGACACAACGCCGGTCCCACGGGTGTCGGATTCAAGGACGAGTTCCATTCGCGATTGAAGTGGAACCGGCGCGGGCAGCTGGGAATGGCGAACGAGAGCAAACCCGATACCAATGGCAGCCAGTTCTTCTTCACTCTCGACAAGGCCGAGGAGCTCAACAACAAGAACACGCTGTTCGGGCGAGTCGCGGGCGACACGATTTACAACCTGGCGAAAATGGGCGAGGCCGAAGTCACTCCAGGCACGGACCGACCGATGTACGCCGTCAAGATTACGAGCATTGAGATTCTCGTCAACCCGTTTGAGGATATGGTGAAGAGATCAAGAGTCGCGACGCAGGCGCCAAAGACGGTGGTCGTCGAGAGGAAAAAGAAGAGGAAGGGAGGCAAGAAACTGCTCAGCTTCGGCGACGAGGAGGGCGACGCGGAGGAGGTTCCGGTGCTGAAGAAGACCAAGTTCGATACGCGGATCGTAATGGACGTGGACGAGGAGGAACCCGTGGAGAAGAAGCCGAAGACGAAGAAGGCCAAGATCAAGGAGAACAAGATGGAATCGGTGACCCCTCCTGCGGCAGACGAGCCCAAGCCCACTGAGGAAAGGCGGGCGACGCCGCCGAACGGATCCTTGTCGCCGGCGAGGAAGAGCGACATTCCAATTCGGATCCCAGACTCTCCGTCCCCCGAACCCGTGGAGCGGAAGCCGAAGTCTGCTCTGGAGAAGACGAACGAGGAGATCGCGGCGCTCAAGGCGTCGATGAAGCGGAGCATTCAGCCCGAGCCGACGCAAGAAATCAAGAAATCGGCTCTCGAGAGCATGATCCCAGAAACATCGATTCGAGGGCGGAAGAGGAGGGCCGGTGGAAACACGAGCGCCCGCGAGGAGCAGACAGCTCTCGACTTCATGAAAGCGTTCAAGTCGAAGCTGGAGCGAGCTCCGGAGGAAAAGTCGGGTGGGCCCGTATCTGCCGATCAAGAGGAAAGGGACGAGAATAAACAAGGCACGGGAGAGGAGGCGGAACTTTGTGATTTGCACTTCATCGCCGATTGCCAGAGCTGCCGGGCGTGGGACCAGGCTGGAAAGGAAGATAGCGACGATGAGGGATGGATGTCTCATGCACTCAGTTTCAAGGCAGATAAGCTGGGCAAGGACCTCAGCTACCGCAAGAAGGCCGAGGAAGAGCTGGTTGTGATAGATCCCCGGGAAAAGGCGCGGACGCTCCAGGAGGACAGGAAGGCATCGCGAGAGGCCCGGAGCGGAAACTCCGGGCGGGAATGGGATCAGGCACGGAATGCAAAGATGGCGAGAGCTTCGGCTCTGGCGGGCAGAGGAGCAAGGTAGAGACCGGGCCAAACGACATGGGTGTGATGCGACTCTGTCGAGTTGCGAGCCGCAACAAACCAATGATACCCCTGGAAAGCGAAGTTGACGGTTTTGAGAGTTCAGGGACGCGTTAGTCATTCAATTGGGGGATCCGTGATGCTATTCAGACAATAATTGAATTGGGGCCGTGCTGCGGGAGCTGAGATCGAAGAATAAGCTAGGAATCGGGGGAAAATGACGTTGCCAGACCAAGCTCCCCGCCAGGCCCCACAAATGTCATCGCGATGGCCTCAGAAGGAGACTTTCCCTGGACTTCCTGGGACATCCTGAGATGGGGTGTCACCACGACAAAACGGCAGTTCGGCCGAGTCCAGACCCCCGATTTGGGGCATTTGTGGTGGAAACACAGCTGGTGCCAGCCTGTGGCATGGGTCTCAACTCTGTGGACAGCCATGCTGGCAGCTGGAGGCTCTTTTTGCATCGGATCTTGGCTCATGCCAACCGCTCATGCATGGTGGATGGGACAGTGCCTTAAACAGCTTGAGAAATGATAGCGGGGTGATCAATACTCCGGTATTCGGTCTATATCATTATCAACACGTGATATTTCCTCGGTGAGAAAGTTGAAACAACACAATTGATTGGTCCGGACGATCTGTCCCGTGTCCAAGGGACCTCATCCTGACCAACTCGAGGGCCCTGAATGCCCACGGTGCACTTTGGGAAGGGGGGGTGACGGGGCTCTCTTCTCAAGGGTCCCCACCAAGGGAAACTGATTAACTCAGCCTTGAGCATCGTCGGTGTTGATAACCAGAGCTTCGTCCACCTTCAGATGTTCAGACGGCATGTGTTGAACTCCAAACCAGTCCTCTTTTGTGTGTGGTATTTCAGACTGCAAAACATCTTTTTTTTTCTGCCCCTCTTACTCTTGCATGGTCACCAAGCTGTCGTGTGTCTTAATTGTTAGGCACTGGCACGAACCAAAACAATTATTTTTTACCTTCTCTACTCTTTGACTTTGTAAGACACCTGCATAACAGCCCGTGTTGTGTCTCTCCCCCACCGAAAAAGAGGGTAGCAAGAAAAAAAAAGACAGAAGACGCGCTACGCCTGCAGATCTGCAGAACCACCACCACCAGCACCAGCACCAGGCACCTTGGCTGACTGACGCCCGACACAACGCCTTACCTCTCCTCACCGTCACCGAGACCTTACCTAAGGCAAAAGGTCTCATACCTGTATCCATCAAGTCTTACCCATACTTCCGTCACCTCTCCGCCAAAAAGAGCGGACCGCTCATTCAGAGCTTTCGCACCGCACCGTCCTCCGACCATCGAGACAATCTTATCCTTGCGCCGAAACTGACGCACGCCATATCGCAACAAGGCCCCTTTGCCCACCCATAGTTCGAATTATTGTCGCCCGTTTCTCCCCAACAATAGACCTCCTTTGCGAAAGGCCTTTACAGCCTGCCCACGATTGACTCAGGCTCTGATTTACCACGCCTTTGAAGCCCGTGAAGTACGCCCAATCGACGACAACATATTTAGAGAGCAAAGCGCCGTGCTCACCCACCGCTTCCTGAAAACCACCGCGCCCTCCCGACGACCACGACGACAAAACGACGCAGCGCCCCATCCTTCGTTTCCCGCCAGACCCGGTGCTACGCATGCGACAAGCGCCTTCCCGCTGCTACTCCTGCACCATCCCGACCGATCCATCTGACCTTGGTCCTGCATTCGATAGCCCTCAGGAGACGGTTTGCTCTTCACTCGACAAGGCTGCCAGGTAACCTGCAGCCTAAAATTTATACCCAACAACCCTCGCCTCGCCTCGCCTGCAGCCAACGCATCAAACGAGCCCCGTTGAGAAGGACCCCGCAAGCTATCACGCCTTCACCCCCCCCCGAGGCTCTGCATTTTTCGGCGACTTGGCCGGCTCTGGACGGCCATCGCCCCTTCCACTTGCGAAAGGCGAATGTACACGCCCATGTCTTCGAACCCCCGAAAGCGCCCAGCCCCAGGAACATCACCAGTACCGACCATGCCGATGCCAGCAGTGCAGCCGCCCTTTCCCAGCCCGCCGGGCCCGGGCGACCAGTTTTTGCGATGGGCAGGAGCCGATGGGACCGGTGTTGTCGATGCAGCCGCGCCCCCGGCGTTGAACTCGTATGGCATTGTCCCCGGTCAACAACAGCAGTTCGTGCAGCCCACGCCCAGCCCTAACAATGCTCTCGCCCGGAGACAAATCAACAGGGCGCTCGTGCCTACCGCCGGCAGGCCGAATTACGATTCTACAACCGATCCTTGGTCCTTCGTCGGTGACGACGGTGCACTCCTGTCACAACCGCAACAACAGACGAACGGCAACATGAACAACACCGATAACATTGAGGTGTTGGAAGAGATGGCCCGCAAGGCCATGACCCAGGCGCAGCAGAAGCGGAAACAGATCCCCCCTTTCGTCCAGAAACTGAGCAGGTCAGCAAGATTCGTGCCTCTCTCCAGTAATTCGGACGCGATGCTGGAGGGAAAATTTCTCCTTACTTAATCGCTGACATCTGTGTAGCTTTCTGGACGATGACAAGAATCGCGACCTGATTAGGTGGTCAGAGAAGGGCGACTCGTTCATCGTCCTCGACGAGGATGAGTTTGCGAAGAAGTTGATTCCCGATTTGTTCAAGCACAACAACTACGCCTCATTTGTGCGACAGCTGAACATGTACGGCTTCCACAAGCGCGTCGGCCTGTCGGACAATTCGATGCGCGCAAGTGAGCGGAAGAACAAGAGCCCCAGCGAATACTCCAACCCATTCTTCCGTCGCGGTCACCCGAACCTGCTCTGGCTCATCAACAAGCCCAAGAGCGGCAACAAGGGGAAGAAGGGTGGCAAGAACGCCGAGGTTGAGGGCGACAGCGAGGAGGACGGACTCGTCGAGGATGGTGTTGCACAAGGACTTGGTGCCACCAGCGCTCCCGCCGGCAGAGCCCTCCCGCCTTCAGGAGACATGCCCATTCAGAAGAAGGAGATGGCCCTGATCAGAGAGGAGCTGGCCAAACTCCGCGAGCAACAGAGGTTGATAATGACGGCCATCCAACGCATCCAGCAAGACAACTCCGCTCTGTACAACCAGGCTGTTGTTTTCCAGAGCCAACACGACAGGCATCAAAACTCCATCAACGCCATCTTGAACTTCCTCGCCAACGTGTTCAGAAAGACCCTCGAGGACCAGGCCGGAGCTCAGAGCGTCAACGACCTTCTGGCGAGCATCATCCCCAACGGCGGCAGCAACAACAGTTCCGTGCCTCAAGGCAGTGTGGTGGACCTGGGCGATTACGTCCAGTCGCAGTCAGGTGTCGCAAACATGAACCTTGCTAAACGCAGACAGGCGCTGCCTCCGATCCCCAACGGACGTGCCAACACTGTTTCCCCTTCCCCGGCATCGAGTGCAGCTACGCCTCAGCCCTACAACGGGCGTGAGATGGGCACGGTCACGGAACTCTTCGACACAACCCCTGGAGAGCGCACTTCTTCTCCAAGCAACTATCTGGCCCAGGAGCTCGAGACCAACCCCCACGAGAGCATGATGAGAATCATCCACGACACCAACGCCAATAGCTCTTCGGGTATTGACCTTCCCCAGGTTGTCAACAACACGCCTGCAACCATGAGCCAGGACCAGCGGAATAAGATGCTGAACATCATGGCTGGCCGAACGGCAACACCCGGTTCAAATCGTACCCCGTCAACAAAACCTTCCGTCTCAGCGTCGCCGCATCCTCCGGCTCCATCCGTGTCTCCCGCCCCTGACGCCCCTACCATGCCCACAACATCAGGTCTTTCGCTGTCGCCCATCATTGGTTCCGCCGAGCCTCCGCCTTCTCTGCAACAGATCAACTTCAACTCGGCTGATCTGGCTGCACTCCAGCGCATGCAGGAAGAACAGGCCGCCAAGCTCGATCATCTCTCAAGCATGCTGGGACCTTTGAGCCCCTCCGGTCATATTCCTGGTATTGACGAGAATGGCAACGTGAACCAGAATGGCGGTTACTTCGGCAATGACCTTGACATTGATCAATTCCTCAACGCCGATGCCTACCACGGCGAAGATACTTACAACGGTGTCAACTTTGGTGGCGACGGGAACGACTTTAACTTCAGTCTGGACGGCGCCACCCCCACCGCTGGCGTTGCCGGTGTTAACGGCACCGCCATCAACACACCGTCGAGCTCAAGTGGAACCGAGGAGATTCCGCGAGACGGCTTTGAGACATACAACGGCAGTCCAGACCGTGGTATCAAGCGGCGTCGTGTGGACTGAGCGATGATGTCTGGGTTTATCGCCCTTTTACGAACTTTTCTTTTCCAACGGATATCGGCGGGAGTGTGCGGTTTGCTCAATGACAAAACGGCGGGAGGTCTCTACTTTGCAGGCACTTTATGGGAGGCGGGTTTCTATTGCTTTGGAGACAGTGATATCCAAAATTGTTTTCTTTTATTCTTCATTCCCTTCTGGATCAAAGCAGAGAAGGGATGGGACGCGTCTGCATCTGGGAGAGAGGGAGGGTTGTCGATGGATCAGTTGCATTCGCTCAAGAGCGCGTTTGCCTCGGGGTCGTGAAGAATGCTGCTTTTTCCTTGTTACTACGACGGGGCAAATGGGCGAAAACTTCCAAACACCAAAAAACGTAGATTAGACTTGCTGCCTTCGAGCAGGAGCTCTTGAATGCCAACCTTGATGAACGTATTCTGATGTGTTTTTCGTGTTCGTACTCGGTGACTCTCGGCCTGTCCCGCGATCGAGCTCTGGAGCCCTGATGGCCGGGTCGGTCTCCAACTCGAAGCCGTGTTTGATGTTGGAGCTGGGCCGATTGATCGCCGATGCGCAAAATAGACTGGCGACCTGAAACTATTCCAATATACCCGGCGCGCAGGAAACGCCAAGACGTCAATTCTCCAAATCGATGTTTTCAACCTCCAAGTGTTTTGACCACTTCATTTTTCCTTTTTGCCATAACCCGCTCCGGCTTTGCTGCTCAGAGCTGAGCTGCATGACGACGAGGTTCGTTCTCATCCAGACCTCGCCCTCGGTGGCACTCTCCCGCATCTGTCCTGCAACGACTTTAACCTCGAATTCTTCGCGGTAAGGGCCGAGATAGACGAAGGGTCTTGGTGACGCGACATGTCTGGATGTCTTGCATGTCGAGAGCGGTGCAGTCTGCTGTTGCTGAGCCGGTAGATGGGTAGCCGGCCATCGCCATGTCGAGAGACCGCAATTCGACGTCGAACTTGAACGGTTGGGCGTGAGACGATGAGGCGGCCCGGTTTAACAAAGCAGAAGGCGGCCCTCCTCTTTACTCTTCGAAAAATCCCTTCTAGGTTCAAAAACAAATCTGAGCATCGTCAGCAACGAGTAGTCGGAAGGCGAACGGGCAGACGTACGGGTATCATAATAGCCAAATAGTCGAGGTATGACAACCCTCGTGTTAAACCTCCGCGATGGCAGCAGCTGACTTCCTCCCTTTCCCAGCGCGGGCATCAGACCAAAAACGGGGAACCGGCTTACCCGGCAAGCGGATTAGCATGCACCGTAATCCTCTCGATCCTGACGGGCTCCTTGGGCCTGTTCTTCCTGTCGACCTCGACGGCCTCGATCCTGGCGAGCGTGACGGTGCTGTCGTCGCCGATGAGGCGCCCGAAGACGGTGTTGAGGCCGTCGAGGTGGGGCGCCTTGTCGAAGAGGATAAAAAATTGGGAGCCGTTGGTGCCGGGGCCCTTGTTGGCCATGGAGACGACGCCGCGGGAGGCGTGCTTGAGGGCCGGGCGGATCTCGTCCTCGAAGGGGCCGCCCCAGATGGAGCGGCCGCCCTTGGGGTTCTCGGGGGTCGGGTTCGCGGGGCCGCCGGTCTGGGCCATGAATTTCGGGATGAGGCGGTGGAAGGGGGATGCGTCGTAGTAGTTTGAGGCGCAGAGGGCGAGGAAGTTCTGGAGGGAGGTGGGTTGTTAGTTATCGTTGGTCAAGGGCAGGGGGAGGGGGACTTGCCTCTGCTGTTTTGGGGACGCTTTCGCAGAAGACTTCGATCTTCAGGTCGCCTAGGTTTGTGTGTAGCGTGACCGACATCTTGGGCGTTGCGTTGTCAGGGTTCTTGGGTTTGGGGTGGTGGTTGTGGTGTAAGGAGAGTACTTGGAGAGAAGGAAATCAACGAAGGTCATCGAAGGAAGCTTGGAGCTTCCATTTGCGAGGTTGATGCCATTGGGCCGCTGTTCTTCGGGCGGGTCCCTGCTGGGGAAATCGGGGCAGCGGTCGCCGAGTGCCGATCTGATGGTGGGTCCAGCTGTGCCGAACTGGCACCCAGCTCCGGACGTCTTTCGGCCGGGATACATCTCTATCCCCTATTTGTTACCTTACTCTCATCAGTGGCGTTTCAAGCGTCGAAGAGCCGAAGAGATGAATCGGAAAACGAGACAAGGGCGCCTTCCCTCTTTGCAGCATCAGCAACAGCAGCTCGCTAGCACGAGTTTACCAATGACGACGGCCTCAGGATGAGAACTTCGACAAAGCCGCCCACTCACGACGTAGTTGTGTCGAGTGCGGCGAATGTCAAATATGTCTAGTTTCACCCACCGGCGGGCGTGATGTGGGATACCGCGTTCTGAGCTCGCTTCAGAAGACCACGGCCGGAAGCAGAACCGAACTCATCAATCAACGACAGACACTGGCGAGAACCAGACCAGAATTTCGATCTCAATGTTCCACGCGAGTTATGTTAAGCTTGACTTCCCCGCGGCCTGTTTCTCCATGTCCCTCGCGTGCATCGTCCGGAGAAGGGACTCCCTCGTCTTGTCAGCTGTACAGGGCTCGAGCCTGGGTCCACGCGACTGCAGTATCTGATCCAGAAACCATCTGCCTCTTATTTGCAGCGGGATCAGATCTATCGGCCTTTACATGGAGTGGCGACTCGGGCACCTCCTGTGTGTGCGTATATATATATGTTTGACTGACACCTGGTGCTTAACCTCCCCGTCGGTAAACGTGTCTCTATCGGGCATCTTTAACGCCTTCTTTCAAACAATCGATTTCCACAAGAAACAACCACATGGAAAGGTTGACTCCCCAGAGGAACAATGCAAGACCAAGGTTCTGACAAAAGTCTCGGGGACACGGCCCCGCCCCGAGTCATAGCCCACCTCGACCGGCCAGTGTGGAAACTCGAGCCGGGAGCAGCACCAACATCGGAGCTTCGAACCAACCTTCTAGACTGGGCAATGTCCGAGAGACCAACGCATCTACTCGAGTTACAACGTATTCGGGAAACCCCGGGGAGCCCGCCCGGAGACGGTCGCCTACCTACCTTCCGTCTGATCCTGCAGACTCTCCCCTCCGTTAGGCCATTGCGTTCAAAGTCGGGCCCCCGCGGCAGCACCGTCCGTCAGTTGGGCCTCGACCCTCCTTGTCGAGCACACTGCGCCGTATGGGACGATGACGATCATCTATGCGGCTCAAAGCTTGCTGAAGGGACGGGCCGGACGTGCATGGCGCATATAGAAAGCAAGATGCCGCCTGTTCGCGACATGCGGGACAACGGGCTATGCGTGCTGATTCTTCGCACGCTTCCACACAGCAGTGTCGCCATTCCAGCATGCCCTTTTTCGATTATGTGCGAGACACGCTCGCGTGGCAGTTCGTCCGCCTAGCGACGGGAGGAAAACTGCCAGAGTTCCAACACTTTGATGAACGACATCCCCTTATCAAGCAGAGATACGCCAACGGCGGCGCGTCGCGGAGGCCAGGACGGGAGCAAGAGATTTCGGAGTCCAAGGATGCGTATGTGAATAGGCTTCCGGCTCTCAAACGACATCAATCGGAGAACAGGGCGAGGCCGACGAGAGATCCGTACGTGCGAGGACACTCGTTCGACGATGTGGAGCCGAGGCTACCGAATAGTCACTGGTCTAACGAGACGGTCGACATGTCGGAATTGGAGAAGTATACTTCTCATTCCACCTCGAACTTACATGGTTTGCACCTGGTTCACTTCCTCCCAGATGATCCCGAGGTATGTTGATGACCACTGTAAAACTTGCACTCTGACCGTACTTACAAAACGTAGGATCCGAAAAACTGGTGCAGCCTCAAAAAGACCATTGTCAGCATTCAAATATGTCTGCTTATTGCCTGCACCTATGCCGGAGCCTCGATTTACACAGTCGGGTTGCACGGAGTGAGAGAGCAGTTCGGTGTCACCGAAGATGTAGCGCTTTTGGGATTGACAACCTACGTAATTGGATACGGAGTCGGACCAGTGAGTAAGACTGGACTTTCACACATCTACTGGCTAATAAGAACCAGATGGTCTGGAGTCCACTCGCCGAAGTCCCCCAAATCGGCCGCAATCCCCTATACATCCTGTCACTCATCGTCTTCATCGTGGTACAAGTGCCCATAGCCCTGGCCACCAACATCGGCATGCTCTTAGCCTTCCGCTTCATGGCCGGCTTCTTCGGCGCCCCGGTTCTGGGTACGGGAGGCGGCATCCTAACTGATATGTACGCGTCGAGGAAGCACACGTACGCCATGGGCCTCTGGGCGCTCATCGGCATCGGGGGCCCGACGGTGGGCCCGATCATCGGCGGTTTCGCTGTTGAGGCCGAGGGCTGGAAGTGGACGGCTTGGATCACGGCCTGGGCGGGCACCACGACGCTGGCGTTGATGATCTTCTTCCTCCCTGAGACGAGTGCCGACAACATCCTGTACCGGCGGTCGCTTCGACTTCGTAGGGCGACGGGCGACAGACGGTATATCTGCGAGGCCGAGATCAAGGCGGAGAACACGACCGGGAAGGAGGTGTTGCTGACTCACTTAGTCAGACCATTCACGATGGTCATGACCGAGCCTGTCGTGTTTCTTCTGCTGCTGTACAGCTCCTTTATATACGGACTGATGTACATCTGGTTCGAAGCTCTTCCGTTGGCATACGAGGAGGTCTACCACTTCGACCTCGGCACCCGAAGCATAACCTTGCTGGGACTAATAGTCGGTGTGCTGCTCATCATACCGCCGTTCTTCCTCTACTACAGGAAGCGGATCGAGCCTCAGTTCGACCACCTCGGCAACATCCAGCCAGAGAAGCTGCTGATTCCGGCTATGATGGGATGTTTGTTCCCACCGGCAAGTCTGGTCTGGTTCGGATTTACCGCGAAGCCCACGGTTCACTGGGCGGTACCCATCGTGGGTTCATCGTTATTCACTTCGGGTGCTCTCCTATTGTTTATCTCGTTCATGAATTACCTGGGAGAGTCGTTCCCAGATCACGTCAGCTCCATCTTTGCCGGACATGAGGTGTTTACCAGTCTCTGTGGTGGCACATTTCCCCTATTCGTACCGTTGCTGTATTACAAGCTCGGCATATTTGGTTCGAGCATACTGATGGCTATATTCGCCATGGCGCTTGTCCCTATACCATTTATTCTTTACTTGGTAAGATCTATCCATTGACATCAAATGTTCGATTCAGACTAACGTCTACACAGAACGGTGCAAGGTTGAGGAAGCATAGCCGTCACGACAGACGAGAGTTATAGAAACCTATTGTTTTTTCCAATCATGGCGAAGAAAAACAGACCAGTTTTGCAAGAATATTATTCCATGAGTTAGTTGTATCAACTACACTGGTGAACCTCACATTCCAAACTCCCCGTACAGGACCTATGGGCAGCCCAAAGCAACGCACTCCGCAATCTCGACATCTGCGCACCTCTTGACGCACGAGATCGGGTTGCTAGTTCTAGTCGGGTCCATACACTTGAGAGCACACTTGAACCCGATGTCCGAGGTGCAGCTCAGGGGAAAAGAGCGACGGCACGAAGCCGCAAGCTCCTCGGTGGCGGGCTTGGGTATAACGGCGGCCCGTTCTCGTATGGTAGCAAAGGTGTCCTTCATGGTGCTGTCGAACTCGAAAAAGTCAGGTCTTTCGTGGAGGCCGGGAATGTATGCTGTTGCTTCTGCAGTCTCATCGAACGTGACGGCGATGGCGGGACCGGTGGCGGCGGCGGCAAGTAGGACGAGGTAGACGGTCTTTCGGGTTTTAGCTCTCGTATCTCTTCAAGGGGCGACACCATTTTGTCTTAGTTTGTGCATATGGTTCTTACATGGGCTTCGATCTGCATGTTGGCGGTAGTCTAAGTGGCTTCGTGAAAGAGATAGTCGCCCGGTATGACTGAGTCAAATGCTGTCTTGGAATAATGTTGAACCTCTGCAGACCAACAATGGACCAACAACTATGAACATGCGATTTTCAAATGAGACACATAACTGTCTTCATATGGTTTTATTCTTGCGTGAGTTGGCCCGATCACTAAAGTTTAAGGCAGAGAGACACCAGTATTGTTATGCCATTGGCTTGTACGACATCCTGAGCGGTTTTCAACTTTCTATCTCATACATCTGTGCTCTATGCGGATATCAGGTTGCAGTGTGACAAGGCGTCGCACAAGTCATTTTCAAGAGCCGTGGATTAATTCGCAATAGGCGCACCGCTTTTCAACTGCATGAATAGGGCTACTTGGGCTCATCATTGGCTGACTGGCGATGATCAGCAGCCCTCAATTCGTACAAGGCCTGACGCCCGGGGCGCATAGATTAAGAAATGCCGGTCACTAGTTGAGAAAACGTTGGACGCTGATCCGTCTCGCCCTTCTCTCGTACGAAACACCCACGTACCGCCGACTAGCAACACAGGAGGGTTTCAAAGACTTCTGAGGTCCATGATATCCTTCCAAACTGTCTTCTGCGTCGGGTTGTGTTTTACACTCGATTGAACTGTTCCCTAGAACAACCTGGGCATACCGTAGTTTGCTTAATACTTACGGCCCAGCGTCATTCAACGTCTGGTGGATTGGCGTCCTGGCAAGGGCGTGGATAGAAACTTAGGCTTGAACAGTTTACTGGTCTCATTCACGGTCAAGTGACCAGGTAAATGCATCCTGGCTCACCGGGGTGGATCATATATGCAATGTTTTCCGAAGCCGGATCGCCAAGCCCGAGTGTATGGCATTCTCTCGCTATACTTTAGTCCGGGATATTGACCGAGTTGCATAAGATATCAAAAACGAGGCGACCAATCACTTGTCCTTCTTCTCATAACCAGGTCTTTTGTGCTGGCTAGAACCTCGAGGACATTGCAGTAGCACTCTCGGCTAGGTATTACAACAATGCCCGGTCTCCTAGACCACCACACCTTCACTTTCATCTTCTCTGTCAATCCTGGGTCCATCAATTCCTGCATTTCTTTCGGGGTGTCAGTTCTGACAAGGGACAGCAAACAACCGTTTGTCTTCAATTTTATCCCCAATTGGCACCATAACAGACATGAGCGAGGAGCCCAAATGGGCCTATGTCGCCGACGACCAATCGCACTTTGCAACCAGAGACCTCAGAAAAGTCAAACTATGTCATGGATGACGAAGGAGTGGCTACAGAGCTGAGCAACTTTATCACGAGATGCCACACCGACAAAGATGCCTGCGACAATTTCGACAAGAACCGAGAGAAGTGGACCAAATCTGTCAAATCTCGAAACAGACTCAGATCTCCATCATGGCGCCCGCTTCTACATGATGCCGCGAAAAAGGGTTTTGCAAATTTGGGCAGTCGGCTGCTTAACGCGGGTGCCAATGTCAACGCAGTTGATGATGAAAACCAACAAGCCTTGCACCTTGCCTGCCGTACTCAGCACCACGATATGGTGAAGTTGTTGGTGGAACACAAGGCTGACCTGGGTCATTCAGACTCAAGGGGAAAGATTCCTCTTCACTGGACGATCATTCATGGGCTCAAGATGAAGACAATCCATCTTCTTCTTGGCCCTGAAGACCAATATATCAACAAAGCGGAGACTGTTTGGGGCATGACTCCCCTCAACTTGGCTGTGAGTGTTGGAAATGAGGAAGCTGTCGAAGCCATCCTGCAACGGAATCCAAACACTACAATCAAGGACTTCGACGGACAAACGCCGATATTGTCAGCCCTCGACGGGGAGCATTACGCGATTTTAGTCAAGCTGCTCGTTCATCTTATAAATGAGATAGACGCACAGGACCATTCTGGTGGCATTCTTCATGGACAGGAAATGGAGACGCTCATAAAGCTTTGTGTTCCTATGCCAAAGTCCGTAGGCGAGCCGTTTCTACAACAGGCTCAAGATTTGGCGAAAAGTGTTTTACGAAGAACCGGAATCATGGACAAAGATTGCAAGACAGCCTTGCACTACGCCATGCGATCAGCTGCAGACGAAAGGAACTATGAGAACGCATCAGCAATAATCTAAGCGGTACCAAGACAATCTCTGCTTCAACGAGATCGAGAAGGAAAGACTGCATTCGATGTGACCATTACATCAAACGGCCCTGTGGAGATCATCGAAGAGTTAACCAAGAAGATGATTAACAAGCTGAATGAGAATGAATCAAGGGAGGACCTTCTTGTCTGGCTCGCTGAGCATCAAGAACACTATTGGAAAGCTTTTCAAATTCTTTCCGAGATGCCGCAAGCCAAGAATGCTCCTCAGCATCTTACACCATCAAATTGGACCTTGGTCGAGTGGGCGGTTTACCATCGACTCCCTCGCGTGCTATTGAGTTGCCCAACACTCCAGAAGGGCCCAACTGGTAAGCAGGGAGCATCGCCACGGGAAGTCGGAAAGGCAATTATCAAATTCTTGAGAAAGAAGTCACAGGAAGATGCTGAGAGCCCATCGGCGAACACTTCGGAAACAGCAAAAGAAACCGGAAGCAAGGAAACGAGCTCAAAGCAAGTCTTGATCGATATGGAGCATATCCTCGATTACCTTATCGTCAAAACCCCAAAGTTCAAGGAAACTATGAAGCTATCGGAACCTACGCGCCATGCGCAAGATAGCATGAGTAACTTCTGGGCAACCGTTACCCAGATGCGTCCAGGTGGCCCTGAGCTCACAAGATATGCGGTGTCAAGAACGGTGAACAATTTGATTTACAACGATGCGCCAATAATGACTGTTGGCGATACCGTCAGCAAGTACCAGGCTCTTCCGACATCAATTGACACCAAGGGACTCGGACTCAATGCAGCTGCCACGGGTGTTACAGGCAAGGTTGAAAAGGAGTTCAACTGGATTCATCTACCTTCAACAAATGCGAGTTTCTTGAACCGTCTACGCCTGGTTTGCTAAGCTGACTATCTATAGATGGAATGGATGAAGGTAAGATGACAGAAGGCCCGAGGAGAACTGAGTGACTCCACTTGAATCCTACGTACCTACGTCCTGAGCTTCGAAACTAAATCGATTTCTGCACAGGACGTCATGAAAAAGATCTCGACTCAAGAGGGTTACACTTCTCATGAGTTTGAGAAGCTTGCTTCGTTTTTCCGCAGCACCTGGATCCAGATGCCAGATGAAACATCCTCTCCGCGTAGCATGCGACCACGATATGTGAAACGGGACTTCGAAAGGGCCGGCCATTCAGATTCGGGCTTCGCACAAGGTGGGAGACACAGATATGCCAATAAATACGTCTTGCTGACTTGAAACCATTACATAGGTGGACAAGCAGTCGAGAACAGTCGACTAAATTTGAAGAACGCAGACACCGATTCTTGTGCAGAAGGAAGTCGCACGCCCCTCAAGAGCTCAGCGCTCTACGTGAGAAATCCAGAGTGGTGTGTTCAGTGCTTTCAATTGCTGATGTCACATCAGATGCCGTTTTTCTCATTTTCGAAGTACCACGAGAACGAGATCAGCGAACGCGACAGCCGACCAAGCTCTGCGTTGAACAGCGTAAAATCGACTAACGAGAGGCCAGATGAGATGATTGAAAGAGAGTATCTTCGCAAACGTCAAAAGCTGTTCAAAGCCTACGAGAAGGCTGTCATTCATGGTTCTTCCCCGCTAGACGAATACCAATACCATTTCGACGGAGACGCCGAATCATCCAAAGATCGAGATTCGCGGAATAGATCCCAAGTTGTCACCAGATGCATAACCAAGCTGAGACGAAGACTGCAGACCAAGGAGCGGCATACCGAAGAGTTGGAGATGGATCAGCCCAATTGCTGGCCCATCATACGAGTCGGTCAGCTATGGGCCTGGACCATTGCAGATGGTAAGCCTCAATTCGCAAGCAACAAGATGTCCTTCTCTCGATGCACAGAATCATAATAACAGCATACAGCATGGTTGATAACGTCTACCTCATGCGCAAAGAGTGAAGCGCAGAGCAGCTTCGTTTATGATGTTTTCGAGCATCTCAAGCGTCTTGCAGAAGAAGGGGATCAAGTCACTGGCCCAGCAACCCCAGGCGAACTACTGAAAATGATTGTAGAGCACTGCGTCAGTGCATACGAAAAACAAGTCAACATTGGCGACGAGGAACCTCCTCAGCAACGGTCGATTCGTCAGATGTTTTCCGACTCCATCAACGACACGGTGGGTAACACATCCTTAGCTTACGGATGTATCAAGTCTGATCGTCAGGACAGGTTAGGGGAGAAACCGATCTATTTCGCTTGTTCCTCAAACGAGATCCTCCGGCAGAGGGGTTAACAACGGAAAAGCTGCAAAATGCTACCCTTGACGCAGCCAAACTTCTATACGACATCAAGGACGTTCGTGACGAGCTAAATATTCTCAAAAACGTTGCGAACCTTCAGCAGCGAGTTCAGTCCGACTTGGAGAAAAGCTTCACTAAGGGGTCGAATAACAATGATGAGCGCGACCTGACTGCTACTTACGTTTGCGACGACATCGCTGAACTTGAAAAGGTTGCTGAAAGAATCAACGATGCTGTGAGTTCACATTCAGTCAGGAGGTCCAACTAAATAATTTGTCCAGTTGACCATTGACGTATGGCATAGTTGAACACTACCATCACGCTGCATGAAAGCGAGATAGCGAACCTCGAGGCTATAGAAGCTGCAAAACAGGGCCGGAAGATATTTGCCTTCACAGTTGTCACCATCATCTTTGTGAGCGCACCCATCCCGTCCGTAGTCGTTCAGTGTCGATCCCGTCAAGAACCCTAAGTCGCTGACAAATGCTTCCACTACCTAGGCACCTCTATCCTTCCTCACCTCTCTGTTCGCATTAGACGTCGCTTCTTTTCTTGAGGCTCCAACTTGGTCTCTGGTTGTGATTTGTGAGTACTCAGAAATGCCATGGCGATCAACTCTGACTCCTTGTAATCAGTTGCTGTCTCCGTGCTTATAGTTGCCTTTCTGAGCGTGGTGATGTTCGCCCGGATCAAGATTCCCTCTATCAGTAGAAGCGGCAAGCAGAAAGACAAAACAGAGAAGATTGATTCAACAGACCAAAGAGACGGTGTTTTGTCTGGGCTTGAGCGGACTCTCCGCTTACGAAGAGATCGGAAAAAGCAGACTACATGGGCGTAAGGAGAAGGAAACCAAGAGAGAATCTTAGGACAGTTTCACGGCTTGTTGGTTGGATTCCCATGTGCATGCATTCAACATTGCAACGAACGCCTTGGTGGTCAATACAGTCATTGAATTTCTTTGAGCATTCACGTGGTAACACCACCTCATCTAAACACCAAATTTCTTCAAGTCCTTGACCAGCTCCACGATGCTATCTTCCAAACTCCTCCACTTAATGCCCAGAATCTTCGCCGTTTCGCTATCATCGTACCCGTACACCTGGTCCTTAGGCGGCAGCTCACCACCCTTGGTCCCCGGCGCAGGCAGCCTCTCCTTCAAATCGGGGAAATTCTTCCTCACCACCTCCGCGATCTCGGCATTGCTGAACCACCCGGCCGTCGTGAACAACCTCTTCCCGCCGGCCTCGGTCTTCTCCAGCGCCAGCACGTGCGCCAGCGCCAGGTCGCGGACGTCGATCCACAGATACGCCGCCCCCGTCGCCGCGATTCCCTCCTTCCACTTGCCGCTCACCAGATCGACGACGCGCTCGTTGGACGTGTTGATGCTGCTCAGGTCCGCGAAGTGGTGCACCACGGGCCCCAGCACGAGCGGCGGGCAGATGGTCACCAGGTCGAAACCGGGCTTCTCGGCCGCGACAAAGTCCCAGGCCGCCTTCTCCGCGAGCTTCTTGCTCGCGCGGTACGCCGTCGCCGGGCTGCGGTGGATGTCCTCGAGCGTGACGGGGTTCCAATACTTCTCGGTGTATACGGTCTTCGGGTCCTGCAGCTTGGCCTCGTCGATGATGGAGGCGAAGCTGCTGGTGACGACGACGCGCTTGACGCCGGGGGCGTCCCTCTTGAGGGCCTTGAGGATGGCCGTGGTGCCGACGAGGGCCGGGTCGATGAGCTCCTTCTTGGGGTCCGTCCAGTTGAAGTGGAAGGGGCTGGCGGTGTGCAGGACGGCCTCGAGGCCGGGGGTCTTGACGACCTCGTCGAAGGCGTCCTCGCGGGCGATGTCGGGCACGATGGCGACGGTCAGGCGGCTGGCGGGGAGGTCTTTGTGGGCGTCGCGGATCTTCTGGGCCTTGTCCTCGGAGCGAACGGTCGTGACGACGTCGTGGCCGCGCTCGAGGAGCTGTTCGAGGATGTGGGCGGCGATGAAGCCGGAGCCGCCTGGTTGTGTCAGTGTGAGGTCATCGACATTGTCACTCACTTCAAGGGGTTTAAAAGAAGGGGTGGTTCACTTACCAGTGAGGAGAATCTTGGTCATCTTGATGGTGTCGGGTCTGTTCTTTGCAACTGAGTGAAGCAATTCTCAAATGAGGTGTGAATCAATCTTCAATGACAAGAGTGATAAGAGCAAGGTGTGACTTCATTACCCCGGGGAATTTATTTACAGCTAATTAGTGACCCCCAAAGTAGTTTACCCCTCCATTGCATGATAACACCAAAGTTGCCCCGCTTCACCTCATCTTCCCCCGCCATCAAGGCCCCCGGCAGCGTGGGCGGGAGGACCGGTCCCCCATCCACCACGTCATCTCAGCCATTCATGTGCCGCCGATCCGCTTACATAGCTCTCAGCATTCCCTCGGCTCTGTTTCCACCGATGTCGCAGCTTTTTGTACATCACAGGGATAGCCAACGGCAGGTTGTTGATTCGCCGACTATCTCCCAATCGCTGAGCTGTGCCGCGGACGGGATCGCGCCGTCTCCGAAGGGTCCGTATCGTACACGCCCGGCGAGTTCCCCGGGCCGATCCGTCGCGGCTCCCGAAGCGGCGCAGAGCGAGCGACCTGACCTTTTCTTCACAGAAACGCATCAATAAGTCATGTACACAGGCTATGCATCAAGTACATATTCCTACAAACGAAATAATACAATCGTTCATGCTAGAACTTCCACTCCTCGAGTCCAGCCGCTCGATGTGCAACTCCTCGAGAGGACGGTGTCCGCTTTCGCCGCTTTGTTGGGGGGCAAGTCCAGTCCAACCCTTCTGATTGACCGATACCAAGTGTCCTCCCGAATACCTCAATAGCCAGAATCCCAATCTAGTGCTTACGCCGGCGCCCAATTCGCAAGGCGTTATCAGAATAAAGCCCCGGGTGAGAGGAGAGTTGTTTTTGTTTGTTTTGCTCGAAGCGGCCCTCACGAAACCCGCGGTCCGACTTGCGTCGCCCAAAATAGGCTTCTCCTCTTACCCTCGCGGCTGAGCCTCCCTTCATCTCCAAAGCAGATAATTCGCACGTTCTTTGGAATCGCTGAAACGCCTGCCATGCTGTACCGATGGAATGATACAAGTAAGACAATCTGAGTGCCTCCTCTGGCCGCGACTTGGCCTCCGCACTCGTGCATGTAAACGTGAAGTAAATGACAGTGTTGAACCGTAGTCCGACTCTCCTCCCGATCATGAGTTCTGGTTCGGGCCCGGGACTATGCCGCCCGTTGACGCAGGTGGCGGCGGTGACGGAGGCGGGGCCGGAGAGCCCTCGTTAGGTGGGGGCATCGGTGGGGGGATGGTTTGACCGATGGATGCGCCGGCGTTGGCGGGCACCTTCATCGGACCTTTGGGTACCGGAACACGGTCGGTGAGCTTCTCACCGCGGATAACCTTTTCGACCTCGTTCTTGTCTAGCGTCTCGTACTCGACAAGTGCCTTGGCAAGAAGGTCGAGCTCCTTGCGCTTGGTGGTGAGGAGCTCGCGGACTTTTTCGTACGACTCGCTTAGTGTTCTTTGGACCTCCGACTCGATAAGAGCCTTGGTCTCTCCACTGAGCTGGTTGTAACGCTTGCCGTACTCGACGGGGCCGAGCTTGGCAGACATGCCGTAAAGGGCGACCATCTGGAAAGCCAGGTTGGTAGCGTTCTCGAGATCCTATCGAATATTAGCAAAAGTTCAGGAAACTAGCCGTCGATGTACTTACGCTTGAGACACCGGTAGTCACCTTGTCGGTGCCGTAGACGAGCTCCTCAGCAAGCTTACCGCCCAAAGAAGTCTCAATGAGACTCTTCAAATCCCTGGTTGTGTACGAGTACTTGTCCATCTCGGGAAGGTGTGCAGTGTGACCCAGACTCTGACCGCGGGGGAGAATGGTGACCTTGTAGAGCTTGTTGGGACCGCTGGGGTTGAAGAACGAAACCAGAGCGTGGCCAGCCTCGTGGTAGGCGGTCATTTCCTTTTCCTTCTCTCCGATAACCATGCTCTTGCGCTCAGCACCCATGATCACCTTGTCCTTTGCCCATTCGAAGTCGGTCATGGTGACAGCGTTAGCCTTCAGTCTGCTCGCGCGGACCGCGGCCTGGTTGACAATGTTCTCCAGCTCGGCTCCAGAGAGACCTCCGGTGCTCGCGGCAATGGCGTCAAAGTTGACCTCGGGAGCGGCCTTGATCTTCTTGGCGTGGTACTTCAGGATCGCAATGCGACCGCGAACATCGGGGAGGGAGACGGTGACGTGGCGATCAAATCGTCCGGGTCGGGTGAGGGCCTTGTCGAGGAGTTCCGGGAAGTTGGTGGCAGCGATGATGACAACACCGCTATTCTGCTCGAAACCGTCCAATTCCGTCAAAAGCTGGTTCAGAGTCTGCTTGTGGTAGGCAGCATCCCTAGTGTTGCGGCGTCCACCGATGGCGTCAAGCTCGTCGATGAAGATGATGGCAGGAGACTTGGACTTGGCGGAAGCAAACAGGTCGCGAACGCGCTTGGCACCGACACCGACGTAGACTTCGTCGAACTCGCTACCAGACATGTAGAAGAAAGGCACACCGGCCTCGCCGGCGACGGCGCGGGCGAGGAGCGTTTTACCAGTACCGGGGGGACCAACCATGAGGATACCCTTGGGGAGCTTGCCGCCGAGCGTGGAGAACTTGTCGGGGTTGCGGAGGAACTCGACGAGCTCCTGGAGCTCGTCCTTGGCCTCGTCGGCACCGTGAACATCGGAGAATCGGGTGGTTTGGTTCTCGGCCTTGGCCTCGCTGTCAACCTTGCCGCCCGGACGCTTGAACAGATTCAGACCCTCGACCAGCATCGTGACGACGACTAAGCTGAGGTACGTGAAGAGACAGAACCACATGAGGAACTTGACCCAGCGGAACACGGTGCCGCCGAACGACTCGTCGACGACGACGTGCAGCGGAGACGCCTGCCCCCCATCGCCGGTAACCTTTGCCGAAGCCATATTCGAATCGCGCGAGCGGGCGGCGAGCGCCTGCCCGACAGCCTGCAGCTGAGCCTGCGACAGGCTGCCGTTGCCGCCGCCGGTCGCCTGGCCCGTCTGTTGGACGCCGCCGCCGTTTCCGAACGCGGAGGGGAGGTGGTCGTGTCCGCCCAGGCCGCCGACGGCCGCCTGGCTCTGCATGCCGAGGGCCTGGTTGTAGGCCTGGTCGGTGGCGTCGTTGTTCGCGAAGCGGCCGGACTGGTAGCGCTCGATGACGATGGCGGGCATGTTCGCCTTGATGAGGAGTTGGTAGAAGGCGTTCTGCGCGGTCGCGCTGCCGGGGTTCCTGTTCGCTGCCGCCTCCCTGCTGGCGAGGAGGTTGCGAGAGATGCCGTGGTTCGATCCGAAGTGCCGTTGTTGCCGTTGTTGAAGAGCGAGTCCGAGACCCAGAGTCGTCGCCCTCATGGGGGAGGGGACGGCCGGGCGAGCGAAGGCCGCGAGCCTGAATACCGATTGCATCGTCGCTGGCTGCTGCATCGGCTGCATCGCCACGCGCCGAAGCAGCGGGCTGGTCAGCGCCAGCGCTGCTGGGCGTAATGCCATGGTCGCCTTGTCGTAAGAAGTGGACAGGAGTTGGATGTTTGCGGGACGCAGAGTGTGGATTGGACTGGTGGGAGCGGGTAGCCCCTTCCAAGAAGGAGAGCAAAAGAGACTGGTGAAGAGTCTTCTGCTATTGACGTTGTTGATGTTGCGTTTGAGGTGAAGAAGATGACATGGTTCACCGTCAATTACTCATCGTCTTGTTGAGAGGCGACAGGGCCGTCGGGATATGGATACGTTGAGGCGAAATGCGCTAGTTGACGTTATTGGAAATGGGGGACCTGGGCTGGGACCTGGCACGACCTGAGGGGACCACGCCAGGCCCGTCGCTGCCTTCCGAATTTTTCCCTGCCTCCGAGACGCCGCGACCGGGCGCGCTCGAGCGAACAAAGTGGACACACGTGACATAGATTCTAGAATGTGCCCGGATCGGGCGCGGGGGAAAGCTGTTCCGACGGCATTTCGAGATGAACATGTTGGTGTCAAAGAGCTTCATTTCATTGGACAATAATCAGCTGTCAAATGAGACAACACGGCTTCAGTCACCAACCTTGGGATGCAACGCCTAAAGGGCTAGTTACTTCGGCTTTGAGGAACTGAGATCGAGTCTCTACTTCAACTGTATAATCATCATAATCTTCATCGGTTCGCTATAGCGCTTTCTCAGCCTGAACTGTGAACAACGTCAAAAGAAAGAGACATGATTGGCCATGATTATCAGCCAATCACACCAACTCCTGCAACAGGCAGGTGAGACCCCCCCAGTCTGTCATCGCGAAAGAATGCACGCATCCCACCGGATTCAGGCAGATATTGCAGATCAATCATCATGCCAGCGCCGTTCAATCTACGCGCCCGCCGCGTAGCCTTTTCCCATCAAGGTCCCGGTTCGCCCCTCCTCATTTCACGCATCATCTCCGGATTCTCCCCATTGAGATTTGTGCCGCGGGCCCCGCGCGCGCTTCTCCGTTCCGAAATCCCCTCACCTTCAGCATTTCTCTCTCCCTCTTACTTTTCATCCGCAAGACTCATCGTTTCAAGGGAGAGAGTTGTTGGAGGTCCTTGAGCGACAAAGAGAAATCTTGTTATGGGCTCCGGTGTAAGTCTCATACTGTCTACGGTTATGTGACCTTACTCCGGATGATCGTCGTTCTCGACCCGTTCATCTCAAAAAGACTCATCAGCCGACAGCTTTTTTCAGACTGTACTCTCTTGGTGTAACGAGAACACCGGATGTCCCTTCAGCGTCACACATCAACCTCACTTCACCGACCCTTCCTCTGCAAATCTTCGACTTCCGCAAATCAGCCTCACCGAGATACTCATCAAGCTCAGCATCTCATCACTTTGCTCCAACCGACATCACCAACAACTCATCACATCAAACTCACTACGACCACACGACAGAACTCACACACAACTCAATCATCGAACCCAGTCAGCTGTTCAACAACCAACATTCCTATATCCATCGAGCGGACCTCATCCCTATCCCTCAAACCTCACCCGTCCTCGCAGGGCATACCATCAAGACAGAGACAACTCAGACAAACGTCGGAATCGCCTCAACCCAAGCAACCATCTCACACACATCCCACAAGAAACACCATCCTCACCAACACCCATCGTCCGCGGCACAGAATCAACCAACCATCAAAGGGCCTTCGTCGAACCAACCCAAACCAACCAACTGACCTCAACTCACCCGGCTCCGCGCCTAATCTGCACGGAAGACGTGTTAACCACACACCATCCAGACAACGCACTAAGCATCACCATCCGATGCAGCAGGCTAAACTCGGCAAAAGGGACACATCACGCGGCCCTCCTTCCCGTCTCACACCAATTTTCCGTCCTCCAGCTTCCAGCAAACTTAAGAAGAACAAGCCCAGGCCAGAACTCTGGAGGTAATCCCACAACGGCTTCCCAACTCACTCTTCAACGACAGGAGCAGATCATGATTTGACAGATTTTTATTTTCGTTTTTCCCAGCTACGGGTATCAAAAACTATTCCACGGTTTCTCGTTTGCCCACGCCGATATCCCAGCGCAGTAAAACAAACTAAACAATCCGACCAAAAAAAAACAACAGGCGACACTAAAAATACAGGTTATAGACAAGCCGAGAGCTCCTATCTTCCCCAAACCTCTTCTTGCCACCGCTTCTTTTCGCGCCCCTCCCCCTCGAGAGTGAGAGTCCGTCGCCGATCTCCGCGTCTCTCTCTCTCTCTTCCAACCGTATAAAGAAGAACAACCGCTTTGGTCTAGGGATTTGCGCCGCCGCCGGATAAGAAATATCGTCGACTTCGTACTGTTGTTACAAGGGAAACCGGTGGTCTTGGTTTTTGTCCAGCCCCCACGAGCGAAAGCCTCTCGTGTATCCGGCTTCGCTTCGTGAGGTTCCCTTTCCCCCCCCTTCGTGTTCTTTCCTCCTTCTCTCATCCACCATTATGAAATACATCCTCCACCGCTCAGGTCATAAACCAAGTTATTCGGATATCGTAATGCCTGTTTTCCTCCTCCGTGGGCCCCATCCCCCCTGGCTCCGGTTTGTTATGCTCCAAATTTGCTTTCGTGACGTCATGTCATCGAGGCTTCGGCCGACGCACGCCTGTGGTCAAACCTCCGACCCCGTGGGCAACAAAAATGAGAGAGAGAGACAGAAATGAAAAAAGGTGTGGAAAATGAAAGTATTAATGGACAGCAGGATAAACCGCCGCCAGTGCCGGGGCTCCCCGAGCCTTCTCGCCGAAAACATGACCAAGCACCAAAAACCCGAGACACCAAGTGAGCGATAACATGATTATCCGAAACGCAGAACGAGCCTCCATATGATATATTCCAGACCGGCAAAAAAGCAAATGCTCGCAAATTCCGACATGCGGGAGGGTAATCGTATGTTGTGGGACAAAGGAAACAGTCATGCCTTGAGGCAGACAGCCGCGAGACGATCGAGGTGAGGAATCGGAGCGACGCGTCCGATGACCTTGGCGAGGGCCGCGTGCTGGGTGAGATGTTGAAACCCAGAAAAACAAATTACCACCAACGTAATGCTTTTGGGGTGAAGTATTGACTTTTTCTGTCCCTTTTTTTCTCTTTCCGGTAAGTTACCGTCGAGTCAACCGACACGGACGACGGGTGAGGATGGCCGCAAGAGCCCATTAGACCATCCGGTGTTCGCTCTCTTTTCAACAGTCGACGACAGCTCGGTTCTGTGGAGCCCGCGTGGTATCTCCTTCTCTTGAATTCAACGAGGTGGGGGAATATGAAAAAAATCAAATCGCCGTCATATTCTTTTCCGGGGTGGTGGTACAAACGGAAAGCCCTAAGCGAGCTCCGCTGGGAAACGATGATTATATATCAGGAGGGAAGGGATGATGTGTGCGTTGACGGACGCGGTTGAACGATGTTGTGGCCTACAGGTTCTCGATACGCGCCGAGGGCAGTTGCATCGACGGGTCCTCGAACTCGATCTTGGGTCCTCCCCAAGGGTCGTAGACGCCGGAGCCGTACGTCGGAAGCTGGCCGATGGTGGCGACCTCGACCGGTGCTTGGTACGGAACGCTGTTCCAGTACTCATCGGACTGCCCTTGGGGCGTCGGGGAGGCATAGGCCGAGACCTGCTGCTGCGGCGGAGGCGGGGGCGCCTGGGTCGGGATCGGTTGGGGAGTGTGAATCTGCTGGTGCATCTGTTGCGGGTACGGGACCATGCCCGGCTGCTGCTGTTGCTCGATAACGGGGGAGGCATTGTGCAATGCGTACGTTGCTGCTTGAGTTGGTTGGTGAGTGTAAAAATCCCCGGGAATGGATGGGCTCCTACCCGATGCCGCCGAGAAGCTGCTCGGGCTGCTCTGAATGGACTGATTCATACCAGCTGCTGAGTACGGGATATCGACCTGCGGCTGTTGCTGCCGAGGCACTTGGCCGTACTGGTTCGCCATGGGGTTCGTGTTCATGGTGGCGACCCCCGGATTGTTCTGCTCGGTCACGTAGTACGAGTGCTGGGGCATGCTCGCGGTTCGGTGCAGCATCTGCACACCGGGGTGTTGCTGCTCGTGTACGGGCTGGCCGTGGAACTCGTGGGCGCCACCTGAAGACAGGCTGTGGCGGTGAGCACCGTACTGCGGTTGCTGCTGCTGCTGCATGGGGTAGCCGTTCATGTGCTGGCCGAAGTCGGCGAAGGACGCGGCTCGGTGCATGGCGTGGCCGCCGTGCATGCCAGGGTGGTTCATGGCCATGACGCCTTGAGGAGGCCACTGCATACCGGCGTGCTTCGGGGTCGAAGGTGACTCGCCGCTGTCAGAGTCCGAGGTGCAGTCGTCCATGAGCTCGTTGGGGTGCAGGCCGCGCTGGTGAGATCTCCTTTGGTGCTTGACCATGGTGGTCTTGCGGCAGAAGCTGTGAAGTTGATTAGTGTCAACTCTTTCAAATCCAGGGAAAGGGGGACTCGAAGTCTACCTCTTCAGGCAACCATCGTGTGCGCACTTATACGGGCGTTTGCCAGTATGGATGCGGCGGTGTCTGGCCAAACTCGAGGACTGCTGAAGTCAGTACATGTCACCGAAGATGAGAAGATGAGTGCCATACGTCAGAGAACCGCTTTCCGCAGCCGATGTGTTGACATTGATGCGGCTTTTCTCCGGTGTGAGTGCGGATGTGAACGGTGAGCGCACTTCGCTGGATGAAGCTCTTGCCACAACCAGGTGTCGTGCAGGAGTAGGGACGCTCGTTGGTGTGAATGCGGTAGTGTCTTTGCAAGTCGGACTTCCTGTTGAAGCTCTACGAGAGGTCAAGATTAGATTCCGCCCACAGACAGGCGAGACGGGAAGGGGATCGAGTGATCCCCCCCGAGATCTGGAAACTCACCTTGTTGCACGACTGCCAGTCGCACTGGAAGGGGCGAGCGGTAGGCTCGTTCTCGACGAGTTCCATGAGTTCCATCTCTTTGGGATTATTTCTGGTGTCGATCGAATTACCAAGATGCGGACCGGTGCAGTAGTCGTGCTACTTATAGTGCCGCGGCGGAGGATATTAAAGGATGTCTTGAATTATCGGGTGATGAAGGCCAGGCCTGGTATGGTTCCCGGAGCAGAAGAAGCAAGGGTGGCGTGGGTTGATGTGCGTAATATGGTACCCCGGTTCGGAATGTTGCTTAAGCGGGACGCTCAATGCGGGTTCTCCGTCTGCAGACTCCCGAATCGTCGTTCAAGGAATGACGGGTCTTTGAAGGATGTGCGAGGTGTGGAGAATCTGAGCCGAGAAACAGGAGGTCGACGACTTGAGACAAGAACGGTGCGGCGTCCAGCGCAAGGTTGCCGAAGTTGAGCAATGTTCGAAGCGCTGAAGCTGAAGCTTGGAAGACGAGGAGCAGGAGGAGGCGTCCGAGACGTTGATGTCGAGGTTGAGAAAAGGAGGGAGATGGACGGATGATATGAGAGAAGAGGAGGCCTGAGCTGGGGGGGTGTATGGTATTGATCAGGCACGGTGGCGGTGACTGGTGACGGGAGAAGCTGACACTCCTCTTTTAGAGTGAGAGAGAGAGGTAGAGAGAGAGTGTGTGAAGGAGAGAAAGAGAGGAAGGGGAGTGAAGCTGGTAGAAACGATCAGCTCAAGAATAACCCAAGGTACGACGAACTGATGGTAGCCAGAGTGCAGGACGAGGTTCATAGCGGGTGGGAAAGTAGGCTCCTTTAAGACAGCCACAAGTGTGAACGTACCAGACGGTAAGAGGGTCCTGGTGCACAGGCACTAAAATTCTCCGTTCTCGATGAAAATTAGCCACCTGACTGGAGGATCTGTTGCGAGTGGTCGAGCGCAAACTGGTGGGAAGTGCTGATGTTGTTTGCAGGACAATCCCTTCTTCGGGCAGATGGTGAGATAAGAAGGGTGAACCAAGTTCGGGCTGGCTTGCCGTGTATTTTGTTTCGAAGTCCAAGTGTCGAGGGCCGGCGTGTGTTAAGTTTCCGAGACTAGAAGCATAATGGTGGCCACCAGGAACAATGCGATCGTTGAACCTCTGAGCGCTCAGGTACGGGAGACCAAGCGGGATCTTGGACGACTGGCGTCTTCGTTGGTTGTCTTCTTCTCTCCGGGTGTGTCTGGATGACAAGAAACCAAACCAAACTCGACTCTTCTACCGGCAGCTTCCTTGCTTCTACTCTTTCCACGTCTCTATCCGACGACTCGCGCAGAAGAGTGCACAGAGCTCTTGATGGCTCTCCGAAGGGAATAGGATCCACTGGAAGAAGTTGGTCTAGAGAGACGGACCGCGAGAATCACCCAAGTGGGGGGCCGAAGGAAGAAGACCAGGAAGAACGTCTGAGGCTCTCGAGCTTCTTCTTCTCGTGTAGGTAGCTTCTAGGGCGGCGGTGCTGCTGGTTGAGCCGTGGCGATGAAGCTACTTGGGGCGAAAGCCGGGATGTTGCAGGTGTCGACGACGGTGAGCCGGGGATGGAGAAACCTTGGTGTCGGTGGTCGTGGTGAGTCGTGTGTATTTTGAGCCCAACGACTTTTCCAGATCGTGATGGAAGGATGGGGATGACTGATGACGGTGGACACGCGAGTGAGAGCCGTAGGAGCTGGTGAGCTACACGTTGGCAGCTGTTGTTGGGAGGATGAGGGTATGCTCGGCACAAAGACGTGGTTTGTGAGTCCAAACGCAGCAAAGCCTGCCTGGCTGGAAGAAACGAAACAAGGTGGTAAGAGTTGAGATGAGGTGAACGACGGCGTGGGATTGATGATGTGTGTAACGACAACGTGTATGTGTGAGAGCCGTTGAGTGTTTATGTTATACTACAAGGGAAGAGGAGTGACGACGCCCGGTGCCAGCCAAAAAGAAGATTATCGTGGAGGCGTTGCTATATGAGAAAAAAGACGTGAGGCGTCTCTGATGAGTATATACCTTAAGAGACAAGCAATATAGCATCGAAAAGAAGTGGTCCAGTGCCTTTTCTGCTTCTGCTGGAGTGGGCAGGCTTCTTAGTCCCAGGGGCCCCTTGAAGGAGGGTCAAGTATGGGTATGGGTTATGGGCAGGGGGATAAGGGGAGCTGTGGAGGCGTGGAGTGAGGTGCAGTCTCTGGGTACCTGAGGTAAGGTAGTACGAATACAGATTGAGAGACGTTTCTTATTTTTGATGGTGCAGGACGAAAAGAGAAGAGAAGGGGATGGGTCAGGTGCTCTGAAGAAGGTCGAGTGACTTTTGGCATGTACCGTACCGTGGTCCCGTCGTCGTAGTGGTAGTAGTGTAGACTACCCCCCCCTCGTCCTTCGTCGACGGCCCTGGCTTGAGGTGTGGGAAACGCTCGAGCGCTGGCAGACCAGGTAGGGCCGGCCTGGCTTGCTACAGAAATTGATTAGATCAACGGAGAGAGACGACAGAGACCACACGCCAGGCCCAGGTAAGGTGGTGGTGGTGGATTTAGCTCCTGCGGGCGTGGCGATCTTTAGAACGGAGAGTAGCGTTCTGTGCGTCAGGTCGCAGGAGTTCGAAACGGAATGGCCCCCGATATAAATATATTATGTGTTGTTTTGGCAGCTCTGGGGAATTGCAATTGGCAAGCGTAGACGACAAGCGGGACACGACACTGGAGTAGTCTTTGAAGCTGTTGTGATGATTGGGGAAGCCGGACTTGTGAGTGTCTTCCGGTCTGGGTTCGAGAATCGTGAGATATTGACGAGTATATCCGTACTCGCGAGAGCGAGAGACGAGCGAGCTGCAAGCGCACAAACACACACCCGCAGCTGTGATGAGAACCGGCTGTGCTCTGCTTCTGCTTTTGCCCTGCTTTTGCCCTGCTTCTGCTGCTGCTGCTTCTGATGTCGTTGCCAGGAAGCAAGAAGCACGCACGAACCGCGCACCAGGCAGGAACAGATTAGACAAAAGTCGAGAGACTGCTCGTTACGAGGAGGGGTGAAGAGAGTAAGTATTACGGCTCGGAGGTCAGAGACGAGCTGTAGGCCAATGGAGCCAGAGACGCAACTCCAAGCAGCGACCGAAGAAGCAAGGTACAGATGCGACTGGTCGAGGTGGCACAGAGAGGATGATGAGACGCTCTAGGTATGCCGGTTGCAAGGGCCTCTTTGGGAATTCTCCTCGGGTCGGCTGTGCGTGACGAGATTGTGTCGTTGGGAATTGCGTGGTGTATTGTGTTATTAGGAGAAGGGGAGGGGGGACAAGTTTGCTTTACGTCGCAGAGAAGCAAAAAGAACAGAGATCTGATCAAAAAAAAGCGAAAGAAAAAAAAAGTCTTTGGCGAGGACGGGTTCGGTCGGGGACCCTGGGCGTTGGGATGTTGTTTGGATGGAGAAGCAACAGGGCTGAATGTGACGGTTGAGGAGCGCGTCTGTGAGTGAGGACGAGCGGTGTTGAAGATGAGATGTGAGGGCGTTTCTTTTTCCACGACGTTGATGACGGCCGGCTTTCGCACGTTGTGAGAACGGACAAGTCGGGGGTGTTCCCCTCCCCTCTCTCTTCGGAGGAGAGGTTGATGGACAGCGGAAAGGTGGGAGAAAATGCGGAGAGGGCCGAGATCTCAGAGCTTCAGCAGGTCCGGGTTCCAAAGAGTGACGAACAAGGTTGTCGTGCGGTGAGGTAGAAAGACGTAGAGAATAGGTGTGTGTCAAGGTGTAGACGTATGGTGGAGGTACACAACACACGGACGGGCGACCAGCCAGATGTCGACGGCACAGCCAAGCGAGGGTTGAGATGTGTGATGGTTAATGTGAAGGCGAAGGTTTACTGATCAGGTTGGAAATGTGATATTCGACTGCATATTCTCAACGAGTCTGGCAGGAGAAGCGCACGGCAAAAAAGAAGCAGCAAGGGCGGCAACTGCAGGAAGTAGAGTTTGTGGTAACGTCGAGGCGTCGCAGTCGAAACCCTCCACGAGAATTGGCAGAGACAGTCGCCAGGGTCTTTCTGGCCTTGGTCTTGGTCTTGTGTTGCTCGAGGAAGGGAAAAAGAAGAGGACTTGCTTGCCGACGTGCAGTTGCGGTTAGAGATGCGGTTGCGGCTGCGATTACCGTTGCGCCGGGCAGCGATGAAGAAGGTACCTTATTGAAGAGTAAGGTAGGTAAGGTACGGATAGGTAGCCGCCACTTGTTCTTGTTTCCTTTGTGTGTGTCATTGTTGATGTTTCTGCGATGCAGCGCAGCAGCAAGAACCACTAGTCGTCTCAGTTGCCAGAAGCGACAACGACAGTAGTAGAGGCAACGGTGATGCGATGGAGAGGCTAGGTCACGTAGACTGAGGGATCTCAGGGCGAGCAGCAAAGGGATTGCACTTGACTAGACTGGACAGTACGGACTGGCCTCGACTCAGAGAGCAAGCGAGGCGACGGTGTAATTGTGGTTGAGTCGTAACTCGAGTAGCAGTGTCGTTGAAGACTGAATCACATTAGCAGGGAGAGACGATTCGTCTCCCGCTCTCCCTCTCTCCAGTTCACTCCAGTCCGTCCGGGGCTTGTCAGTTTGGTCTGCAAGCTCTGTACTCTCTAAACTGGCGCGGAGATGCGGACTACAACAGAAAACACCAAAAAGTGGCTGGGAAAAGCGTGGAAAGCAAAGTACTGCGCCGTTGCCGTACCGTTCCTTAGTGCAGTTTGGCGACGCAGCCCGGCGCGCAGTAGACTGTTTGGAGACGGTAGCAACGCCGATACGTACCATACTTCGGTACTCCATCTCGCAGTCTCTGTGTCGCCGTCTTCTCCGTCTGTCTGTCTCGGTAACCGTAGAGAAACCAACATGGGTTAGGTGTGCCTTAGTCGTACCTACATCGCCGTAAGGTAAGGTACGGCAGCCACTCAGCAAAGAAGACACCAATGACACGCCACGTTTTGCCCTTACTAACGTTGTTATTGATGCTGTTGATTCCACAACGGCTGCAAGATAGCCAGCGGACGAGAATCCTCCCATTCCAAGTGAAGCAAAAGTCACAAATCTCAAATCTCAACCGGCCACTGATGAAATGGACCAAGACTGAAATGTCGATATGGAGACGAAGGAGCTGATACCTCACTTTACCTTACGCAAGACTGGAGCCGCTGGAAGGCCTCAGGAGGGAGCAAGGGAAGGGCCAGGGTAGCCCGGGACGGTGACAGGACAGTGGGAAACATCCCAAAGGAACATCGGCACCTGCCCTTGGCCCCTGGCCATCTCTCTTGTGTTTTCCAGGTACCGTAGGTCGGTACGGGTACGGAGTACTTCGCTGGCAGCAGCGGCGCGCCCTGGCTTGCAGCGTGCGTCCCGTCTCTCTCCGCCAGGGTGTTGGTGGACTAAGAGAGGTACATCGTCTGCCAGCTAGCAGAACCTGCGTCGACAAGTACTCTCTCTCTTGTCTTTCCATCCCCCCGAACGAAAACGAGACTCTGCTGAAAGCCTGAGAGAAGAGCGCGTTCTGTTCCTGACTGGTAAGGTGTTTGCAATGACTCGTCGTTTCCCATTAGCATGGCAGCCCAATAGCACACGTGAATTAAGACAACCCAGGCGAGATTGAAGCCTGAGATGCTGCAAGAAGACAGTCTGCTTGGAGCACGTGGTGTCCGTAAACTCCTGAGAACAGACATGGAAAGTATCGTAAAACTCCAACTCTGAGTAACGGCACGGACAGACGGACAACTTGACGGGCCTTTCAAAAATAGAAAGATACACAACAAAATTCAAACAGCAGCTGCTGTACCGGGCAGCACAAGATCCGGACTCGGGGCACGGGGTGCAGTCCGATTTACCCCTTCTAAGCCGGCGTCTTTCTCTCTCTCTCTTCAATCTGAATCCACAGCGCAGTGCGTTGAGGGAGACAATCCAGACAGCACAGCACCGCGGCAAGTACTCTCGCCGTATCCGTACGGATACCCAACCTGCAAAGCCATTACTAGTAAAGAAAAAGAGGTCACCCCTTCAGGGACATGGGGTCGGCAAGGGGCCACCGAAAAAGTCACTGCCAAGGGCCAAACTTCAGGAGGGGAGCAGAGCACCCGAAGGCAAAAAAATAAGGAAAAAAAAAGGGATGCAGGCCAACTGCAAGCCCTGACCATGGTCGCCGGGATGGCCCCTTGCTCTGAGCTGGCTGCTTCTGGGGCACACCTTTTCTCCTCTGTCACTAATGCTCTCCCTGGTCTGTCTCTCCCTCCCCACTAAGGTACGGATAGAGACAGTTGATAGAGAGGGTGCTTCCCCCCTGGCCACATTGTGGCTGTCTGGTGCCGACCGTCCCTTTTTTCTGAATGAGGTTAAGTATTGAATGGAAGGGGATGGAGACGGCATCAGAAGCCGCAGTGACGCCGCAGTAACAGGTAGCGGTCATGGTGGGGGGAGAATGAAGACGGTGTGTCATGGTGCATGTAAGAGTCTGCTGCTGCTTGTGTTGAAGGAGGTGTGTGTGTGTGAATTGAGCCTGCTGCTGAGTGAAGCGCGGTCTGGATCTTCGGTCGTCGATTTTCAGACTTCAAACTGACGTAGTGTGCCTCATCATCGGCCAAAGTCAAAAGGGTCCTTGTGAAGGTGGAGGGCATAAGGTATCCGAACTCGACAACCATCACCCGGCAAGATCCTGCAGTCGGCCTTCGAGGAAGGCATAAGGGAAACTAAGATGCTTGTCAGCCGATATCTCTCTCCCGCCGCCGTGTGTTGCACAAACTCAAGCCGCATAATAAGGTGTGAGGTGTGTACCAACCGCGGAGACCGATTCGGGCCCCCGGATGTACTTTGCGATACGGAGACTGAGACTCGAGCTCTATCCAGGAAGGCTGGATGCAAGATCCTTTTTGCTGACTGGGCTGTTCGACGGGGACTGCGCCTTACTCGTTAGTCCGTAATCAAAATCAACCTTCTTATCCCAAGGTCTCGTGAGGCATCCCAAGTCGCTATGCGGGAGGGATTCTGGATGCATCGCTGATATCGCCGCCACGACCAGCACGGATTTTCCCTTGAATCCAGCTCCATGACGATTTGTTTCTGGGTCCGCGGGATTCAGAAAGCTGTGTGCCGTCTGCGCCCTGTGCCGTAGTAAAACACATCTAATTGTGTGCTTCTGCATCTGTACCCGCGTCAAACCGAGTACTTCCCTTGCTTGACCTTACCTCACCTTGCAGCATCAAGTAGTCGTACTGCGTAAAAGTAGCTCGCCTCCCCCCGCCAGTCGAGTATTGGCGCAGCGGTGTCCCGGGTTTAGAGTTCGACCAGGAACCTGCAGTGGTCTGGCTGCGTCACGTCAACGCATCCAATCCGCCCCCTCCGCCCGTCGTCTCCGCCGTCGTCGTTGCTTACCATCCTGCTCTTCGCTTGTCGCTCATCACTGCAACAAGCTTGATGCTGCAGTGATGCAGCGCATCCCACATGCCAGATGGGCTGCAAGAAAGCTTCTCGCCCTGCTTGATCGCGATCCGTCTTCCCCGTCGAGTAGCGCCGCCACCGCCCCAGTTGCCCCTCAGTGAAAATCTCCTGCGCTTGTGCAAGCCTTCCCTTACTTGTCTCATCGCTGTCGTCCAGAGAGAGTCTTTCGAGATTACGAAGACAAATCCCCAGTCGGTAGTTAATAATAGCCTCTTGTTGACGACGACTCTATCGCAGCCCGTACTTTGACAGCTCCGGTATCCAGCAAACAAGCATCTAGGTTATTTGCGACATAACCGCGCCCACATCCCAAGAACGGGGACGGCTTATTAACCCTGAAGTTGGAAAATGAATTCTCGTTAGAGCTCGCAAGTGGCCCCTCTCAGCCCCCTCAGTTGATCCTCATCCGGAGTTGTCAAGTTGTCAGTGCCGTTCAGGCTCTTTGACACCGCCCTCAGTACATAGTCGTAACTGCGTAACAAGCGGGCGGCTGCGCCTGTCCTCGATCCCATGGCAGCTCCATGACCGTTACATTCAAACACGTCAACCAGGGGAGCGTCTGGCAGACTCCGCTGACGCGTGGTCCTGAAGACCGCCGTCAACGAAGGCTGCATGCCGGGAGTTACATCAACCCGCCCATTCTGACTGGAGTTGTAGTGGCAGGAAATTTTGCCCAGTTGGCTGCTTTGGAGTACCCTCTCTCCCCCGGCTTCCTTATCGCCTGTCTTGTCGCAGGCCCCTGTCGAGGCTTGACGTCGCCCGCCCCCAAGCAGCCGTTTGCTTCTTCGTCACCGTTGCAGTCAGCACCGCACCACAAGGGCAGCGATGCAAAGGGTCTCCATTGTTTCATCAGCGCCGCTTCGGCTGGGCCTGCTTTGCCTTCCATTGCCGGGTTGTTTTTGCCCTTCTCATCGGTCTCCGCCCAACTTCTCCAATTGAGCTCCTACGCCGTTCCATTCGGGGTCAAATCCGTTGGAGTCCGTCTCCAGAGGTGCGAAGGCAGTGGCAGGTGGGAGAAACAGACGTTGACCCGTGGAAAGATGGACATGTCTCCCCAATGCCCCTGTTTAGGCAAAACTGGCCTCCCCTCTTTTCTTCGTGATGCCCGCCGTCTCTGCTGTCAAGATCCGGAAATGCAGCCCCCAGCTTCCCCAAGGCAAGCTATCGCTGTCTTCCGGCGGACGTCCATGTGGGCAGTAGTAGGGGTCACGCCTGTGATGTCCAAGATCAATGAACTGGCGATTCAGCAACCTGCCGTACTACTTATCATCGATGCCGTAATTTTCGGCAGGAGATAGTCTCTCCACAAGGGAAGTGGACTTCCAGCCAACTCGAACAGATCCAGTCTGAACAATAGCACGACGCGGCGTTGGGTCATTTGAAGCCCACTGCCAACTGCCTTGATATCGGCAATCGTGTGCAGTTGTAGTCCGTTGACCTCAATCTCCGGTGGTGACGCATTGTGCGGATAGTCCGAAGTGATGGGCTTCGAAAGTGGCATCAATTGCTTCAGTAGGAGTGCTGGACCACGGTACTGCGAGGCAGAAATCTTCTCGCTCGTGTCTGTGTGACTTGACGACGTGGTAATTAACCCAGACAGATCACGGGATCATTATCGTGTTCAATATTTGATGCCCGACGCATGTGCTTAGTTAGGATTGGTCAATTCGGCAAGCCATTAATCGCCGTCGTTCTCTCTCAGCAGCCACTTGCAACTCGGTAGATTGGAGATTTGCCGAGATGCGTGCGTGCTTCTTCTTTTGGCAATTGGTTCAGCGCCACTTCTCAAGTGTTGACATTCTTCTTTTCTCTTTTGCGGTTTCTCTCGATGCAAAACGCTCTCTTGTTGTAAGTCCTGTCGAGTAGAGATCCAAGAGGTAACTAGTGCGCTCAACAGCCGGTCTCTATATTGCTCGCGGGATAAACAATTCGAACGATTGCAGTCGTCCCACACTTGAGAAATTCTTCAGCGCACTGAAGCAGGGGGAACCTTGCTATTTGTCAATCGCTGTCAGTGTGTCAGCAGGCACCCTTGACGGCTTTGGCTTCAGTTTGGCCTGCGCTGCAGTCCACTCTTGACGACGAGCCCAGCTAGTTTCGAGCGTGACATGTTCAAACCCTCCACACCTTAACCAGACCGTTTCTCATACCGGCTCAGATCCGAAAGAGTTCTCCGAGCAGGGGAATGGGTCTACAGTGAGATGCAGTGATTTTCTCGGACGCTTTCTTCGACTTCGACTCAGTACGAAGAGGCTTCCCCTGCAGCCGTCTGCATCTCTTGAGGCGCAAGAGTGGGCAGTGTCTTCTTCCCATCCGAGGTCCGTGTTCGCTGCAATGAATTGGTCAGCATCAAATCTCGGAATCTCTTTAGGGATGGGCGAACTTCAACTGACAATTTGTGACGCTGATCGGTCTGGCCTTTGCAGGAGTCGACAAATTCGAGTCCCTCAGCCTTGATAGTCAGTCCAGGACTGCCCCATTGCCGTGGAACCCGGGGCTAGGGGAACGCCTAAATTGCGTTATTGCCAGCATCCCACTATCTCCCCTTTCCCACGCAATATTATCCTTCACTTGCTTAGGAGGGCTTCATTTGGTTGACGCCACGGCAGGTGTGCTGGCTGGCCAGCAAACTCTGCAGATCTTCATGCTCTCCGTTCCGGACTGGTTCAAGCCTCATCCCCTGTGGCTTTCCCCAGACTGTAGGCTGTTGCTGAGGCACGGTGCCTTGGGCCGATATCATTTGAGAGTGGTTTCTCTCCCTCTTTTTGCGGCAACACGCAACCGATCCTCATCTTATGACAAATGCAATCCAAAACTCGCAATGTTGTGGTGATGGTCCCGGGTTATTCAGTCTGCTATTGCGTATGCCTCTGAGGTTGCCCGACCAAATACCAGTGCTGGCTACCGCGTAGAGATCGGGTCGTTCCTTGTGTCACCAACCCCAAACTCACATTGCTTTTTCTGCCACCCCTGTCGAGCCATCTTAGATGTGGCTTGCCTGTCACGGCTCGGCTAACGTCCCGCCGGTCTGCTGTTAAGGTTGCATGAGCGCATATGCGGCAATCAGTGGACTGAGGGGGTTTGTTCAGACTCCTGCGACGGAACGCAATGGCATAGTGCTCCAACATCGCTCATCTACATGAGGTAGAATTGACAGATACCAAGTAACTTGAGTGGGCGTCGTTATCTCTAGCGTACCTCGGTAGGTCAAGAGCAACTCCGCGCGAGCCAGCCGACCGTTTCGATGAAGCTGCGGAGAGCGCAGCTTAGGACGACCAAAAGAGACCTTTCTACCCGTGGGCCAGAAGTTCTCTGCTGATACTCGCACGAGCAAGGCGGTGAAAACGAAATTGCCAGAATGATCAGATCATTGAGGTTTATCCGCAGGGCACCCGATATGCATTTCGTGTGTTGCCAAGCTGCGGTGACCGACGCTGAACACACGCAGCTTGGAGGGATGATGCAGAGGCGGCACGTACTATGTATGCAGGTGCATGACTTGTGATGAACACTGAGAATCCGCCTGTGGTCTTTTTGAAGTTCTTGGATAAGTGAGCCGTAGATGGAGCTATCGAGTGTCGTGAGGAGACGGTCTTCCATCCATGTTTGTCATATGTCGAGCCACACGTATCCTGCGAGTGGTTCTGGACAGCTTGGAGGGCCTTCCATAAGGCGAATCTGGCGGTACGGGCGGTCTGGTAGCAGATTTCAACCTGGACCTTCGCTTTTCATCGTGTTCGATCTGCATCTGGGTAGTCATAACCGACAGTTACCTGTCGGAGACAGATCAAGAACTTGACGAGATTCTCATATGCAAGGCGTCCGTGCGCGGGAGGGATATGGTGTGAGGAAGAGTTGTGTGATAGGCTGAAGAGAAGGCCGTCTGCAATCAAGCTCGCTGATGACCCTGTAATGCCGACCCCGGCTACACATCGCGGGCCTGCCCTCTTGACAGGAGGCCGTAGCGTGCTAGGCGTTTTTCCGATGGAGCCCATTGGCACGACCTTGTCGACTGGCCTTCCAAGAGGAACCGGAAGTGGTGAGGTCGGGGGATTGAATAGCAGGCAGATCCTAGTCGGCAAGGATGATAGCGCAATGTGGGATTCGACGACGAGGTGCCGGGGAACCACAGTTCGTAACCGGACGTGGATGGTGGAGAGGGCCTTGGACCACAATTGGGCCAGTAGGTATTGCCGCGCACGTCAGTCGGAGCCGAGAAGCAAGGCATTACTCTGCGCATTGCATGATGTGGAATGAGAAGGGAGACGGCATAGGTTGTGGAACTCGCGAGGCTTCTCCTTCAGTAGAGCCGCCAATGTTGATGGGTCTTGACCACGTCTCGTTGTGCGGAAGATCGTCCCATGTATTTTCTGCTCGCCGGCGCCGAGACCCTTTCGTCGAGTACGTAGTAGGAAAGGTAGGTAGGTCTTGGTGTGCCTGGTGAGACATACAGGGCAACTGAGAGAACAGATGTGCCCCTCCAAAGCAGCCTTGGGCCTGCGGCGTGAAGGCCGGGCGGCACGGTAAGCAGAGTCCCGATGGGTTGGTTCCACCGCGCAACGGCTATTTGCTGGCGCTGAGACGGTGACGGTGTATGTATACTTTGTTCAAATCTTGGTCGACGGCCGTCAAGCGTGGTGTGTTTGACATATTCCGTGCGGGCAAGAGCGATGAACCAGTAACACGGCCAGTTAGTCGGACTTGAAAGCGAACAAGACGGTATTCTAGGTTCAATGGCCCAGTGTGCGGTTCATCAGGTCTTTGGGCTCGAAGCAGCTCGGTGCTCGCGGTCCCAGATTGACGCGACAAGAGACGGGAAGGGCTCAGGGATGCTCCGAGTGAAGTAGCGGGGTGCAGCAGCCGTCATGCAGAATACCCTGAGGCGCAGATAGAGACGGCTTGCGAATGTTCTCGTCTATGTTATGCGTGATGTGACGGCGCCGCCGCCGATTGTCGAGACGTGAGCGGGGTTGGCGAAGACGATGGAAGCTCCGGTCGTCAGTGGGCTTGGTGATTAAGGGAGGTTGCAAATGAAAAGGCGGTGGACAAAATCGGCATGGGTGTTTAGAGGTAGAGAGAGGGAGGGGCTGAGTGAATGATGGTGTACTGCGTAGTATGGGAGTCGTCGAAAAGACTTTTCCGTGTGGTGAGATGCGGATAGATGCAGTATGCGGGAGGCAAGCGCAGTCTTCTCTCCCAGTCAGTGTTTAGACTGGACCCAATCCAGACACGGGACGGGAAGATTCCATGGCAGGGCCACAGTCACACAGCGTCAAAACGTGGCGACGGAGGGAAGGCGGCCTTGAGCATCACTTTTCGTCACCTTCCCTGAATATCAGTCAGATCCTGCCCTTTCCCGTTCCCGCTCCTTCCACTTGGATCAACATGATGGATTCTACGGATACATGGAAGGTACAGGTCGGTGAGCCGTAGCTGTGGTGTTCCTTCCCTTCCACGACAAAATGCAAGTGCAAGCCACACGTTCCGCGCCTCCGTCTCCACTTCCCCGCAATGGCCCGCTCGTGAGCCGTGCCTTCACCTCGCAGCTCTCGCGCTTTCCCGTCGTGGTCACCGCCTTCAACCCCAACTCTCCGACAACGTGAACTTTCCCTCTTCAGAACCTCAGTTGAAGCTCGAGACTTGATACAGTCCAATGAGAAGCCGCGACTTAGCACCCCCACCCACCAGGTAGGGACAGGTGCACCCACTTCCTATCTCACTGCAGCAGACACAACTGCGACCCGACATATTCGCATGCAACGCATTTACACTGCTTTTGGTGAGCCAAACTTGACCATTCTCTGGTTCGAAACACCTCCTCAAGTGATCGTCTTTTCCGACCGTCTTTTTTATCCCGCAGTACCAGTCCCCGTTCCAGTCCGACCATCGCTGGCGCCCGAACGGTCATTTTGAAGACCCTCAGCTGGTTCTCGACCCTCTGATCAGACATTGAAAAATCCCGAATGCAACGACGACCCCCGCCAACTTGCGTTAAGTACTGATACAGAATATCCAGTCTGCCTCTATTGCGAACCATACGGCAACCGTCACTGGGTCAGTATTTTCACTCTTCGCGGCAGGCTATTCGTCATGGCTCTCTGCGCCCACGCAGTGCGCCCTACTGCACCTCATCTTCTCAGACATCAAAACGTGGCTGGCACGTCTGGCCTGCTTCTAGACGTCTTGCCCCTGCCCTATGGTTCCTGGCCGTGCAACCGACCGATTGTGGGGGTTGCATTCCACACGGCCTTCGTTTTTGCTCGTTCCGTCACACACGTTCTGTGTTGGGTTTTTGCTCTGTAAAAACATATGGCAACACTAGGTACGACCAATCACCCCACAGCCAGCAATTTGCTATACATAATACGCTGATTACAGCTTTCGAACCACGACGCTAGACGGCAAGGCAGAAAGAAAGTCTCCTAAATTCCTAGCGATCATCCGCCCTGCAGTGGTCGTTAAATGTCGCAATCGGGAATGGCCATGCGGATAAAGTGGCTAGACTCGAGCAATGGCGCTGGTGCCCCCCGGCTGAAGACGGGCGCCCCATGTCATATTTCGACGTCAACGCCGTGCTGGGTGTGGCTCGTCGGTGTCGATGGCATCCCAATGAGGCAGTATTTCCATGGCCGCTGCTGCAGGTGCTAGAACTACTCGGCTGTTCACTGCCTTGATTTGCGTCGCATGGCCATCGTCCCCGATGTGACTTCGGTACACCTTGAGTGTCTTGATCGCCTTGGGACGCGCTGCGTGCCTGAGAATCTTAGTTGGGGCAATAAACCGGTGATAGGTAGGTGCCACTCCGCTTCGTGGTGCATGGTTCGATGAGAACATCTCTTGCCACCCCGGCCTCTCAGTGGTAATTCGGCCCAAAGATGTTTCCATCCTGCAAGTATAATGGAAGTCCGTATGTACAGTGACCTCTGCGCAACTGGGAGAGCATCACACGGCGGTGACCGCGCACATATACGCGGCACGATAGCGCAATGCCTGCATTAGAATCGCCGTGGTACAACAAAAAGCGGTACGGATTCGAAGTGATTGACGAGGCCCGAGCTTTCACCCATCACTTGTATCATGGTACAATTCAATGAGGCGTACATAGTAAGTACCTTACCACTGTACTTTGTAAACCAGATGGAGCGTAATTAAGGTTGGCTGGCGGTTTCGGTCTTGTGGCGGCTGTTTTGATTACAGCATCTGCCTGCCTTGAGGAGGCCGGACGTCGAGAGAAAGCAGGAGAAAACATGGGAGATTTGGTCCACTAGCCTCACGTGGAAACGGTGATCTTCCAGGGTTAAAACGTGGGAGCTATTCTGGGATAATCAACAAATCACAGGATGCGAAACTGTGGAATGAACAGTAGTCTGTGATGTTTTTTTTTTTTTTTTGGCGTGGACTTGGATTAGCGATTTCCCACTTACAGGCCAGGCGCGGTGGGTGAATCCATAGGTAGGGAGTTAGCATTCTCTTGAGGCGAGATTTGTTTGCCATGCCCAGTGAGCTCATCAATGATCAATCACATTGTCAAAAATGCGAGGTGTGCGAATGAATACCTATTGCTGCAATGCCTCTCACCCCACCCCAACCTCCTCCAAGCCGGCCATCAGGAGATGCTGGCCGTTGCTGCAGCTGCTGCAGAGCTAACGGCGGAGCACCGGTGAACTCCCACCTGTTCCAGAATCCGGCGAGCCAATGAGCAACCCCCGTAGTATCACTCCATCTGAGACTGGCACGAAACGGAACGTATTCTTTTTATGGAGACGTTAAGTTGCACGTGAGTGCACCAGCAGCACGACAGAGGAAGTCGCGACCAACGGATGACTGTACGAGTACGTACCGAAAACTTCCTCGCGCACTTCTTTTCTCATATTTTTTTTAATCTAGGAAAGAGCTATGAGAATGAAAGTCGCGGCTTCCGTTTCTACGGCTGCAATTTCTATAGACAGCGTGGAAAGCGCGCATAGCTTATTTGCCCTGGACGATGCTTAGTCAGGGGAAGGCGGTATGGTATGGGCCGTGGATCTGGAAATCCCAGGTTGCCTCCGTCCCGTCTTGATTTTCACTGTGACCTACCTACTGGACCTCGCATGATCAGTGACAGCGGCAGCTTCTGTCCCGAGGCCGCCAACACCGGTCAACAACTCCAACGACACCACCCACCCCAAATGGCGTGTTCGACAGAAAATTCGCATCCCTTTTGCCCAGCATACGCACATCGGATTTGGAACGTGTCCGTTCGCTACGTTGGCGAAGCCCGCCTCTCTATCCCGACTTGCCTCATGTCATTCCTGCCCTGGTTTTTCAACACCAGCTCGTCATCATCTGCTCACCTGCTTGATGTCCACGTCAAGTACACTATCCCGTCATCTCGGCCATGCCTCACATTCGGGTCTAGCTCACCAAGGAGGTCCCTGGTGGGATGCAGCAAACGTGGCGAGCAGAACTTTTCCTACGACTCCTTTAGCGGCCTGCCCTGCCCTGACCTGGGACACTGGATCGCCCCTCTGGACTCTGGAGAAGAGCCGCGAACAGACCCTGAGAACGGAGGTCGAACGAAGCTACGGACAACCGTACGGCCTGCTGCCTACGACGGGCCAGATCCCAAATCCGCCTTGGATCATCGAGGGGTAGGACGGCCTCGCCTACATCCGAACGACTTGTCGCTACCTGCAAAATACGCAGCAGTGAGAATCAGCCCGACGGCATCGCCGGCTAGCCGACATTACAGCTACCGTCGAATTCCTTGATGCCTCCACACGTCAGAACGAAGGCCACGAGCAAACCAACACAGGATTCTTTGAGGGCCTTCCGCCCCCCTGACCAACGGGATCGCCCTGCAAGTGTCGTTGCCAATGTCATGCCAACTTCGTGTTGAAGACTTCATCACGCCCAAGGCAACGCATATCTCAGTCATGCCTAAAACACGACATCGGTCACATATGTTGCCTGCGAGTGTGGCTTCGCAGCGCTGGCGAAACACAAGCTGATGTGCGACGTTCTTTCCCACAGACCATGTGTTCGCCTATGCTGCGTGCCAGCACGTGCTTTAGTTCGACGAGAACTGCGCGCTCCGGCAGCCGGTCTCATAGCAAACTTTGCATTCTCACGTCCAGGTGAACCACGACAAGGAGTTCCAGGAACTTCCTGACGAGCCAATCGCCTCACTCATAGGGCCAGCTGGAAGTCAGAAATGATCAAACTTCGCCCCAAGTTCAACTTCTTGTCCCAGGTGGAGAATCAAACGAACTTCTCAATCCGGGTCGACCTTGCATCAGGTCGCACTAGACCAAAGGGCCAGCAACTACCACTGCACAGGAGAAGACCTGATCTCATCGCGACGCGGCCCGGTAGTCGTTCGCATGACCGTCTGCTGGTCTATCCATCCGCCATTGCTGCAGATCACCACCAGCCACCTTCAACGCCTTTTTATTTCTCCCACGGACTTGGCGCACGTCCGCTTCAAATCGGCGAATCATCAGACAACGTGAACGACAATCCAACCAAAACTTAAGGCTTCGAGAACTAGACGAAGACTGCCTCCAGCCCACTGCCCCAGTCAACCCAATGCAGTCGCAAGTAAACGAACTACCTGTCGATATCTACAGAGCTACAGGTTCTGTCCTTGGGGCTTGAATTGGGGCAAAGAACCATATCAATCACGCATATAGGGGCAGGATGGGGGCTTCATGCAGGTTCCGCCCGTATGCAGGAACGCCGGGCTCGGCCAATGGTTCCCACGCAGCACCATCGGCGCCCCATCCCATCTCGATTAGCTGAATCTGACTGGCTGATTCTTCACATTTGGGAAGAGTTGCAAATTGCAAGCTTCTTTTTAGCTCCTTGCTGGCAAAACATGGCCATTCCTCCAAGAACTCATGTCGTCAATCCTGCAATAGCCGAGACCAGAAATCGTGGTACGGCATCTGGTTTGGATCGGACTGGACCAGTCGATTGAACTCCGAGTCCGCTGCTCGTCATCTTGGGGCTCTCCCGCCTGGAAGGTAACGGTCTTTGTCAACCGTGGATCAATCTCTCTCCCTTGCTTGCTTCACGGCCTTCGTCAAAAGACCCAGGCCGGCTAAGTGGGTAGTGGATACGGATACCACCTCGTCCACTTCATCCACGTCTCCGTCAACAGCGGCCCCGGCTTGGTGCTGTTCTCGCAGATCTTCTTCCGTCCATCCCAAGTCTGTCATCCAAGGGGGCCCTGGAGCGCTTCTGCCGCGCACGGCCTCCTCTATACTACCCTGTCGACGGCTACTTCGTCACCGCCCTGAGCCCCCAAAGTATCACGCCATTTTGCTGTCTGCCGCGGTGTTCCCTACCTTCAGGGCCTGGCCTGACAACTTCACCGGGGGGCGGTTCTGTACGCACCGTCCAGAAACCCCAGCAATTGCGGTGTCTTCAACACGTCGTCAACGTCGCTTACAACACACAGACATGCAACCACGAGTGACAGCGGATAGCTATTCGCAAGTGGACATGGTCAGGGCAGGGCTCGAGGATAAAACCAGTGACGGCTTACGCGAACTCATCTGGCACGTGTACGAATACACAACGCCCTGCTAATTACGTCTTCAAGCTTTCCGAATTCATACTGCAGACGGAAATCTAGCCGAAGCAAGAGCAAATCGGTCAGTGGTTGTCGGTGTTTCTCACGTTCTCAGACCGAAGTTCGCCTGAGCCCTCATCGTCCAATACGCAAAGTCCCCTCTAAGGTTTACGCCTTGTCATGCGCTTCGTGAAGGAGCCGTAACTTTGGCATCTTCCAGCGAACCATCTTGACGTCGCCGCGAAGTGGCGTTTTCAGTTTGCGGGGTTCCTATTTTCGGACTCAACGGCCTGAAAGACCTACCAAACCGCTATGGATTACACCGAGATTGATCACGACGCATGCCGTATGAATTGACAGACGATTGCGATGACTGCCCGTTTGCAGGCTGTGCAATCAATATTCTTAAGCGATGACGAGGATGTCATACTCGATTTGGCCACCAAGCATGATTCATTTGGCGGTGCCGTCGCCGCTCCTTGAGGCTGCAGCGGCAACTCCTTCTGCTGAAGCTCTGGAAATCCAACAACGGCAACACCCTTGCACGGTATTCTACTGCGTACAGGGAGCCATCGGAGCTGGTCCAGTTTTCAACGCTTTGATTCCGGAGAAGTAATCCAGAAAAAGCAAGAGGGAGGAAGAATACAACGGGTCTTCGGACGTTCCAAACTTCTCGAAGCTGAGGTCTGACCTTCGGCCATCCAGACGACTGGGAACACCCCCAAATTGAACAACAAGGCGATCCGAAAACGATTCGTCATTCAATGGCCAAGAGAAGCTATCTAGAAGTCCCAATTCGATTATCATCTCCTATTCCACCCCCAAATGCCGAACAAGACTCCGCCGCAGTCGGAGGCTTCTGTGGGTTAGAGTGGACAACGAATGGGCGCCAGAAGAAATAGGTGAAACTGGATCGCCGGCTGATACGGATGGCTTGCTTGGCCGACCACTACCGTCACCGGCTTCGCACTCATTCGCGCCAGTACCTGAAGATCTCCCATCAAAGTCAGAACCCAGCCCGCGCATTTCCATGGGTTGACCTGGTTCGAAGGCTCGACGACAATGAATTCAACAAACATGATACCTCGTAATGACCGAGCATTCAAGCGGGACATGAGAAGAAACTACGCAAACTATTAGCACAAGGCGCGTTTTGGAAACGTCATTCCGTTGCAAGTCGAGTTCCGAAATGGCGTCTTTACGGAGAACTAAAGCTATCGAACCAGGAAAGGGGTCTTCTGAAGGACATCAAGGGGTGCGTCGTCCAAATTGGCTCGCTGGTCTGCCAGATATCTCCGTCTTGTTGACGGCGCCGGACTGGGTTTCTGTCAGCAATTGATGACTATGATTTCATTAAAGTCGGTGGAGCTAGGGCCAGAGCTGGCAGGCTCGACAGCTGGCCCAGGCTTCCTACATCCGTGGGCGCACATCAAACACTGACAGCAACATCCTTGGCGTTTTTTTGCTATCCGCAGTGGGTGGTCTTCACCTTGGATGTCACCTTGGCAAGGTCAGGTTCAGAAATCCTTGAGCCAAGGTCGGTCTGAATGTGGGGGTTCTGATGCCCACTTCCCTCTCTTCCCCCTTGAAGACAAGAGCGGAGCGGAGAGGGGATGGTGGAGGTTGTCTAGCTGGGCCTGATCCTCCTTCAGTGGAGGGTGTGTGTCCCTTGAGGGCAGGGAAGAGTATGGAGTACTCGTATCGTGTACACACGGACAGGGTCTTGGCATGGGTCAAGGATGACAAAGAAGAAGCATCATGACAAGCATGCTCTGCCTCGACACGCTACGAAGACAGATTGCGGGCCACAGTCGGATTGCGAACCGGCTGGCAAGTACAGATACTATCAAGAGGTGTGTTTTGCCGCGAGGGTTGAGGGATACAACGGCAGTCTCGGGACCCGAACGATTTCCTCTTCAAGGCGGATTCGGCAAGTGTTGATAGCCGCATTTCAACATCAACGGCCGCAACGAAATTGAGACGTTCGATGCCTCTATCGGCTACAGCCGTGGACAAGATTCTTTGCACTCGGGTATGCAGCGAAGTTGCAGACCCGATGTTTCGATACATTGCAGCCGGGCGATTTGCATCTCCTCTTCTTCGCGAATTCTGGGACTCGGCCAGAACCGAATTGTGAGAGATGACACCGGCGGAGCGTTAGCGGTGTTGGGCCAACGGCGCCGACAAGAAAGGCCAGGGACAACGGACGGACGAGCTTTCCAATGCGCGTTGCTACAAGTACAGGCCTGAAAACGTCCAGCGCACATTTTACGGAGTACAGTCCGGGGCTACAGATACAGGGCGTTTTGGGGGCAGCGTCAGGTACGGACAAGCGTAGGAGAAGTACCTGGGACATGATCATGTCTGGGTCTTGCTCCTCGTGGTCAACCAAGGGGGTTCCAAAAGGAGGAGAAAAGGGAAATGTCATTGGACAATTGCTGCCGTTTCCTCCATTCCGGCGGAGAGGGAAATTTCCGATGCCGGTTACGGCCGCCATCTTGTCCAATGGATGCTGCCTTTGGCTGCCAACCAAGCAACATCAGTCCCAGTCCAATGGAAACCGCTGCATCATCCCACGCCGCGCCCACAGGTCCATACCGTGCCCTGTTCGTCTGTCTGGCCCTGCTGCCGTGCTGGCTTCAGCTCCAGGTACTCTGTACGGGTATTCGTCCAGCTGTCCCAGCTCTTGCTCAGCTATCCGTACAATATAGCGTACCTCGAGCAGTATTTTCAGAACCTCAGAGTTCCTATCTGAATCCCTCTGCCGACTCCGCCTCAATCCTCGGCTTCTTCAGGTCAAATTTCAGTTCCGAATGGCGGCTACTAGGCTCCATCCTGGACGAATCCTGCTTACATGTCAGCATCCTCAACTTGTACAGAAGGCTCGCCAAGCCCTGTCCCGTCTCTCTCTCTTCACCGACACCGAGCCAGGTCACCTGAAAAGTTGTTCTCCTCCAAGGAGACATGCAATGCCTGTCAGATCCGCACTCATTTCAACAGGCTCCATTGCCCACAGCTCTCGGTTGAGTTGACAGCGGCCTTTGCCGCAATTGCAGCGCATGTAGTGGCCAGGTCAGGGCATCCTGTCCGTGTTCGCTGGCCCTGCCCCGGTTGAGCCCCCGCCCTCATCGCAACTGTTGGACGGGGTTTGCGAAACAGAAGGGACCCTCCAAGATCAACATTCGTACACGACGACCTGGCTGCGTTACTGACCTAATGTTGGGCGTCAAGCTGCAACAGTTACGACTACGGATATGCGGCGGCTTACCGCTCCGCTGCCGCCGCAATCCGTTCCTGACTACGCGCCTAGCCAGGGACACTGGGCTGGTCTATTCTGTGCTGTCAACTTACCAGCACCGGTGGATGCTATTATTCGACTGACTCGTTTGTCACGCGAAGACTCGTTAGTGGTGTCGCAATGTCTCAGGGAGAACGAGAGGCCGTTTCCGCAGTATCACCACGAGACGGCGCTGCAGGACAAGCGCTAGTGACAACTGAAAAGACAGGGCAGCATCCCATCAGTTTCCTCTTACCCCCGAGACACTGCAAGTCTTTGGGTCCTTCTAGCAGCAGCTCTGTTCAAGGCAAGTGTGCAGTAACAAGACGAGGCGGTTTAGCGACACGATAGCTTCTACTTCATCATGTCGTATCTTTAACTTCGGTACATCATGAACGCTTTCAGGGTCGAGGGCGGCGGATGCGCTATTGGTGAAATCTGCAAGATACAAGGCAAACGCTGTCAATATTTGGGATATTGCAAGCGTCCAAGTCAGCCAATAATCCCTTGTTCTCGGTATCGCTGGCCGATTCGGTAGGCAATTTGGCCGGTGGCTCTTTCTTCATCTGGCCATCAATATTTTGCATGAAGACTACTTTCAACTTAACCAGTGTTCGTCCGCAGTACCATACCATGCGCCGTGGAACCACCGAGCGGTCCCAAGCAATTCACGCATGCCGACTGAGACATTCCGGTACGGAAGACGACGGATGAAAAGCCGGGCTGTGATATCGAACCTTCAACATCGCGCTGTCACGACATAGGAACGTCGAAGCGCTGATGGACATGGGATACACCAAGTGAGGGGGCTGGGAAGGACGATCCCTAACCCAGCCCAGCCTGCGCGGTGGCCCTGAACTCTGAAAAGGGTCTCGAATACCCCCGCATGCTACCAGCTAGTCAGGAACGAGCATTCTAGCCCCAGGCCTACAGCCGCGATGGCGCCCACGAGCTCGACGGCTCGAGGGATTTCCCCATGACACATGACCGTGGTGTAACATTGTTATCAACTAGAATCCCTCGCGGCCACCTCGGATGATAATGTCATCCTGCACTAGACCAGATTCGAAGGGGATTGGGCATCACATATCATCACATCGCTGTCGGCAGCTGACCGATCATGGGCCTCACTAAGGCAGTCGGAGCCAAATTTCCACAGTTGCATTGGACCATTGCCAGCTTGGCAAGTCGATCAGGCACCGCTTCACCAAACACATTGATTCGAAGTTGGGGATGGCACGTCCGGAACGCCATCGCCAGGCCCACTAAACACGAGTATGGCGTCAACAGCGTCAGAGAAGGCTGCGCGGGGGTGGTGAAGGGGGGGAACCTGGAAGAGAACCTCTCACGCATTGATCAAGTCTGAGGATCCGGGATCAGTCTTGCCGGACGGCAGGGAGATCATCTTGAGGCTCAAAATGGTTTCGACGATGAGGCCCTCGACCTCAAGAGGCTGAGGTCGTCATGCGCACCAAGCACACAACGCCATACGCCTCCAACGTCAGTAAGGCACAGTTATGAGGCGTCCGCGACGGCGGTGGTGTGGTCCTGTTTTCCAGGACCACAACCAGCCACAGTCTTGGTCCATGACACACCCTCGCCCGATGGGTGCCAAGACCCGGATGCGACTGACCGAGCCGAGACGGACGAGATGCCCAGAGCATCCGTCGCCGCATGAGAAACTGGTGGTATGGAGTGTGTATCATTACAGGCCGGCAGTGGTGGTTCCAGCTGTCAACGGGAAATCAAACGCGGATCGCCTACTGGTCGAGAGCTTGACATGTGAGGATTGAAACATCTTCAACGGCGTGTGGTGAGCGCCCACTTGGCCGGATGTCTTCCGCGGGGACTTTCTGCTATCGACATGGATATCGGACTTTCCCACCAGCCATTTCACATTCGCTGCCCTGTCTCTCGGCTCGGATGCTGCATGAGAATGCGGCCTAGGTGGCATCCTTCACATTCCATACGGACAACTACCACGACCTTGATGAGCGCCATTTGAGGCGACACTCGTCGACAGTTCAAAGGCCAAGGAGCAAGACCCCCGAGGCGCCCACTGACATGATCAACATTGCAGGCCACGTCTGAGGCGGGGCTGCAGTAGGTAACATGATGGTCGATAAGATTGCGTGCGTACGTTGCGGCCATAACACTCTTGTGCTATTAATCGTCTATTGCAAAAAGAACAACTGCCCGCATTTCGCGCATCAGGGGGGGCTATATCGGATGTCATTGTCTTTGAAGCGACGTTCGAACTCTCCACTTCCTTCCCAACGCTGGCTGCGCGGAATAGTACGCCAGCTGGAGTTATGGTCGACGCTAAATCACTGTCAAGCCTATCGGAGAAAAGAACTCTTCACGCAGGTAGTCAGTCGACTGACTTGCTTCGCTCCTGGGAGGGCCCTCGTCCAGCTTGCTATGCTGCTCCAAACGAGAACAGCGCTTCCTTGCCATCGCCTGCAGGAGTTCGCAGCCAAACAGCACATCACAATCCATTTACAATGGACACGAACATGCAACCGCAACTGCCGACCGGCCGAACAGCAAAACCGTACGGGACCGTACGGGGCCGGAACCGTGTTTTTTGCTACGACCTAACGGATTTCCATTCCCGGGAAACATCTTTCCTGGTGCGCCGCCCCTTTCACCTGCTACACGCAACCGCTGTAATAATTAATCGTGTCGTTCGAGACTGACGATTGCCACCGCAAAAGGGGTTACCCCTTCGTAAATGAGCTCAAGGCTCTTTACAAACGACCAGCATCGGGCGCCACCTCACGCCTTGGGATGTCAAGACCGTTGGAACGAGATTGGCGGCGGTGCATCAGGGGCTCGCTGACAACTCACATTTGCCCTCGTCGACCAACTGAAGACGACAGCTTTGCGGAGAAGTAACCGCAGAAGTTTACCTTACTCCGTACCCAAAAACAGCAAAGTCAATGCGTGCAGAGAGAAAGCGGGTCTATCAAGAAGAAAAATCCTCTTTTCTCGGACATGCCTAACGTTCGAGAATATGCGCTGCAGTCGGGAAAGGGGCTCGCTCGCTTGTTTGGTTTTTTTTATCTTTGTTTTTGTGGCAACTTGGGTCCCCTCATCGTTGGTCATCTATGATGAATGATGGGTTTTCTGCAGGTCCGATTGCAAAGGGAAAGGCTCTTGGGCCCCCTGACGCGAGAAGATCCCACCAACATGGAAGAATGGTCCAATTGACCATGTGAGTCTTATCATTTGATCGGAACTCACGACTTCAGAAACCCCATCTGGAGATTCAGGTGCGTCGGCCGAGGGGCAGCGACAGCGACAGCGGCGGCAACAACACTGTCACGGAAGTATTCGCCTTGACACAACGGCACGCCTATCCGTTGGCCCTTCCATGCTGTCGCTGCCTCCGCTGCCACGGATGTCCAGCATGGGCGAATCTGGCGTCGGAGATCTTTCCTAACACTTGTCGACTTGTCACAATGGCCTGTCTCTGGGGTGAATGACGCTGCTCCCGCGCCTTTTTTCGACTGTGCCGCTCTGCGCATGCGAAGTCGTCTGATGGGCCAACGTGGGGTTCAGGTTGCCTCACGCAGCGCAATCTATTCCATGAGGCTCGTGACAATGACGAGTCGAGACTGGGTTTTTCGTGAAGGATTCTGCATCGCTTCGCAATACACGACTGAGTCGGACGAGCCCGATATCGATGTATCTTTTGGTATGCGGTTAACGCCGTGGAACGCGGGTGGATTCTCGTGGTCCCGAACATCGGGCCGCTGCGTTCTCGCAATGTGATGTCATGACTATCAACCTCACCACAATCGAGTTCGCTGGCATGAATCTGGCCTATCTTCCTGTCCCGAACTCTGCTGTACAGACGAACACCAGGTCCGGAAGGCTTATGCTGGTCTACCAAACCGGTCGCAGAGTTCAGGCTTGCAGCACTTCGGAACAGCCAGTCCAAACGGCCGATGATTTTTTTGGGCCCATCGTCGAAACACTCACTGCCGTGTGCAGAGAGCATTGCAGGCTCTGTTCCTCGACTACTGCAGATTCTAACTTCGAAGTCTGTTAGCGACTTCGGAGGAACAGGAGTTTGGGGGTCCCTGTGTCGGTGCTGTGCGTCTCGTTTTCGCCTTTGGCCTAGGCAACGACGATGATGCTCTCGCGGGATAGGCCAGATGTTCGCGAGAACGAGACTATACGCACTGATATCGAACGCAGGCCGAAGGTATGTTTTCTTGAGCTGACAGATCAAATCATGTAGGCTCATGGCATCTGCCGTCGACGTCATCATGGACTGCGCCGCTCACCAATCGCTGTCATTCTATTGCAGATATCTGAATAGTCTCATGCAGGTCCTGCTGCATGAGGGGGTTGGAGAAGAGGTCCAAGTCCTACGTCTGTCTGTCTCCTCGCAGGTTGACGAATGCACGCACGTACGATCCATCACTTTGGTTTCCATCATTTCTAATCCTGCTTGCTTCTTTCCAAACCGGCAAGTGGCGGCTAGCACAACTTGCGAGTTGACTGAAACCGAACAATTACAGATTACATCCTCTCTTTCCAGGGACACGTAAGTCCGGCGCCAACTTCGGCGATTGCGTAGTTCACATGCATCTTGATGCCGTTCTTCGCCATCAGCCTCCGAGCTAGCCTAGTCTCGTCGGCTCGCCATGCTACCGAAGGGCGAGAAGATGGACTTCTCTCTCACACCGAGCCGACAACCGATTCTCTGCCTTCCCACGTCCTTGGCACTGGTCAAACACCTCCAACGAACGATCTCACGGAAAAATACTACAGACGACGTCCGAGAGGCTCCTTTCTGCGAGATTGTCACGGCAATGGGGGCGGGAAGCAACGTGGTAGGGCGAGCGATGGCGGGACAACGGTACGGTATGGTACGTACGGCCGTGGGTTTGAGTGTCTTTGCGGTCGTTATGGTTTGCCCTCTTTCTCTCTCTCCAAAGTATGGGAACCAAACAAACAGAGGCCGTGGTAAACAAATAGGGTTGGTTTCTGGACAAAGACCCAGCGTTCAGGGCCCGTTCCTGGATGCCTGGGAAGTAGCTTGTCTCTAGTCTCCCACCTCTTCGCGATGCCGGCCGCTCGGTTGATGGCGACCGTTGAGGCGAACGAACTACGTCTGTTCGCGAGAGGCCACGCTAGAATCTGCAGGAGAGGGAGGGGAGGGGAAGAGGTCACGGCGTTTAGTATCCAGAGACAAGCTCCAAAGACAGCGTTTTCTTGAGTGGTGTAGATCGAAGTCTGTGTTCATCACGGTGCAGAAGGTGGGAAGACGAATAAACTATGACGATGATGAAAGGTGGCGTGGCCGCGCGGACTGGTCAGCCAGGACTCGCTGCGCACAGGAGATGTGGAAGCAGGTCTGGCTTCTTCGTCGACTGGAAATAACTTCACGGTGAACACTATCTCAGGGAGAGACTAGAGTGCGGCATGAGGAGGTACAATAGAGAGAGAGAGAGAGACGCAGGTCCGTTCCATGTGGCTGGGCGACGACGTCTGTCCGTTCGTTCGTTCGTTCGTACGCACATGGGCGTGTGCGTGTCACACACCGCACGAGCACTTTACGCTCGCGCGTGTTCCTGGAAAAGAAACGAAGAAGGGAAAAAAAAAACGCCGAACATATGATATGCCCCAAAAAAAGATGGGAGTAGATCTGGGATCGTGAGATCTCCAGTTGTGCCATGTTTTGACGGATGAAAACAAAACCGGGAGAAAACCTAAGCCAGTCCGAGAGCTGCGGCCGCCTTCCATGATGGACAAGTAAGTCCAAGAGACTGCACGACCCAAGCCGTACGTGCGGAACACCACGACGACGACGACAACGAATGTGAGGCATGACGATCATGAGAAACGGGGGGGGCCGGGAGCGAGCGAGCGAGGCTTCCTCTTCTTCGAAAAAGTGTTCCATCGCTCGCACCGCGGAAACCGTCGTGATAAAACGATGACAGCATCAAAGCAGTGACCCGGCGTTCCTCCGTTCGTTTCGTTCGTTCGTTCGTTCGACTCGGTCTTCGGTCGTCCGTTCAACGGGCATTCGACAGCGGAACCCTATCGGTCTTTGTTTTTGTCTGTGTTGTCTTTTCCATCACTCTGTCCGTATGTACGTCTGTGTGCTGGCTATACACCCCCTTCACCGTTTCTCTCTCTCCGTGCCCTCCGGACTCCGTGCCCCAGTTGTTTCCCTCCGTGCCCTCCCCTCCCCCATTCCCGAGTCTCTATTGTCCGTTCGACGCGCGCGGCTTCTGCCGTTTGCCGTTTGCTCTGCTCTTCCTCCTTCCGTGCTTCTCATACCGTTCCTCCACAGAAGTCCGTCCGTCATGACGCCTCACATCCTCCGTGCTCCTCTGCTCGGCCCTTTTCTTCCGTTCTGCCAAGGGTTTTTACCCGGGAACCAAGGGACGAACGGCGTAGATTACATTTTCTCATCGTCGGCGAACCAGGAGCCTTGGACTACGAGAATAACAACACATCGTCGCCGCCCCAAAAGCTTGTTGCTGACGAAAACCGAAAAAGAGCCAAAGATAGGTCTACGAAGCTACGGAGTATTATGCCTTCTACTCCTAAACCTAGATAGATGATACCCATTCCCAAACCATGCTTTCCTCAGATCTCCCAGATCTCCCGAAGGAAGATTTGTGATCCATAACGGCATAACAAAACGTTTACCTACGACCGAACTTCAGGCTCTTGCCAAGCCCGAAGTCGACATCACTTCTACTGCATAGTACACGCGAGCCGGCTGCGGGAACACGGTGAAGGGAACGAGCGTACATACACATGAAGCATGAAGGTATACGGGATACAGGATAACACTAGTCATGGACGACATACGACACAGCAGCATCCGAAGGATGTTCGAGTCGCGATATAGGGAATTCCATATACTCGGTAGCTCGACGGCGGACAGGAGATCGTGAGACAAGACCGCATGAGTTGGCTTTCCCTTTTCTACGGCACACCCCACCCCTATTCTAAGCCGTGAGAAAAGCCACGGATAGGAAAGGCGCTCAGACTGTGGAGATTGTGAAGCTCCGCGAGGCGCTTGTTCGTCGCAGGGCTAGACGCAGGTGAAGAGCTAAAGACGAAAAAAAAAAACGTGGTAGTCGGCCGGCCGAATGGTTAGCTTCCACCGAGACGGGAACCTGGAGATGACGCTGGGGTTTAGTCTGGTTAGTTAGCGCTGCGAGGAGATGTGGTATAGCAATACGGAATAGGCTGTGGGAAAAGGGGGTTTGGTTGGTCGAGGAAGACGTTGGCCATTTTTCAGCCGCAAGCTTTTCGACGACGATGTTTAGTCCGATGTTGGGGCAATTTCCTTCCCTCCCCTCCTACCACGAGCCAAACGTCGCCGGGAGACCGATGGTACGACGGAGGCGAGAAGAGTGGCCATGGGAAACGCGACTCATTTTGCCCATCCGAAGCCTCCTGTTTTCTCGTGCCAGCTGGACCGGACCATGACATCGCAAGGCGCAGCTTGTGATTGCGAAAAGATCGCGATCCCCTCCCATCCACCAACCTCCGTGGCTTCCCGCCAAACATCCGATGTGTGAGCGTCGTCTTCGGACCCGGAAGCCGGACAGAGTCAGGCAGTCCAGACGGAGGGTGGTCCATGGATGATCCCAATGTCATCTCTCACGACGAACGACGACTGCACCACCACCACTGAGAAAGACGGACATAGAGAAGTGGTGGGCAGAAAAAACAAACAAGACAATAACACGAGGGCCAGCTTGTTTCACCAGCCTTCATCGTCTGTGCTTGTTCCTTCTCCAAGTACCTCACCTCCTCTTCCTATTCTGTCTCCTCCCCCTCTTCTCCTCCTCCTCCTCCTCCTCCAATGGCTAGCGTCGGTCGATGTCTTGACTGACTTAACTTGGTTGGTGTGTGTGTAGCTTGGAGTACGTATCTCCAAGAAGGTCCTCCATGGTTGCTTTTCTTCTCCATTTTTAAACTTTTATTCTTCCCCCTTTGCTTATTCCTTCTTAGCGTCGATTAGGAAGATTTGCGATGTGCCTATTGGGAGAGAGAGGGAGGGGGTGTCCGGCTTCGAATGGGTTGGTTTGGGGCGTCGTCGTCGTCGGTAGCAGAGAGGAGGGAGGGAAATAACAAGCCAACGAGAGGCCGTCGTTAGAACGCGAGGAGAGACTAGAGCTCGCGTTAGCTTTTGGTTAGGGCTAATGCAGATGCACATATTCGTCCGTTGGGCGCAGGACCGCTCGGCCACCGTTCGTTTGTATAGTCGCAGCTGGGCCTCAAGGCAGCAGCGCCGGCGCCGATCTCCGGCGATTGGGATGGTTTGTTTTGATATTGCGAAGACAAGAGAGAGAGAGGCTTCCAGGACGCGCATCGTTGGCTAGATTTGGACATGGCTGTCGGGACGCGGATGTGATGGCCAACCGGGGTTGAAGCCGCCATAGCTGCAAGCTACCGCATAGCTGTGCATCTTCTGCGTCGATCACGCCTTGGGAACGAGTTCCGCGGTAGCTTATTACGTAGGTCGTGTATTCGGGCGTCACTTGACGATTTTCGACGTTGAATGTTAGCCCAGCCCTGAGATGCAACGCTCGAGAACCCTGAACCCTCCCACCCGCAAGCTTTTGCAGTGAGAGCTTGATGTCAGGCTCCGGCCATAACGACAGCAGCAATAACAAACAACGCAAACGCTTCCGTCCTATTTCCTCCCGAAAACCCCGTGATCCGACACGATGGCCGTGCGAGAGCCAGGTTTCGGGCGAGGCGCAGTTTGGCACAGAAGCTGCCAGGAACGCTCGTCTTTCTGCGGGGGTGGAACAGCAAACCGGTTTGAACCACAGGCGCAGGTTCGGCCTCATGTTCGTCTTGTCATTTGTCCTCTCTCCTACTCTTTCTGGTTCTCGCGCGAAACCGGATGGCTCGGAGAGCGGGCGCTTCTCATGTGTGCTTGATAGGGGCCCCTCCCTCTGCGAAAACTGACACCGTTCCCTTGAGATTTCGTCCCATCGCCATCGCACACCGTCGAGCGAGAACTCACTGGCTCGCTCGCCCGCTGAACAGATTAGGCGATCGGAAATAGCCACATGCCATGGGAAGAGAGAGCAGGGCCTGATGGGTACGGTGCGGCGAAAGGTGAGCAAGCCTAGCTTGCGTGCCCAGCACGTCTGTTCGCCGGAAGACTGTGCGTCGCAGGGAGGCGTGGTAGACACCTCCCCTCCCCTCCCCTCCGTCTCTTTGCTAGCCGTGGGGAACTGCATGTCTCAGCTCGGGAGTCCTTCATAGGATACCAGAGCGCTTGTTCCTGGGGGCCGCTGTTGTAAGTCAAAATGCAATCAGTCAGGAACACCTTAACGACTTGGCTCTGAGCGAGGCGGTGAGCGAGGCGAGGAGACGGCGGTTGAAGAACGTACCGGCATATGTTTGAGAGGGAAAAAGCATGGACGACGAGAATTTCGCTGCAGATCGCCCCTCCATCCATGCTTTTTCCCGCTCTCTTGAATTCGGCCAGAATAAGCTCCGTGAAGAAAACAGGTCGTCGCGGGTTTGCTTTCAATGCCGCCGGCTCTATCCATGCACCAGTTCGAGACTAGCCAAAGAAATTTCCGATCCCCCCTCGCGTGCGCACAAGATATTGGATATTCATGCGGCGGGCGACGAAACTCTCAGCTGATTTTGCCTCTCTCTCAGTCAAACCTTGAAAGGTATGAAAAGCTTCGTCGGCGTACGAACGAACCAGAGCAGGCCTTTGGGGGTGTTGGCAGTTCGGGCGGCTTGGGTGTAGCTATTCGGAGCGAATGAACGGCCAATTTCCACAGCCTCGCCGGCCTGTTCACGCTGGTGCCTGAAACCGCGCGAAAGAATGACTTTGGTTTGCTAGAACCCGGTGAAGCAGCTGTCAGTTTTGCATAACATAGGCAATGGTTCGCTCGTGAGAGTTTAGCTTTGCTTACCGTTACGTTTAGCTCGCCTCAGCCAACCGACGAAAATAAAGTCTAGGTCGAAACGGAAGCAAGGAGAGACTAACTGGTGCGTAATTAGTATTATCAAGGTAGCTTGTAGCTGTATTGGCAAATTACTGTTGGCTGCTCACTGGGCACTAAACTTCCTCCTGGCTTCTCTTACGGCGTCGTTGGGTTACCATTTTCGAGTCATTTGGCGGCCGCATGAACCACTCCCCCTCCTCTTTAGCCAGGATGTTCAGAAGCCGTGGTATCGTAGTAAAATTTGTATCATTAGGGGCGACTGGCTGCGTGTGCGCTTCTGGCGACAATTCAGTCTCGGGTATCCAGTCTTGGACGTGGGTTGATTTCTGTTTTGAGCCTCGTGCATGTGCTAGGTAGTTGAAAGTGTGTTTCGCTGCACCCCCTTGTCGACGGTCTGTCTCTTCAGGTGCAGATATCAGAACTTCAATAAACATCCCAGACCTGGACCATGGTTATCTGCGGAGCCAAAATAGAAACCTCTCACACCTGACCAACAGGAACTTGGATCCAGGTCTTTCGGCAAATGAGGCGTTCAGTTGACCGCTATGAAGATGAAAAAATTAAAAGACAGAGTTGCGTAGTCTCGTGACGCCGTTGTCGGTTGGCGGAGTTGATTTGAGTCCATGTCTGTTCACAGCTTCTGAAAAAAAGGACCCGTTTTCCTTACGAGAGAGCCGTCCCGCCCCTCCTCCCGGGGTAGTTTGAACTTGTCGTTCACCGACTGCAAAGACCTCAGTCTAATTCCGCAGTGGATGCGTGGGTCGCCCATCAATGTCTCAGAGTTTGGAGACTGGCTCCCTGTGTTCGAGCTGATGCTGGCCAGACTTGTTGGAGTAGGTACGAATAGTTGACAAGTATCATGTATCCAAAGTATTTGCCGCCATTCCCTACCCAACTCATGCAGAGGGTGGTGGAGAAGTTGCAGATGGGAGGGTGGGAGGCTTGCCACGGCCTCCATCTTGACGTTGCTTCAGTGTGTCGAAGGAGGGCACACCCCACAACATCCCACGTGTCCGGAAGGCTTCCCGGTGCCATGGGCTTTGTGTCTAGCGTAAGTTGAATGGCACGATATGCTGCTTCGGTTGGCCGATATGTCGTGTTAGGCAGCGTGCCAGAATGCTACTCTGGACGGCGCGGGCGCATATGTGAACTCAGAACGCCGAACGGCCTCGAGATTCGAGGCCCATTTCCTCTATTGTCGTCTTGCATCGGCGCTGGCCATTCCACGCAATGAGGAGATTGCTCGGGCTTGAAGCTAAGGATACGCTGGTCGGGCCGTGGCCACGATGACGAGCCCTTGACGCCGCTTCACGCCGTAACTGGCTGTGACTGTGACTTGTTGGAGGGGCCACTGAGACATCGAGTCGAGTTCTTCAAGGTATGTCGTCTGGACACTCGAGACGCAAAGTGGTCCGGAACAGTGTCGAGGATCGCTAGCAGGCAATCTCCCTGCAAGTGGCCATTCGAAGCTCGCAGAACTGACTCAAGGGGTCCCCGCCGCAGGTGTAGCTAGGAAGGCCCGGCTTTCTTCCGACCGGTAGCTACCCAGGTCCTTTTGAGTTCCCGAAGCTGAAGACAGGCGATCCCTTCTCTGCAATATCCTGTACCTGCAGCTCTGATTTGCGCTCTTATCCAGTGTCTCGTCATGTCCAGCTGAAAGCCCGTCGTTAAGCACACCATTCCATTGGACCCGCAAACTCTGCAGAATGACTTCACATGTCAGTTGGCCAGCAGCAACTCATCCCAATTGCTGCGCCCTTGTCTGGGATTTACTGGTATTAAGGTGCCGGGAGATTGAGTGACGAGAGCTTGAAGAGCATGACAGCTCTATTGTATTGCAGGGGACGCGCCAGCCAGTGACTCCTCTCTCAGGATCGACGTGCTAAACGCAGATCTCTTAGCGGCATCGATGGTCGCTGTGAAATTCCTTGCTTACGGGCAGGACTTCTCCGCTAGCAGGCATTGCATTCATCCCGTCCCTCTCATCCGCCAGGAAGACAACGATGCGCTTTGCAAATACGCCGAGTGCTTGCCAGGAAATCAAGGACTGCGATGCCGAAGGACCGCTTCCTCAAGGTGAATGCTGACGGGATTCCCGGCAGATGGTTTCCCAGCCTCCAGCCTAGCCAGGCTGTATTGAACTTCGTCAAACGCTATTGCTGGCCATAATCTCATGTACCCGTACAAGCTACTTCTGGGTGGTGTGCGTACATGGACTAGTATGAGTTGCGATCAAAGTTGTGATTTGCCGTGACTCGCTATGAGATGTCGCCAAAGAGATCCTCATAGTGTAGCAACCCGATGATCCCCGTATGGTGTCGTTGTGAGTCCATCATCTGAGCCAACATCATTTGCCAAGCCTAGCCAGAAGCCGGCCTCCGTAGACTTGTAAAACGTTCACTTCTTTGGTGAAAGTTTGTTATTGAGTGGGAACTTGTTTCTCGGCCGAGTATTGGATGCAATTCGAATCATTATGGCGGATGAGCTGAACACAGGATGCAGGTCGTCTTCTCCGCTGGCCTCGCTGATTGAAGCAAGCTTGCCAGGGGGGCCCATGAATTGTGATGACAACGCCGAACTCTGTTCTCACGTCTTCTAAGCAACCTGCTTCATCAATGGCATAACGGTCAAGTGACCGGTACGCCTTGCGTCATCTCCAAGATTGCCCATCACCATCAAATCTCAATAATCCACATCATCCGCTAGTCTCAGTAAAGGGGTGGCGTGGCGACCACGCCGGCTCCTGACGCTGAGTTGACCCTTTCGCAAGCCATGACCGAAGGAGCTTCCCTACGACAGGAAACCATGACAAAGTTATTGTGCAACCACCGTTGGACGACAACTTGCTAGCCGTTTCGGACGGCCTGTGTCTCAGGTCGAACACCTCCAAAGAGACATTCTGTGGCGGCATGCTTTCCGGTGCCAGATCTTCGTCCCTCAGCTTCCAAATTCAGACTAATGTCCAACGAACGGTTCAAGATTGTTGCTGCGACGGCTTGGCAAACATCACCAGCAGGTACTCGGAAACCCAATTGGCCCCAAAGTAAAGCGCGTCCGTATCTCCCGAAGCTTTGTTGGTGCCAAACACGTCGTTTGACGGTTCTGTCATCAAGTTTAAGCCGATGATTACTTGGAAGGGGTGGGCGAGGCTGACTCTGCCTCCAATGCAACAACTCGGGTGTGAGATGCACCGTGAGACAGCTTCATCTCAAGTCGGGAGAAGCGGGGAGTCCTACAGGCCCTTAGGTTTCCGATCTCCCGAGTCCACCGAAGACTGGACCAACTCATGGCTCTCATAGGCGCGAAAGGCAAGCTGCGAGCTGTGAGAGCACAGATGGTCAGTGGGCAAGCATGTGTCCTGTAGCACGAACACCGGACAACGCTGCTTCTGCGGTGGAGTCCGGTTGCTTCGGCCGGGCGGATCGAGCCAAGGCCGACTTCACGCCGTGTTGACGAGCCGGAGCGTGCCGATCGTCATCACTGAAGATGGCGGTATCCGCTGTCATCCGGAGGAGATCGCCTGAGATCGATGGAGAACGTCACATGGTCTTTGAAGTGCGCAGTCGCTGAAATGAAGGAGGCCGAATGCGCCCAGCTAGTCACGCGGCGTGTTGGTAGATCTTCCAAGCTTGCTGTCCCAAGTTTTTCTGGGTCTCAGGAGAAACACAGTAGTCATCGTCGTGAAGATAGCAGTGAAACTTTGGAATGAGCATGTTGAGACTTGTGTCGCATCAGCATCGAGAAGATCATGAGCGGGGTTATTCTAGATTGTCTGGTTTTGATTGTTGTTATTACTGCCGAGGAGACACCGCAAGTCTCTCATCTGTCTCGCTGTGTAAATGTGACAGAATACGCGGGACTCGGTTCCATGGGTGATGTTCCAAAGACTGAGGCTCAATGGGTCTTGTGACTGGGTGCTCTTGATGTGATGTGCAGAGTTGTCACCAGCCTCTCACTGCTTCAGAGGCGGTGAGAATGATGATGAAATGATACAGCTCGCTCGGTACCAGACAAAAGCAAGATGATCGAGTTGTCTTTGAGCTCGTGACGCAGATGCCCAGCGCTCTAACCGCCGTATTACTGGGCCCTCGTCGCGATCGGGAAGCCGTCTTGTGGCGGTGAGATGGTATCGAACGATGGACCACTCCTTGCATGGAGAAGCAAATCTCTTCCAGTGGCGCTGCCACGATGTATTGCAGGGCTGCAAAGAGCAAGGCAGATCTTGGTGCAGGATCTTGCAGGGCGATGCGCAATCTACAAGGGATGATGATGCAGACTCCTGGCGGCTCCTTTCGGCAGGAGATCGTGTAGTGGATCTGTTTTACCTCAGTGGCAAGGTCGCTGAGATTCGAAATTTTAACTGGTGACAAACACCTGGGGTTCGTAAGGGGAAGAAATATGAGATTGTTGTCTCTCCTTCGTCGTTGGCGATGTGGGCTCGAATGCCTGGAAGTCGAACGAAGCCGTCGAAGAATATGATATATGACGAAAACCCTTCAGCAGATTATCCGCAGCCCCTCGCTTCTGAAGTCCCCGCCATCTGGCCTGAGGAAGAAAAAGGAAGCATGTTCTCTTCGGATCCAACCATTAGATCGCCGCCGCGGATGTGGAGGAGGTGGATGTCACCGCGCCTTGGGGTCGAAACTCTGCCAGATCATCGACCACGAGTCCCCAGATTGAAGATCGAGCCAATCTTGTACTGCATGAGGCAGCTCGAGAGACCGCCTCAGGACGGGTCCCAGGCCGGCTGTGCGCGTGAATGCGATTTTGTGGGCTCTAGCCTGAGGAAAAAACAACAAATCCTGTCAAGATGATAGAATTCTGTGATGGCCATGTTTGCTTGTCGTGAACCCCGGTCGACGGAACTAGTCGATCAACCGCACCTCCTCAGACAACAAGGACTGTGCCACTCAGAAGCAGGTTTGACGGGTTCCGATGCAAGGGAGGTGTGATTCCGTCTGCGGACGAGACGCAGCTTAACCGACGATATCAAAGCCGCGGGTTGCATCACATCCGGGGAACGGGGCCGGACAGGTCCGGACAGGGTGGTCTCACACTGGCGAAAACCGTTGCCAACGCGCCGGAGCCAGTCGATCGTATCATCGGAATCTGACAGGCCGGGGGCCGTTGCTCGTTTGTCTGATGATGGTGGTTGGTTCTGGAGGAAAAAGCAAGCAAGTCTGTATGTAGCTTCTGGATCGACACTGTGCCTCGACGTTGGAGCTTCGGGTGGTGTTTGCTTGTCCCATGTTTGCTTTTCCTGGCCGCGGGGCGAGACCTTTAAATCCGCTTGATATTAGTTGATTTGTCTTGCTCATGTCTCTTCTCTTTTCCTGACCTGTCAGTTTTCTCCTGCCTACACGAGAAGTGAGAAGATATGGTAGCGAGAAAAAGCAAAACAATGGTAACGATTGTTCTCGTCTGTTGAGAAGTAGCTTTTGTACCGCTACCTGTTGCGATGGCGAACTCAGGTATCGGGCTTGTTTCTGCCAATCCTGTTCTGGATCATTCGGCGAGGTTTTCCGTCATCCTCAGGGTGAAACTGGGTGGCATCGATCCAGAGGATTCTGGCGCCGGCAGAAGAAACGAAAACAGGCAATATGGTTATCGGGGAAGATGATGACCGCAGGAAGACAGACGAAGAACGAGAAAAGTGTGTGTCCGTGAGCTCTATCCTGAGTTCCGGCGTCGCTTTCCCTTGCTTGGCTGCAGACGCCGGCAGTCGTTTGATGTCACGTGGTGGTTCTTACCCTCCTCGATTGAAACGCCGGACGACGAAGGCGCCATGGAATAGAGGACTTTGAGAACTGAGAAGTTACGGGCTCACGATTTGGAATGAGTCTGGCCACGACAACTCTGGTGCTCCAGGAGGGAGGCAGGCACTTGCTTGGCTTACCACTTCCATCAGGTAGGTGCTGGCCGAGACGGTGGCGCCGAATGTTACTATGCAATCTTGATAGACTGAAAGATGAATTCCAATTCGATAGAAAATTTGAAAGTTACTAATATGCAATATTGACTCTGTCATATTGACAACGTACGTGACGAGGTCGTTGCAGCGTTTGGCATTTTGTTTGATATTGAACGAAGCGTTTGATAACTTCCTTGCTATGGCGCCGGCGGTTCTGCGCAACCTTTTTAGATTGCGGAGAGCTGGTACTATCATGATATTGACTGTGGAAAGCCAGGTTTGGCCGGGGATTGCGCGTGAAGCAAGTTTTGGCGGCGTTCATAGTGCGAGTCGAGTGCCAGAAGTTGATGGTCTGTTGTGATTGCAGGTTGTAGGTGACGCGGGGGGGCATAACAGTTCAAGACTTCACAGAGAACCTCAAGAGAGAGTCAATCTTACACAATAACATATATACAAAGTCCAAAAGTATAATTAATGTGATTAATGTACTGTACGTTGGTTGTCGTGAACTTCATTTACATGCCAGATCCACAGAGGGGCAAAACATTGCCAAAAACACATACAACACCAGGTATTCGCTGGTCGTCACCGACCCAACTACTAATCCGGCCCTCATTGGCTTATCTATGGGAGAGCGGACGGGATCCCGAGTTTTCCAATGGGTATGGTCGTATGTGATGGTTTGAGAAGCCAGAGTTGACTATAAACGACGACGTTCAGAAGTGTCGAACCTTGGGGACAAACCGGCCCCTCATAGAACCTCATAGAACCTCATAGAACCTCATAGAACCTCATAGAACCTCATAGAACCTCATCAAGCCCATTTCCTGTTAATTTACTTTGTAGCAAAACACTTCATGGGTTTCACGAAAACAAAGAGGCATCCTAAGGCGAGAGTTGAGTAGTTCAGATGGCATTGAGTTTGTGGGTTGACGGAAGCCAGGTTGTTATGGAGGCCGGGTTTGGTCTCAGGCAGCGATCAACCCCATCATCAACAGGTGTTTCTATTAAATCTATACAAATTTTCATTTTAAAACAAGGTCAACCAAACCCTTAAGTCTTACCTGTCCGCTGATCTCAAGATCACCGCCACAATGAGCCCTACCTAATGTGGTTGAACTGGTGCCCAGCTCTGAATGAGCCCTGCTGACGTCTGGATAACCCACCAGTTGGGTCTTCCTCGTTCTTGAGTGAAAGAAAGAATTGATGTTCCGCTCAAATCAAGATATTCATTTAAGGCTGTCTTATAGAAAGAGACCTAGCCAATAGAGACAGAACTCGTGTTGGGGTCACTTAGAGCGAGACGCAGATCTACCTGTCCCGCCGGATCTGAGAGACCAGCCAAGAGATGCCACAAATATGAAGCAGATGGAGCAAATATGGTAGATATAAGTTGAAATATTTTGGTTCTGGATGAGATAACATGCAAGACACTGACAAGAGCGAGGATAGTTTGGATGTTGGTACCGAGCCGCTTGCGGGGAAGTATCTAAGGAGGAAGTTGATGACATCGGCGAGACGGATGAGAGACTTTAGGACAAAATCATCGATTCCGGCCGCGAGAGAGTTCATTCATGTTCTGGATATTCGCAAAGAGTAAATCGCTGGATGAAACTTCAAGGCCTCTCAACCAGCCGAACCGAGCAAAACCAGACATGTACCGCCTCCCATATCAAAGCACAAGGATTATATCGCTTACGTCTTTTATCATTATTCTACAGCGACCTAGAAAGACGCGCTCTCAATATCTCCCTCCCATCCTCTCCAGGTCTGCCTCTTCCAGCACAGGACTATTCACCCTCTCCCCTCCCCTCTGGATGGAACTCGACCCAAGTATCGTTCCACCGGCCCCGATACTCCAGCTTCCCCAGCTATCTCTATCTTTGGACTCCCTCGCATAGCTTTCCGTCAAATCGCAGAAGTCTCTGGAGTCCTTCCCCAAGACAACTCCTCTCGCAGGATTCCGCGGTGGTATGAACCCCGCGGCCAGAGCCATGCTGACGTTGTGTCCGTTGTCCGTGGAGTGTTGCCGTAATAACGCGATCGGACTGACGGGGCTGACTGGCGGCGGTGGTGGCGGAAGTGCGCGGTTGGGTGGCGGGCCGGGACAGACGAGATCCGGTATGCGAAGCGGCATCTCATGCGGACGAGCAGGCCGTGATGGTGATGATGGTACTGGGTAAGGAAAGCCGCTCGATGTGTTAGAGACCGTCCTGGCTGTGCGGCCGGTGGTCGCACTGCTCATGCTCGCGGTCTTCAGCTCCTTCCCCTGGAAGATTGTCGATGGCGGGTTGACCAGAGACTTGGTTGGGCGGTGGTGCCTCGACGAGAAGCTGCTGTTTCTTTGGGTCACGAAAGGAGGCTGCGGAAAGCTGCTCGTGCTCGAGTTGAGGTTGCTGACGGGTGTGCCTGGAAACGAGCCTCCAAACTCGGAAGATGTCGGGGTCAGAAGCGTGGGAAGTATTCTGCGCTCTTTCAGACGAGGCGGTGGCGTGAGGGGGACCGGGTTGTGTATGTTCTCGTGCGTTGAAGCCGTGGGTGAGATGAGAGGTGTCGGCGAGCACGCCTGGGGAAGTGGGTTGTGTTTTATCTCGCTCTTGATGCTCTGCGTATATCCCCGTCGAGAGCGCCTTCGGTACAGACAGATTGCGACTGCCACGATGGCGAGTAAAACGACGGCGCCGCAGACGCCGATGGCTATCCTAGGACCCAGAGGTAGACTGCCGCTGGGTTGGTCCTCGTCTGACTGCTTCAGGTTGGATGCGCTCGAGGTCCCGGAGGCAGAGTGGCCAGACCGGGTTGCGGAAACCGACGAAGTCATTGAAGCTGAAGTGGGCGTCGCCCAGAAGCCCTGCGACTGCGTTGCGTATGGAGTTGGGTGCGGTCTGCCGTCGCTGTAGAACAACCCTTTCGCACAATCGCCTGGAGGTCCGATGACTGGACAGATATGTCCCAACGACGGGGGCCCTGGGTCTTGAATTCCGTGACTATTCAACGTCGTTAACGATGGCTCATGATTGGAGAGGGAGATAACTCACCTTTGGCACCGGTTGACGATCCAGTTGACACCGGCTATCAAGGAGTCAGAACGAAGTCCAAAGTCTCACTTCATCGTATACAATCTACTCACGATCCTGTCCCATCTCGGGCTTGACCCCGCACGCCGACGAGTTGCAGCAATATAGATCCCACAACCGCTCCTGCGCCCCGTCGTTCTTTGACAGAATCCCGCACACCTCCGGCAGTCTCGAGTCATCATAGCCCTGTACCACGTCCCGAAGAAACCGCGCCCGGCATTCCTCGATGCACTTTGGCGGATCTGGAACATTGGATGCGACCCTTGACCACGACTTCCCCTCCAGCGGACTGCATTCATCCCCCTCCATCCCCGCTGTTTTGGCAAGTCGACTCGGGTTTTCGCGTGGCTTTTGAGAGCGAGACAGGCACACTTTGGGTTCGGTCTTTCCTTCAGGTGAGTGCGACGGACGGCGATTTTGTAAGCTGAGTCAAATGTGTGTGCACACGGCGTCCGTAAAACGAGCGACTAGAGAGGGATGAATGAGTGCGGTCGGGCTGATGAAGCCTTGGCAATCTGGGACAGCCGCGGAGAGTCAGTTGAAGCGACGAGGATCAATGGACAAAGGCTCGACGGACGGCCAAAGAATTCTCAGAGTTCCGCGTTTGTAACTATATACTGAGGTCGTCTCTCGGACGGGCGGTGGCTAACACGGGAGGCTCAGTGACATCGACAGACGGACGACGGGACGGTGGCCAGTCAGGCAAGAACAAAGCGGCTACACCATACTGTATCCGCCCGCTGCCGGTCGAAAAAACCTCGTATGTAAACCGGGTGATACAGCCCGCAGAAGGTTGAGGAAAAGGGGCTGCACGCACCCGACTGGATGTGAGGTTGTATGCATGTATGGAGGGGGCCCGCTGGGCTTCAAACGGATGCTGACGTAGAGAAGTAGAGGAGAGCGATCGGTGTAAATGAATGCCATGTCGATGCCCGTTTGGCTTGCAGGAAAACTCCAACGGCACCCAGCTTCTGGGCCTCGAGGCTCGGCGCATCTTTGTTGGATGCGTGTTTTGCACTGTCTGGTACAAACCGTGCATGACAATGTGATAATCGTCCCCTCGGCTGGAACCAACTTGTATCTCGAAGACTTCTTGATCTGGAAATTGCAGGGCAGAGAAACGCATTCGATTGGAAGCAGTCTTTACCATCTCATTTCGAGGCTGATTCGCAACCAGAACCGTAGAATCTGCGATTGGACCTGCGCTCCCAGTAGCTCTTGTGTCACGAAACGGCCTTACTTCGCACGAACTCAACAGGAAGCACCGCGGGAACCACGACATCGACGTCCGGCCACTCGGGGACTCCCTCAACGGAATGCCTGTCTTCCGAAAACACGTACGGACCGGGGGTTTGAAGAAAGAGCAACCCGTTAACGTTGCCCGCTAAGCTTATATGGGATTACCTCTTCTTCCTCTGCATGGGGGGCGAGCCTGGCGACGTGCCACGAGGGGGCCGGGATGAAGAAACACAGACCACCGTATCACGGCGTTGGAACCAATGGATTTTGGGCCTAGGCGAACGACCACAGACATCGTGAGACGCACACGAGAGGGCTTCCACGTTGGATGTTGGTGTGGTGGCACTGGCCGGCCGGTTTGGGCATGTTTCCAGCTTCGTTGGCTGTCGAGATCGGATCCGCAGGGAATGTCTTCCGATTGAGTGCGTTTGGAGTTTGTAGGCGTGGAAGCGGGATGGTTATGCAGGAAGCGGTTTTCTGACCCCGATTGTCCGCGATGGCATCGCGCTGCACGACAGAAGTGACGATAAATGGACATATAAGATCAAGGAGAGAGCAGAGGGAAACTTGGATCTCCTTGAAAGGCTAGGTTCAGGCTGCAGCCAAGTCGCCATCGCGAGAGTAGAAGCCTTTGAGTTTCGACAAGTCTCAACATTTGGTGAACAATCGCATGCCACCGGAACCCGGACGGCATAGCATGCTCTTACCCGCGATCTACTAGCTCAGTGTTCCGGCGCAAGATGTCGTTTTGGGAATGAAGTCCGGCATCAGGAGTCACGACAAACCAGGCTAGGGAAGAATATGGATGGTGAAAGCTCGTGGAGCAGCACGAGATTCTCGCCATGGACAGCGGAAAGATCGACTTCCGTGATTATCCAGGTCCCCTGAGAAGCTGAGCGGTAGGCCTAGATTTTCAAATGTAAGCCTGCAATAAGGCTTAGATACATCCTCAAGATGTGCGCCACTAAACGGTGATGCTAGGGCTGTACGACGCACGTGGTAAATGTTCCGCAATTGAGTGTCTGCATCCTTGAGAATCCGTTCTCGCAGAGTGTTGAAGGGTGAATCTTTACTGGTGTGGCGTGGAATGGCCGAGGATCTACGGCCGGTGGCTGCAGGGATCTGCGTAGCCGTTCAGGTTATTTCGTATGCCCTGAGAATATTGGACATTCTCTCTTGGTATTGGGTAAGCGGCTACATATGCCCCTTTTTCCCCTTGTCGTCTTCGTAGAATGCTTGGTGAAGAGAGCGCGCGGGCAAGCTGAAGGTTGTTCGAAGTGACATTTTCATAGGCGAGGCTCGTATTGGATGCCAGCCTAACTTACCAACTAGTAAACAGTCCATATTCTCGGCGCCTATGTAAGGAAGGCGTTCCGAAGGTTGCCCTCAGCAAGGTTGCTCTCAGCTTCTAACCGAAAGGTAGTTCAAAGTCTCCCCGGCTTCTTTGGTTTGGCTTGCTGAGAAGCCACATCGGAAGGCTTTCGATAGCTTGTCTCTCGTTTGACTCGAGCTAGAACAAAACTCTGCCTGAAGCTACGACTTCAGCTGAGCACATAAATAACGGACACTGTGCAGTTGCCAGCGATGATCGAGGCCTCAACTGATTCTTGACACCCTGAACTCACAGCAAAGCTAATTCGATGGAGCTCGACTCAAAGACACGTTGACGACTGACGCCATATGAATGCATTGAGCCGTATTTGCGGTCAAAAGGCGAATGCGAACGAAGCTGACGAACGGCGTTGTCTGGAATGTTGATGTGGACGGGACGCTGTCTCATGAGTTCTGATTTGAGCAATCGGTGCTCGATCCAGTGTGAGCAGAGATTTCGGCCGTAAGATCTGGTGTTGATGCTGATAGTGCGTTGTTTGTCTCGGGATGCTGCATCGATTTGTTCCAGAAATGGTTGATCGCGGCATGCCCAGCCTGGACGTGTGGGTGTATGATTCGTTGTCTAGGAGACACCGCCTCTCTGTCTGCGAGGTTCCAAACTTGGCAATCCAAACGAACGATTTTGCAGAAACAGATGGATCTGGTTCCATGAGAGGTTTTGAGCACCAGCGGTGAAAACGACATGTCAGCAGTCAAAGCAACTTGAAAGATGTCTAGGAACTTCGTGCCCGGAGATTTCGGTGCAAGTTGCGAAGTCCGTCGGAGCCGACAGATTCCAGTCTCCCAGTCACATTGTCGGGATTGTTTTGAAAGCCCATCATCGTCAGGGTAATAATTCCAATTGGGTGTTGAACAAGTGATAGTAAAGGACTTCTACGAAGCCGGTCCCTCCGCTGTTAAAGCCGACTGCCGGCCCGCCCGGGGAAGTTATCCGATGAAGTCCCCCGCTAGCATCCGGGGTAACCCCGCAAATAGCGTGTCATCGCCTAGCGCGGTGAAGCTTCGGCGCCGGTGAGCCTCGGTCCAGCTTTCCCTCTCGACAAGCTTGGAGCTCCTTCCTCGGCCTCCGCTCCCCTCAATTTGTCCAACGTTTCTCACGATACATATTGCATTGGATTACTATTTCGATCAAGAACCTCGGTTTCAGTTGACTGAAGCCATGTAGATTAGTCTTTCTCAACTGAACTCAATCAACCACCACAGCAGCATCATGGCCGACAAGGCGCAACAAAGACTGCAAGCCCTCGGCAAGCAGCTCGACGGCATCGACCCCATCACCAAGGTCGCCGGACCCTCCGCCGCAGCCCGGACTCAAGGCAAGGTTGTTATCATCACAGGTCAGTCGCTTCAGATGTTTGACGGCTTTCGCCGATTCCAATAGACTCACAATTGAACAGGCGCGAACTCTATCAAGGGCATCGGTCGAGCCTCCGCCCACCAGTTCGCCGAGAACAATGCCCGAGCCATCTACATCTGCGACTTTGACGATACGAACCTCGAGACTCACAAGCGCGAGATCAACAGCCTCTTCCCCAAAGTCGAGGTCCACACCCGCAAGTTTGACGCCTCCAACGAGAGCGCCGTCAAGGATGTCATTTCACATGCAATGACAACATACGGCAGGCTGGACGTCTACTTTGCGAACGCGGGCATCACCGGCCCTCACCAACTCTTCACCGATATCAGCGCAGAAGATTTCATGACTAATATGCGCGTCAACGTCTTGAGGTGAGAGCGTCCCGGCACACCGAAGCCTCCGAAAACTGACTCGTTCGCACAGCGTCTTCCTCGCCGCGAAGCACGCAGCGCCCGCCATGCAAAAGACCTCCGCCGAGAAGACGACGTCACGCGGCAGCCTCATCTTCACCGCCTCCGTCGCCGGCATCCGCTCCAACGCCGGCACGACTCCCTACTCGTCCGCCAAGGCCGCCGTGATTTCCCTCGCGCAAACCGTCGCCTACCAGCTCGCTGGCACCAACGTCCGCGCCAACGCCATCTGCCCGGGCCTCATCGAGACGGGCATGACGGCCCCCGTGTACGACTCGGCGCGCGCGCGAGGAACGGAGGGCAGGATCGGTCAGATCAACCCCATGAAGCGCGGCGGCCGCGCTGATGAGATCGCGCGCGTGGCTTTGTTCTTGGGCAGTGATGAAAGCAGCTACGTCAACGGCCAGGCGTGGGCTGTTGATGGCGGCTTGAGTGCGGGACATCCGTATGTTGTTGGCAAGCTCGCATGAACAGCGAATGAGATGAATATCGTTGTGACGATCGGTCTGTGTACATATGCCAGACGTACATGTTGGAATACAGTAGTTGACCATACGGCAAGTTTGACGGAGTTATGCCCTTGGGCCACATGTTATGAGTTCGGAGGAGTCTCGAGGAGGCCGCGGGATCCTGGAAAGGTGGATATTGTCAAGTCTCCAGAATTCGAGTGTTGACCATCTGTTCCCCTGCCGAGCACATGAAAGAACTTCAGAGAGGTTCATGAGCACGTCACCGGCGGATAGAGGAGGATGAAGTTGCACCAACCCCTCGATAACCGGGACTGCCATAGGAGATCATCAACAAGCTTGAACAACTCCGTACACCATTACCACTTTCCGTCCTCGACCATATCCTCCGAGGCCTCTTTAGTGGGTAAGATAATAACCATATCATTTATTTCCCCGGCGTTGATGTCCGTCTTCTCCATAGAGGACCACCGATTACATTCACTTCTGCCTCATTCGCTCGTGACGCGTCACCACTTCGACCTCAAATCCCACATTTCAAGGATCGGCCAGGGCGAGAACATTCAAGCATATCTGCCCCTTGCCGCCGCTAAAGGCTCATCGAGTCTCCACAAACAGAACTACCGTGAAGCCGCGGCCATAGAGTGACGGTCAATGACCTCCTATCGACGCCTTCTTTTAATCAAAAAGTCCCCCCCTTGAAGATGAAACCCCAGGGCAATCTGGACCTGCCAGCACGTCAACCAGTCTTTTGACCGGGAGCATCTCTTGGCAAGTGTGATACCGCTTCTCAAGCGGCAGTCCACGTAATGGTTTCTATCCACTGGCGGCTTTCCTCCTTCCTCTTCCAACGTGAAAGTCTTCCTTCGGCCATCTGCCGCCGCAGGTTTGTTTGCCCTTCTGCAAGTGTTCCTGGTCTCGGCCGAGCCGCGTAACCACACGCCGCCCACATCCCGATGCGCCAGATCTCCAGTCTCCCCCCCGGCCCCACACCCCTTCCGTCCAAACCCCCGTTCCCGTACATGACATCGCCCTACGCTACGGCGCGGGATAGATTTGACCAAAGCAACGTAAGTCGAATTGGTTTCGCTGTCATTGGACATCAGACGATCCCCCCTCCGAATAAGATGGCCCCCCGGTCCTCGGGCCCTGCTCCCGCCACCCCGCAGCCCCCCTGTGTTAGTCTTTACAGAGGCGGCGCCATATCACGGCTAAACTAGACCTCCTCCGTCACCTCGTGCTCCGGCGAAACGTCTTTGAAGGAAGGTGACGACGATGTCTCGAGATGCGCCTGCGGGAGTGTGGGGACGGGGGGTCTCTACTCGTTGCGGAATGTCGTTGCTTTTGCTGGATGTTTTGCGCCAGCGGCGACTGAGCACGGCATAGCATTGCCAAGACGACAATCATCAAGGAGTTGGCCAGGAGTTCGGCAGAAGTTTGGTTCGTAGAGAAGCAGGTTGTTGATCGTGAAGATGCCAAGAAGAAGAGTGATATAAGAAGAGACGAGATTCCTCCTGTAGATCGAATCTCTTTCCACCAGGCTCTTCACCTCCTCCAGCCCTTCAACCTCCTCGCCCTCATCCTTTGCTCCTCCGTGTTAACCGCATCATCTCAAAATGGCTCTCCGCACCGCCCTCGCCGCGGCCTTGGCCGTCTCTCCCCTCTTCGGCTCCGTCGCCGCCCACGGTACCCACACCGCCGAGGAGATCGCCGCCGAGCTGGCCCTCCGCTCCGTCGTGACCACCTACGGCAAGCGCGCCCTCGACGCCTGCTCCAACTCTCCCTCTGCCCTGGCCCTCAAGCAGCGTGCCCTCGACCGCCGCGCCGCCACCGCTCAGCGTCTCCGTGCCGAGCGCGGCCTCGACGGCCAGAAGATGCGCAAGCGTGCTCAGGCCGACCTCGAGAAGTGGGCTGCTATCGACCACGCCTCAGACGCCGGCTACACCCTCGACACCCCCCTCGAAGAGATCTTCGGCTCCAACGCTACCTGCGCCCTTGTCCCTGAGACTACCATCGGGCCGTACTATGTCGAGGGCGAGCTCATCCGTACTGACATCACCGACGGCCAGGGTGGTGTCCCCGTCCACTTGGATGTGCAATTTGTCGATGTTACCAACTGCGGTCCTCTCCCTGACCAGCTCATCGACATCTGGCACTGTAACGCTACCGGCGTGTACTCTGGTGTCTCCGCCCAGGGCCAGGGCGGTCTGAACACCACCCACGGCCGCGGTGTTCAGCAGAGCGATGCCGACGGCGTCGTGCAATTCGACACGATCTTCCCCGGCCACTACACCGGCCGCGCCACCCACATCCACGTTATGACGACCGATGGCCCCGAGATCCTGCCCAACGGCACCTTTGAGGGCGGCACCGCTAAGAACATCGGCCAGATCTTCTTCGACCAGAGCATCATCAGCGAGGTCGAGCTCCTGGCCCCGTACACCTCCAACCAGCAGCAGCTCACGACCAACCTCCAGGACGGCATCGCGGCCGGCGAGGCCACCGCCGAGTACGACCCGTTCCTCAAGTATGTCAAGCTCGGCGACGACCTCAACGACGGCCTCCTCATGTGGATCACCATCGGCATCGATACCACCGCCGACTACAGCGACCAGGTCCAGGCGGCCGCGCACTACTACGAGGGTGGCGGCGTCGACCAGAGCGGCGGCGGCGGCGGCCCCGGAGGTCCCGGCGGTCCCGGTGGACCCCCTCCCGGCTTCTCGTCCACGGCTGCTCCGACTTCCACGGCTGCCGCGGCCCGTGCCGTCTAAAGGAAGATGCCGAGAAATGTGTTGGAGGAATGTGATGGAAACACGCAAGGAGAAGGTCGGAGATCCCGAATAAGATGATTTCAATTCTTGGAGAAAATGTAACAGACGGAGGTTTTTGTAGTTATGGATTGTATGGCAAAATATCCTGTGATACCAGCAATGCAACATCTTGTTACCACTTGAAAATTTATGACCACAACAAGCACGCAGCAGTAGGATGCCTAACGCTTGGAGTTTATCTCGGGAAGTCTGATGTCTATGGTTAATAAGTGCCCACAGAGAAAGTCGCATCTAACGCTTGGGAATCCAATAGTCAGCACTCTCGCAATAAGACACCGTCTGTTGTCTCGGGAAGCCTAACATCTGTGGTTGACAAGTACCAGAAGCCCACGAGACCGGCCCAAGCAACGACGTCCAGAGAGAGAAGCGTGGCCAGCAGGTTGAACATAACACCCAGGTTTTCGTTTAGGTTATACAAGAAAATAAAATACAGTTTCCTCAATTCCTTACAATTCTCCCGACATTATCAAGTAGATGGTCGTAAACTTATGGGTGTTAATATCATCCTTGTCGCCATCCTCATTGTCGTCCTTATTGTTGTCCTTGTCATCATCGTCCTTATCGTTGTCGTCCTCATTATCGTCGTCATCCTGCTTGTCGTTATTATTCTTGTTGTTGTCGTCCTTCGTCATCGTCCTCATTGTTGTTATCATCCCTTGTCGTTATTAATCTCCTTGTCGGTATTATCCTTATTGTCGTCGTTGTCCTTATCTTTGTCGTCCTCATTGTTGCTGTCCTTGTCGTTATTATCCTTGTTGTTGTTATGCTTGTTGTTGTCCTCGCTGTTGTCGTCTTTTATTATTGTCCTTATTGTCATTCTTGTTCTTGTTCCTATTGTCGCCCTTGTTGTTGTCCTTGTTGTCGTCCTTGTTGTCGTCCTTGTCGTCGTCCTCGTCGTCGTCCTTGTCGTCGCCCGTCGTCGTCGTCCTCTTATTCAGTAAGTATCCAACATACAAGTGGTTAAGTCTACCTGTCTACTAGTCTCAGATTATTTAAACTCGAGATATAGGCAAGGGACTAACGACATCCAGATTGAATATGACGTTTGCTTATTAGATTAGATATAGTTGTTAAAGATATATTACGCTCTTTTCCCTATGATGAGTTAAGAGTGCGTGCCTTGATGTAATGAAACTCTTCCGCGAGTATGTTTCCATTGACTCGCTCATACTCTAGCGCTTGTCGGTAAAGGTCCACGTGTGCCATATGATGGCAAGATGAGGATCAAAGCTGGTTCCTGCGACTTCAATCTTGTAAGTTGAGGGTTTCTGAGCATGTGGTTCTTGCATGTGGTCGACCAAGTGCGACATTCTGTCCTTTCCGTCTTGATGTCCGAGCAGATACACCGATTCAGTGGCAAATGCGACCGCAGACTTGGACCACCTTTCATTCTTGTCTGCGTCTTCTATAGATTTGGCGTAGTTGGTGTCTGAAGGAAGCGCACGCGGGTTGCCATGCGTATCATCAGGTTGCGTCATACCAGCATCAGAGAAGTAAAACACCATCGCCAATATGAATAATTCCAAGTGTGTCGCCCGCCGTCTGAAATGCTTGCTTCAGGAAGCTGCGGTATCGGCGACGACAGAACCAGTAAGTAGGGGGGGAAAAGTAACAGACGGAGTTGAGGGTTTTGTAGCTGTGATTTGTGTAGCGAAATATCCTGTGATACTAGCTGGTAATGCAATGTCTTGTTATCGCTTGAATACATATGGATTTAAATGTTGTCAGTCACTGCATCTTGATGATTTAAAACTGGCAGCAAACAGAATTGAAAGGAGTAAATTAAATCACACCCATATTGGATATGGACGACAATGAACGACAACAGCACCAAGGGCAGCAGCAATAAGGGCAACAGTAATAGCAATAACAATAGACGCAACAACAACAGAGGAGATAACAACAGACGCGACAATCACTATGGTACTTGTCTTTGAGGACTATAAAGGAGAAGTAAAAAAGAAGCGAAAAAGTCGGGCGAGCCTGCGCTAGCAGGCTCGCATGTTGACGCGACTCATTTTCGGACTCCCAACACTTTTAATGATGGCAATGGAAGATACCATTAAACCACACCTCAAAGGGCAATGAGAAACTGAAGGGTTGATAATATTTAAGAGGGTTCGCAAGCCCCAGTTGTCGCGAGCTCATAATGGTGGTGGTGGCATGTTCGGCATTGAAATCAGACTTTGCGCCGAAGAGGGCCGACAACTCCAGCAAGCCAGCACCACAACAGAAGTTGCTGAACCCGAAAGAACACTTGATTCTCTATCGAATGCCGTGTTCAAATTGCCCCAGAAATATGGATTCATGTTGTTATGTGAGATGCCCCCAACGTGCCAAAAAAGCGCCAACATAGCATTTCAAGTCGCATCAATCACTTTTTCTGAGCTGGGAACCTTAAACCGGCTCTTTCCCCATTCGGACTAGCGGCAATGACACACCCACACCACACCTTCGGAGTTGACCGGCGGAATTCGGCCAAACCACCACGAAACCGAACCTCGGCTACTCAAGCTCAAATCTCGCCATTCCTTTCATCCAAAGACATCAGGTGGAGTGGCCGAGTGGTCTAAGGCGCTACGTTTAGGTTTCAGCATCGTGAGATGCAGTGAACCGTAGTGGGAAACCGCGCGAGTTCGAATCTCGTCTCCATCAATTTTTGACATTTTTTGGTGTTTTCTCATTCTTTGAGGTGGTTTCCAGGTGCTGCTTTGACCCATCTTTCCTTTTTAAATGCTCTCAATCACTGCTCAATGTACTTCCACTTAGCTGGGCCTCGTACGCGTTGTCCAGACTCTTTGAATGGATCAGTGTCGCAATGTGTACAGCGCCATTGAGAGCAGCGTTGGGACCCGCGTTTCAGTCTCCAAGACTCCAAATAAGCACAAGACACATCATTTTTGATCGCTCTTCAAAATGAAATATGAGTTGGCTTTACTGGACTTAATTCGGGGTGGCTCTCTCAGCAGCAACTCGAAGACCAAAACACCAAGGAAGATGACGGAGTACAGCCATACCCACCAGCGAAAACAAGAATGCCAACGACATGAACTCAAAAGCACTTGCAAGAATACAGCAAAAACAATTTGAACTGGTTGCAGAGTGATAACTGACTTCGGCGCTGAGATGGATACGCTCGCCAAAGCATATGGATGGCTTAGTTCGGTCCACGAACATGAGGGAATAGGGAACATACCATTCAATTTGCGAGCAAACAATGAAACCCAGACACAGAGACAGAACAAAAGACATGGAAAGCAGTTCTTGTTGTGTTCGTTGATTTGATGTCCCTCTAGATGACAGTAAGGTGGTCAAAATGCAGCAAAGCTGCAATACCTGGAAAAGCCCGATCTTACCTGCGAAATTCAATTGGCCGAAGCTTCCCAGAAGCTCCCCTACCTGCCGCCCAATTTTTTTCTTTCCTTCTGGAGGGGTCCAACTTGCGCAAGAGTCATACCGCCGACCACGTCACTTCAACACCTCGCGAACTGCAGCAATTTCGATACGACGAGCTACGAGTCGCCGTTGAAGAATTTGCGATACCGAACTTTTGCGACCGAATTTCACGGCCGAAGATAGCCGCCGCAAGCGAGACCTACTACTGCCACAATGCCCCTCGACGACGACGACAACCCGACCGCTGCCCCGGCCGCCCTGCCAAACAATGACTCCGGCGCCGGCGCCGGCGACGAGGCCGAGGACGAAGGCCTCTTCGACATGCGCCTGTTCACGTCCATGTTCAACAAGAAGGGAGTCTCGAGCCAGGCCGTACGCAAGGGCCAAAAGGATTTCGAATCGCACGGCACGAGAGCACAAGAGAACCAGCTCGAGACCAGTCGGCAGGTCATCGAGGAGGTCCTGAGCTACACCCGCGTACACCGCGACGCATGGAGCAAGGGGTGGTACTTCCCCGACTACTGGCCCGAGGCGCTGGAGGGCATCATGGAGCGGGGCGATACCTCCGGGCTGGCGAAGCCGGAGTACCTACAAGAGTTCTTGGCGGAGACGAGGCCGCTCTACGCCGAGGAGCGTGTGGTCGTCGTGGAGGATCTGAAGGGCCCGCAGGCGAAGAGCATGGGGCGCGTTGTGAGGGGACTCAAGGCACCGAGGCCGGCAGTTGGAAAGTTGTGGTTGCTGCCCGAAGAGGCGCTGTTTCTGGTCGAGAGAGGCAGTCTGGAGCTCTGGTGGCCGTTCCGCGAGTTGACGGATATCCTGCCACCGCCCGAGGTTAAGGCGACAGAGGAGCAGGATGACAAGACGGATGAGAAGGACGATGACAAGGCGAACGAGAAGGAGGACTCAGACGAAGAGTTCGAGGCGGGAGTGCCTCTGAGTCTGCAAGCCGCGTACTCGCTCTTCATCGGCCTGGACGGGGAGAGGGGGAAGATCTCGCTGCCGAAATATCAAGTCTACTCTCACCTGAAGCGCTCAGGATACCACGTCCATCGCGCGCCGCGGGATCCTCTCTACCAAGCTTCTCAGCCAGAGCCGCCGAGGACATCCCTCTGGCAGTGGCTTGTCTCCCTGTTCGACCGCCAGCCGCATCACGCTCCCTACGGACCCCTCGTTCGGCCGGGCATCTACAGGCAATACACCCACGTCTACAAGCAACTCGAGCTCCTCTCCCGCTACGACCCCAAGATCCCTTCAGAACCAGTAGAGCCGGAAGACCCGTACAAGGTCTTCTGGCACGTCTGGAAGCCCTCGAAGCACCCGAACATTAAGGTCACGGACCTGCCGCCGCCGGACTTCCGCATCGCCGTCGCCGACGCGCGGGACACGGCCGTGCCGTCGTTCGAGGAGGTCTCCGCGCTGCTGGGTGCCTCGCCCTACGAGCCGCCCGACCCCGTTGCCATGGAAGGACCGGGAAGGTTGTATCAGCGCCTGAGGCACGGATACCGGAACGTGCTGATCGCGGTGGTGGACCGCGGGCTGGTCAACTTCATGAGGTTCGGCCAGGCGGCGTACGGAGAGGAGAAGCTGTATGAGCGGTTTGACAAGGGTGCTTTCCGCGGCGGGAAGGGTGGAAGAGGTGGTCGCGGCGGACGTGGACGGGGCCGCGGACGGGGTCGGGGTCGATGAGGGGCCCGAAATGGAGCCGTGACGCGGGATCCGTGATTTTGGTCATACGGCGGAGGAAGACGGAGCAGCCGTGTGGGATCGGACGGCTCGGAATGGATACCCAACACTGTGGCATTGAGAGTTATGTGATGTTACCTACTAGAAGGCCTCACGACTTGGAGGCTTGTGTATGGACCTCCATCGGATCCAGGGCCATAAGAGGCATCTGGGAGTTACATTACAAATGATTACGACGACATATCCCGTATGTGTGCCTATTATCACATCAATATAGGCACGCCCGTGTTGGCGTTTGTCTCAAGCAGCTTAACAGACTTTGACGACTTCTCCCTATTTGCCACAATTGTCGCTCACGGTTAACCATCGCTTCGATGACGAACTGAGGCGCGCATTATCGCTGTGAGTCATCCGGCGATATCAAGCACGCCATCAACAATCCTCCAGGTTCCCCAATGTGGCATCTTTCCTCCAACCAACCATGTGAATTGCCTACTCAGGCGCTTGCCGTTGTGAAAGCTACCTACCTACCTAGGAAGGCAACAAGAAGTCGCACGGAGCGAGTATTTGTGTACGTTTAGGCTATTATCGGCCCATGTTACACAGGCTCTACATGATCTCCAACGCCGCCGAAGGTTCATGTTGTGTTCGGGGGTGGTTGGAAGTAGGTCAGCTTCAGCAAATGAGGGGTTGAGTTGCGTGATTCACCAAGGTCCTCTCAGTATCAGCACTCATCAAAAGGTGTCCCTTTCCCGCCCTTCGTATCGGGATGGCGAGCCTTTTGAAGTAAGTACTACTCACTATAAGCTTTCCCCTAAATATGTTCTCATTGCGCCTCGTATCCCATGTCACTCACATAGTATCCCATGAGTTGCAGGGATACACCTCCAGCCGCCATGAGACGCACAATCACGGTGGTTCGATGCGCAAAGTTTCGCAGGCGGCACAAGTACAGTCAAAGTCACACCAGAGCCAAATTACCGTGGTGTGTGTGTGTGTCGTACGGCTTGGCTGTAGTGTATGAGTCTCAGTTCGATGCCGAGAGCCTTTTGTGTTTTTGTCCTTGTCTTGTTCTGCCAAGGGTCTTGATGGGAGGGGGTCGCGATCACATGGAAAATTGGAGGGACGTGTTATTTACTGGAACCGTGAGTGAGGGTGAGAGGAATTGAGAGGGAAGGTAAGTAAGGTAGGTAGGCTGCAGGGGTGCGCGCGCGCGTGTGTGTGCGTGAGGCACGTAATCGTTATCCTTTTCGGTTTAGGTTACCAACTGAAGGGGTTCGAGTTTTCCGGGTTCAGGTTGGTATTTGGTGAGAAGTGAAGGTTGAACCGAATGATTCCGTGGTCAGCTCTCATGATAGGGAAGGTGAAGTAATCCAGTAGGCCTGGCAGCAGATGAGTTGTTCAGGAGCATCATGAGAATCCTCATCATACTCGTTATAAGCCCGTAGTTCCCGCACACTCACTCGAATTTCCACGCGATCTGCTTTGGTCATTACCTGTTGGGTAACTTCTGCAGATGAACTTCGGCCGTACGTACGCGAGAGCTCATTTTAAAGGTGACGTAAGAACAGCGGTGCGCCCATGATGTGTTGGTTCCTCTCTCATGCAGGACTTGCGGTGGGCTGGCTTGCTCTGAATGATTTTTTTTTGACTTCGGTTGGGCTCCAGTCTCTCTGTCAGAACACCAACAACCGAAAGTGCCTCGTGCATATGCAAGTCAGTCCATGGACTGATATCAGAGTAAGAAGGAAAATGACTGTGCCGCAAGACGAACCTGGGCCCCAAGCCCGGGTACCGTCGCCTATCCCTTGTCCTGTCAACTTGTGGCCAGACGGGACTTGTGCGTCCGCAACGAACGACAGACACCGCTAAAAATGCCCGAGATTTGCTCTTATCAGGAGGACTGAACGTGGTGGTTTGACGGCGGAGAAATCGTTAATTCGTGGATCGAGAGGTGTCGGACGGAACTGGTATGTTTTTTCGAGCATGGCAAAACGTAGCAAGAGTTTGTTGCCAACTTACCTCTTTGACTGACTATCAATACCGTTTAATTAGAAGTAGACGTCGAGTTCTAAAGCCTGGAAATGAGTCGTGTTGAGCTGGGGATGCAAGCTGTCGACTACCAGAGCCAAAAAATGCAAGGTTCATCTGAAGCTATTCATCCAACATGATCCAAGCTCGCAGCGAAACATTGCGTTTAGCGTGCTGCCTAGAACAAACCAAACAAGGCCAGCCGAAATGATTTTAACGTCACCAAAAAAGACAGAAAACGACAAAAAGATGTGGTTACGACAGCAGCAGGGTTCGAACCTGCGCGCCCGAAGGCATAAGATACAGAATTGTGAAGGAATTCAAGTCTTACCTATTAACCACTCTAGCATGCTGCCATGTCTTTCGGCGACCAAAGTGGGTGCTATGTACCGTAGGAGGGAGGTGCGGACGTGGAGCCGCCTGCCTGCCCATGCAGGTCGACTGATGCGGAACTGCTGCCAGAGACATGAAGATGGGGCTCGCTCGCAACTCGAATACTTTAGTAGCGCCGTGGTAGCACCCGAGTTCCTATTTGATCGAAACAAGCGTTGTTGCTTCTTTTTGGTGTCCCAGTCTGCAACCGGTTGAGTTTCCTCGGAACCAACGAGAAGTCCAAACTTTGGTTCAGGTGTTTCCCGGACTTATCCGGATGCCGCGGAGAGCACGGAAGTACGGAGAGTGCGTGAACAGGAAAGGAATAGGAACGGGATTAATTTGCAGAATCAGGATGGAACAAGTCGTCTTGGCGCGAAGGGTCGGGTTTTAGGAATCCCGGCAATGTAATGTGTGTCGTTGGGTGTTATTAATGCTGGCTTTTGTTCGCATTGTCACCCGCAACAATCAACCGGGCCGTTACAGCCATTAATACCAACGACGAAGAAGGAAAAGGAAACGTGCAGCCGACACAGACAGACAGACGTTGCCCAGTTTCGGGAGTTCCTTGATAGGGCAACTGACTGGGGCGTTTCGAGTTGAGCGTATCGCAGATCCGACATGTTTGTTGGCAATGTGCTTTTTTGGAGAAACCTGGGCCAAAACGCCAAACGGTGGGAAGAGGAGGGGAGATCGGCCCCCCATTTCGTAATGTTTTGAATGCGTTGGAGGTTTCCGGCACGGGGTGGGCGGGAGAAGCAAGCAACGCGGGAGTTACACCGACGGCTTATCACTGGCGACAGCAGCAGCAGCAATAGCACGGCGGCAAGAGTTGGCATGACATGCGGATTAGCAATGGGATGGTGAGTTTAAAGCTGAGGTGGGCACCTGACCTCGGCGACGAGCAGGACAAACGGGACCCCCGGGCGATGATGCGATGAGATGCGCTGATGCACCGGAGATCCACCGCTAAATCAATAATATGGATGATTAGTACTCCGTTACGACCTGGGATATGGGCCCAATTGCCAGAGATCCAGGTGGACTCGTCATCGTAATTCCCAAAGTCCCATCCCCCAATGATCCATGGCGAATTTTTCTCCCTCATGGCATCAGAAACGGATCGGTGATAAGAGCAGAGACGAGGAGGGTAGCCGATGCGTGAGTATTTTGTTTTTCCTGGTCGACCGCCAAAGCCGAGATTGGCGTAACCCGAAAACGGATGCGAAACGAAAGCATTTTGGCAGCCGGCCAGTCGATTACGCAGTAGAAGGACGAACGTGTTGAGGTGTTTTGAAAGTGGGCAACGCCATTGGAGCGAACGGTTGGAGTTGCGTCGCTTGCTTCGCTCAACCCGGGCAAAGTTGCCGTCGGTTGTCGCAAGGGAAAACCGCCAGTCCTCGAAGATCCGACCGGAGCAATTACAATCACAAGAGAGAGAGTGAAAAAGGTGTGAGAAGTGAGCGTGAGGACATGGCAAGGGTGGGCCGACATGACAAGAAATGCGTCTGTTGGCTGGCGCCCGGGTTGTCTTAGGTTGTGCTAGCCTGGGCTGTTGCAGTAATAATATCAAATAATGTACTTTTTTAGTCAGGTACGCATGTACATGTCAGAGATACAGATGGATAATTCGATTGGCAGCCAAATGAGAGCCTGATAGCCCCGAGATGCGCTCTCGCTCACGGACGATGTGGGAATCGGAGAGAGAGGGGTAAGTGTTGAAGGCCAAAGGCAAAAAGACACCTTGAGTTGATTGTGTATGGCGGGATCCAACCTTCTTTTCATCATTTCATCTCGCTTTACTGCGTAGACAACGGCAGTGGATTTTGAGTTGGGACTTTGCTCCTAGACCAACCCAACCAAGCCAACCCAAAAACTGTGACCCAAGCCCAGTGCAAAAGGTAAAGAGGGGGAACGAACAGACGCGAGGTAGGCGAGGTAGGTAATCAAAGCATTGTTGGATGTACCTGCGACAGTTGTACCTCATGTTTTATTGAATGCCTTACACAACGTAAACACTCAAGGTACTTGGCCTGAACATTGGGCTTTCTCTCTCTCTTTTTTTATCTGATTGCCAAACAACCGATTACACCAGGGCGTTTATCTGTCTGTACCCCCTGACGGACAGCCATGCCCCCGCCTGGGAACCAAACGCGCGATGAGATGAGAGGGCACTACGTCGCAACTATGACTGGGATTGATTGGGTTTTACACGACGTAGTACACGGCGGCGCAGGAAGTTGATCAACTTGAGATTCTGCCCGGGCTGGGGTGAGTGAGTGAGTACATGAGTGAGTATGAGAGAGATGGAGATGAGAAACGATGAGTCTTGAGTGTCATCTGATCTGATGTGAAGACGTGGCCTGGCTATCTGACGGGCAGGGCCCAATCTGCTATGAGCAAAAGTGAATGATGATGATGACTGGTGACTGGAGGAGGATACCTTATCCGTACCCTTGGCCCTCATGAGTGAGAGCAAGTACCTCAACTTGTCGTACTACTCACTAAACTGGAACCACCCCCGAAATGCATCGTCGTATGGCAACTCTGGTTGGTCTCTCCCTTGAGAAACTAAAACCTGTCTCTCACCCTTAGCCTTAGCTTATCCTGCTTCTACCTATCCGTACCTTAGCTGACATTACGGTCTGAGGGACGGGACCCTGCTACTGCCGCTGGACTGACTGCCCACCTTGATCGAGACTTTCTGGTGCTGATGAAAAAATTCCTCCCATTTGCTCTCCATCGTCTCCTTCGGCTTCCATTCTTTGCCTCCCTTTCCAAAATCCACCTCACTTTCCATCACTTTCCGCCCTCCCTCCCAATCCTGAAGACAACACGTCAACTCGGAAGTGGCTTACCCAACCAACCCTGCGCACATCTCTAATTCACCGGGCACTCACACGGTTTTACCGACGGCCTTTACCGACGGACACCAACCCAAGCAGTCAACCAAACTTGGCAGGAATCAGAGTCTCCATTTCGTCCACGGACCCAGACCCCCCTCCCTTCCTTCTAGTTTCCCTCTTACACAACTTTCGCACTTTCTCACCTTGTCGTCAACTTCACAACCATCGTCGTGGTCGCCTCCAACTCGCTGTTCAGTCGCCAAAACACAACAGTTCCTTACGCTGAAGACGGCCTCATCTCGTTTAACCTCACGCAGGAGGCCATCTACTACTTGTCGAGGCCGCGCCATTGTCAGCAACAGCGTCCGTGCTTTGCGACACAAGCCGTCAGGTACAGATACATTGACAGCAGCAGCAACTGGACTGGACTGCATCTGACGCCTTTTTCCCTGATTGTCACTCACTCCCAACACACAAGAGGGAAAATAAAACTGGGACTCGCTCGTTCGCATCAAGTCTCGGCTGGTCTTGGCTCTCCATCAGGAACATAATACGACAAACCGAGTAAAAAGCCTGAACTTGGAAACACACACACAACACCCTACTCCTCTGCCATCTCGATCTGGTACCTTTCTTCACTTTTACCTCAAGTATTACACATCATAACACCAACCCAGGGTGCCCAGAAAGTCTCCACTTCCATCCATTCCCCCCTTAGAGGTAGCTTTCTTAGCACTTTGCCCATTCCACGCACTTCGCCTCCTCATACTTCACTGGTTCTCGACAACGCCCCCGGCGCATCCATCTTGACGACAGCAACGACAACCACCGCGTTGAAACCGCGACTTTTCATCCCCTCTGGCCACGCCAACTCCGACTTCTCTAGAAACTAGCCGCGGCCGCACTTTCGCCGCACCCATAATCAAGCTGGCCGAACTCACTCCGCCGTCGCCCGACCGTAACGAGACTCCGGCGGCGCAGCCCGCAATGGAGACGACTGAGGTCGACACGAAGCAACAATCCGTCGCTCCCTCAGAACCACCTCAACAGACTCCAACCCCGGTTGTCGACACTCCCACAACTGAGTAAGTTGCCAATTATTTCCTCGACTTCTATTTCCTCCCTTCACTTCCGCTCTTGTTGCGTGCGCAACTGCTTTCTTGCTGTCTTGCCCTTTCCTTCTTCTCCCTCAAGTCAATTGCGCGCTATGACCAGTGGTGAAGTCATCCACTGCTCCTTCTCATCTGCCCTTGGCTCTGGCAATGTCTGGCAACTGCGATGGCCTTCATTCCTTCTCCCAGCAAGAGAATGATGAACCAACAAACCCAGTCGCAACCAACTTGACTCGCTTGACCTTTTGGGTTTCAGTCCGTGGTTGTCAGGATCCACATCCGTCTATCGCGATAAACTGCTGTTGGGTCATCACATTGCCACAAACTCCAACCCCGAGTTCATGCAGCCATAGCCATCCTCGTGTTCTGGTTATACTTTTGTCGCTATCACCCTTTGAACTCTTATTCCCGCCGCCACAAAACATGGCTTCATCATCCGCCCTGTAAGTTATTCAGATGGTCACGAAGTCGGGACATGGTATCAGACAACGCTGTCTACAACCAAGTGGTCTACCAGCGCATCAGACAACATCTTCACACTGGTCTGTTGTCAAAAACATGCCCAGAACCCGAACAACAACTATCGTTCCTGGACGGAGAATCACTGTCTCATGGACCCGTCACATGCTTCTTTCACCTTGATGGCGCGAACTAATAGCAACCAGGCCTAGCACGAATGGTGTTAAGCCACCTGTTCCGGAGGATGACGACACCGCTAACGATGATGAACTTACTCCTCCTCCTGAGAACATGAGCCCCGTCTCGGGCACAAATGACCGCGCCTTGGAAGACGAGATCGTTGTTGGTAACCGCAATGGCGCACCCAAGTCCTCACCACTTCGTGTTGTTTCCGACCAAGAAGACGAGAACATGGCCGACGTCGAGGACGAGCCCGTCGTTTCGCATTATCCTAAGCGGAAGCGTGCCTCTCTCTTCAATGACCTGAGCGAAGATAAGATGGAGAACAGCCTCGCGTCCGAGAAGGAGGGCACCCCTCGAGGAACCAAGCCCCGTAGGCACGGGGTCGGTGGTGTCAAGGGCGTCATTCTCGGTTACTGGCGAGATTCCCCCGTCCCCGACCCCGACGGCAAGCACGCAGTCATCGGCTTCATTGACGTTCGCGACCGTCTTCGCACGCGTATCCAACAAAACACGCGTGACGGCGAGCCCATCTCAAACATCGAATATCCTCTTCCTCCCGGGCCTGGCGGTAGCTGGGTCACTTTCGAACGTGTCGTCTTCGCAGACCATCTGGTTGGCATGGACCACCACCAGGTCAAGGAGTATGTGAAGCTCCGAACGGACGTTGTCGAGGACTCTGCAGATGCCAGGGATGCCGCAGAGAAGGCTGCTGCAAAGGAGGCGGTTCGTCGCGTCGAGGAAAACCCTCCCCCGGAAAACGTCGTCGCGCCTGCTATCGCCTACGGCGCCGTCATCCCCGGCCACGCCTCCATGCCGTCTCGGCCGGACTCTAAACGTCGCCGCACTGGTAGTGGCATCGGCACGATTAGCGGGGGACCCGTTCAGCCCCAACCGACACGAGAGATCGCACCTTCGCCTCAGTTTGACCCGCTTCCCGGAACTAGGCCAACACGCATCGTCGTGGGATACTGGAAGGGATCCAGCGAGCCAGATCCGGTGAACCGTCATGCCATCTATGGAATTCTCGGTCAGAACGACATGTTCCGCGTCAAGGTTGCCCGTGAAACTCGCGATAAGCGCTTTGTCGACGGCAACTTCCCCGTCGGAGCAGGCGCCTTGTGGATTCACTGGGAGGACGTCGAGCTCGAACCGCACCTGAAGAACCTGTCTAGGGCCGAAGTGAAGGAGTACTGCCGTGTACGCCAGTGGCAAATCGACCAAGGCGAGTTGCCAGACGACCGCGTTGCGAACGAGACACAGGCGGTTTACGAGGCCCAGCAACGTGTGGCACAAGGCTTCAAGCCCAATATGCAGCAGAGTGTCCCCGCCCAGATCATCCCCCAGCCGGGCGATGACCTCGATATGCCGGAAACGAAGCCCGAAGTTCCCCCTGAACTACGCCAGAGCCGTAGGTCCGGTCCCGGAGGCATTCGTCACTCTCTCCCTGATCTCGAGATCAGACAGTCGTCCCGCACCCCGGTGGCCCAGCAGAGCAAGATCGATGCCAGCGCTCGCCGCGAGATCGCCCGCATCGAGGCCGCTCAAATGCGCACCGAGCGCTTCGCCGCCGACCGCGAGGCTGCCGCCGCCCAAGCTGCCGCCCAGGCCGCCGCTCAAGCCCAGATGAACTCGCAGCCCGTCCTCGTCCCCCCGCAGATTCCCTCCCAGGCCATGCCCAAGATGCCCATTCCCAACGGCAACGGCGCTCGCATGAGCAGCATGTTCCACGAGCGCGACGAGATGCAGCGCCTGAACAAGGTATGGGCCCAGCAGGAGGAGCACCGCAGCAGGGCTGCCGGCGAGGAGATCAAGTTCTTCGGCGGTATCAAGTATGAGCGCAAGCAGAACGGCCCGTTTGTCGGCAAGCTCGTGTCCCAGGGCACCATCATCAGCATCGACGGCGAAGACTACGTCGAGTACCGCGTTCTTACGAAGCCTAGTTTCTTCTAAGCCAAGCTCCCAGGAGACGATGATTCTCTTTTCTTACGGACTCTCGGATCACGACTTCGGGGTTTTCCTTTGTGTGTGCGTTTTTCTTTGTTTCCCTCGCAACGAAACCAAAAGAAGCGAGGTTCGGGCGACCGCAAGTCTTTCCTACTATACCCCCTCTCCTTTTCCTTGTTTTCTCGACTAATAGCACCCAAAAAGAGTCTTTTGCGTGTGTGTAAAATCGCTCGGTATTGTTTGCTTTTTTCCCGGCAGAAGAAAAAGTGTCTTTTGGTTTCCTTTGTTTTCGCGCAATACGGACAGGGGGAACGGTCGCCTAAAGGGGGGAATACCAACGGATTCTGTTTGCTTTTTTCCTAATTCTGCTCGCCTGGACAGCATGATGGACGGGATCCATCAATGCTGTCTGTTTCTTACAGAATGAGTTTACTTCGGAGGGGTGGCATCAGCTAGTTTTCTGGTTTGGACGGGGTGGAAGAGTGTTCCCGCACGGAAACTTGCAGATGGTTAGCTGTGGGAAAGGGGGCTCATATGGCCACTAATTTGCTGTATCCGCAATGAAAACGAGGTTATTCAACGTCTGGCGTGATGGCTGTGATATCAGTGCGAGTTGAGAACCGGATGATGGTCCTTGCTCATAACTAAGTAACCAACCAACTTGACTCGTGCAACTCTGACGATGTTAACAACTACGACCACAATAGCTAAGAGTGTCATACATATCAGACCACAATACCATGGTAAATCACAATCTTGTCATACGCGGGGAAGTAACATCAAAACTCTTTTTTATAAAAACCTTGTCTATGCGTAGGTATCATCATCATGTCCGTGACTTTTTCATCAACCCTTCCTCCGCGTCCATGTCCGTATCCATCCCGAAGGCGTCGCCGAGCTCTCTTTTGCTTCCTATTATGAGACGAAAAATAAAAAAGTCAGAATCGATTTATCCCGTGAATCATGACTTGCCCATGTTGGCGTCGAGGATCTTGTCAAACTCTGCACCTTTGTTGATCTCCTCTTCCGTCTGCTGCGACTGCTGCTGCTCCGCCGCCAGCTTCTCGGCCGCCTCCTTGGCCGCGTCCTCCTCGTAGCCCTCGACCTTCATGTCGCGCAGGCCGAGCTCCTCCTCTTCCTCGTCGGTGCGGTCGTAGTACTCGCGGGTGATGGACGGGTCCGGGGCGGGCGGGTCGACGAGGGGCTGGACGAAGCTGCTGGCGAGGGGGTCGGTGAGGACGATGGTGAAGGGGCGGTCGCCGTTGATGGCCTCGTCGAGGCCGCCGAAGAAGGCGTCCCACTTGGACTTGTCCTCGGGGGCGAGGGAGTCGCCCCCGCCGGCGGCGGCGCCGGACGCGTTGCCGCTGCCGTCGACCTGGAAGATCTGGCTGCGCAGGTCGTCGCGGACCTGCGTCAGGAGGCCCTCGATGGTGGTGAAGCGGCCGCCGAGGGTGCCGGGGTTGACGGCGAGGTTGAGCTCGGGGCACTCGAGGGCGCAGGTCTCGGACTTGAGGATGTCGCGGGCGAGGTCGACGGCGCCGTTGGCGACCTTGATGACGATCTTCTCGCCCTTTTCGGGGATCTCGCCACCGGTCTTGACGTCGTTGGAGCGGTAGCCGCAGTCGTCGCAGACGGTGGACATGAGGACGACCTGCTTGAAGTGGGGGATGTCGACCATCTTCATGTGGGTGGTGCAGGGGTGCATGCAGCCGGGGCAGCTGGCGGGGAAGCTGTAAACCTCGTTGGGGATGATGTCGCCGTCGGCGGTGAGGCCCGGGTTGGCGCCCGCGGCGGCGGCGTCGGCCTGGTCGGCGGAGATGCCGAGGGCCTCGTTCTGCTCCGGGGTGCGGATGTACTCGTGCTTCTCCCACTTGCCGACGCCGTCCTTGAGGTCCGGGGTGATGAAGGAGTTGCCGGCGGGGTCGTCGACGGTGACGCGGAAGGGGAAGGCCTTGCCGTCGAGCATGGCGCGGCCCTTGTCGATGATCTCGGCGATCTTGGGGTAGACCTCGGGCATCTGCTCCTTGCGGGCCTCCTGGCCGAACTCGAGGTCGTTGATGACGGTGCTGAGCAGGCCCTCGACATTTGTAAGCTGGCCCTTGCCGGCGGGGACCTCGAGGTCGAGCTCGATGAACTTGACGGTGGCGGTGTCGGACTTGACGACCTGGCGGCCAAAGTCCTCGAGGGTGGTGAGGCGGAGCTCGTAGTATGTTCCCTTGGGTTGGATGGAGCCGGCGGGCTGGACTTCGCTGTTTGCGAAGCCGCACTCTTCGCAGGAGAAGGACATGAGGATGATTTCGCGGAAGTAGGGGATCGAGGTCAGGAGGAGTCTGGTGTTGCCCTAAGAGAGAGTTAGTAAACGGACTGCAAGTGATTGTTTTGCGCAACGTACATTCTTGCCGCAGTTCATGCAGAGAGACTCGATCTCCTCGACGACCTTCTGGTCATCGTCGCCAGAGACCTTGTCGCCGATGGCCTGGAAGAACTCGGTCGGGTTGGTCTTGGATTCCGGGGCAGCCATGATGACTGTTTGTTTGTCTGATGTAATTATGCGCGATTCTCTAGTGAAAATGTGAAATAAAATCAGGGTATCTCAACACTGCGCTGTATGCTTCTTTTGTGATACCGGCGTTTTTGTTTGTCGGGCGCAAAGTGACTCGGTGGGATGGCGATGGCGGGGTCTTGAAATTTTTGGAGGGGCAATCCGGCGCAACCCTGCACGCCGTGTGTCATTGTGCGGGTCCCCTGCCTTGAGAAAACCTTCGAGAATATTCCCGAGGATAGCCCGCCACCGCTGGCCGCTCGCCGGTTTGTCATTCTCAAACGATGCGGTAAGCAGAGGAGATTTCTGCGCCGATATCACACCGATTTGTTGTCGAGTAGAGTCTGGGCATGGAAACCTTTCTCATCTTGCAAAGTCGGCAAGACTCAAGTTTCGGCCTCCTGAGGACGAAGTCTTGGCTTGAAGCAGAGCTTGCAGACCGGCCTTCCTGTTCTTTGCCCGCTTCTTGCTGCTGGAGCTGGCCGTTGCAGGCTTGGCTGGCTCGGCCGCAGACGACTTCTCCGACTTGACTTGACGTCTCGCGACGCGTGGCGGAGGAGGAAACGAGATCTTGGTGGTAATGTCGCAGTTGCCGCAGGTAAAAAGCTTGCGCATCCCGGACTGGCGTTGAACGTCCTCCTTGGTCTTGGAATCCTGCGCCTTGGTGCCTCGTCTCTTCTTCCGCATCGCTCTTTCGGTCTCCATCTTGAGAGTGGTGCCCTGCCCGGGAATCATAATGTGACCGCACGCGCCGCAGACGTGTTGTCGTCGGACGTCGGTCTGTTCAACGTCGTTGAGTAACATGAGCTCGTTGTGATGGCTCATCAGGTGAGCCGAGGTCTCGGGTGCCGATGCCCGGAGGAGATGGGCGGCATCGTTGAGAAAGCTGAGATGCTTGGGTAAAGTCGACGCGTCCATTTCCAACACTGGCAAGCTGCGTAGTCTTGATAGCAATGAAGCAAGGAATGGTAAAAGTCGAGAATGCCATCTGAGAGTCGATTTCGGTTCGTTGGAAGCGGCCCCACTCAACGTTAGCGGACCTCAGGGTGTCTTACAGGGATCTGGTCAACTACGACCCCTGTAACTCATCTGAAGTCACAAACATCTCGTTGCAACCTCGAAATTGTTGAAAGCTTCTCGTATCTTTCACATTGTATGTGATGAGTCTCAGTATGGTATGATCAAGCTTTCAGGTCGCTTCGAAGCATAGTCCAAATTCTCAGCAAACATGTCACTCTCAAATCACACCTCGCAAAAGAGCAAACCGCGAGGCAAAAAATCCAAGCCAGAAAATCCAATCATCGCGGCTGTCAGACAATGGCTGACTTCACTACCGCCTCAAGCGCAATCATGGAGTACCGATGATGAATTGAAGACCATCTTGGACGAGCAAACACCAAAGAGGTACACGACTTATACGCCCATGGTGCTGCTTCCCAGCGGCAGCTTCAATAAAGGACATTGGCCGTCCATCCTAAGCCATCCGGACGTTGGCGACGAGAAGCTTCACCAGCTGTGGGAAGCAATTCTCCAAGAGATCTTGAAGACGGGCGTAGGGAAGGTATCTCACCTTGCCGTTAACGAAGGGATACCGCCCCAGACGGATCCAAAATCCGAGGAGACTTGCGAGAGTCAAGGCGAGAGCGAGAACATACTGAGGACCCCGGGTGGGCTCAGAATTCTCCACGGCGACTTTGGCCCCTCGATCAACCCAACGACGCCTTCGACGGAGGATTTCGAGGCCGCCTTTTGGGTTTCGACCAAGCAGAACGGTATCTTCCAGACCTGGGCCCCTCGCTGGACCATGTTCAGCCGGGGCAACATCAAAGAGAAAACACGACTGCTGGAGTTCTACAGCAAGAACGACGGCGAGCAAAGTCCTCTACACCGCGGGAGACCCGACGGAACAACAGCAGTCGACCTGTACGCGGGAATCGGCTACTTCACGTTTTCCTACGCGAAGCTCGGCATGAAGGTCCTCTGCTGGGAGCTCAATCCTTGGAGCGTCGAGGCGCTACGTCGCGGTGCCGTTGCCAATGGTTGGAAAGTCAAGGTTGTTCAAGGGGCGGATCTCGAGCTTCCTAGCGCGCAGCTCTTCACCGGAGAGGAACAAATCATCGTTTTCCTCCAAGATAACCGGGAGGCCGCACGCGGGTTCGACGAGATGTGCAAGTCGGAACCCTTCCTCCGCCATACAAGCGCTGAGCCTGTACGCAGCAAAATTGATCTCAAAATCTCCCACATCAATGGCGGCCTGCTCCCTACAAGCGAGCCAAGCTGGCGAACAGCTTGGGATATCTTGGCAGCCGACTCGAACGCCTGGTTGCACCTCCACGAAAACGTCGGCGTCAAGGACATCGAAAATCGGAGCGCCGAGATCGAGCGCATGTTCCAGGACTGGGCGGCAGATGCCAACGACGGACGCGGGGCAAAGGTTGAGCATGTGGAATTAGTCAAGACGTACGCGCCCGATGTATGGCACTGCGTCTTTGATGTACATATTACAGCCGCTCGACGCCCTATGTGATATCGAAGCCGAACGTCACGGACGGGCACCGCGGGCCTCTGGTTAGGTAGTGTTACATGACATCGTCAGGTCCTCTACTTCATTCATTCGTCATCCCCCACCTCCTCACCGTCACCGTCTCAGAGACGCGACGCTATGACCGCCTAAACTTTTGCGGGATGTTGGCCTCAACAACGGCCATGTGGTCGAGTTGCTCTAACCTCTCCTGCTCGTCCTCCATTTGCTCGTGCTTCTTGAAGTGCTCGATATCTTCCGGATGGGTCAGGTCTTCCAGCTTCGTGTTTTCGTCGTGGTATCTGTGGACGCGTCAATTCTCGGCTCCCAGTCGCATCAAAGGCTAGGTTTGCTCACTGCTCCCAATGATGAATCTCGTACTCGTACTCGTCGTCGCCGTGGTGTCCCGGTCCCATGCCAAGATCCGGCAGCGTCTTACCAGCATTGGTAAACTCATTCCACTCTTGACGATCAACGTGACCGTCCTGATTGGTATCGAGCAGGTGCATGATGTCGTGCAGGATCTCGAAGCGCTTTTCTTCGGTGACGTGGTGGTTGGACTCGTCGAAGAGGCCGTACGTGCGGAGGATCTCGTCGCCTTGCCAGACGCCGTCACTGTTGTAGTCGTGCAGGGTGAAGAAGGATGCCGCATCCCAGCCCTCCATGTGATGTTCCTCTGTCCAACGGGCGGATTATCAGCGGGGGTCGTCGCCAATGGATCGCGGGAAGCTTCGGAGGTTGACCTACCAGCCATGTGCCTTGTCATCCAGTCGGCATTCTCGTCCACAAGCGGCTTCTGGCTGTGATCGCCGTGCGCGAGTGCTCGACTGGCGAGCGCCAAGATTACGAGGCGAATAGTATACATTTCGTTCCGTTTGCTGTTTGCTAGCTTCGAAGCTCGAGATGCAAGTCGGGAACCGGATGCGCGATGGGTTTGGGCGAAAGAGAACAAATATACACAATCGGGGGGGCTGATTCCCGCGCCGGAAAGTCTAAAACAAACTCAAAGATCTAAGATCTGTAGTACAAAAATACCTTGAACTAAAAAAGAGGCCGGGGAGGTTTCGCGGAGGCGCGCGTGCGTGCTACAGATAAAGAGGAATGTGATGGGGTGTGAGATGGGAAAAATGGAAGAATAGGAGGAACAGCTGGCGTCTGCCACGGCTTCCCAAACTCCATTTCAGGGGGGTCTTTCTTTGCCATTTGGGGGCCGGGAGATGCATGGATCGGCGATTGACAGGGACTCCACGGCGTGTTGAAGGGTTCTGGGAGTCTGGACCTTCAGATTGAGGGGGGCCGGGAGACAGCTTCTGCGGCGCCGCGGCATGCCAATTAAGCTCCCGCCTCGCTGGGTATTTGGTATCCTCGGTGACGCAACAATTCCATCCTCGACGCTAGCAACAAAGTTGTCCAGTTTCTTATCGGCTATTTTCCCTTCTTTGTTGAAGAGCCGGCCGAAACAACGTCCATCGTCGGCAATTCTTTACCTCAAAGACCTCTTACGCCGTTCCGATCGTCCCAGGATCTAGGAAACGAAGGCTTTGTCCCAAAAAACTAGAGGAATAAGGGTCCAATCCCTCGACGCGTCGTGACGCGTCTCACGCCAAGAATCAGTTCACGAGCACAATCAGTCACATCCGAACTGAAGCTGTCGCCATGAATCGATCAATAGAGCAGACTTTGCTGTCGCTGATGCCAACACACGGCTCAGCTCTGCCGCCGTCGTTGGTCGAGCTGGCAGGCTCTTTGCTAGCGCAGTCGAGGCATCGTGCCAGCACTTTGAAGGCGGATGAAGAGATTGGGCGGTTATACGCATGCGCCCATATCGCCTGCGACAGGTACACCACTCTTTCTGCGCATTGTTCGTGTTCGCATGTGTTTAACAAGTTGTCTAGACTCAAAATCACACTGAACCTCCCACCAATCGAATCGCGACCTCCGATCCCCCCGAGAATCTACAAACGTCTCTACGCCCATCTCGACAATATTCTCCCCAACTCCGCCCTCAACCGCACGCCAGGAAAGAATGGTACCCCCCGCAACCGCCAGCGACACGGCGTCGATTCACCAGTCCGCACACCGCACCGTCCGACCCCAAGCAAAGAGCGGTCTCTCGCGCCGTTCCGGTCACCAGCGACCCGCGGCGTCAACGCCACGCCGTCAAAATCAACGGGCAAGGTCGCCTACCCGTCCGACAAGTCCGGACTGCACTTCTGGATCCATCCGACTATTCGGTTCATGTGTAGGGAGACGAAGCAGGTCCAACTAGGACCAACAATGCTTGCGGGGATGGAGTATATCGTGGTCCCCGGAGGCAGGAGAACGAGGGATGCGTGGGTGAGGGAGAACCTCGTCGCGCTGTGCGGGGCGGTGTTCTTTTTCGTCACTCAGCAGGTTAAGAAGCTGGTGAGCGGCGAGGACATAGACCGAGGCTCGTACGTTCCGACCAGGAAACACATCATCGGTCTGCTGGAGAAGGCGCGGCAGGAGCTCGACACGCGAGGTCTAGATGATGAGGAGGCGTGGGAGGGCTGGACGCCCATTAAACCCAAAGAGTTCGATGCCGCCTTGAAGGAGGTCGGCGATAGGGGCTGGTTGGAAGCTGATTGGTACTCCAGTCTGGGCGACGTCATCGAGGCTGGCAATGCGATAGCGGACAGCCGGCGGGGTGAGAAGGACGCTTCACTGAAAACTGCACCTGTGAGACGGGCAGATACCATGTTCCAGGACCGCTACGACTTCTTGAGCGAAAAGAAGCGGAGGGAGTACAGGATATGGAAGGAAAGCATTCTAAGGCGGATCGATATCATGGAGAAGGAGGGCGATGATGCCATGGAAGTAGATGGTTAGGAAGCCCAGGTGCTTTGGATGAAGCTTTTTGTTGAAAGGTATCACAATACCACCGTCGATGCCATTGTTTATGTTGCCATCGTAGTCGTGACGGTCTACTCACAACTTGTTGCAGATTCAACTACTCAGAATTGCAGGACTTTGCTATTCAAACGACGGAGCTTCTTCAGACGCGCCGATTGGCCGGTCTTCTGGTGTGCAAACGGCGGCTCTGCCAGCGTCCCCATTGTGACGGAGCTGCATATGCAGGCTGGTCCTGCCCGTAGTCTGTTACACTGCCCTCTCATATGGACTGGATGCTGACATGCCCTTCCTCTTTTGGGTGGGCACTTCTTGGAAGTGAGTCCCGGAAACAACCAACCTCCATTCAAACAACCACCCTTCAACCCAACCTTCACCTCATACAATGCTGTTCCCTTTCTCTTGTTCTGCCACCAACTCACCACACTGACGGAACTGACGGAACTGCGGATTCTCTAATGCTCTCTCCGCAATGTCTCGTTGGCATCGCGCGGGTTGTTCCCTCCCACGCATTGAAGTCGAGGATGGAATCCCGAAGTGTCGCGCTTGCGGCCAGGCTCCTCGTCTGGCCGACGACGGTACGTCTGCCGCGGCGGCCAGTTGTTCCGATGCCCCGGCAATTCCTCCGAATGAACCGCCGGGACAGTTCAACCTATGGTGGCCGCGATCTGTGACATATTCCAATTCGGGTCCAGTCAGCACTATCACCAAACAAACGGGATCTGGAGAAGGTGGTTCTTCACAACGCAACACACCAGAAGTTACTGGAGTCACCCCATTTCCGAGCTCGGCCGCTTATCCCGAAAGCATTCAACCTCACGAGATTCGATTACTCGTACTCAGGACTATCGAAAAGGGATACGATTTTCCTGTACATGTGGACTTGGAGGTCCACCGTGTCGATGACTGTCCCGAGTACGAAGCAGTCTCCTACACTTGGGCCGGTGAGGACGAAAACGCTACATCACGGCATCCAGTCTATGTTGGGCCTTTTTGGGACGTCTTGTTCCAAACGAGCAATTGCTGGGAGATGCTACGCTTCATGCGGCCATGGAGACAAGGGGACACCAGAACGCTGTGGGTGGATGCTATTTGCATCAATCAACAAGACGTACCAGAGCGAAGTACCCAAGTCGCCAACATGGGTCGTATCTATTCCAGATGCAGTCGCGTCAACGTATATCTTGGACCAGATATAGCGATTCCTTTGCACGCTCTGCACAAAAGGCGCCCACGTCGCTTCCCATTGCACCAGCTCGAGACTGGAAAAGTCGCCCCGGAATTCCCTGATCCCCAAAAACAATCTGACCCAACAGGTCGAGTAACACTCAAAGGTTTACTCGGAAGACGTTACTTCTCGCGTCTGTGGGTCATCCAGGAACTAATCCTCTCCTGCCACATTGTGATCCGGGTTGGCGACGTCGACTTCTGGGCTAACGCGGCCATGTCGAATCATCTCTCAGCTCTATCTAGCTGGTCATGGAATGATACACCTGCTCCATGGGTGCAGCATCTATCTCATGGCGGTCCACTGAGACATGATCGCGAACTGTCTGAACTGCTTGTCATGACGTCGCAGGCGGAGGCGGCGGACCCTCGTGACCGTGTCTTTGGACTTTTGGGTCTGCTTGAACAGAGAGTGCCCCCTCTGTTGGATTCGGCATCATCCCCGCTGCAGCGTTCCGGTATTGATGCCGACTACTCATTATCCTGTCTAAATGTCTACCTCGGAGTCTTCTCACACTGCCTCCTCAGCAGCAAATTTCCTCACGTCCTGTTCAGGGCTCGTGGTATTTCAGGAACGCGTCGGCTCGATGCTGCCTTTCCGTCCTGGGCCCCAGACTGGGAGGCTCGAGAGACATGGAGTCGACTCTCGACAATACCCGAGCTTCTGAACATACTTGCGAGGGAGCACATCGTCGAACAGGGACTATACAAAAAGCAAGACCCAAATCTCGAAGACGTCGTCATTCACGAGTTTAAGACGAGTGTCTCAGTGGCAGAAAATCCCTGGCCATCTGGGGCATCTGTCTGCAGCAAGACCGGCGCTTTGCATGTCCATCTTACGCAAATCCTCATATTGAAAACCAAGCCGATCCGGGTGTCTCAGATGGACGGCTGCCATGTGTTTTTGGTATACCAAGACTTTTTTCAAGTCTATATCTTCTCCGAATATCGTCTGGACGAGATGGTATTTTCTGGACGCGAGCAAGTGTTCACGCTGGAAGTGGACAGGGAATGCTTTGTCTACCTCATTCTCGAGCCGATAGACGCCTCAAACTCGTCCTTTAAGCTTGTCGCTACTTGTCCATACATGTGTATCGCTCATGCGCATAGAGATCTGGGGAGGCTGAGAGGCGAGGACTTTGGGGACCTGGACCTTCGGATTCTACAGTCAGGGAACCTTCATGACCATCTCCACGACATGCATAAACTACTTCAACAGCGCTTGGGTTCAAATCGGTGGGAACCGGATACGCCAGTCGCCGTCTTGCACAAATTAAGGTATCCCGCCAAAGCCCTCGTTGATGGAAACCATACAAGTGAAGCAACTCTACCAGTGTTTTCATGCTTGCGAAAGGATGCAAGCATGGTCGACATCTGTCGTTTGTATTTACGCCTTCTGTACGACACGGAGTTGGGGAAGAGCGTGGCTCCCTCAGCTTTCATGGACGCGTATCTCGATTGCATGCCGCGAGAATATCAGGCGAAATTCGAGAACGGTTATCTTCTTCTCACCGTCGAAGAACAAGAATGGAAACACCGCCACCACAAGTGGGTTCTTCACAGACCTAAGCTCGACACAGGGTATCATTGGGAATTTCGTCGGCTCACACACGGGCTTTCCGAAACGGACCTCAAGTACAATTGGTTCGCCAACGAGAAGGGAGTGACCAAAAGAATCCGAGATCCTCGTCAGGATCCCGACTGGGCTTCCATGTTCTCGGACTTTGGCGATGTCTATCCGGAACATTCCTATGATGGGAAGAGAATATTATACTGTCCTCATCCGATGTGGAAGCAAGTCGATCGTTCGGGCGGTTGCGTGAAACTGCGATATCCGATAGCTACTCTCATCAGAGATCTTAGATACGCCGGTGGATCTTTCAAGAAGATCCGCTTTAGTTTAGAATCTCTGTCCGACGTTTCGGCCCGCACTGGGGAGGGAGTACGGGAAATGCTGGAACGGACACCGACGGAAGAGGATAAGCTCATCTGGTGCGTCAGATGGTCTGACAAACCGTCTATTTTGAAAGATTTAGGGTTCAGGGATGCTATGGGGATGACCGGAGTCAGGTCCGAGGTGAAGATTTGTTAGTATTTGGTGCTCAGTACATGTCACTTACTTCATAAACTGAACTACCTTCGTGGCCTGTGGAGGAATCTAGATAACCTGTTAATCATTTCCATTGACCTTGTGAGCATCGTCGTAGCTCCCTTGACATTGTGTGTAAGACGTTTCGGGTCAAAGTCGCCGTCAGTCTTCTCGTTGTCCCAGCCATGCCCGAAACCAGAATCACCCCCAGCAGCAAGGTTCGGGTAGCATAGTCCGTCCCCGTCCTGTTCGTATGGCTCTGAGCGTCGGGATCGAAAACACAATCTTTGCGTTATTTTGTTCTCCTCCATGGGCATAGCTGATACTGTAGTCGTGGAAACCATTCGAGCGACGAACAGCTTTGCTTATGACATCTGAGCCAGTCTTGAAATGCTGAACCTCATCAAGAATAACGGCGATCAACGTCGAACCCCAAGGCGAGAATGTTCCCATACAGGGGTTTAGGATGCTCAACGCCGGTCCTCGTTCGCCGCTGAGTGATTCAAAGAAAGCAGTTGCAACCTCATATCTGGAGGTCGGGTACTGGCACGTCAAGACGACGAAGTCGCATTCCTCCCCCGTGACATCGTGGGTTATTGCTTGGGTGCGATGGAGGAACAGAACCTCAGGCTGGTGAGATCCTATTCCTATTAGCATTAGGTATGTTTAGGTAGATGATACCAGGTTAGAAGACTGGAGATCGTCTACCTCCTTGAAACGGCCACTGACTTATGCTTTCCAGTGCAGCATGGGAGACTTCGCAATAACGACAATGACGAAGCCCTCGCATAGAGATTCGGGCGCTCGGGCGAAGGTCATCCGTATTGCCGGTGTCTTGCCGAGGCTCATGAAATCGGCTGAGATTCCGCGTTCTCATAGACCATCCTCCACGACTTGGATCTTGCACAACGCTGTTTTCTGGTAGCCTAAGAGCCCAAACATCCTCTTGAGGGTTTGCAAGTTGCGGATGACAGACTCGTGAATCTGTGTCAGTCAGACAAGACGGTGAAAAATGATTTGAGGTTCACTCAAGAGACCCAAAGAATGAGTAATAGTAGTAGTAGCAGGGTGATATTCTCACCCCGAGTTGCTTCTGTTTTACAACTCTCATTCGTAAGTTAATATATACAGCGTAAAACACCTCGCAGACCGCCTCGGTCAGGTCGTCATCTCATAAAACGTGCCCAAATGCGCTCCGCAAAAATGCCGAAGGGACTACCGAGTCGCCATCAGCCGGAACGCTCCGCCAACGCCGTGCCGTGATGAAGCCTCTCCTTGCCGATCAAACCGCGCTGTCAAAACACCGACGCGCAGGTCCTTGGATTAAAACCAGACACCAATCGTTGGGGGTATGCGGTGTTTGCTCTCGTTACTTTTCCCCTCTGAGACTCTCATTTCCACGGCGCGTCTCTCATCGAAACGACATCTCCCCAAGTCGTACTCCGTCGCAGGCCGCGGCTACGAGTCCGATTTGAATCTGAAAGCTGATTCTCAGCCAGCCAAACCGAGCGTCACTCGCCGTTACGAGGTAGACACCAGCCGCTACGGGGCGGCCGGTCCCATACCCCGCAGCCCGGCGCCAGGATGCGCGCCACACAGTCCGTTCACATTTGTCGTTCGCCAACTGCGCTTCACTCGATCAATGGCTTCTTCTGCCCTGCCACCAAGCACAGGCCCAGCGTCTTTAATGATTCTCGGTCGTTCGCTAACACAATCGATCGCGCCGGCAGCATAGGGTTGTTGGGGTCGACGTGCGATGCATCCTTGGCGGCTTGCTCGATGGCGTCCATTTCCTCTTTGCACGCCTGTTGATCCATGGGGCAAATCACGAGCGGCTGTCTAACAGTGAGATCCCTCGTAGAGCTGAGTTGCGCCTATAAGACATGAGTACCCAGAAGTCAACATGAAGGGGGGAATGAATGGTTTACCTTGACCGTCAGAAAGAACTCGATCTTGTATAATGTTGAGCTCGTGGTGAAAGACGTGACCTCGTATAGCGGAAAAGCGGGCTTCCCCCTTCGTATGATGCCGTCCGGATCGCGCAAGTCCTTGGAGGGAAACACAAGTCCGAGGTTCGTGGCGTACCCAGCCTCCGGCATTCTTGTATTAACCACTTGTTGGTTTTTCGCGATCTTGTTGATTTTCTTCGAAGGCTCGTCTCCCTCGGGGTTGTACGTAATCTCCTCCTCGATGGCGACGGTGATCTTCTGAATCGTAACCTTTAACGCTTTTTTCATCCAGTCGGGATTCGGTACCAGTTTGATGTAAACTGTTATTGGATCGAGCGGTCCGTAACTCCACTTAGGGACTGATATTCCCAGCGTGACGACGCTCGCATCGCTGACCTGCCGCGATTCGGGCTTGTTGTACATGCCAAAAGTCGATAGGGTATCGTATCGTTGCAGCGGGATCGGAAAAGAGTATTTATTTTGTAATGTGTGACCTTGTTGTACCGTCACGACAAGTTCGTAGTATGTCTCGGCGGTTCGGCTGGGGAGTTGTAGTGATGCGGGGGGGATTCGTCGGTTCGTCTCTTCGCCGCCCCTTCCAAACGGAATGAAAAGGACGAAAGGCAGGTCCATTGCGATGACGCTTTCTGCCTCCTTCCCTGATTGACATCGGAACAGCAACAGTTCTTTGCCAACGACGTCGGTCGTCTCCCTTCTTGGGGTACCCAGGTGTCTCTTTGCAACATTCTCGGCGGCGGGGTGTATCGTTTCTCTTCTTTGTAGACATATGCGCACCAGCGACACGGCGACGGGCATGGAATAGCCCTGCGACGGACGGATCTCGACTTTGCCTTCGACTCGGGGCTGTTTCGCAGGAAGGAAGAATGTCAGTAAGCAGGCGCATAAGATTAGAGACACCAGCCTCCCCGACGTCATCACGGAATGGAGGGACAACATACCAGAGTCGCAGAAATGCCAGGGTAGCCGACGAGGAAGCTACTATTTGGCGGACCGGAAACCCTTACAAAGGCGGCCATGCTGGCTGAATCGCCAGGTTTGGGTCGAGTTGTCTCTAGTCGGCGGGGTGCGGTGACGAGGGTGTTGGGCGGATGATGGAGGTGAGGTTCTCATGTGTGTCCGTGGGCGGCAGTCGTGCACCTTAGGCGCTGGGCGCGTTGCCGCCTGGAGGTGGGTGTGGGGTCGAGACAGTCGCAATCCAGTATGTCCAAGCTGTCGGGGACGTGCAGGAACAGCAGAGCGCAAGGCCAAGCGGCGGCATTACATGGACGGATTGACAGTAGGTTTGTGGCCTGGTCTGGCGTTCGAAGGGCGCTGCGGGGATGGGCGAGGTAGTGCGCAGTCCGGCGAGAAAAAAGGGCGGCAATGAAGAGGCGCAAAAGTCGAAGACGGCTCTGGAGCGGCGCCTTGTTGCGTGGAGGGCGAAGATGTGGCCGGCGGACGGGTGTTGGAGAGTGTGTGAGATGTGGGCGGGATTGTAAAGAATGAAAGAGAAGAGCAGCAAGCAGAACGGGCTCCGAGTAGCAGAGGTTGTGTATCCGTACGGATGGGTACCTCGAAAACGTGAGCAACGCAGGGTAGCTTTGAGTGGTCTCAGTCCGGGCTGATGCAGCTTATTTTCGCTTCTGCATCGATCTTCCCAAGGCCATAAGCAGCAGCGACAGTAGTTGGACGCTGCGCGATGGCAGCGGCAGCGGCAGTAGCAGCAGGCAAGGCTCGTCGGTCAGATCAGGCCAGGAAAGGGAAGCTGTTGGTGGTAACCGCAGAGGGTGAGAGTAGGTGGATTGCGAATGGAGTCGTGCAAGTGGCACTCGCGGCTTGGCGGTTGAGGGTGCGGTGGAGAGAAAAGACCTAGACCTGACCGGGAGGTGGTGGGAGAGACTGGTCCGACGGGGGGTTTATGCGGGATACACGGTCCCTTGATCGATCTCGGGTTGGCCTCTTGCTCGTGGGCCTTTTTTGAACCTTTGGCCTTGTTGTTTTCCGTCTCTTTCTTTTCTTTGAGCAGAGGAGGTGCTGGGCGCACACTCAGCTCTTTGGAGTCGACGTACGTCAACTCGCAATAATGGGACGGGAGGTACTGACGACAGTGCTGTGCTGAAGGGAGCAGTGCTGATGTATCGAAGTGTACACACAAGACAACAAGGCTCCCAACGGCAGCTGTTTGCGCTTTGTGGGAACCGCTTCACCCTCCGGTGTCTCGAAGCCAGCGATGATTGGGTTGCTTGTTGCTCAGCCGCTGAGCCTGCGGGTTGGCTGCTGGGGGGTAGCCAGATAGGATTGGTACAATGTAGGTACAGCCTCTTCCTTCTTTGGAATTGCGCCAGACTCGAAATATTCGGAAAACGAAAGCCAGAGCTGACAAAGTTGAGAGTTGGGGGCCGGCGTCGTGATGGCTTGCGTGTCGGAAAGCAGTGCCTGAGCGAGATGAGGGTATATTGGCAGCGAGGTATCCAGAAATGTCGTTGGTTTGGTTGATGGACCGACAGATGTCCAACGGTGGAAGGGGACGCGGACGTGGACTTGGACGACAGCGACATTGTCATCTCACGCGCGTTGGAAGCTTGCTTTCTGGATCTCTGTTGTGGTTCGACTTGGATTAGCGGCCGTGACCGGGAAGAGATGGTGGGAAATGGGGGTCCGAACCAGGTATCTTCCTAGCAAATTCCAAGCTTGAAGTTGGTGGGAGCTGGGACGAAGGCCTGATGGTGGAGGGGAGCTGCGGGGAAAACTCCAGTGCCTGCCAGTGCTTGGATGGCACTCTGTCACTCTGTGTCCGTACCAAGGCATGAGCGGTGCTCTCATCGCAGAGGGAAGGTTCCTTGGCCGTCCAGTGAAATATGGGCATTGCGAATGGCATTTGGCTATCGCCATCATCGATTACTTTTTTGGCCATGTTTCCCCGTTTCACCATCTCATCTTCACCAACATCGTTGCGATTGGCAAACGACAGGAAGCCATCATTTGCTCTCGTTCTTCGAAACGAAAATCCACTGACATATCGAAAAGTTTTCCCTCGCAGGTTCAGCGTCATGATCCGAGTAAGCACTTGAATCAGCGTGGAGATTACCAGCCGCGGTGGTGTTTCAACGTCTTGAGAATCGAGTCGCACCAGCTGCGCGAAAATGTCGCGGCGCACCCGCAGCTGCTTGCTTCAAGTCTTCTGTCGATTCTGTTTCGAGCCACCTCATCCAAGGAGAGAAAACAATTTAGCTGCAGTTGTCGGGCAAACAGAGTTGCGGTTGGATTTTGATTGACATGCCGCTGACAGGCCCGGCTCAGAATACCACCCGCCCTCGCCAAACCGCCTGAGGATGGTCAGCCATAGCATGCCGTGATAGGAATAGTCGTGGTCCCTGGGGATTGGAAACACTGAAGCTTCGCCCTGCACAGCCCTGTCCGTCTTCTGCCCACCCCGGGCGGCGGCAGCCTCTTTTCGCAACAGCCCGTGTTGAAGTCGGGAATCAGCAGGGGTGAGCTTCCCAGCCGTTCTTGGAGCCCCGTCGGTGCTTCACAGGCGAGACCGGCCTCGGAATCGATCCGAATAGGTTGTCTTGAGACCTGCTGCCGGGGCGACAATGAAGTCAGCCCGGAATCACATTGGACGGATCGGCTGACAGCGGGGCCGTACGAACACCTTTCTGCACGAGCCATTGGGGGCCAGAAGTGCAAGGTCACGTGCTACCATTCGGACAGACTGCACCAAGGTTTTTCCTCTCCGTTATAGTGGGGTCGTGTCTGAACCGCAATTTCGCGTGGATGTTATCTTATCGCCCAGCTTTAAGTCCGTTGGCATCCTGCCCCGTTAACTCCGATAAAACCTACTATCGTGCATTATCCCCTCCATGACGCAATACGAAAAAAAGCTTACCTAAACCCCGGAGTCCGCATTACGTCCGCCACCTTGCAGCGTTTTCTTGAAGCCCGCATGTTAGTCCCATTCAGCTGGAATGCCAGAAGTGACCAGTCTCGTTCAGATCTGATTGTCGGGCGTTCCCGTCTGGTAGCGAGCCAATACGGGTAGAGCGAAGAAGGCTATTATTCCTCATTCCTCCTTCCTCATCTACTCAATATCATACAGCCTCCGGGCGAGATCGATGTCCACCTACATCATTGATGCTCAATAAACCACCAGGTTTTTCATTCCATCCCACATGAGTTCCAACCTTAAAAAGCGAACCCCATGCAAATGGCTCGAAATACCGTCTTAAGTCCGGTGGCTCCATGCGCCTTGCATAAGGCCCGCCTCAAGGCTCGGATACTGCCTTCCTCATATCCCTCGCCGGAGTAATCCAAGATCCATGTTTGTCGTGAACGTCTTCGTGATATTTAAACATGAGAGCGTCCTTCCTTCAGGGCATTCGAAAAGCATCAACCATAACAACACTCCGAGTCTCAAACCAACAACACCTTGCAAGAATCAACATCGACACTCTCCCTGCCAAGTTTTTCCACAACCATCCCACGAAAATGTCTCGCCTTGCCCCCTACCTCGAGGAGCACAACAAGATGACCGGGCCTGGTGATGCCCGTCCCTCCGCCATCAAGATCATCCAAGACCAAGACCTCGTCGGAAAGTGGACCGGCAAGGTGGTCCTCGTCACGGGCTGCTCACCCGGTGGCATTGGGCCCGAAACCGCCAGGGCTTTGCATGTGGCCGGCGCCGACGTCTACATCACCGTCCGCGATGTCCCCAAGGGCGAGCAAGTCGCCAAGGACATCCTTTCCGATGGAAAGCCTGGAAAGGTCGAAGTCATTAAGGTCGACCTGAGCTCCCTTGAAAGTGTGAGGGAAGGAGCCAAGGAGTTCCTGAGCAAGTCAGACAAGCTGCACGTTCTCATCAACAACGCTGGTACGCTCACTCTACTTGAAGTTAGATACAGTTGCTAATACGACCAGGTGTCATGGCTTGCCCCAAGGGTAAGACCGTAGATGGCTTCGAGACACAGTTTGGCACCAATCACTTGGGTATGTCCTGATTCACACTCTACAACCTCACCCCCTAACAATAATCAGGTCACTTTCTCCTCTTCCAGCTTCTCAAGCCCGCCCTTCTCGCCGCCTCGACCCCATCGTTCAACTCCCGCGTCGTCGCCGTCTCCTCCTCCGGCCACCGCTCAGGCCGTATCCAGTTCGAAGACTTCAACTTCGAAAGCAAAGTCGAGTACGGGCCCTGGCCCGCCTATGGTCAATCCAAGCTGGCCAACATCCATTTCGCAAACGAGCTCGACCGCCGCTACGCGTCCCAAGGCATCCGTGCCTTCAGCCTTAACCCTGGAGGCATCGAGACGCCGCTTCAACGGCACTCGCCCGAACTGCAGAAACAGATCAAGACACCCGAGGTGCAGGCGTTCCTCAAGGATACGTCTCAAGGTGCGGCTACGTCGGTGTGGGGCGCCGTGGCCAAGGAGTTGGAGGGACAGGGTGGGAAGTATCTTGAGGATGTCAGTATCGCGGTGAAGGCTGCGTCGGATGTGAAGCCCGGCGGCGAGGGGTACGTTGCGGCTGCGTACGATCCGCCCACGGAGAAAAAGCTATGGATCGAGAGTCTCAAGCTTGTGGGGGTTGAGGATGACGCATGAAGAGTTGAGAGACAAGACTGTCCATGCGCAGATATTGTAGCTGGATTCTCAATTTACCTCATAGAGTTCTTCTATCAGCGAGCAATGAAGTTATTTCAGGCAGCTTCGCCCTCATGTGGTTGATAGGAAGACCACACGCACATGATGTGTTGGCAAAGTGGTGAGTTTCCGATGCGGTTTTGCAGATGAATGCAATCAAGAACCCAAATAGATTGTAGTTAACGTGAAAACAAGCCGATGATGGGAACGTGAAGCCTCCGGTATCGATCTCGGAAAGCCCTCCAAGGGCGTGTCTCGGATACATGAGTTTCCAGTTGCCAGGGTCGAAATACTGACCTCAACCTATGGTGGCCCCAACATCTTTATAAGCCTCGAAATCAATGGGACCTATGGGCTGGAGGATTAGTCTTATGGCTCTGGAATCAAAGATACGTCCGGTGGCATCGGCGGTAGTCCGGATCGCCGCCGTTACCATCGGGCCGCCGTGCCCCACCACCCCGCAACCCGCAGCGGCCCCACCAACAGAAAACGTCCCCGCCATCGCCATGACGTCCTCTCACCCTTGATAATCAAAAGGACCCCTAAACCACTTCTTCTTCCCATTAAACTCGTTTACCTCACTTCTTACATCTCAAATTCCACCAAGCCATCTCAGAGCAGTCAACCCCAAAAATGGCAAACACGGGCATGCACTACGCCCACTGCGGCGCCAACGACGGCTGCAAGCTCGCCTTCCAGACCTCCCTCCCGCTCACCAACGGCGGCGCCGCCTCCGCGACGCAGTGCGTCCTCCTCATGCACGGCTTCAGCGGCTCCGGCGACTACTTCTACCGCAACTCCCCGGCCCTCGCCGACCGCGGCTTCTGGGTCGTCGCGCCGGACATGCGCGGCCACGGCAAATCCGACCGCACCCGCGGCGGCTACCACGTCGCCCGCCTCGCCGCGGACCTGCACTCCCTCGTGGCCCACCTCCGCCGCGCGGCCCCGAACGTGCGGATCGTGCCGGTTGGGTGCTCGATCGGCGCCGCGGTGCTCTGGACCTACGTCGAGCTGTTCGGGTGCGCCGACTTCGCGGGCTTCGTCTTCGTGGACCAGGCGCCGCTGCAGGACCGGTCCGGCTTCGACGGGTGGGACGAGAGCAAGGCGCACACGGGGTGCTACGACGAGAAGAGCATGCTGGGGGCGCAGAAGTTCTGGATCGAGGAATCCAAGGCGGCTCATGTGGATCTCGTGGACGGGTGTCTTGGGTACCGCGCCAAGCCGGACGCCAAGGACGACGTTTCTGAGGAGAAGAGGAGGGAGGACGAGGAGTTCTTCACGAAGATCAGCGCGCTGTGCGATCAGACCTGGTTGGCGAGGTTGCTCGCTGACCACACGCGGTATGACCACCGCGAGGCGATTGAGATGATTAGCGTGCCGACGCTGGTGATGGCTGGGCGGCGGTCTGGGTGCTTCCCGTTGGAGGGCATGCTTGAGACGGTGAAGAGGGTGGAGAAGAACAGGCCCGGGCTGGCGAGGGAGTCGGTGTTTGAGTCGGGGCATTGGTTGTTCTACGAGGAGCCGGAGAGGTTTAACAAGGAGATTGGGGAGTTTGTGGATCAATGTACTCGATGAGCGGTTGATTGCAAGGATGGGGGCTTAGACGAGGAAGTTGAAGTTATGAGAAGGGAAAAGTCTTATTTATACCTGGCCAAGGTGTTTTTGATTATGGTGTAAATGCTAAATATGCTACCAACAAACAATGCTTGTCTATGTAAATGCTTCCAAATGCCATCCTAGTACCCTTGTTGCTCATTTACACACGCTGAACCGTGACTCTAGATTCTGATTTTGATAACGAAGCATCTTCGAAACCCTTAGTACACAGGAAGAAGCTGAATAACAGCGCAGCTGATGATAGCCCTCTGCCCGGCTTGCCTGAAGCTCAATACAACCGGCAGGTTCTCGTCGTATCCCACGCCACTGCAGGCCATGAAGCTACCGCCATCGTAAGCGAGCCCGGAAGAAGTGACCGAAACGCCCGTGGTCCCGTTTGAGCACTGGACCTTGACGATGTTGGTGCTCGGCACGGTCGCCGTGCCTCCGGGGGTGATGACCAGCCCGGCGGAGGGAGACGACTCGTCGTCGAAGTAGTGGGCCACGCCGACGGTGTTGCCGGCGACGCGGAAGAGAGTGCCCTGGCCGGCGGGGGCGAAGGTCGTGTTGGCGCTGCAGCCGGCGTTGGGGGTGTAGACGAGTTCCTGGCCCTGGACGGAGGGCTGGGAGTCGTAGGCTGGGCTGGTGACGTTGACTGAGAGGCGGAAGGCGTCGGGGTAGGTTACGTCTCTGATGGGGATGCTGGCGGCCATCGCCGCGGAGGCGAAGAGGGCGGTCTTGATGAGGGTTTGCATGATTATTTTGAAGGTTTTGTAGAAGTAGTGGTGGTGGTGGTGTTGGTGATGAGTGATGAGTGATATTGAAGTTGAAGTTGAAGTTGAAGTTGAAGTTGGATTGTTGATGTGAGTCTGAGTTGATCAAAGTATTTCTGTTTGTTCAGCGCATATGTGCTCATCTTATATACAAGATCGAATCACGTCGTCTTCCAATGCAACGTTTCTCGATGTGGCGGTATCAAGTCACTTGAGTCCTTTCACGCTGTCGACCTCGGATCCTTCAAGCCATCTATTTGCGTACCTTTCACGACTTCGCAGGACTGCCATCGGGCCGAACAGCCTTAAATCCGCATCTAGTCCTGCGGCCGGCTAGTGGCCGTTGATCAACGAGGCTTGGTCATGTTAGTGCTGAGGTGACGCGGGTGCCGGCGTCCCGGTCAGACGCCCGGGGAAGATCTGAGGTCATGGCCCCACTTGCTCCGAGATGGCGGGGACACTTGCCGGCCGAAGCTATTCCTGGGGTTCGGCTTCTCGGTGCCGACCTTCCGGGCAGAAAACGTGTCGTTGTTACATCTGGATGTTACTCCCCCCCCTCCGCTTCTCACATCTGATACCTCCGCGAGCCTCATCGTCATCCCTAGGGGTCTCCTTACCCGGCGCGGTTTGCTCTCTAGCCTTAGGCGATCGGTCTTACACAGCCATGCACCATGCCTCGTATTTTCAATCAAGCAGGTGAGACATTTGGCCCGCGCGGAATCGCATGACAAAAATTCAGTGGTTGGAGTGGACTAACATTTCTAAGCATGGTTCGCACTCGAGATCACGTAAAAGTCCCCGGGTGACAATGCTAATGAGCTTGATACGACCTCAGCAATACGTGCCGCGTTCGCAAAGTCAAGTGTAAGCCGCCCGATCTCATAAGTGGCTTGCGTCTGACACGAATACAGGCGACGAATCCGTTCCCATATGTCAGCGATGTTCCAAGGCAAACCGATACTGCGACCGCAGCGCAGTCCCCGCGCAATTTCACAACAAGAGCGCAGAAGATGAAGCCGAAGCAGGACGCGCTCGTAAGAATGTTGTACATTAAAACAAGTGATTCAAGCAAAGTAACCAAGGTTTTTAGCGACTTCGGCACTAGGAACGTTCCCTTCGCCCAAGACGCCACGAACCGCTCTCCTGAATCCTTCGGTCGCGCGCTACTTCCACCACTACATCACCGACATCGCCCCGTGGTATGACCTCAGCGACGCTTCGCTGTCGTTCGGGACAAAACTGCCTGAGATCGCCCTGGACAGCCCGCTGCCCTTCGCTGCTATTCTGGCCTTGTCGGCGGTGCACGTCAGCCAAACGACTGCTCCGTCGGCCAAGGCGGCGGCTGAGTTCTATCACGGCCATTGTATTCGTTTGTTGATTGAGCTGAAGGACGATGACGAAGATGAAGCAAATACGGGGGGATTAGCGCTTGCGTCGGTGTGTTTGCTCCGTTCATACGAGATTCTCAGCGGTACGTCTTTTGCCAATTAGACGGCCATGCCGAGACTGAGAGTGCGCAGAGGAGATCGATCCAAACAGACATCTTCGAGGGGCATACTCCTTAGCAGCCTATCGCAGTCCGCTTGTCGACTACCTGGGATCCGGAATGAGAACCGCGGGATTTTGGAACTACCTCCGCGAAGACATCACGTTCAGCCTATTTCAGCGGTGCCCACTCAAGATTGACTTGGATCGGATGCCCTTACCGACGCAGCATGACACCGATCAAAGCTATTTGAACACGGTATCGCTAATTCTAGGTCGCATTATCAACGCCTGCTTTTCCGGGTTCGTTACTGCGGAGACTTGGGTTCTCCTCTTCGACATGCTTCGCGACTGGTCCTCGGGCCTTCCGGCTTGTTTCAAACCTTTCTCAAGAGAAGAGCGAGGACTAAGTCTTGTTTTCTCATCAACATGGATGCTAACAGACTGTCATGGTGAGTCTTGGCTTTGCGATGCCGATACAAGACGAAGCTAACAGCGCCTCAGCGGCGGCGATTCACTACAAGCTCGTCTGCGTGGCCGTACTCTGCACCCATGCAACACCAGTACGGACAATAGACTTGGTGAGCTTTTTGAGTCTCTCGGAAGAAATTAGTGCAACCATGGAAGACATCCTAGAAAGATGTGCCTCGGACATCTGCGGTATAGCTTTCACCACTAACATACCCTCCGTCCTGGTCAACTCCTTCGGACCAATTGCGTACTGTGAGTTTCTCCAAACTTCTCATTAGCACCATGAAACTGAAGCCTAGCAAAGGTGCAAGATTCATCCGCGAGAAAGCCGCCCAGCAAGAGCTCATCCGTCGTCTCATGGCCTGTAAGCGATTGATCGGATGGCCGGTTCAGAGACTCATCTCAGACCTGCAAGTCGAATGGAGTGGATCGACACCCGCAACATTAGAAAGAGCTCACGAATGAGAGTCGAGAAAATAAGCCACCTGCGGAGTTTTTGCAATCTGGGGTGAATCCGGGGTCAAGAGGAGTGACTATGAATGGTAACATAACCCGAGCTCGGGTTTGGCAGGGTTGCTTTGGAGGGGGCTTGGGAGCAAACCCGAGCTCGGAATTGGGGTAACCTCTCAGCACTCTCTCTCCATGAACCCCAAGTACTTAATCCATGAGAAATGCTCATCTACATCTCATTATGGCTTCACATCAGACTCATCTTAATCAGCCAAGATGAAAACTTTTGCGCGACCGATTACCTCCTTACTACACCAGCGCTCAGCATTCCGCGGCAGTGTCGGCCAGAAGACCCTGGCGTCACTTACACGCCTACCAACCCACCCCGCCATCATCCGCCCCTCAGCGGCCGAAGTTCGCGACAACTTCCTCGCACCACGCAATCTCGAGCTTGCAGTCCGGCACTTGTACTCTGATGGGTTAGTTGTCGTTGAGGATGTTGTCCCTCACGAAGACTTAGATGCTCTGAATGAGAAGATGGTCAAGGATGCGCGGTATCTCCAATCCCTCGGTGACAAGGGGCCGTTCAACTACAATCTCGGTAACCTTCAACAAGATCCCCCGCCCGTGGCTGAGTTCTTTCACAAATCGATCTTCACAAGTAAGAGCCTGATTTCCTAGTCACGAAGATGAGTTACTTACATGAGAAACAGATCCCATCGCCACCCAAATCACTTCCACAGTCCTTGGCCCTCGACCGAAATGGACCTTCTGCTCAGCCAACTCCGCCATGCCGCCTCTCCCGGGCTCATCGCCTCAGAGACAACCCGTACACTCGGACGCCGATTTCGCGCACCCCTCGCATCCGTTCGCCCTGGTTATCAACGTCCCTCTCGTGAGCATGACACCTGAGAACGGGTCCACGGAGCTCTGGCTTGGTACTCACACTGCTGATGTCTCGGCCCAAGAGGGTAAGCATGGAGAAAGGGCCAGCGGACGAATCAAGGAGGAGCTTCTTGCTCAGAGAAGGGATGTGAGAGGCCCGTCTCAGCCTGGGGTAAAAAAGGGGAGTATAGTTGTAAGAGACTTGAGGCTGTGGCATGCTGGTATGCCTAACATGAGCGAGGAGGTGAGAGTGATGCTTGCCATGATACACTTCGCGCCGTGGTATCGCAACCCGATGAGGTTGCAATTTGGGGAAGATGTGAGACCTCTGCTGGCAGGGTTGGAGAAGCACTTGGAGATTCCGGTCGATTGGATTGAGCAACAGGAGGCTCTCGGGTCATACCTTGGCCGTGGGTTTGGAAACAGCTACGACTTTGATCAGGAAAAGTAGTCTTGAGTTACAATGTCGTACCTTCTAGAATGAACAGATTGCCTCATTCGCTTTACGCTGGTAGTCCTGTCGAAAACATCCGAGATCCAAACTTTGAGTAATGAAACAGGACCACAGATGACGGAGTAGCTCATGTCACGCTATACCCAGCTCGATTTGAAAGGCGTCCGACTTGGGTTCCCGGCCCAGAAACTCCTGAAGTGTCTTCATCTCATCTTGACTTCCCCCCTTTTCTAGAACGGCGTATCGATATCTCCGACCCTCCTCCGAATTCATTGGGTCTGCCTTGAAGACGGTATGAAACATATCGGCCGAGTACACCTTGGAGCTTCACAGTAACTATCAGCAAACAGTGAAGGAAGAGTCGTCCGTGGGACATTCTAGACTTACAATAAATAGCTGTAATAACCGGCGTCGTAGTCGCCGACCAGGTGCCCGAAGTTGACGTAACCGTGGCCCCATTCATCGTTTTCGCCCACAGCTTCGGGGCCCTCTGCCGGATAAATCTCACAACGTATCCGGTTGTAAGTTGCGGAAACATTCATGTTCTCGATCACCGTGTGGCTTTCGGGACTATGGACCGCCATGTCGAACTTGCAGATACAAAGCTGGTTAAGGTGGAACAATGCGGAATTGACGTACTTCGACCGCACAAGGCTTTCGATCATGTCGTCCGGCAACTCCTCGCACGGTGGCTTCTGGCTCTCAGTCGACTTTGATTGCCAGAGTTTCAGATACTCCGGTGAAAGGGACGAGTAGTGCTTACCCAACGTCTTCAGCTGAGATGGTGTCCAACACCAATTCTCAAGCATCTGACTGGGGGCTTCTCCAAAGTCCAAAACAGTCTCCGTCCCATGAAAGCAGGCGTATTTGGTCTTGGACACAAGGTCGTGAATGGCATGGCCCAGCTCGTGGAAAAGCGTAACCACTTCGTCGTGCCTCAATAGGCTGGGACTCTCATCCGTAGGCTTGGAAACGTTGCAAACTACTGCCGTTGCAGGGTACTGGCGAGTGCCATCCTCCTTAATGAAGCCCTGAGACGAAGGGAAACGTGTCAGTAGTGAAAGAGGATTGCTCTCGAAGAACTTGACCTACCGGTATCACGTTGAAATTTGCAGCACCCCCGTTTTTGCCTTCACGAAAGAAGAGATCGAGATATAGGTAACCGACGAATCCACCGCCTTGCTCGGCATCATCCCAGACGCTGAGAAGCTGAACATCCTCATGCCACACATATTCTTGATCCTTTCCAAGGCTATCATTGCCATTGTCGTGGAAAACGAGACCGAATAATGTCTCGAAGATTGATAACATGCGGAAAACTGTATGCTGCAAGGGAAAATATTCGGCAATCTTCTGCTGGTCGATCGAATACTGGTGCTCGAGCATCAACCGATTGTAATATGCGTGATCCCACAGATAAAATCTGTCATCAAAGAATTCTCCACGAGACTCGACGTCCTGTTTCTTGACTTCTCGCAAGGCTTGAATCTCTTGATGACAACCGGGTGTTAGTCGCTCTCGCAGATCATCCAAGAAGGCGTTGACGTTTCCCACGGTTTTGGCCATCTTGTCCTCCAGACGAAATGCTGCATGACTAGAATATCCAAGAAGGCGAGCGGCTTCATCGCGAAGAATCACGATATCTCGGAAGACAGGGACATTCTGGTTGCAGCGGTTATAGCCGGCGATGTAGGTGCGTTTGCGAATGTCTGCTCTCTTCAAAACCATGAGGCTCGAGTTGAAGGACGAGCCTCCAAGTGGCAACCGCAGCTTGCCTTCATTCTCTCCTTGCCCCTTCTCCAGCTGCAATATCCTGGCTTGGGGCATTCCGTCCAGTTCTTCAGGGGTGAGCCATATCTCCCCTGTGTTGTTGGCTAAATTCTCCCGGAATTCAACACTCAGTCGGCTCAGCTGGCTTTTTATTGCGACGAAGCACTCCCTGCGAGGCCCTTCCGGTAAGCTGCAGCCGTTGCGCACATGGTCTCTGTGCTTCCTTTTCAGTAATTGCAGCGACTCTGAGTCGAGGATTTCGTTCTTGCGCATCACGGCATCAATCAGGCCGAAGATTGTCTCATTTAGGGCGCTCTCTACCGCGAACTCGTCAAGAAGAATCTGTGCCTTTCCCGAAGCATCGCGCAATTCTGGATCGGGCGAAACAGACTTGTAAAAGATAAGCACGTGAGATTCCCGTGCTAAAGCATTCTCGGCGTGGACGAGCGGCATAATAACGTTGGCGAATGTAGCGTCATCAGGCTGGACCTGCTCGATGACCTGGCTCTGCACCGAGAAAAGATGCTCAATCAGGCTTTCGGCGGTTTGGAGGATCGAAGTGGGCGTTGCAGTGAAAAGCGGAGGAGCCTGGGGCAGTTGTCGTGGCTCTTTGAAGCCCATGATTTTGAGAGTAACACACCAATCGGCTTTTCTAGTGAGATGATTCAAAGGACTGATGATCGTGGTCCCTGGCAGGTGTAGAACTAACTTAGGAGTGCAATTGAGTGTCATCGATGTAAAAGAGACCACGGTGTCGCGTCTCGTAGGGGATACCCGCATATGCAGCGTGTTGGTGCCGTTTCCTCGCACCAACAACCAACATGCTATCAGATTATGAGATAGGTAAGCCTGGCAGTAAGCCTGGAAGTTCGGTATCAGTGGATCCATGTCCGCATTTGCTCTGGCACCCCATATCGACACGGTCCAACTCATCCCCTCGTTCTCTTCGCAGGTAACCTGCCCTTTGCGAACTCCTTGTCTGTAGCCTCTGAAACAGATATCCTCAGGGCTTGATATATTACAAATAGTATTGTACGCTACGCAGGGGTTTCCGCATAAACTTCCCCTCCGGAGCAGCCCCATTTTCCATAGATATGAGCCTTTTTGTTTCCTCATGTACAGTACAGACGTACATTACGACAAAAGCAAAACACGTTTTCACCGAGTCTCCAGGAATAGATGTCCCAGCAGGCTTTCGGTGTCGTGTCGTATGTCTAGCACACAGCCGCGAGAGTCTAACCTGATCGACGATACTGCAGCGCCCAGCTCTCACCCTGCAATCGTGATTGGTTTGGCCTCAACTTTTGGGTCAGGACATTGGCTTCGAGACAACAACTGACTGTCAGCTTGAAACTAATGAAAGCAGCCCGAATAGAGGTGACACAGCAGAAGTGAGCAGTAGCCAAGGCAGACAACTGAGGCTAAACGAATGACCTTCAACGAGTGGAGACTCTCTGCAGCTGGTAAAGAATCAGCCTGGAAAGAGACCTTGAATAGAAAAAGATGCACGTGAGCAGGTGAGACTTTCTTGTATAATCAGCAGCCGCATTTGCGCCAGACGCTGATTGAGTACTCAACCTCGCCCTGCTTTCGTGGTAATGCGAAGTCCCAGATATGTCCGCTAACATACATCCCGTTGCTCTGCCTCGAAACACAAAAACAGCCAGATTTTCAAGTGCTTTCTTTGTGTCGATAAATGTATTGACCAGCATCGTCACTATCTTATTCGTAGGGGCAGCCTATATAACCGTTCCAAACTCTCCAGAACCGTCGGCTCGGTTGAATGTAAGGTGTGAAACTCACAAAGATTGCCTGCAAAGCTATCACAGTCTCCTAGTTTGACCTGATCAACCGCAAACTCCCATAGTCTCCTCAGGTATTCAACTCGGTCGTAATCCATATCCTCCGCTATCTGTCTGTATCTGGCAGCGAGGGCAGGGCCTTGGCGAGTGTACAGAGAAGCCAGATAAGCTGAAAATTTAGTGGTTCTGGTCCACTCGTAAAAGCAATGCTGTGGCGTGGTTGGTTCCCCTTTTCTGATGTTCCAGTCGAGTTCGACAAGTTGTTCGTTGGTCTCAAAGTGGTTGTCCATGAACTGGCAGAGAGTGTCAATGTCTCGAAGTTCTCGCTGAAGTTGTTCCCACATCCACAAACGATTTTCGAGGTTTTCAATGTGCCGCCATTGTCTGTCAAGTGTCTCAATCCAATGCTCCCATGAGGCATCTCTAATGCATGCCGTATCGTCTGGTAAGAACACGTAATTTGATGTAGACAGCCGGATTCTTGTTTCCAGCTTTCCATAGTAATATTGCAGTTTAGCCAGCGATTTTTGAGTCTCGGCGAGACTCTTCAGTAGTGGCGTATCTTCGTCTTCGATGATTTGGACCTGATCAACATGTCCATCTAGTTCCAGTGAGTCAAGGCGTGCTGACGGATATTTCCACGGAAATCTCGTTACCGAATTGCTCGAGATAGTAAGATTGGATGCCCCTTTGAAAAGATGGTTCTCAGAAGAGAAGATTCGACGCCTTTTTTGTCGACTAATCGAGCCATTTTGGACGTGGTGCCAGCAGTATTCTTCCTTACTATGTCCTTGCACTTTCATATCAAGGACACCAACTACGTCGCCGATCCAGTAGGCAAGGGGACGTATTGGCCGAGGCTCAACTTCATCAGCATTGAAAGATGGCAATGTGTTGTGATGGATTCTGTCGTCGATGGTAATGACTCTCTCTTGGTGCTGCGCTGGAGGCTTGATCCTGACGCCGGCACTGATGCGTTTTGTGAGTCGGTTGGTTCCGGTTTTGGACCTTTCTGCCTGAGTCTTCCTCTTCTTGGCCTTCTGTCTGTCTTTATGGTGTGCCAGCCTTAAGCTAACATAATAGACAATGAATTTTCTACCTCCTTGGTCGATCTGGCAAAGGGAGTAAGGTCGATGAATCTTGATGTCTCGTTTTCGAGCCTCCAGGCCAGTGCCCCGAAAGTCGTAGGCTAAAGCTTCCATCGCAGACTCGTCTTCGAAAATGAGGGGCGTGATTTCGTAAACGTCTGCGAATTTCTCGTATCTTACTAGAGCGCCGAGCTGGAACTGGTCTCCCAAAACAGCTCCGATATAGTTCTCATACGGCACCAGGGCATCCATTACAGTTACAGACTCATGTGTGAGGGATGGAGTCGAAAGCTTCTTGAGTACGGACTGGAAAGAACTTTCGGAGCTTGTTCTCGGAGCTGCTGTGGCAAGTCTTTCGTGACCATGAACTGTTTCGAGGCTTAAAACGTCAGTTGTGTGAAGGAAAACTAGATGCGAACGACGTTATGATGAGCTGAATACCTCTTAAAGTTTTCCCGATGCGAATCAGATCTTCCCATCCCTGTTTCTTCTCCAGGACGAATCGTTCTACTAAAATTGTGCTGACATCCATCAGTCGTCAACATACACTCAGGAATGGTGACAGAGGACTGAACCCGGTCATTGCCGTGATCGTTTTGCCAGTCGAAGGAGTGAAGATGCAAGTTTCTCAGCCGGTTCAAGTTGCGGGATTTCACCGGACAAGATCTCCAGTCTTTGCCTCGACCCTTTCGTTGCTTCCATATTGAGGATTCCATCAATCTCGCCGAAAAGTTAGAACTGCGATGTTGAGCTGACGAGACTTCCTTGATTTGAGTATGGACAGACTGATAGGAGGAAGATTCTTGTAGATTTGAGATGTTAATCAAACAGTTTGGGAGCAAGGCTAGGAGGACTTGATAACAACTTATTTAAAATGCCTCTCCCACTTCGCATGGTCTCTCAACGTCAGCACCACCTGATTCGCCAAGAAAGTATTGGCAATTGAAAGTCGAGCCTGCGGCCGGCATAGGTACGCCTTTTTCGACCCCCATTGGTTCGAGCCTGCGCCCTGTGCCGACAGAGGCAAGAGATGCATTAGCGTACACGAATGAAACATGTAAGTAAGGTGGCGGTGAACTGGGTGTAATGGCTTTTTCTATGATTGGCCTGGCCTCGAGTAAAGCAACGAAGAAGGCGAGTGGAACGTGATGATCAGGCGGATTACAAGAACCCATGCTCACTTTTTGGGTATGATTAAGGCAAACCATTCCTGGGCTTTGGGGCTTCAGCTTGGTGCCCGGCTTGGAAGCAGAGCTCTTTCGCTGCGCCGCGTCACTTGTGGTTGGTGAGTCGCATTTGAGGCCATGAGGTGTTTATTACCCCAGCTTACTCCCAGACAAAGCTTTGATGTTCCTCCCTTCTACACCCATCTTCTCAGCCTGCTGGCTCTGCCGGCCAACGTCTGGCTAGGGAACCTACTTCGAGGAAGTTTTCCTGGTCCTGACGAACTCTGCGCTCAGCGCACTACCTCAACCTTCAGAATTGATCGCACGCGGGATCTACCTCCCGCGTAAGCCCAATTCAGTGGTTTCAACATGGTCATCACGTAGCGCAAAGTCAACCCAGCAACGCTGAAGGTTGCGATTCTCCGACTTCATTTCCAGAACACGGCACCGAACCTCAAATCGACCGTCAGCAGAGCGACAACATCCAAGACGACGAAGAAGACTGGCAAACTCCGATCGGTCTCTTTTTACACCCCCAATGTCGCGCGGACCCTCGGTTTCGCCGATATTCTGGTGTTTGGGAGCAGAAATGCCTGGATCCGAAGGCCCTGCTGAGCCAACCAGGCGCCACCGTCTTCTCCGACTCTACCGATACTCTGCCCGAATTTGACGGTGATGTTGATTTTCTTCTCATCCAACAACAACAACAATTCTACTCGACTGAATGCCAGCAAACATCAAATTCAACGACTCAACCAGCGAATTCTCCCGCCGCAGGACCCACGTCTCAAGAATTCCTACGATTCTTAAATGCAACTCCTTCGACTGAATCCGATCACCTGACCAGCCCCGTGGACACCTCTGCAGAAGAGCAACAGCAAACGCAAGACGAGGCTCTGCCGACTCTATTCTGCTTGGTATCTCCATGCCAAAGCAAACGATTCAAAACCGCCCATTTACTTGAGAAACACGAACAACGCGCACACAAGTATCGTTGCGAGCTGGGCTGTGAGAGCGTCGGGTACGAATCCTTGAGGGATCTGATTTCCAGACACTACGGCCCGCACCATCGGAAGGGCGGGCCTTACCGCTGTGGCCGCTGCGGCAAGACGGATTTCCGTCAAGACAATCACACAAGGCACGTTGTTAAGAAGCGAGCTTGCAAAGCCATGCTCTCGGAAGCTTACACTTGCGGGCGTTGTGGTCACCATACAGACGACAAGGAGGATCATTTGATGCATCTTCGTCGAAGAGGATGTAACGAATGACATATCGAGTCCAAAAAAGAAAACAAAAAGAAAAAAGGCATTCAGGGTGGTATTGGGGCCGCTTTAGTCTCGACCGTTCTTCTGGATATGGCTGATCTATGGGCTCTGATCCAAAGATTGAGAGCAAAATTGGCCAGTGATGGTGTTCGTACCATCCGTTCAGAGACCGGTCGTGACCTTTGGTAGCCATGAGAAGCTTCGTTTACGTTTCTGGAATTCTGGCGGTAATCGCAGCCGCAGTGTAGCGACGGGTTGTCTTACACTTCGCATGGCTCTTTCTTTCCTTATGTCTTTACCTTTCCAGCCCTCACGGCCTGGAAAGAGGGGAATGGCAAATGATCCGCCACCCAATTCCCCTCGACCTCCCGCGATAACACCATGCCTCCTAAGCTGGGCAACCTTTGCAGCCATCACGGCCTGGAAGGAAGGGGATCAAGCAATTCGCGCTTGACATTCCTACAGCTTAAGTATAGCGACCATGCTCAATACGTTCCATCGGGAAGTTTTCTTGGACACTTCCGGATGCATATGGCGAGGGGATCTTGTTGGGCCTTTGTGCCAATTGGATCTGATACAGACATGTTTGCGAACCACAGACTTGCTTTTGCGACTTTTCCTTTCCTCCTTTTACAACACCTTAACTCCGAAACCAACCTAAAACCCTACATGTACATACGATCGAGGGAGCGACATTTGATATCTTAGTTATATGATAACATATAAACCCCAAGACGATTGCCGTGATGCAGCCAGCCTGGCAAATGTCACTCTCCAACTATGATTCCTCAAAAGTCACTACAAGCGACATCTGCGATGACGCGAGCTTTCACAACACGTCGGTGTCCTAAGTATACTTACTCGGACGAGATCGCAAGACGTCCCATCTGAAGGAAGTCCTAGACGTCAAACCTTTGCCGTATTTCTCTAGGAGGGACTCTAGGTATCTAGCACTGAGCGAATGTGGAAGCCTCATGCCGATACGAAAACACTTGGTCGAAGTCACACTCCAGAGATGCGCTTCTCTCAATGTCCAAGTCCGATTCCAAATAAATGGAAGACAACCGAAGACCATACGAGATGGAGCACCACTATCTGATAAGCATAGGCGAGGAAAGCCCTCCAGACTGCGAAACAATTGTTTAAATGGTGGTTAGGTCTACGAGTTTGGCACGACAGGCACCAAAAGAGCCTCGATGACGTGCCGTCTTTGCTCGAAACTACCCGAGTCCTGAAAGTTTCGACAAATATGTTCGTATGTATGACACGGTTGATTTCTATTGGGGACGTTAAAGCTTCAGCATTCGCGACAGATTGGTAACGCTCAAGGACAATATGACCTCAGATTCAAACCAACAAGTCACTCCTCATTAGCAGCGTTTCAAACCACGACGAGGCACCATAAGTGTTATTGAATTCGACCAGAAGGTAGGGGGGGATGATGCGATGTTCATTGTCATCAAAATTTACTCAGAAATCATTTTCCCTAACTGACGGAATCTTTCATCCGTCATGACCGCATGGGCATGTTTAAGCCCTCATGCCTCATCACTAATGTTGAAAGGCAAGTCTCAATACCCGAGACGAGCCCGATGCCATTTCCCACAACGCTACGCCATGCAAGTTTTTTTTTCATCCCGTACTGTCGAACCGGTTCCGAAACAGCTTTTGTCTAAGACGATTCACCCTCCGAACCCTCATCCAACGCCTGACCGTTGGCCTCCTCGTTGGTCGTGAGTCCCTTTCTGATAGCAAGGACGTTGTCCACGATGACCGCGTCGATACCCTCTTTTACTTGGCGCTGCAAGGGAGTTAGTATTTGATGACTCTAGAAGGAGGAATGCGGATCTTGGATCTTACCTGGACCATAATGGGGTTGTTGTTCAGCGTCCCGTAACTGACGCAGAGGAGACCGCTCTCCTTGACGACCCTGACCAGTCGCGGGCTGTTAATGAGCGGTTCTGCGGCGCTGACGATACCGATCAGATTCCAGCGGCTAGCGAATCTAATGGCCTCCTGGAGAGACGAGGCCCTGATGTCGCCGACGGGGCAGGTGCCGGCGTCGGTCAGGAACATGATGGGGATCGAGGGCTGCTTGAAGCTGAGGCACAGGCAGATGTCCGGGTTGAAGGAGCTGAAAATGATGTGCCTGTTGCCAGCGAGGTCGTAGACCTTGGACAGGACTGTATCGCAGAAGGAGTTGAGTTCGACGGCGTAGGTGTCCATCTCCTGCTCCTCGCTCTCGTGGAGCATAGGGTACTTCATTTCAATGTTGAAGCCGATGTGCTCGGGCAGCTGGCGGAAGAGGTCCTCAAGGGTGGCAAAGGGGGCCTGGATGAAGTTGCCGCGCGAGTTGGCCTTATAGCCCTTGTTCTTGAAGTCACGGGTGTGCTTCATGCGCTCCTCGAGGCCATTGCCGTTCAAGCCATCTCCAGCATATCCCATGGACAAAGAACGTTGTCTGGGGCCTGGGACGTTGTTGCGAACTCTTTCTAGATTCTCATTGACAGCGTTGATGGTGTTGCCGTTGACACTGGGGCGGTTGGAGTCAGGGTTGATATGAAGGAATTGCTCCAAAGTGAGGGTGTGCACTGGGGCATCAATACCCGTCTCGCTGACAAGGAAGTCGTGGTAAATAACCGGGACGTGGTCCTTGGTAAGCTGCACATCGAACTCAACATATTGGGCGCCCAAGTTGGCTGCTGCAATAAAAGAAGGCACCGTGTTCTCTCCAAGTTGGAGAGACTTGTTGCTCGACAGGTTCTTACCCATGCCGCGGTGACCAATAACCATCGTTGAAGCAAGCTTCTTCCAGTAAGTCTGCTGGGAGTTGATCTCCATGTTGGGGTGGGAGAAAGGAGTGACGACCAAGAAGTTGAAGTTGACAGTGCCAATAATTTCCAGATTGCTGCCCATGATGGGAATGCAGACGTCGCCCTGTAGGTTCATGCGCTTGGTACCGATGGTGGGCTTAATGTGGGAGAGGAGGGCAACAGCACGTCCGATCTTGTTCTTCTCATTTCCAGAGTAGGTAGGAACAATGTCGAACATGATCTTAACCTGTGCGGGGTCCTCGGCGGTGAAGACGATTGGTTCGGTAGAGATATTCTCGTGGACGGGCAAGTCGAGAATGGTAGGCTCACCCTGAGCTCCACTAGCCGAAACCACGATAGACAGAGCTGTGTCCAGCTCTGTAAGGTGAGCCTCGGTCAGGGGCACACGGTCGAGCTTGACGGCCTCAATGTTCTTGCGCATATCCATCGAACCGAGACTGACCAAGACCATGCTCTTGTTAGTGAGGTATCGGTGACCAAAAGTCTTGACAGGCTCGAGCGGACGGCTGGCGCCATTCGACTTGCGACCGTCGAGGGATGTGTTGTTCTCTGGGGACGAAGAACGAGAGGTGTCTCCAGAAACCTTAAGTTCCTTCGTGGTCTGGACGAGGTCGGCAGCAGGTTGCGCCGCAAGAAGTCTGGCAATGTCCAGGTGGCCACGCAGAGCAGCATGCTCCTTGGCGGTCCAGCCAGAAGAATCAGCCTTGGCGATCTCAGCTCCAGCATCAACAAGCAACTGCGCCATCGACAGATGACCGTCGACAGCTGCGACGTGAAGTGGCGTCCAGGCGTACGAATTCTCGGGAATCTCGACATCAGCCTTCTGCTCGTCGGTGCCCTTCAGGAGAACCTTGGCAATTTCGTCATGGCCAAATCGCGCAGCGAGATGAAGAGCGGTTTCACCCGTCTTATCCTGCCAGTTGATATCCACTCCAGCCTCAACAAGCATCTCCACGATGACTTTGTAGTTGGACTTGGTGGCCATGGCCAAAACAGCGCCAGACTTCGACACCGTCTTCCTCATCTCCGCCTTCTTTTCATTCACGCCCTGCCAGTTCTCACCCTGGAGGAGGGCCTTAGTGGTCAAGGGATGGCCGCCGACGACTGACAAATGCAGCGGCGCGTAACCGTCATTGTCCTGCCACTCGGGGGCATCAATGCCGTTCTCAACGTTGAACTGGCCCCACTCCTGCATCTTGGCCATGAGGATCTGGCAAACGACGACGAAGCCGAAGCGAGCAGCGTAGTGCAGCGGCATGCGGCCGAACGAGTCCCTGCCGCTGAGCGCCTCACGGTGCTCCGGCTTCAGTGTGTCGAGGAGATACATGAGAATCTGGACTGCCTCATCATCCTTTCCGAGGAGCTTGGTCTCGTTTTCGTTCAGGGCACGTGGGGTGTTGGTCTGCTGCGAGGTTGCTGGCTGGAGATCGTGAGAAGTAAACTGAGTGCCGATCGGGAAGGGGTAAGATTTCGGCTCGTTGTCAGGGTCATTAGACCTTGTGCGGCCAATGTGAATTACAAGGCGGTGAATGCAATTGCGCTCGTTGATGTCGTCAGGCTCATAAATCGAAGGGAGCTGGTCCAGGATGAAGGCAATGCTGGCCTTGGATCTCGCAGCGATGGACCGCTGCAGCAAGTTGAGCAACAGGCCATGAGAGGCGTGCTCGCCCGTCACGTTACCCTCCTTCAAGCCAGTCTTCAGTGACTCGACGTTGTCGTTGCGGATCGCCTGTTCCAGCGTGTCAAGCAGGCCTTGCGACAGCGTCAACATGGCCTTTGACGACGCACGACCCAGCGACCGCACCGACCTATCGGATCTGGAGTCGTCGATATTCCGGGCGTCGCCCAAAACCGAGATCCACTTGTTGATCTCGGCGAGCAGGCGCGTTCCAGTGGTGTCCTTGGCGAAGGGCAGAGGGTCGACCTTTGTCGAGATGTAGCGGTGCTGCGAGGCGCTCTCAGGGACCTTCTTGTCGAGCTTCTTGGTGATCTTGACGAAGCCCCTGCGGTTGATCTCGGCGAACCAGTTCAGGTTGCGCAGCTGCACGCGCATCTCGTACAAGGCACCCATGAGCTCCTCGATCTCATCCTCGTCGAGATTGGAGACGACATCGGGGACGCGGCCGTAGCGGTCGCGCAGCAAGCTGAGGCGACGGACTGCCTCGCCGAGCTTGCGGTTGTAGAAGGCGTCGACATCCTCGAGGTTGCGGTCCAGGGCGAAGAAGAATTCTGCAAAAAAACAAACATGGTCAGGGGATGGGCTGCTCGCACTAAACAGCAAGGTCACCGGTCCAGTTCCGCCCACCTGCTAAGTCCACCTTCTCTCCATTCTTGGCCGACTGGGCGGCGGCCTTGATCAGCTTCTTGAGGCCCTTGTAGTTGATGTAGAAGGCCGCCCATTCGGGGACTTGGTTGCGGGGGAGGCTGCGACCGTTTGTCAGCGACTGTTTTTATGAAATGTCGAACTCGAAATATTTCATTTCGTCTTATCAGAGGGGGTTTTCGCACTTTCTGCCGAACTTCATGACGGCGGATGATGTGGTCAAATTCCGGTTATCAGGAGTGACGCTTGTGGCGTTCCGTAGTAGCGATCAGTTGGAAAAGACTGCTGTAGAAGATAAACAAGGTGCTGATGAGGAAACAACGAAGTATGAGTAACGAAAACAACGAGCAGCTGCTTAGAGGCAGATGGACTCGAGGCCAAAATTGATCATTTTCTCGTAGGAATCTGAATTGGCTGAGGAGAGTGTTTGTTTTCTTGGTAGGTAGTGAAGCGTGGATTAGCTTCGTGTCAAATGGTCGTCGTTGTTCGAGTTGTCTCCGGTAGATGTCTCTCTGCGGGTTGGTGCAAAGTCACGAGAATCCCGTTGGTTTTTGCAGGACAAAGGAGCTCCACATCCAGCTCGCCATTGATTGAAGAAGGGAAGAGAATATGATCTCACGACGAGCAAAAAGTAGAGAAGCAGCGTTCTGGGTCCAGGGAGCATCGGTCGGTGGGTTGGAGGGGGATTATGAACGAGCCAGACCAGACCAGAGCAGAGCGACCCGGACGTGAATTGAAAAGTGACGGAAGCATGCAAAGAGAAAAGAAGAGGTGTGAGCTCATCGCGCCTCCACTACGGCGGTGTTGTAGCTGGGTCCAGGCCCCGAAGTAGCTTTGCGCCGGTGACTAAGTACCCCTGAGGCGAAGAAAGTACTAAAAAAGACTTCCGAGTCCCCGGAGCGGCACTCGACACGATACGGTGGAGTACCTACTACGGACACGGCACCTGCCTTGTGAGAGCGCCGTACTGTAGTAGAGAAGGTGTTGGAGGCTTTTAGGAGGCAGAGAGCGACCGCTACGCCAGTCCAGCGCCAGTCCCTTTAGAACGTGACTGGGCAAGTATGCAGTTGCACTTGCACTGGACTTTACACTGGGTGGAAAAGCCAAAAACAGCTCGGGGTGTGTCGTTATCCGGTCTGCGAGTCGAGCCACTGGGAAGCCGTGGTTGACCGCCCGTGGAGTACTGCCGACTCGTGATTCGCGGGGTCACGGGACTTTCGCCCCACCACGGCTTCAGCTGGGTGGCCTGTCCATGGTCACCCCGCCGTTTGTGTAGCACAATCACCAGCCATCCCATCCATCCTTGGCCTCCATCTCAGTCGTGTCTCTTGTCTTCGTCTGTGTCCATCTAGGTACTTTAAACTGGCTCTTCTCTGGCGCGAGTTCAGTGTTCTTTCACCTCCTCCATCCTCACCGGCATCGTGGGCGCCGTACCGCAGACAGTGGCTCCCCCCTCCCTTCTCATATTCCAGGCCGAGTCCCGGCCTCTGACGGTCAGAAGGGTGGGAATAAATTCCAGACCGCCTCGCGGCTTGTCAGGTCGTTCGTTCTCATGACCTTTTTTGTGCTCCGGGATGGGGGAGGACCCTGAAACCGACATCGGTCGCCCTCCGTCCAGGCCTCACATCGAAATTGCTTCCAAGAAGGCGGAATCCCCGTCCCTGGCGAGCGTTCCCACGGCGAAATGATTCTCTTCCGCTGAGATGGAGATGCGGACGGGTCACAGGGCCAAGGGGCAGGCAGGGCGGACTCCACCCCGGATCTGGTTCCCTCGATGCATGTTCCAAGTTTTAGGATTTTAGGGGTCCTGTCACGACCACCACGCAGCGCGAGGCGGGAAACCTCGGCATCCCGGCCTCAGAGCGGCGGCGGCGTTGGCACTATGGAGGGATCGCCCATCGGAAGACACGGAGTCGAGAGCCACTGCTGACTTGCTAAGATCCATAGCGCTGACCGATTGACTGACTGAATTGGCCGAGTTGACGATGGTTCGGTGGAAGGGTGGCTGGTCGACTTGGTGGGCCTCGCAAACTCGGATGGAACACGAGTGACGATATCAGAAAAGTGCAAGCCGAAAGGATGCACGATATTGGCGTTTGGTGCAAAGAGCCCCAATTAATCTGTGGAGGAATATCCATCAAGTCGAAAAGCAATTTTCGACGTGAATCAGAGCAAGATGGCAACTAAAAAAAAAAGGTGTGACTGTCAGCTGTGGCCACATGGACCCGGTCTGCCGGGTTTTTAGACTTCTCTATACTTTCTCGTTCCTGGAAAAAAACGACATCTTGCGCCTCGTGTCAAAGTTCGGGAAGCCAACTTTTTTAAGCTACAATTACGCAAAACCTGAGAAACGCTGCAACGGTCCATCGGGCCACATTCCCCGTCTAGGCCTCTGCCGCGCAGCCCTTTCGCAAACCATCAAACCATTTGGTCCAAACTCTCAGGGCTTGACTTTGGCGTCTAATTTTCCTCTCATCTCTCATACGCAGCAATCTTTCAGCTGTCAAATCAAACACCCCGCGCTTACACGCTAACTTTGAGCAAAAGATGTGCGGTACCACGGTATGATATCACATCAACCACACCCTCCGGCCAACACAGCCCATCCCTGCCGACCGGGACGCTCTGAAGGTGCGACTCTGAGTGGCATTTAGCGCACAGTTGCTGCATGTGCCTTGGCAAGCACCAGGCACGGCGATGCGCGGCGGAATAGCTGTTTGAGCCAAGGAATTCGCCTCAAACCGTGCTGTTGTCCGATGTACCTTACACTGCAGATTTATTGTAAATGAACTTGGCTTCAGACATTATCACCCAGGCATCAGATCATGTCCTGCGACCAGCCCGCTTGACAACTTCGACAGAGCCCGGGGTTTCCGCCCACGCCGGATAGCAGTAATTGAGCACCAGCAGCGCCTCCTCGTGCGAGCCCATCGAGTAAGGGCTGTTCATCGCCTGTCCGAAAGACGCGGGGTTCAGGATGTGAGTCCACATGTACTTGTTGTGCTCGGCGACGGACACCACCAGCTTCCGGATCTGCTTCTGGAGGTCCCGCATCAGCGGCACCGTCCCGGCCGTGTCCTTGAGCAGGTCGCGCCGCGCCGCGACGACGTCGGTGCGGGGGACGCGGTTCTTGATCATGTCCACGATCTCCCGCGGCAGGGCGACGCCCAGCGCGTGGTCGGCGTTGCGGACGTCACGCAGGTCCATGAACAGCCGGATCTTGAGCAGCGCGGTGGCGACGCTGTGGCTGAGGGACGAGAACTGCTTGACGTCGACGGCCTCGAGGACATTTTCTCCCTTGAGGTGCAAGTGCGGGAGGGAGACGTCGCCCCAGTCGTAGTCGGATTCGCTGCCCGTGGTGGCCCACCACTTGGTGAAGTCGTACGTGTCCTGGTCGCGGCCGAGGCGGAGGAGCAGGTGCGGCGTGACGTCGCGGATGCCCATGTTGTCGCTGCGGCAGAGCTTGAGCATCTCGAAGTGGTGCTCGACGGACTTCTCGACGGCGTCGACGGTGTCGACTTCGAGCATGATATCGCAGTAGTTGTAGCGCGCGCGCATGTAGTCGCGCGTCTCCACGATGCCCCAGAAGTGGCCCTGGGCGGACTCCCAGGTCCAGCCCCATCCGAACTCTTCGGCGTTGCGTATCTTGGCCTCCTCCTTGAGATAGTTCTCGCGGGACTTCTTGACCTTGGTGCATGCGCGTTTGTGGGTTGCCCAGCAGGAGGTCTGGTGGTCGCGTCCGCAGTAGTAGACAACCTGGCATCCCGCGCAGCGCTGGAGCCGACTCCGGCTGGAGCAGACGGCGCATTGACGAGGGATCATTGTTGTGAGCCTCAGAGGCTGAGAATGATGTAGATGATTTGTAGTTTGTCACCCCCTCGTGGCCCGAGCAAACGGGAAGGAGCTGCCAACGGCAAGTGATGACAGGGAGTGAGGTGTTGATTGTCAGTGGCCCACATCGGCAGGACTGGCGCTCGATGCCATTCACGTGAGGTGGCCGGTGCAGTTACCCGACAGCAGGGAGACCTCCATGTTCCAATTGGAGTCTAATTCCAAAATTCCAAGCTTCCATCGAGCCTTCATCAAGTGGACGCATCACTTTATCCACGTGTTCTAATGTCTAAAGAAAAAGCAGTGCTCTCTGGCGAGCGTCGTGTCAGATCAGGGTCGCCCCAAATATGCTCTCGTCATCATGTCTTCTCCAAGACTGTATACTACAAATACACTCTACTGCTTTCGCCTTGGGCTACTAACACGATGTTATCTCTGCAGATGGTCCCAACTGCCGCTGCGAGTCCATTTCATACAATGCAGCCTCGGCCACTGCCAACCTCTTCGAGCGCAGCCGCGCCATGAAGCGGTACTGTGTGCGATTGAGATTTGGAGAGGTTTGGAGCCACGTGTGTTCAGGCGTCTTCGGCCGCGCAGTCTCCTCCGCAGCATCCTGCATCAAAGCCTCTTTGAACTGAGCTGATGTCAGGTACGGCTTGGGTTGCAATTGGTGGGCCTGTTCCTCTTGCGCTGCTGGTGCCTGTTGTGTTTCCCTTATGCTTTCCGGTTCTATTTCGAACTTTGCCGTTCGTGTTTCGTTTCTTCGTGCTCTCCTTTGACGGACCTTTAAAACGTCATGAATTTCCTTGAATTCTGTCTTGAGCTTCTTCATTTTTGCGGCCGATTTCGAAATCTCGTGTAGTAGGCTGGTCATGTGAATGCCCAGATGCTGCTCCTTCGATAGCAGCGCCGATGTTGGGACGTGTAACCATGGAGCCACAGAGTCGAGATTCTCTGGGTGATGGCAGATGCCAATGAGGATTTGAATGCTTCTCGCGAGGTGTTTCCGGTTCTCCGCCTGCTTGGTCTTGGCCTTGGCCTGGAGAACCCCGGGCTTCATCTTGATAGCGAGTAACATCTGACGCGCAGCAGTCGCATCCAGGGTGTGTGTAATGTGCATAATCAGTTGCGATATTGTATGCATGCTGAAGTCGATGCCATGCTTTAGGCCGACAGCGAAGACCGCGGTGGCGTGCCTCACCCAGCCGAATTTCAGTAGGCCCTGAATGATGGCCGTAAAGATATCAAGATCAAGCCAAGCTCTCTCGGTAACGCAGTTATCGCTGACGGCGACGTTCTTCAATACTGCCCACATGAAGAGCGAGTCTCTCTCTTCCAAATCATCGAAGTCTTTCCTCCGACCGACGATGCCGCGGGGGTCTTTCCCCGTGAAACGCTGAATCAGCTCAAAGAATTGCTTGTCGTTGCCATCTTCTTTGAAGTGATTGAGTAGGCAGAGCAAAGTACTCCTCGTTGGCTCACGTCTGCCATAAAGTAGAGGGCCCACCACACCTTGCGATAAGACGAAGAGCCCAAGGCGGTCGAGGGCGAGTATAAGCAGGTTATAGGTATGAATTGTTGTTGGCGCTGGCGATACGAGAAGGTTGTGGATGACCTTCATGACCTTTTCGCGCCGATTATAAGTATCGTTCGCGAAAATGGCGCGCAGGGAAGCGTTCAGCCTTTTGCTGTTCTCCAACATTCCTTCCACATCAGTACGCCGTTCGAACCTGGGCAGATTCTGTCGACGAAGGTCGGTCACCATGTCGCGGATAGGTCGCCAAAGGGGTTCCCGCCATATTCGTTGAGAGTGCGTGAGAAGATTGTTGACCATGAGTACGGTATTGTTTTCCGCCGCTTCCAACTGAGCGAGGGTTTTCGGCAAGCGATGAATCTGGCGGGGATATGGCCTCATCTCCTCCTCCAGTAAGCGCGCGTCCAATGCCGCATAGTCAAAGTCTTCCAGCTTCTCCAGATCCTCTTTCGACACGCCGAAGCCGCACTCGTCCAACCAGGCCCTCACCTGGACGGACCTGCGGAGCGGTTTTGCCTTGCCGTGCACATCGCGAAGAGAGTCCAGATATTTTGCAATCTCGCTGCTCTGCGCCACGTGATCCCACAGCGCGCCCTTGTATCGGTTCTCCGTGCTGGCCGGGGGTGGCTCGTCGACGTCGAGTTTTCGTGGCGGGTGCTTCTTCCTTAACATCTCGAGCTCCAATTTCGCCTGCTCGAGCTCCTGTTCCAGCGCCAGTCGTCGTCTGTCCTTGACGTTCGCGTCAATCACGGCGGCGGAAGCCATGATGCCCGTGTAACAGGCTGTGAAGATCTCGCTGAAGGTCGGTTTACGAGGCGTCACCCGCGTCGCTGACTGCCGTATCATGCCCCCGGCGGCCTTGAAGCAGGCCTTGCACCCGCAGTGGTGCGCCTGGCCCGCTCTGGACCATAGTGCCTGCATTCCCACGGCATGCCGGCTGCATCGGCAGCCCCAGGTGAGTCCAATTGATCGGTTCGGCGGGTTGGGCGGGTTGGGCGTCGGGATGTCGTCGGCGTCGAGGGTATGATCTGATGCGGAATATTGACGTTTGGAGGACCGAGTTGCCGGATCCAATTGAATGGGAATATCGAAAATTGGAGTCATGCGATTAGGCGGAAATTGTGGCTAAGCGAGCTATCCGCTTAGAGAAGTGACGCAACTGCCCCTCCAACCCCACCATCCATGGGCTTCGCTATGAGCTTTGAGGAGAGCACCGTGCAGCATCAAGCGACTGTCCAGACCGTCAAATTCTTTTGCAAATCAAGAGGATAATCCTGAAACCAGTCAACATGTTCGCTCTCTATCTCACAGCCGAGCTTGAGGGGTGAGTAACTCTCCTGGTCTTTGTGGTACCGATTTCGCTAATCTTACTAGGGTCACGAACCTGCGCCCCGACGACAGCGAGGGCAACCCCTTCTGGTACACCTTCAAGGTCCAGTGCACATCTTGTCGCGAGGTCCACGACAAGACCGTGGGTGTCAACCGCTTCGTATGAACTTTCTCTGTTGCGCCTTTGACGAAGCCCAGTCACTTACGAGCATTCAGGAAAACAACGAGATGAGCGGTAGCAGAGGCGAGGCCAACTTTGTGTGGAAATGCAAGAACTGCAAGCGCGAGTCTTCCGCCTCCATCAAGGCCGCTCCTGCTCCTTATGAGCAGGTTGAACCTGCCAAGCAACGAAAGATCATCGAGTTCGACTGCCGAGGTCTGGAATTTGTCGATTTCGTACCTGAAGGAGAGTGGCTTGCGGAGGGCGTGGACTCGGGCACCAAGTTCACTGGCATCGAGCTCACCGATGGCGAGTGGTTCGACTACGATGAAAAGGCTGGCGAGGAAGTCAGCATCAAGGAGTTGAAGTGGGAGGTTAAGCGTGCTTAGATGGGATCGAACTATGTGGTGTGAAGCAGGATGATGTGGAGTTGGTGGCGGCGGTTGAGAAAAGGCAGGCGTATTCATACCCTTTTTGGTACATCGTGGTATGCGACTGAATCGAGCATCCAGATATTTGATTTGCAATGATCAATTCGCACGAAGGCAACGACTTTCCTCAGTCCAACATGTATCGGGTATTTAAGACCTCTCTAAACTAACCTATTTCTACAAGAAGGTCTTCCCTGCCTTCTTATTCCATGCATGGCATCATCACATACGTTGCAAAGCCAAATCATCCCCTCTTCGTTTGTCCATCTATGTTTGGGGGCCAGCCATCTCCAAGGCTCTTATCTGAAAAGCCTTGCGTCATGTTGCATCAACGGTAGTGGTTCGTTCCTCCTCGGGACTAAGGCAGGCCTCGGTCCTAGAGCGAACTTCCACTCCTTGTGCAAGAAACAAAATCAATGAGACCCTTGCATGGGGTCAACCAGAGCCTAGTGGTAGACTCCTGTCCAAGTCCTTTCGTCGTTGCGTTAGTCGTTTGCGATCCGTTGACAGAAGGTCTTGCGGTGCACAAATTCGGTGATGACGATCTCTCAATCATCCCCATCCCGAAGTGTGTCATTGCAAAACGCCTTGTCCTGCTTTGCTCAGGAGCTCGAATTTCTCCTACTCTGACAGTGGTATGTGAGACGAACGTGTGTATTCGTTGTTTGCCCCCTTCATGAAAGGGGACGCCTGCAGAATCAGAGATTGTAATGCCCCAGATACAGGTCTATTGCCTTCCCTAGTCCTGGAACATTCGCAGGCGTGTTTCAAGACGTAGCAGCAGTGAGAAATTGATCACAAAAAGTAATCGCCGGGCCCGCGACGGTTGGCAGGAACGTGGCGTTGATCATCGGGAACTGCAGAGAAGATGCTGAACTTGGGACTCATGTCCTTGTCCACAGTCATGATAGATGCAACATTACCGCAGCGGTAGCAGTAGTTGGGCGCAGACCAGACGGTAACGACCGAGTTCTGAGGGAAGTGGTACTACGCAAAGGTCAGCGATGCAAATAACAACGTGGAATGAGTCGTGTACCTTGTAGCCCTCATTCACAAGCTGATGAGCTCTGGCAATGAGCTTGAGACCGTTGACGTGGTTGAACTCAGTAGCCACCTTGTCGCCAAAGAGCCAGCCGGCGCCACGCGGGCTGATAGCCCAGGTTTCGACGTCTTCAGGGTCCGACCACACAAGATCACAAAATGCGCCCTCGTGGGGGATTTCTTGAGCACGAGCAACAACACGAATCTGGTCAATGGTGCGGATCTCGGGGCTGAGACCACCGTGGACGCAGAGAAGCTCGCCGTCAACAATGGCAGCCAGAACGAGGAAGTCAAAGACGTGGCAGCATGCCTTCCAGACCGAGGCATTGCCGTACTTCTGCTGGCACTCCTCGTAGAAACCGTAGACCTGGGTGATCTGGCGAGACTCGTGGTTGCCACGAACGAGAACGATTCTGTCGGGGTATCTGAAAATCAGGTTAGCACGCCGAGACGTTTTTATTTGAGATGTTGACGCCACATACTTGGCCTTCAGGCACATCAGAAGAGTGAATGTCTCCAGACTGAAGTAGCCACGATCGACGAAGTCGCCCAAGAAGACAAATCTGGTGTCGGCAGACTGTGAAGTTGCGCTAACCTCAACGGCAGAGTCGGGTCGGGAGGTCGTGGTCGTATCGGCGGCAGCCGCCTCGTCGTCGTCTTCGTCGTCGGGAGTAGGACTGCCAGCGTTCTTGAGCTTCTTCTTCAGCTTGGGATTCGTGATCTCAGTAGGCGGCTCGATATCCTCGGGGCTGATGACCGTGGTGGCTGTCTTGGGAGCCTCAACTCGAGATTCGCCAGGCATGCCACCTGCAACGCGGAACAGCTCCAAAAGGTCGTAGAACTGGCCGTGAATATCGCCGCAAATTGTTACGGGAGTGCAGACAGGCTGAATGTTTGATTCTGATGGTAAATTGTCAGTGAAACGCAATACCAGGCCAACATTTGGGCATTCTTACCCTCCATCAGAACCTCCTTTACCAGCTCGCAGAGTTCCTTCATCGCGCGCTCGGGTAAATAGTGGCACTGTTTAGCCTCCTCTAACCACTCGTCCAATCCGGCGTTGGGCGAGAGCTGGGCAGGGCCCGGACGGGGAATGTGGCTGGCCATCTTGTTGTCCAGAATCTGTGCGTGGACCTGGGAATTTGCCTCAGCTTCGTATGGGTCGAAATCCTCTGATATGTTCGGGTTGAACTCTTCCGTCAACTCGACCAAGTCGTCTTCGCACTCGTCGGACTCGTAGTAGTCCGGATCGAATCCCTCGTCGAAGTCTTCGATGTCTAGGGTTCCGCCACGAAGCCGTAAGTTGGATGAGTCGTCTTCGTTGGTGAGATCGTCGGGACGTCGAACAACGCGGCCAACTTGGGCAGTGTGCACCACAGGCTCCTCTGAATAATCGAAGTCGTCTTCTTCGTTGGAAGTCTCCTCGGGGATAGTCTCGGGGACGGGTCGATTACCAAACGTTCCACAAAAGATGGCGGGGGTATCGTTAACGTGGATTGATATCGACGAAGACCGCTGACGGCGTCTTGGGAGAGTGGTGGAAGGCTCTTGGGGACTCGAAGCGACCGGATTTGACCTCAGAGGATGTGGTGGGTTAGCGGGCTGAGCGGGGGGAGGGGCTTCAGCATGTGCGAAAACGGGCGGCGGGATGGTGGTCGCAGGGGGTAGCTCTGGAAGAGGTCGAGGCTGCTGGGCAACACTGGTCGGAGATTTGCTGTATGCTTCAAGAGCACGTTTGTCGTCGGCTTCGCGACGCGCGAGTCTCTGCAGGTGTTCTTGATAGGGGTTGTCGAAGCCACCGACGACAATGGGGCGGCTGAAATTCGTAGCACGAGGGCGTATCAGCTGCGCAGTGCGGTTGGCAGCAGGTAGTGTGGGGATGTAGCCCGCTCTACCAGGGACCGAAATGCCTCGACCACGAGTTGAACCTGACGCAACTGGCGGAGGAGAGCTGGTTGTGGGTGCCTGAGGAAGACGCGGCGACTGCTGTGATCGGATTCCAGGGTTTGGAGTCGGAAGAGAGAACGAAACCTCCGTAGAACGATTACGTGCACGGCCGGCGCCGGGAGGTCCACGTCTCGGTACGTTGGTAAGCGGATTGCTGAATGCGAGGTTCGCGCGCTGAATCGCCGCTTGAATTTGTGCTTCAGTCGGCGGTCGATAATCTGACTCCGTCGCGTCTCTCTGGACACGATTTCCCTCCGTCGTCGTCTGCGGGGCGATTTGAGTTATGTTGTTCTCATCGAAATCCGGAAAAGCCTCCGGAAAGTCGTCCTTTTGCGACTCTTTGTTCTCGGCGGACTCGGTATCCTTGCTCATTGTGGCCATGGCGTTGTGGGTGATTTTCGGCTAAATGATGTGTCGGAACATTGTTTGACCGAGGGAAAGTGTGAAGGGAGAAGTTTATCCGAAGATTCTCCTGAAGAAAAAGGGTGCTTCTCCACAAAAAGAGAGCTATCCCAAAAAGGTTAGACAATTCTTATCTGATAAGGCCCACTTCATGGCGGTAAGTGCTCTGTGCACCATTCTTTCAGATCTGAGGTTGATTTGAACCAAGCCACCCCGCGCGTCAACACCCTTGCATCACATATTGACAACATCCACACGGCCACAACTGTGACCCCTTGTGTCCAGGGCACAGAGGCAATCTGCTATCCATACGGGGCTAACATCTAAACCTTGCTTTGCACGTAGCTTGCATTAGTTTCAACAATAAACCAACCTCGAGACAAAGTCGCCCAATCTATTCGGAGTTCTCCAAAAACACAATCGCATTTTGGAGTCCTACAAGGCCCTCCAACCACGATGGCGACGTCGAGCGCCCAAGGCGCATCGCGCAAGACGAACGGCGTTCTTCCAGTCTCGGGCCAGCAGGCTACCGCCGATGCGCCGAAGTCGAACAAGAGTCGTGCTCCTGTCGAGGGCGAGAAGGTCGTAATTAGAAGACTGCCTCCTGGCCTGACGGAGCAAGAGCTGTGGAACAACCTTGGCGACGAGTGGAAGGCGGGACAAGGGCTCGTCAGCTGGCACAACTTCGAGACAGGAAAGATATCGCAAGAGTATGTGTGTTCTACTCGGCTCCTTTCGAATCCAACTAATCTCGTTTGACGTAGCCCCGCGAAGTCGTCGAAGCCCGCAAGACTCTACCTGCATGTCCTCAAGCGTGAGAATCTGAACACATTGTCTACCCTCATCCAGGCCAAGTCATGGGAGGACGCGAAAATGACGTCCAACAACCCATGCCTCGTCGGACCACCCGTTCTCGAGCGTGCTCTTTACAATAAGATTCCGAGCGGCAAGAAACGAACCGACCCGCGACAGGGAACGATCGACCAAGACCCCGAATTCATGGCTTTCCTCCATTCTCTGACCAACCCGGAGCAGGACAAGGAGAATGATAGTACCGAGAATAAGGACGGAGAGGAATCGAAGCTGGAATCTAAGGTCACGACGACACCTCTGATCGAGTACTTGAAGGAGAAGAAGGCCAACAAGGCGAAGGAGGCTGCTGCCGCTAAGAGTGCGAAGCAGGCCAGGGAATCACAAAACACCAAGGGCAAGGGATCGGCGACCGCAGAGGAAACCAAGAAGGGTAAGAAGGATTCGAAATCAGAGAAATCGACGGACAAGCCCAAGGAGACGGTCAAGATTCTCACCAAGAAGGCGACTGCTGAGGCCGCCAAGGCAGCGGAGGCGGTTGCCAGTCAAACCACCCAGAGTTCGACGTCCCAAAGCTCCGCCGCTGCATCAGACGCACCCAAGAGTCGACGAGCCGGTATTGCGGCTGCCGCGCGCATCCTGCAGCGCGATCTTGGCATCAGTCCCGGAAGCGCCCATAGAAGGGCTCGACTGGATGCTGCCAAGGCCGAGGCGGAAGCGAAGGCCACGACTCCGACTTCGAAGGAAGCAGCTCAGCCTGCGCCTGAGCCCCCTGCTCCCGCGGCGCCTCCGGCTGCACCAGCGCAAACATCCTCGAACGCTACTCGGGCTTCTGAGCGTGACACAGCGCCTACCGCGCCCAAGTCGGGTCGCACTCGTAGGGGTGGGGGCGGAAAGAACGCAGCCGCCAACGAAGCAAAGGGCAAGTCCAGCGAAGCCACTTCCTCCAATACCCCGGCTCCAGCCAAGACCCCTGTCGTTCTGCTGAAGAAGAAAGACGAAGACAAGCACAAGGAAAAGCCGGAAAAGAGTGAGAAGGCTGAGAAGGCCGAGAAGGAGGCCTCCTCATCGCAGTCAGCTCCGGCCAAGTCCAACCCTCCGACAGGACCTAAGAGCTCAGGCAAGGGCGGCAACTCGAAGAAGGGTGGAAGCTCCAGTGCTTCAGTCACATCCGGTGCCACCCGCGGCTTCGTTAAGCACGCCAACCCGTCTCAGGGCGTCACTGAGAACCTCCTCAAGCAGGCCATGGAAGCCTTCGGCACCGTCATCTTCGTCGAGATCGACAAGCGGAAGGGCTTTGCCTACGTCGACTTCTCCGACCACGAATCCCTCGTCAAGGCTATCACCGCCAGCCCCGTCACCGTCGCCCAGGGTACCGTCCAGGTCCTCGAGCGCAAGGAGAAGAAGCCCGCCGCCAGCAACTCTAATGCCAACGCTTCTTCCTCCTCCAACGCGCCCGCGGCGTCTTCTTCAACGCCGGCCGCCAGTAAGGACAAGGAGGCCAGTGCCACCGCCTCCGATAAGCCGGAGGAGCAGCGCCACAAGCGCACAAGACGTGGTCGTGGAGGCGGCAAGGCGAAGGAACAGGCCGCCGCTGCCACCGCCGCCGCGGACAAGGCTGCGGGCGCGGGATGATTTCTGAAGCGGATCAAACCAAGAGGAGATTTTGGTATTATTTTTGTGCCTTGCATGGATCTACCCTACCTACATGGTGCACCGCCGCACAAAATCTTGCAGCGCAGCAGCATGGCATGGCATGGCAGCGGATGACAAGCAAGAATTTTTCTTCGCAACGCTGTTCCTGCGTTCCTGCCCAAAGGGCGCGGGATGATGGGAGGTTGGGCTCGAAGCAAGCAAGCTGACCATTGGGCGCGCGTTTCACCCCCCTGGATCCCTGGCCGCCGCCCCCTACCTCACCTTGCCCGTCACACACGCCGTCGAATCGTTTTGGGGAGGGGGGAAAGAAGAATTCGACTCCTCTTTCCCCCCATCCTGCCAGGCGAGAACGATCAGCGTGGACGGGATGTCTGATTGCGGGAGCGCGGCGCGGGACATGCGCGTGAGGCATGAACGGGTGGGTCGGAGGTCGAGGTGATTGATGCGCCGGTGGGGAGGGGAACTGGACAAGGATGGGAATTCATCGCATGGGGAAACGGAAATGTCACTGGGTCTGGTCTCGCGCGATTGGACGATGAAAGTTATTCTCGTTTTCAAACGTCAAGCTTGGGGCTCGATTCAATGGGATGATAGAATCCCCTATCCCTAAAGGTATCCTAGATCCTCCAGCGTACAACAAAAGAAGTTCCGTATTCCCATAAAAATTCCGTAAATTCCGTGAAAGCCATGTGCGATCGTTCCAGCGTGTAAACGGCAAAAAGTCTATCTAAAATCCCGTACCGTAGACTCCTGTACAAAGTAATACAAAACACCAAATTTTCCCATAACAGCCCGAAGAGGGCTTGATTCCACTACACGAGATCGTCTCATTCATTTTACCAAAGCCAAAACACCGTAGAGAAGAACCGCGAGGAAGAAGCCGAGCAGGACGCCGTCCCTCTCGCGAAGGGCACGCGCCGCTCTCGCCTTGACACCCGCGAGCCAGAGGACCTCGCCGGCTGCCCTCCGCGCCGTCTTGAGCCCGGGCAGGCCGTCGATGGAGGTGAGGTTCGTCTCGAGCTGGTACTTGTGGACGGTGTTGTTGTCGGCGCGCTTCTTCCAGTAGTTGTCGAGGGTGGGGCGCTCCTCGAAGACGGAGAGCTCGTCCCTTTCGCCTTCGGGATGAGAAGCAGCGCCGCCGCCGCCGCCCTTCTCGAGGGACCCGTCGTCCGACGCCGCGGCGGGGGCGTACAGCTCCTTCCTGACCATGGGAACGCCAAACCCGCAGGAGGTCTGGACCTCCCAGACCTCGCCGAGGACGACGGCACGCGCGCCGTCGTAGGTGTCCCGGCCGGCGGCGCCCTTGGGGACGATGCGCTTCATCCAGGACTCGAACTCCGGGTCATCCCACTCGACGATGCGGCTGCGGCAGAAGAGGCGGAGGATGCGCGGGGCGGGGCCGAAGGACATGAACATGAGGGTGAGGCGGGCGTTCTCGTAGGCGTGGGCGATGGTCTCGCAGCCGGAGCCGGTGCGGTCGATGTAGGCGACGAGGTTGGGGCCGAGGACGGCGAAGTGGGCGGAGAGGCCCTTGGGGGAGACGTTGATGTGCGGGAGGTGGGTCGGCGCGGAGGCCGTGAAGAAGACGGGTTGGCGGGCGGCCCATTCCGCGAGGTCTGGGGTGATGGAGGGGTAGAGCTTCATCTTTTTTTTTTGTCGGGGTTTTGTGGTTGCAGTTTTTTTCGAAATGCAGTTGGCCGATGAGGGGTAAATGGGAAAGGCTGGAGTGAACCAAAGGTGTTTGTCGTCTCAAACGTATATAAAAGGGTATTGGGGTATCGCAATGTTGATGGAATGAAACTGATACAAGATTTGATACAGGGAAAAAAGAGCAATGAGAAGCGGTCAAAGTTGATGAAATATGAGTCCGTGACCGGCAACGACGGTCGGATCCGTGAAGGATGAGTCAACCGAGTTTGCGTATCGTCCCAAGTCGAGCCAAGGTTGTTGCGCCATCGGCGTTCCTCGGCCGATGCGGGGTGACTTCGCCTGGATCTTCATGCCTCCTGTCACCGCGCCTGCCGGTCTTGGAGATGGGCGCTGCGGCGTGGTTGACAGGAATGGGCGAATTTTTTTTAGCGGGGTGCCTGGGATGTCTTGCCAGGGATGTGAAGAATTTCCGGTGTGATTGTGACCGGATAATGCAGGATAATGCATCGTAAACGTATTTTCTCTCGTTAACCAGAAATGGCCCGAATTGGTGCGTCGCACAGGGCTTGGTCTTTTGTTGCGCATCGTATGAATTTTCTTAGTACTGCCGTCCTCGAGGGGGCTCGGCTTGCACGGCTTGCAGAGGGTAAGGGTAATAGTTGCCGTCCTCGGCGAGATAGGTGCCGTTGTCGTAGGCTGCGCTGTCGTCGTAGGTGGTGACGTTCAAGTTGACTTGCGGGCGGGATGACGTGAAGGACGAGTCGGCGCGCTTCCGACGGGGACGCTCCGGCATGGAGGTTGTCGTGGCGGCAGCGGTGGATCGAGGGGCGGAGGGTCCGTAGGGCTCGATGTAGCTCTTCCGGGTCGAGCTGCCGCTGGAGACGCTTCCATCGTCGGTGCTGTCCTTGAGTTCGAAGCGGCCCTTAAGGCGGAGCTTGTCCTCTTCGTGACGCTTCTCGCGCTCCTTGCGTTCTTTGCGCTCCTTGCGCTCCTCACGCTCCCTGTCCTCGCTGCTTCGTGAGCCGGGCGCCTTGCTCTCGCTCCGGCGGGCCTTGCTTGCGCTGCGTTGGATCTTTTCCTTGGGAGAAGGGGGTTGGGCGGGGATGGCACCGGTCATCTTGACATCGCGGTCTCGAGTCTGGTTGGAGCGGGCCTTGTGGAGGTCATCGCGGAGCTTCTGGTTCTCCTCCCTGAGAGTGCGCTTCTCTGCGGCCAGTTTCTTCTTGTCGTCTTCCAGAACCTCGTTGGTGTTCTCGATGGCCTTGAAGCGGGCGGTGAGGTTGCGAAAAGCTTCTTGCAGCTTGGCGTGCTCATCCTTGAGACTGGAATGAGTCTTTTGCAAGTCGTAGAGGGCCTGCTTGGAGCGATCAGGGCTTGCATCGTAGCTATCATGGTCAGAGCCAACGCCCGAATCGCTCGCCTGCCGGCGGTGACCTCTGACTGACACGTTGGAGACCGGCTCATGAAAAGAGACACGGTTGGAACTCCGGTACTCCTTCCTGTTGGCGGACATGGCTGCTGAGTTTTGTCCTGGCTAGGCTTGTCGATGAGTTGAGTTTGAGTTGAATCGATGAGCTGGGACCGCCGCAGCAGCAGGTAAAAGGCGAAGAGCGAAGCGGATATTCGTATATAAGTCGCGTCCTATTCGGGCAAAGGCAGAGTTTTCGAATTTGGATGTGGGTGGTTGTGGTGGTTGGCCGGCCGGGTTAAGACAAGTCGAGTGTGTGAGTCAAGTATAAAAGCCGGAGGGCGAGTTGGGTGGCAGTGTAATTTGTTATTTTTTTTCCAATGGAAGGTTGGCGGGACTTGGGCAGCAACACTAAGCGAACCTGAAATGAAGGGGAAAGGGGGAAGGGAAACGGGAAATGCATCGGCTTGGACTTTTTATTTATTTAGACACAGCCATTACGACTTGTATGGACTGACGAAGGAATAAGAGAAATAAAATAAAAATAATCGGACTCGGAGGGAGGGAGAGAGAGAGAGATGGGTGTGGATTGCATTGCGCTGCTGCTGCCTCCGGGGCTTAGTCGCGATGGGTTATTGGGAGGGAGAGGCACAGGGAAAAAGGACCATACGGCAACGGCTGAGCTACTTGCGACATGCCTCCGTCGCCCAAAGAGATTACAACATTCCTGAGGTATTGCATCGGTAGTGGCCATGTAGGGCTGGCATCCCTCCTTGGCGAAGTCCTGCAGAAGAGTCACCGCCTGTGTACTTTGATTTCGTACGGGACGGGACCGAGCACATTGCGGGACGAGGAGATGTACCCTGTTCTCTGTTTCCCGCTGCATTCTGCATGGCATCCACCGTCTCTCCCGCGCGTCCACCATTCCGCCGTTCGTCTGCCTGGCGAACTGCGGGTTGGAGAGAAACGGGAGGGACGTGGACTCGACGAGAACGAGGATTGTCTCGGCGGTGGGCCAGAACTTGGATGCTCCAAGGTAGGGTGGGGACGGGAGGAAAGTGGAAAAAAGGCGATTCTGTCTGGGACATGGAATCGCCTCCCATTTCTGCCGACTCCGTTCACGATTCCCATGTATTCCTCGGTCCAGAGGGGGTACAGAGTAGAGGTGGGAGGCTTTGCTGCGGTTTTCTCGGTGTGGGAGAGAACGCTCATTGGTGATGAGTGGCGGTGCAGGCGTCCAGCAAGGCAGAAACGCAAAAACGGTTGCCTTTTTTTTCGCCGGATTTTTCAGTGGACGCCTTATTTCCCTCTTCCCAACTGTGTTGTGTGTGCGAAGAATGGTTCGCCAATGCGGGCTACATGGCCTAAAAGTACCCAGCAGATTGGTCCGCCTACGAGAAGGCAGGCTGGGGATGCACTTGCAGGACCCCGATGGGGGAGAAGAGAGCAAGCAGACAGAACATGGCGAAGCAAATGCGTGGTGAGGTGATTGAGGGGTCTGCGGCATGACAACTGAACGAGCAGAGAGCGACGGGAGTGACAGCAACGACGTGAAGATGCTCTGCTTGGCGCTGCGTAGTCCTTTTCTTGCAGCTATCAGTGTGTCGACTGTCCCCTTGATCCTGTTCTGTCTCCAGGATGATGATGTGCGTCTGCGTTCGTTGTCGGTGCTGGACCAATGACCACTCGATGATCGCAAGATCGGCTTGCAGCCTGGAATGAAGCCATTCGCGAGACCCCGATGAGGGGCCAGGTGACGGACGGACGAGTCGCGTCGTGAGTCACGCCTTTCAGCCGGTCGGTTTTCTTGGCGTCTGGACCCCGCGTCGCGATGGGAATTTTCGTTTCGTCATGACGACGGTGACTGAGGCTCCAAGTCATTCGACTTCATGCGTTGGATGCAAGCCCCCAAACCATGGCTCATCCTGCTGGCGTTCTTCGTGTAGGTGCACTTGCTTCCCTTTGGCTCGATCGAATATTCTCGGTTCGTCCAGCAGGGCCAATGGAGGGATTGATGCACCGATCTGTCAGTTTCGACATGATTCTTCCGTCGTGTTCGTCCGCTGGGAGGAACGTCGCGGGCCGCATGGCGACGATAATCAGGCTGAGGTGTGGTGGTGTGAGTGAGTGGTTGAGAGTTGTGGTCGCTGGAGCAGAAATGTCACTGGGAAGTCCGCTGCGGCAGCAGCTAAGCACAGACTAGACGACACCGCCCCGCAGGCTAACGCAGCAGGCACTTCCCTGCAACGGCTCTCTTGACATGCCTGTCAAACCCTCCCGTCGACCACCGGCCACGAATGGGTGATGGCTCAAAGTCTCGGACTCTAACTACCTACCTTAGGTACTAAATGCTGACATTCGGATTCCTTGATTTTTTCAGCCGATTAACGCGATACCACACTTGGAGATACACGATAATTTCATTGAGGCCAACCACCCGTAGTCCTTTTTCTGAGGGCGCAACTTCGCGTCCTTAGGTTGGCGTCACCGGGCGGTTGCCTGCTCTGGATACTCAGTAATTTTTGTTCATTATCGTCTCCAATTCCTTCTAACCCGGACTCTTACGATGGTCTATTCCATAACTTAAAGTTTTAGACGGTCTATCCGCCTGCTGGGTCAGTAGGTATAGAGTCCATGAAGAATCAAGATGTATGATACTGGAAGAAAACAGATGCCTGTCTTTTACAGACCATCTTTTAGTCCATATATGATTCAACTTAGATAACCAGACACATTAATACCTTCAGTTTAATACTTGGATTTAATTGTATCTCGGTAAATAATCATTTGTGCTTCAATTTCGTGAAGGCTATCATGACCTTGGGTTGAACGAACCTGGATGAAAAAATTAAACGGTAAAAGCGGCGAACATGGGGTTCCGGATTAGGCAAGTTCAGAGAGCTATATCCCTGTCGTGCCCTCAAACCCCAGTCCGACCGGTCCGTATCAGTCACAGACCAAGGGAAATGGCGGCTGGGTTCTCGTCATCTCGGCCAACGGATCCGAGGAGATTGTAGCCCACCGATTCCGTCATGTTCGGGACCCTCAATTAAGGCTGACGTTGGGAGACTGCGCACAGACACGCAATGGTACTGGAGCCGTTGTTTTCACTATCAGACTTTGAGACCTCTGACTTGCGCAGCAACACTGAAGTTCTGTTGCTTCTTTTCTTATGACTGAGCTTTACGGTTCTGGTAGTTTGGAGGTGTGGAGAGAGCGTGACATCTGTTGGTTACTGGCAACTATGAATGCTCCTACCATTCTGACATCAACGCGAGGCCTTCTGGTTCAGCTATGTTCATGAGCAGCCATCGACGTGATCTCAGTGAAATCTCCGTCTCTTGCGTGCTGAAATTCATCATAGCCCATGTGAAGTACGCTGACTGGCCAACTCGGCTCCAGGTGATCGTGTTACGTCCCATTCTCGGGTGTCTTGCCGTACGGCCAAAACCCACCGTTAGGACTTGCAGTACAGAGACAGTGTTCAAAGGGAGACAGAAGAAGAATGGAAAACAAGGGAGAAAACCCGCGATACTGTATACATCGACTCACGACCGTCTCGCAACGTCGTCCCTCCGAACGTCAAGAGGCATTGCAAAGCCCGGTCGACGTGAGCCAAAAAGGGATAGAACGAACACATCACCTACCTATCTTCCGGAAATAATGATGCTGCATGAGACATTTTGCGTTCGATAGCAGTCAGCGGTGCTTGCCTTGGTACGCGATGCCCCTTTCGACATGGCTTGGGACGACGAGATCAGCGGCCGGTCATTTCCGGTATGGAAAGAGCCTGGAAGAAGAAAGGTTTTCCTCGGCCTGTCTAGGATATCTTCCTAGGAGGTTCCACCATGGGTCATTGAGGCTTCGCAGCCCTCTGTTGGAGGAAGATCGCAGAGGTGCCTTCCGCAGTGAGTGGACGTGCCGAGTAAAAGCAGCGGGCAGACGTAGACGGGGGACCGTCCGTGCTCAGCGGGACCCACCGACAGGCACCACGGCCTCCGGTGGCAGACAGGCAGGCGCCTGTCACCGTTTCCAAGCCCCAACCCGTTTTTGGTCCATCCCGATCTTCTTTCAACCTCAGCTCTCGAAATTGAGGGAGCCAAAAACAAAAACGGTTGGGGACATCCAAAGTCAGACTCATTCGACTTCAGCCGCACGGCGAAGGATCGAGGTTACATCCAAGAAGGCCGCAGCCTCTCATGGCGCTCCACGACCCATGTCCCCCATCCATAATCTTATGCCTCGAAATGGATGCTGAAGTAGAGTGTGCGGATGGGAAAGTTCGGACTCGAGATGTTTCCCTCCCCACACACACACACACCACTCACCTCGGTGTCAGCACTCTAGCCCACCTAGGTGAACGGCGACCAAGGTTTTTTCCTGCATCGTGCCTTGGCGGGAGGTGAACCCTCGGCGAGCTGAGCGAGTGGTGACGGACGTCCCATGGATCCCGATCCAATGCGCGCGCGCGGGATCCTTTTGGCGGGGGGAACCGGACGGGGGAGACACGACGAGGCGTTTTGCGCACTTGCGTGTTGTCGTGAGGGGACCACGAAGCTGCGTACTTTGCGAGTTGTGTGCAGCAAGAAAATGGGTCGCCTAGCGACCGCCTAGCGCCAAGGGAAAAGCTGCAGCCTTAAGCTGCACACCATCTTTCCGTCGATAACCCTGGCGGTCTGCAACTGAGGTGGTGTTGCGATGTCGTTGGTTGGTGCGATTATGTAAGGCGGTCAAGCTTGGGTGCGTGTGTACGTAAGCTGCCGTGGCTTACATAATGGTCTGATGTTCTAGGCAGACTGGCGGGCGGATTACCTAATGCGTCGTGGCAGCACACCATCTTGCTTGTTGATCAAGGGCGGTGAGATTTTTGGGATGGATGGGTGGGAAGGGAAGCTACCTAGGTGAGGCGAGCTAGGTGAGGTTCCCGTCATTTTGGAGGTGTGGGAGTCGACGTTGTTGTGGCGTCATGGGAACGGAGTCTCGACTCGGGCTCAACCTGCTGACGAGACCCTGTGCCCGGGGTCGAGTCACTGACGGGACTGCTTTATTTTTGACATTTCAACGCTAATCATGGAGGTTTCGTCTCATGGTGAGAAAGCGGTTGTTTATTCGAATTAAGGTTGGAACTGATACATGAGTCTTTCTGATTCAAAGGAGAAAAAGGAAGGTGTCTGATAATACTCAGAGCGGCGACGACAGGAACATTCCAACATCCACCCGCCATTCTGAAAGTCCTTCGAATGCGCCCGACCAAAAGGTTGAATAACACAAAATTGCAATGAATAGAAAAGCCGGATGACAGATGAAATGTGTCGTGAAAGAAGGTAGGATGGCGACCCATCATCGGCTTACACCCTGCCTGCATGGCAAGTGTCCAATGGAGCATCGCCGGTCGGAAAGTCTATCGAGTCGAAAACCAATCATGATATGATCTTGCAATCTCCAATGAAAGCCTGCGATTCCTCAGATGTTAGACGACACGTCCTGGACAAAGAATCAGGGACACTTACCACTCGACTTCCTGAGTCGCATATCCAGCCAGACATATCCCCTTCCTGCCAATGAAAGAGGAATTCTCCGCTTGAAGAAATGATGCTGAACGTGACCGCGCATCCCGAATTGGGAGACGGTGAAATGCAGGGAAGAAAAAACAGAAAAACGTATGATTCGACCTCTCATTCGAACCTCACAAAACCATGACGACGCAGGATTCGCTCGTACGTATGCAGCCTCTCTTCCTGTTGCTGAATGACGCACCGCTGGGCATCGATGTCCCTCCTCAGGCGCTTGTTATGGTCGTCCACGCTGTCAAATTTACGCTCCCAGTTGACGATGATGCGCCGCAGCTCCTCGACGCGGTCGGAGATGTGGTGCCGCGAGAGCTCCTTGATGCGCGCGAGGAAGCCGTCGCGGTCCCTCTCCATCTTGTGTAGTCGGTGCCTCAGCCTCTCGACCTCGCGGAGGTACTTGCCCGCGTTGCCTCCCGCGTTCTCCATCGAGCACCGCAGCGCGGCGTTGTCGTCGCGGAGGGCCTGGTTCTCGGCCTGGAGGAGCGGGAGGATGCCGCCGAGGCGACGGGCCTCGGCTTCGGCGGCCTCGAAGTTGCACTTGAGAGTCTGGTTGTCGCGGGCGAGACACTCGTTGGTCTCGCGGAGCTTGCGCTCACGTCCCACGAGGTCGTTCCACTCGTCGCGGCCTAGATGGCAGCAGTCGTCGCGGCAGCAGCGGTGGGGAGGCGGCGACGGCCTGTCATAGTGATGGCGGCTGTGATAATGATGCGAGCGGGAACGCTTGAGAGAGACGAACTCGCGGCCGTCCGGGGAGGACTCGAAGTACCAGCGGCGGCCAGACATACGAAAGGATCTTCGAAGTAGAAAGTGTTTGAAGGGTTCTCTACTCGTTCCCTACGCTGGCTGTAGGGACGAGGGAGACCGCCGGGCTTGCGGTCTTTGGTGTAAGTTGCGGTGGCTTTCAGCTAATGCAGGAGGCTATCGAGAATTTGGTTGACTTTGTGTCTTGCGAGTTCTGAAGTTAGCCGTTGGAGAAGTGGTGAGGATCAGAGGTCGACGATCCTGGGGGAAGGAGAGATCGAGGCCTTGATATGGGAATCTGTAACGACGGGCAAGAACCCACAAGGGCTAGAGAGATTGCAGGTGATCGGAGCAGAAGACTAAGGGTCTGGGGACGAACGAGGATTGGTGAGACGGCGGCATGGCCGGAGCGGGACGCGGGTAAGGCTTGATTTAAAGCGTTCATGTAAGGCAGTGCCCTGACATAGGACTAAACCGTCGTCCCGGGAGGCCATCTCGGACTTGAGGGCGAAGGGTGCCTCAATATTAATCGAGTCATCGAGGTGTGCTGCTCAAAAAGAGGCAGCGACCACGAGGCACAAGCGCGTGGGCAGGAGAGGGATGGGAGCCGGTTCGGTGGCTGACGCGTGAGTACGTGTGTGTGGATAGAGGGTTTGGGGGCAGGAGAAATGCGTGTTTAGTTGAAAGAGCGTTATGGGTAACGACACTATCTTCGTCTTCTCTTTACCCTCCGCCCTTGCGACCGACGGCCCCTTCAACGGTGGGTAGTTGGTGCCGGCAGCGGTGTCGGGTGGCAGGTCGCTGGCCTAGGAGTGAGACGAACGAGGGCTCATAAGATGTGTGTAGCAGTCATGTAGAGGCCCTCACAAGTTGAGTGTGGTGAGACTTGGGATGTCGTTTGGCCGCGAGCGCATGAGGGGCATGTCTCACTCCCGAGGAGGTCATCCGGGACTGGCTCCGGGGCTGAGCTTGTCGAGTCGCCGGTTGCGCATCCCAGTCATCGCGAGAAGAGCAAGGGGGTTAGTGAGCACGAAACGGAAAAACCTAAGAGATGAACGGATGAAACCTGGGCATGGTTGAGTTCCTTTCATGCAGCTCTAAAATAAGCTATAAAGCGATTCTTTGTAGCTTGCCAGCCGGTGTGGTTGTTTGGTGATGTCGTTGTTGGTTGAAGGTTGGAGTTGGAGAAAATTGGAGATCAGAATGCGCTGGGCAGGTGATTGGCGGCCGAAGCCTCAAGCGAGCGTCTCGCGTCTCCGTACGAATAACGTCATTCCCCGCATAAGTCCTTGTGCTGATTACTGTGCAGCCCCTGTCAATCATCGCGGCTGCGCTTGGGCTGCCTCCACCATGTACGCGTTTCCCAATTGGGATTTACGCAACGATACGTACTTTCTTTCTTTCTTTTTCTCTTCAAACTTCAACCAACAACGTCCAACTCACCCTCCATCATCTTTCAGGTCGTCGACATAGCCCCGGCAAGGCTACCGCATAGGACTTACCAGCTCTTTTAGGCAGACGAATAATGCCGTACGAGGATTGTCCACTTTGTCTCTACCCTGCTATCGAAAGCGCCCTTGCAACTTCACGTGTTTCTGCTGGTCAGGATGCCGTTCCTTCGACAATCAGCTCTCCCTCTGGTGTCTCGACGCCTCTGAGGCAGCCAGACGAAAACAGATTTTGGAAGAAAGAACTTGACGGCACATATCTTGAGTCTTGTTAAGACCTGAAGGGAACCCGACGAATATCGCTGCCTCCTGCCAGTGGCAAATTGGCTTTGCATGAGTCTACAAGCCAGGTGGTAGTCAACAAAGATGCTGACACGCAGATGCGAAATGGCCCATTTCGGCACGCACCTACGCGGAGGACTCGAACTTGTGGCTACTGCTTCCAATCACGAAACGAGCCGTTTTTCTTGTTTTCAAGGTGTGACTTACTAACTTACTGGAGGTACGAAAACGAAAATCAGACATCCGCCAACTTTTGATCTCAATACTCCAGCCCAAAGACTCGCGAAAGACCTTATGATCTTGCTAAATAGCCGCGTTTACACCCCAAGCCCCAACGCCAGGCCATCCACCACCCCCGTACCCATACGGATCACCACCCAACACCCCGCGCCTTCCCGCTCCACCAGGCCCCACCCGATTATGATCCGCGCAGACAGTCGGATCGTGTCCGTTCGGGTCCACGACCTGTGTGCATCCTGGCTGCCGACACTGCGTGTGAGCCCGGCAGAAGTGCGTGTTCTCGATGGCCTGGGCCACGCACTGAGTGCCCCGACAGGCGTGGCCGTTGCAGTACGCAGACCTCCACTCGAAGCCGCCTCTAGCACCCAGCATGGCAAACATGCCCTCGAGGTTCACATGGGCACGCTCATGGGGACACGCCATGACGGCACACTTGTGCTCTGCGCAGAGACCGTTGCTGAAGAGGGCCCGTTCATTGCCGCAGTGCCGTAGAGTGCAGACGTGGTTCTCGCACAGCGTTCTATCTGCGGCGACACGGTTGTCGCAGTTGGGGAGTCGGCAGCGGGCTCCAGAATCTAATTTGCCGTCAGAATAGTGTTGCCTTATGTCGGACGACGAAGGGTGAAGCACAGATAAGACATGACAAACTTACGCTCCTCGCAGTGCTGTCCGATATTCTCTCCATCAACCTGCCGATACCGATCACATCCGGGAGTGATGCAGGCACGATGCCGGTCACAGTAGTGATTATGCTCTCCTTCTCTTGGGCACCCAGGTCTGCCACACTGGTGTCGGTTGCAGTACTCCCCGAGCCATCTGGGCCACCGACAATCCCGCGTCTTGCAAATGTGGTCTTTGCAGAACTGCGAGTTCTCCCTCCGATGATCCCTCGGTCGAAGGCATCCGGGCTCCGTGCATGTGTGGTCCCCGCAGACGCCGTCCGCCATCGCGGCCCGCAGGCCGTCGCAGCCCCCCTCGCCCTCCCACCTGCAGTAATGCGCACCGCAGTGCTTCGACGGGACTCCATTATCGCGGACGTGCGCGAACTGCGGGCAGCCGGGGGCGTTGCACATGCGGTGTCGGTTGCAGAAGCGGGAGGGGTCGTTGGCATCGCCGGTCGCGCCGGGGCACGAGGCGAGGCATGCAGGCGCGGAGCAGGTGTGTGCTGTGCAGAAGGTGCTTCCGCCGGGGGCGCGCGGGGAGGTGCATTCGGCGCGGGAGCAGCGGTGGTCGTTGCAGTAGCGTAAATCAGCGTCGCCATTGCGGACACGGTGGTTGTCGCAGCCTGGCTGAGTGCAGTTGTCTGGGGAGGTCAGGTGTAAGTTGAGAGGGCGTAGAAGGGTGCTGCTTACGGAGTTGGGAACAAAATCTGAATGTTCTTGGGTCGTAGTCTTTGACGTAGTTTGTGCAGCGTTGGTCGTTCATCGTGCCTACACACATCATGTCTGCGGGTAGGTGTTAGTTTGCATGCAAACTTGGTGAAGTCAACCAAGAGGATAGGGGTTCAGGGGCAAGTACGCTGATGGCAATATCCACGGTTGTTGGTCCTCACGTTCTGGCACGCGGCGGCGTTGTCGATCTTCTTGCAGCAGTGCACCTTGCAGTAGACGGAAGCGTACCGGTTGCCGTCCTTGGTGAGGGTGACCTTGGCATAGGGGCAGCGACCCATGGGCGTCGCGAAGTTGCAGAGCCGGGCGAGCTCCTGCGGCGTCACGCGTCTCTTCTTGCCGAATGCCATTGTGGGCGATGCGATAGACACAACAGTCAACAAAGAGATTGGGATGTCAGAGGTGAGAGGAGTTCGTTTGGCTTGTTTTGTGAGACTCGCGTCAAGTTGTCGAGAGTTGAACGAAAACACGCAGACGGAAGGGAAAGATGCTGAGGTGCTTGGGTTTAAAAACGGCCAAACTCCCGCCCCTCCCCCTCATCCTTATCAAATGTCGGTGAGCAGGCACCCGTGAGGCAATTTTGGTGAATTGAGATAACAAGAGTGAATGAATCTGAGATCTGATGGTGAAAGGGCAAACCTGACATGACGTGGTCAAACCCCGTAAGGCAACCAACCTTTGGACGAGGGAGCACGAAGGGCGGAGCTGGCTGGCTCATGTGAGGCTCCGTCCGGAGTTTGATGGGACGGACCCAGTCAATCAGAAGCTTTCCCTCGTGGTGGCAAGCGAGATGGGGAGGAGAAGCAAGATTTCTCGAGTCGTACGAGGGAGGGGCTTGGTGAATGTTTGGTCGGCCGGCGGTGTGCCTTGGGGAGGGTCGTACGTGGATGCTGGTAGCCGTTTCTGGTCCGACGGTGATGTTGTCTCGGAGGGAATGTGAGACTGGCAGATAGAGTTGTGGCGAGGGACGGGGGAGCGGTTTCTTTTGTCTGCTAGGCGTGTCACTGAACAGGCCGTGGGCTGGTGTTTTGACTTGTCCCGATGTGAACTCTCCCAGTGGCAGACCTGCGCCTGCTTGACGATAGGAAGATATTGTTTACTGCTAGCATAATCTTTAGCCTTTGCCATAACGCCATGTAACATAATTTGTCACCTGAATTCGCATGGAGTTGAGACTCCGATGAAGGTTTGTTAATCAGATCGCCAAGCAGCCTTTGCATTTGTGTTTATCTTCCGCTAGGTTGATTCACCACACGAACTTCTGATTGTCTCCAACTTGATTCCACCTGGAGGCATCGAAAACCGTCTCAGACCTTTTATTGAAGTGCATTTTGACTTTCTTCCAACCGTATGACAGTGAGATTTCAGGATGAAGGGTATTGACATGGATTCCTGAAGATAAAACACCGTTAGCTCACCTACTGAATGCGTTGGAGAAGCGGTTTTAACTTGGCATGTCGTATTGAACTAAATTAAAACGACACTTGAGCATGTAAGGTCTACAGAGCTTCGGGGCCATGAGAACAATCCAGCCAAAGGCGATGCCTTCCTCGGCATATCGAGTGTTGCGGTACGAATTTGCCATCGAAGTCTACCTACAAGTTTGGGGGACAGAGTGTTGAACGCCATTCTAAAGGTGCTCCTGACGCCTGGATAAAATCCGTTGTCCCTGATAATATACCCTGGAGAAATCCCCCAGAAAGTTTTTATAGTTGCGCAACTATGTGATTATTATGGCATGTTAGCGAATTGCAATGCCAGAGAGCTCTCATTATCATTAAAGAGACATGAGGTTGATGAGGTTGAGCAAGACAATAGAGTGAAAAATACAGCCTCTTCTTTAAGAGACTTCATAGGTTCAGAGCCATAAAAAACATCTTCAAGGAGAAATATATTCAGCTAATACAATTCTAAAACTGGTAAACGCAGACTTGATGCTAGTTGGCTATAATGAAGCACTTGAAGTCACTGAATACACAAAGTTATTGTGTTCACAATGAAAAGCTTTGATCGTATAGCCTTTGAGGTATAATCACGTTCACATTAGCGTAAATACATGTTTCTCCTGAATTTGGCTGCCCACACTTGAACTTGATAAACGGAAGAAAGGTGAGCCACCGCTAAATTATTTGTCGACATTCACCAGCCAATACATAAAGGGCAGGAGTGACGGACTTCATGAGTGTTTGGATTTAGTGGATGATAACGCTTGCCCTTTAAACTACCAGCTTGCGAACGGCAAACAACATGCTGAGGCGGCGCCTCTTTCATAGGGCAAGACCATGGAGTTGATCTTCCGACTGACGTCTGTAGATGTCCACACAGACAGAGAAGGCAGTGGATATTTAAATACCGACAGTAAGATCTGTATCGGCAATGAAGAGCGTTCCGCTTAGCTAGATACTCAACACCATAGAGCATCGAACAGAACGCGCCTCAATTTCGAGCCGAGATCTTGAAGTTGTTCACTGCCAAAGAAACTCAGTCTGGTAAAACGATGAGCCATCCTTGAGGGCCTACAGATTCGTTCAAGACCGATTCGAAACCGACGCTGGTGTAACATGCAGCCTACGGTGCTCTTGTAAGGGAAACCGGTCTTTCCAAATAGAGCGAAGTGAAGGATGATCGTATTGCGCCAAACGGCGCTGATATTAGCTTCCAAAATAAAGCTGTGAGGAAGAGATTTTACGGAGGTAGCAGGAAGATGGCAAGAGGTCCAAGGCTTTCTGGGCAGGTATTCAGGTTGAACACTTGACGATTACTTGGCTTATGCTCCCGAACCAAGATGTTCCAGGGAAGTTCTTGGTGGTTCAATTTACGGTAATACATACAACCTGGGAGGAACGTGGAAGTTTTGGCGACCAGAGAGACGTTCAAAACTTATGTTGAAAAGTCATATTTATGTCTGCTCTGACCTTAAAGAAAGAAGTAAGAGTTTTCCTTACTTTGCGGCAACGCAAGAAAAAAATCTTTTCTAGAAAGAGAAAGACGTGCCCTACTCCTTACGTATTTCCAGCTGCGGGAGCTCTTGCCAACTTATCCTCTATTTATATTTTTGACCATCTCACCTATGAAAAACTTCTCACACACACAAACACCAACCCTCAACTTCCTCCTCTGCACCACCACTTCCCCATTCGCATTCACAACAGCCTTCGAATTCCATATCGTTGATAATCACACTTCGAAGGATTACCAACTCCATCGTCTACCCTCATCTCGCAGCGAAATCCACGACCCGCCGGAAAATACCACCGTCAGACTCTCTCTGCGCATCCGCCCTTTCCCTCGACATGGCGTCTTCCTCAGACCCTCCCGACATGAAAGACATATTCGAGAACGACTACGAGCGCCAGTGGGTACTCAAGCGCTCTGCCCAAGTGGCAGGGTGCCTCATTCACGACCACATGGACAAAGATGACCGAGAGCGTGTTGCTCGCCTCGCCGGCGACGTTGGACGAAAGCTTCGGGACTTTCTTGTCAAGCGTCCAGACCGCGGATTTCTCTACCAGGCCTGTCTCCACGGTGACCTCAGCCAAGTCGGTCTGGCGATGTTGCTAGCTTTTCGCAGCCAATTTCGAAGCGCTGCTGAAATTCCTGCCGATGTTAACATCTACTTCGACCAACATGCTCCTTTGGGATGCCATGACTTCGACAAATATCTTTCAAAGAGATTCGCGCGATGGGAAGAAAACGAAGATGCGGCTGTTGGTTTCCAAGAGCCTACTGCCGTTGAGCACACTTACTGGGGAAGAGACTTCACGGAGAAGATGCGACCGGGCGCAGTTGTGGAAGAAATAATCGACTTCAACGGATTGGATGCGAGAGACTATTTCGACACCAACAAGCCGATCACGAGAGGCGACGTGCTTCAATTCGTTTACTACTGCAAAGTACATACCAGAGAGCGCATCATAAAAGCCCTTGAAGACTTCGCCGAGGGCCGTGAGAAGTTCCGCAAGGAGATCTTATACACGAGTTCCGGCTTCCCCATCATCTCGGAACCGGACCAGGTCGACATTGTTTGCGCCTTCTGTGACGACTCGCTGCCAGTCTCGAGTCTCGATCAGCTGCGCAGCCACTGCCGAAAAAGGGGTCACACTTTTGCTACCGCCCTCTCCATACTCGGAAGACAAGGATAAGTCCTCCGTCTGCGCCATCGAGACCAAGCCGCCGCAAGCTCCTCAAAAGCAACCGGGCTGTGTTCTTGTCCAGCATGCGGCCAAGACGCCGAAACTTGGGACGCCATTGAATGGCACTTTTCGCAGACCCACGAAGGAAAACTTGAAGAGAGACTCCACGGAATGCATCTGATGCAGTACCTTGTTTGCGCTGGCTTGCGAGCTCCTCCCGTACTTCTGATGGAGAAATTAGACCGCCAGCGCGAAGCCAACATTGAATTCTTTGACAGTATCTGCCCCGAAGCAGCTTGGTAACAATCACTCCGCAACGGAAGTCGAGTAGGCTCGGATCCTGCGTCGGATTCATTGGGTTGGTGGGCACAGAGGTTTGCGTCGGGAAGCATCGGAACGGACTTCGACAAAGAGTGTCAGGGGATATGCTCCAACTGGACCTCTGAGCGAGGCAAGAACGCCGAATGTATGTAGTCGACTGGGCGATAGAGATCGTCCTAAGAAGGGGCCTCAGAGGTTCCTTCTTCTTCAATTGAATTTCACAACGTCCTGAAAGCCCCCTCATGTTGAATTGGTGATAAACCCGCGAAAACGCAAGTTTAAATATGTAGGGAGTGAGCCAACCTGGCTAGATTTGTCATTCTAGAGAACTTTTCGGCAGCGCAAATGCATTCCATTTGTTCGGTTTTACCGCATGTGAATATCTAGTGAGTACATTTCTAAATTTGATTTTATGAGTACCCAGCATGATCTAATCCTCAATCATGATTCGTCTTTTCCACGTCCCTTAGGCTTATTTCTTTTAGCTGAAATATAAGGGGATCTTCGCAAGAACTCCAGCTTCAAACCATCCAAACCATGGAATTGAAGATCAGGGGCCCCTGTGAAATTATATATCTGTAGAAGAAGCCACCTGAGTTCCAATAGGTCTCTGTCAGGGAGTCCATCCTTGCCATCGGCAAAAGTCTCAACAACGCGCCCATCTTCAACAGGCCGCATATTCACAATCCGTAAGTTTTCTTCAAAACACATGTCACAAGGGGCTGTCAAGAAAGGTTTCGGGTTGAGGAGCGACAGAACCGAAGTTCTCCTCAACCAATGCAATTTGAGTCGAATCATCGGCCTAGCACCATCCGAAGCTGGAAGCCATTCAACAGGCTCCCAGGCTGGTCGAACCTGTGTCCAGCTGAGCTGCAGCTGGCGGCTCAGACAGATTATGTTCGCCATCTTGGTTGTGACGCTCCTGGGTTGGTCTGTCTTGATGGCTGAGGAGTGCCGGAGCTATTGAATTCTGTCATAATAACAACCAGAGTCCCTGGAGTTACGTCTAAGTTTGAGGATCCTGAGATACCTGTAAAAATCTCGAAGCAAAGAGTGCTTGTGGATGATTGGGCTTCAACTAAAACACACTTCTGGGCCTGCGGCATATCTGTGTGCTTGCAACCAGCCGGACACACACCGCGTAGAAGAGATTTCGGATTACTATGATGCGGGATTGCATTCAATAAAGGTGACTGTCTCCCGAGGAATTCTTATAGGTTCTGAACCTTACCGATTGGATGGTCATATCGAGCCTTACATTCTTCGCCGAGCCACTGAAAGTTCAAAATTGACGACATGAGTTTCTTGATCACCCTTTTCCTCCGATTGTTACATGACTATTCAAAACGATGGGTTCTCTGTACTGCGTTTGTACGCTGGTACTGACTTTTCTATCTTGGATCGTTCATGCCGTTCTCTCCAGCCATTGACGTCCCTTCTCACTTCTGAGAAGTTATTCTATCATGAATAAGACAAAAGAGAAAAGTCACCCGCTGTGATCTGGACGCGCTGGTGTCAATTATCTCTCGACTCTATGGTCCCGAAGATTCAACCACCACATGTTTACGTCAAAGGCAGGGGAGAAAATGGTGTCGTCGCCCATGACCACATTGAGAGTAGCCTCAACAACCTGATATCATGGTGCCGGAGTCAATGGCCTTACACGGTTTTCAAGAGAAACCTACGAGCACTTCGACGCTGCGTGGCTGGCGAAACTTCAAGCGGACCGCCACCATCTGGGGGGCCTCCGGGGGCCGCTGGGCGGGCTAAGTAACCGCAATAGAGAGGCTCTTGCCTAAATTTAGGCCATTATCAAACTGGCAAGAGATAAGGTAGCTAGGTATGGGAAGGTGCGACCTAGCCTCTCGACCGCAATTACTGAAAGACGGCCACTTGACCAAAGCTCGGATCAACCCGAAAGGTTGGGTCACGAAGATGAAGAGCTTAGGGATCATTCTTCAGTCAGTGTTTGAGGCAAGGGCAGGTGAGATCCGGAGGTCTCAGATGTACCAAGGCAAAGAATGCCTTTGCTGGAGTCTGGAGACATATCGTCGTCGTCCTGACTTAGTGAAGGAGAACGGGCGAGGGTTTTTCGATGGCTACCATGACCTCGGAGCTCGCATCAAGTAAGTTGAGTTCAAGCTTTATTCACTCAGCATAAACGCTACATCTTGGAGTGAAAAGTGTGAAACACCCCAGTGAGGCAAAGGTTACTTCCATAGTTGCTCTTCTTCGTCCATCATCTCTGGATGATTATACTTGTTTGTTTGAATTTTCCCAAACACGAAACGTTGAGGCTGAGTCTGCGTTCAAGTGTTCCAATAGATCACGGGCACGCATCATGAAAGCACCTCAGCTTTTCCCGCGAAACCAGCACCTAAAGAGGGTCAGAGAATGTGTTAGGTTTGCTGCGGTTCGTAGGTTTTTGGGACATAATGTCCATTTAAATAGGGCTGGCATTCTGGAAAGCAATTCGATATCTCAATGGTAGTCATCGCAGATGAGGATGGCGTCGAAACCCTAGAGTTCAGGCAAAACGTGCCATTTCGAAAGAGCTCCACTCGCACCTAAGCTTCGGATGCTGTGGTATGTATATAGTTCAGACTAAGTCTTCGTTCATGGTAGACAAAGTCAAATTTTCCGGTTCTTCTGATCTTGACGGCCCTGGTCATGAAGTGTTCCGGTGACTATGGATGGCACAGGTCGGTTGCAAAGTGACATGGGCCGTGTGGGAAGGTTCCAACTCACTTCAGCTGCGTCGTCTCTCTTCTTCTTCTCTGTCATGCAAGTATTCGGCGACTTCAACGAGGCTCATGGTGTGCCGGCCAGCTCAGGTGGACCCCCCCCCCCCCTGTCCGGCGACAGACAGACAAATCCGTCGAAACTCGAGAGCTTCCAGGGATGACCTCGGATTGTCAATTATAGGACAAACCTGTCCGCTTCTACATACGAGAAGGATGCGATGACATCTTTTTATTTACATAGATCAGTTTCCTACCCAAATCGGATTCGCAAGAGCAGTCACCTCTCCCGCCGCACCCATTTAGCTATCGACACATTGTTGGAACCGAGCGTTGCAGTAATCTTTTCTTTTTATTCGTACCGTATTGATAATACGTACTCTCTTGTCTCTTACTCAAGGCGATCCCGTCATCGTCGCCTTTCCTATTCCTCTGTCATTCGTGGTATCATGAGCAAACAAGAAAATCGCTTTTGGTGCCGCCCTTTTGTCCTCTGTAACTTTTGTGTGGTTTCTCCAATCCCCGTCGCCTGAAAATGCCCGCAATTCCTCTCCTGAACAAGTCTGTAAAACAACACTTCCTCTTCCAAAAAAAAGGCAAAAGAGGCAAAAAAGTAGATGCCGCGCTCAACGCACCTTCCGTGGCGGCGCGCTGTCCGGCGAAACTCGAGATCATCCATATCTATATATAGCCGTATTAGAGGCAGAGGTGCCATCGGATAGGGGTAGGTGCCTAGACATCGGCAAAAGCGTTGCCGTGTCTCCAGTCGGGGCCATCGATCATTGTTTCTGACGTCTCGTCGGAGGCGCCATCCCAATCGATAAGGGTGTCGAGACTGTTGGCGAAGATGTGTGGTTGATAATGGTATTGAGCGTTAAGATAAGCGTCACTCTAAGACATACTGGCACTGCCGCTGTACGCCTCGAGTTCGCGCAGACTTTGCATGAGCGCCGCCTCCTTGAGGTCGTCGTTCTCTTGGCTGTACACTGCCGCCGACGCATCGGCCGAGTACTGAGACACTGCCTCTGCTGGCTGGGAAGCCGGTTGCTGCACATGTTCTTGGTGCGATTGCTGCTGCGGCTGCGGCTGGTGTTGCTGCTGCTGGTGATTTTGTGGCTGCGGCGTCCCGGGTTGAGAGTGATGTTGGATGTGTGAGTGGGTCGGGGTTTGTGGTTGGGTGTGAGAAAGCGCATGAGGGGTCTGAGATAGCTGAGCCGCGGTTGCCGCATAAGGCGATGAGGCAGGCACTTGATGGTGCGCCGGGGTTGCGGTTGCAGGTGTCGCTGGCGGACCGGACACTGCGGCGTGGGTTGGTGTCGTAACGTGGGCCATGTGGTGCGCCATGTGTGCCGCAGATCGTGAAGGCGTGCTGGGCGCGGTAGCGGGTGCTGCGCTCGCCCGATTCTGCTGGGGGTGCTGAGGGTGTTGGGGATGCTGTGGATGTTGCTGATGCTGGGGATGTTGCGGGTGTTGAGGATGTTGCAGGCCGCCAGCAAGAGTCATGATCCCCTGCACGCGCGCTTGCTCCTCCTCTGAGTTCAAGCGAGCTCGCTCTTCAGCCTCCTTCCGAGCAGCCTGAGTAGGGGCTCGGGTTTTGAGCTCTCCCGTCACGGCTTGTAGATAGTATGGCATCTCCGAGTTTGTCTTCAGGAAGAAGAGCTTCAGATTGCGTGCCTTGTCCTTCAGCTGCACTTGAGTCCGATCTTTGAGTATATTCGACATCGAGCCCTCAGCGCCGAAGAGTGATAGAATCTGACTCCAGTGAGGTCCCTGGACCATGTCCAGACCCGTCATCAGCGCCTTCTCTTCTTCTTGGGTCCAGGGCCGCCTTGTTGACGTGGTGCCTTCTCGTCTCTGCTGGTTGTTGGTCTTACTCAACGCAGCTTGTCTGGCTCTGTCGTATAACACAGCACTTGGTAACGTCTGACTTGGAGGAAGCTTCTCGGAGCTGTCATGGGAGGCAGGCTGCGGCGGCTGCTCGACTTGCGGGGAATACCCGTAGTATGGTGATTGTGCCTGGGTTTGCTGCAAATGAGAGAGGTACGTCGTCTGCGCAACGGGGGCTGCTCCCGTGGGCGTGGGAACAGTCGGCTGGTATGGTGCTGGCGACAGATTGTTGAGAGTTGTTCTTACATACTCCTGAGTGCTCTGCGCCACGAGGGCGAGGATGTCGTTCGAATCTTGAGCCTCGGTCGTTACAGGGCCGTTCGTGGTCGGTGGGGCGGGTGTAGTTTCGGGTGCAGGCGCGGGGGGCTCTGCCGGTGGAACACTGTCCTCGGTCGTCGGAACGGGTGGTTGATCGTTAGGCAAGCCGTCGATAGTATCGGTCGGGAGGTACTGAGCAACGAGGCCATCGGTCGCCTCCAGTAAAGAGGAAATGCCTAGGTCGTCCAAGTCATGGGACATTGATGCTTCCAACTCCCCATTCGTCACTGTTTGCGGAAGCTCGATGCCATGCCTGGAGGCGAGTCCCGCGAGGGATTGCAGCTTGCGGCGCAGGTACAAATTGAGTAATCTGAAAAGGTCTTCATCTGGGTAACCGATCTTGAGAAGAACTGTGCAAAAACCGTCAGCTGTGGCCCAGAAGACTTATGCTTAGTGGCATACCAGTGTCTGGCAGGCCCGATGCGTATGATATCAAGGCCGCCTTCCTTTCTTGAACAGCAGTAACCAATGCTTGTTCCTCGTTCGTCAAGCCTGTTCCCCCATGTCGAGCACGCAGTTGATCCTCCAGATCGGCCGAGAAAGCGTCCGCAATTAACTGATCGACTGGTGCAGATTGATCTGCCGTAGTAACGGCGTCGATGACGAGGTGTGTCTTGACCGCGACGAAAAGATCGGAAATTTCGTTCGTTACGGTGTCGTTCTCGCCACCAGGCAAGAAAACCGAGAAGAAGTTGTCCTGGAGGGCAAGCAGCTCCTTCGAAGTAGAATCGTGGTGTCCGTCGAAGGAAAAAAGTGAGCAGCAAAAGCTTGCGAGGTTGGCAACCTGGACGTCGGTCAGGTTGTCGGGAAGCGTCAGGTCCAGCGTGGCGGGGTCCAGGATAAGGTCGGTCGAGGAGTAGATCGCGCGGGTCTGCTGGAAAAGAGACTTAATCATGGTAAAAGACTTGAAGACCTCCGAGTCCTTTTCCTGTAATTGTCGGTAGACGTCGTCGAAGACATGTTGCGACAGGATCACAAGCAGCTGCAAACCCTGCAGAAGAAGCATTAGCGCAGCCACCGAGAATGACGAGACCGCCACGTACGAAGTTTGACAAACAGGAGGTAGTCGTGCGCCTCATCAAGGCGAGCGGCTCAGACAGAACGGCCGTATGCGACTCGGTAGACGACGGCGGTTCTTGCGACACAGAAGCGAGAGGGTCTGCCGACATATCCACGTCCGGGCCAGAGTCAAGACCGTCCACCTTGCCCACCTCGTTGATGTTCATCATGACGTCTTGGATCATGGCGTCCATATCAAAGCCCAGATCCAGAGGTTCCTCCTCGTCGACTTTTAACCTCTTAGACTCGGCATCAGCGTCTTCGGGGCTCGGATCGCGGGGTCGCTTGAGTGGGAATGGAGGGGTCTCGCCCAGGTCGGTCGTGAGACTGGGTGATTCCTGCTTCATTTCGGGACCTGCGAACGTTGTCAGCACGTTTCGCGACGTAATCCAACCGGTTGCCGGACGTTATCGAGGTCTTGGAGATCGGCGAAAAGCTTCGTCGGGTGGGATGGCTGGAGGTCGAGTCGTACCTGTCGGCGAGTGCGCCTCAGCCTTTGCGGGCTGAGCCGACTCGGCAATAGCTTCAATGCCCTCCATGAGCATTTGGAAGCACGGAGACAGCTTTTTCGGGCGGTTTGAGGGCCGCGCAGGTGGTTTGGCGGTCTCTATCGTGATCTTTGGGGTCCTCGCGAGATGGGCGGAAAAACTTTTTGGAAGAAAGTCCGACCTCCGATGCCCTTATAATCTGCCCCAAAGAAGATGTCACTCCCGATACACAAGATCCTGCCAATTCCAGAAAAAATTCACCGCTTGTCGACGGCAAAGGAAGCGACATGATTGGTCTGGAGACTTAAAAACTCCGGGGTGGCCAGTGCGCTCGTCCCGCTCTTTTCACTTTATCGCAACAATTTTTTCTTTCTTTCCTCGAAGCTCCTCCGTCCCTGAAGTACCCCTCGGAGCTGCCTTCGCCATCCCGCCGATTCTTTCCCAGCCCCTCATTTTAGGAGTTTTTCCGTTCTAGTGAGAATTTATCTGATGCGACTTTGGAGATGCAGCCTCAGGAAGTCAATTGGAGTCTTTGTGTGGCCACTCTCATCTACACTAACCGCATCTGTGTTTGGCAGTGAGATGATCCGCTCAGGTGAATTTGACCATGTTCATCAGACAGAGCTCCCATCAACAATTGCATCTGTTGCTAATGAGGAATCTATGAACCGTGACGTCATTCTTCTTCACGTTGCACATTGGGTTTGCAGATCCCAGTCACATGTGTTCTCCAGCTCTTACTTAAGGCGACGAATCAAGTCCACCGCTTACCGGCCCAGTTCTGCCATTCGATACCGCCGAGATCATGGCGAACTGTGCCCTTGGCAACGACGTGAGTTTCACTTGATGAAGCTCCGAGGAGGAAAGAATCTATATCGTGTTCACTTATCATTAAGTAGCGTCGCCTCTATACGGTGGTGTCGGTACTTCTCATCCCTACAAGCATATATATGAGGACCAAGAGTTCAACGTCTGTTCCGTAGGCTTTCGGCCACTTTCTGTATCTGTCAATACTGCCAGCAACACTTGTATACTACCTTGACTCAATTTGGAAAGTAGAGTGAGTGATCCGATGCGTCGCGTTGAGGGGAGATGCGAACGGATGGTAGGCGAGCTCAGCCACTGTAGCGGATGTGCTCTCCTCAACGGCATCGGACTCATTGAGTAAAACCCGCGACGTGCTGTGAGAGAGTTTTCGAACAACTTTATCAACCCTCAAATTCACTTAGATGTATGTGAAAGCTTTCATGCGGGACTCTCTTGACTGCAAGTATTACCTCAGTATGTCCCACGTTCAGCTGGCGTGACTTCAATCACTCGCCTGCCCTCTCGTCTTGTCTGACATGATCTCACTTGCTCATACCAATGATACCAGCATGGAGTCATCTTATGAGATTGATTCTACTGCTCGTAGCTGAGCTCTTCCTCAGAGAACTGGTCCTTCCAACGTTCACGAGCAGAATGATTTGGTTAGCCCAGCGAATAGAGCTGTTGGACATGGACATGTCGGATTGATTGCAACAGATAAAGCAAAAGCCATGCGATAAAGTGCTGACTATGAGCTTATCGATACCGGAGTGAGATTACAAGCAATAAGGTGAAGCACCCTGAGCTCACCGAATCTAGTATGGCCCAAAGCTGGAGGCTATTGCCGCGGAATGTTACCATCACCAATGTCGTAAGGGTTGTCATGAAATGAAGCTGAAGTAGACATGAAGGATACAGCAACGTCATTGAAAACGACCATATGTTCAGGACCACCGGCTCGTCAGGTATGCTCGCCTTTCGGCCGAAGGATGTCGTGTAACCGTTCAGATATCTGATTCGGTGCCAACATGAAGAACCCGGAGGAGCGGTACAGTCTCACAAGGCCAAGCCACTGCCGACCGCAATTGACCCCGGTCGAGCTTGACATGTAGGGTCTGGGCTCGCTTCTTACAACATACACTGCGGTGTTGGTCTAGAGGACGAGTTCAGAGGGCGGCCTGCTCGCTCGCTGCTTCTTGTACATGCAGCCTCTTCGTCTGTCGGGCCCTTCTTGAAGGGCCTCACTATCCGGCCTCTTGTAATGTAATATGATTAGTACTCTTCTTTCAACGAACGGCAAGCTACATCGACGAAAGCCATGTTCCCGCTTGGGCTCGGGAGCGTCCGAGTTGTTCTGCAGAGAAGTTCAGGAACAGACCCTGACTGTTTCAACCAAACTTCTGTCAAGCGCGTGTTCATTACAAATCTGACAAAATGCGCAAACTCTAGTGAAGCAGTTCGTTCGAAAAGTACCCAAGCCGCAGTTGCGGGGTCTGGGGAAGCTGAGGTTGCTTTCCGAACCATGTCAAACGGCTTGTAAGATGACCAATTCCGACCGGATCGCGAGCCGACCATTGTACTAGACGGCGGCTTGGCTGCACCAGATGAGTAAATCATTGGTCAACGGAATAGACGTTGAGAAGCCTCAAACCTCTCGATCCACAAGATAAGCAGTCCCGACGTCTCGGCTCTTTTAACCTATTCAGACGCAGATCCCCTCATGGTTCCGTGCAAGCAGACGTCGAGTCGTAGAATTACAAAGCAGATCGGAACTGATCAACACGCCGGAATTAAGCACGGCCAAGCATGACAAGCTGACAATCGGAACCGGGGAGATTATCGGAACTCGACATGACGAGTCGGAATCTTGGCGGCCGCCGCCGCGCCGGAGAATGAGGGGGGGCTACGCGCGGTTAGCATCGCTAAATGGAAACACGCACACGTTGGCACACGCTGAAGACGACAATCTCGAGTCGAACGGGGTTTTGACACGATGAATAAGGTTTCGAAGCCGGATGCTATTTGCGTCCCTCCAAAATCGAAATCGCTCCACCGTCCACGCCCGCGCTGCCAGCAGAAAAACCCCCAAAGAAATGGAGCTCCGTGTAGCCGTGAAACTGCCATCAGACCGAGCCAGTTCCCCACAAATCCCCTACGGCTTCGGCCAAGAGGGTTCGTTGCTGTCGAATGATGTCGGGGACAAGGAAGCGCGGAGCAGGGGTATTCGGGATCGGGGCGTCGGGAGCCGCAGAGCAGTGACGAGAGGGAGAAATGGGAGTCTGGAGACGACGACCAGCAGAAAAAGAGAAGCGCCGACGCGGCGTTTGCACAATGATATATCGACATCCCCCGATGTTACAGACACCCCCATTCTTACCTAACGAGTCCTAGCTTTTGTGCGGGGGAACTCGAGAGAAGGGATCTCGCTGGCCTTTGGGCCGAGAATGAGGACCCGGGAAACAGCAGCAATGACAACCCGAGACTGGAGGGGCATCGACCTCGCCTTCGTGGCATAAAGCACCGTGATGTCTCCTTGACTGAAAACTTCTTCACTCGTTATCTCCTACGATCTCTGCGCGGCGTTAAGCTGGAAAACTTGGAGAGCTTGTGGATCACTGTTGTCATTCCTCCGCTTCAGGAGGTAATCTTAATAGTAACCTTCAAGGTATCTGGAGCGCAGCATGCACGCAGCCACCAACATGTGTCGTCAAGGTGGGTGGAAGAGGTGGGGTGGAGGGGGGAGATTCTTGCTGTGACCTGGCAACTAGCAACCTGGGGCTGGTTTCTCTGGGGCTCCAGACGGGTTTTGGAGACGGCTGGATAGCTTCCTTCGTCTCATATGCCGAGCTGAAGCATTGCCATTCTGACTCGAAGGCAGGGTATCAGCATAAGACGAGGGACGGCGAGCTCGTTGCTGACTGCAGTTGCTGATTCGCATCTGCCTAGTAATAACACATTCCTGCGCGGTAGACTTCCGCCCGTCCAGCCAGCGGAGTTGATTCGTCTGTAATTCAAGGTGATCGGCATCGAAGGCGGCTTTATGCCGTTAGGTCTGGGGTAATCCAGTTTAGCTTCAATAGTGCATTGCTAAGCCAGACACAACTCTCAACTGCTGGACGAACGATTGCAACATCATTACGGTGAAGTTGCGATGCGGTGGCCACGATGTGCTGGTATCTTGTGCAAGATCAGCAGTAAGAACCCGTCTGTTTCCTAGGTGACACCTCAAGAAGATGGATGCACAGGGGCGGCGCATTTGTCATAGCGTCTCTCTCCCAAGGCCAGCTATCGACAACCGAAGATCGGCCCTGGCCAGTAACAAACGTATTGGCTATGCAATCGGTCCATAAATGTGCGTGTGCTTGTGTGCCAGATGAACCGCTTTGAAGCGGGTGTGGCTGCTGCAACATTTTGGACGAAACATGATTGGGCACTTCCAAGATGGAAGACGCAACCTGTGATGGAGAAATGCGGGGTAACAAGCGCCCTGAAGAGGAGAAGCGGAGAGGGGTCTGGAGATGCTTCAGTGGTGGCGAAGGCACAGGAACATCATTAAGCGGCATTCAGACTGGAGGCTCAGTCGCGGCAGCACAACAGAAACGACATGCAGTCCGTCTTTAATTTTCCTTTCTCGTATCACGCGGTTATGGTTTCCAGTTGCTGCGACTGAACCTGGGGGAACGGGAGACTTGAGAAATGGGTGGGTTGGGGAACTCAATTCGGGTGGCATTTTGGACAAACTTGAGCCGAATCAACAGGCATCATCCACACACAACTCCTCTGCGTGTTTCTAATGGCCGAAATGTTGGCATCTATCAGTTAACACCGAAATAATTGTGTCAAAGATTAGCGGGTTACTGGATGGAAGATGACCGCCTCGGCTGGAAACGCGGGATTCATATCAACTCTGGGCGTAAGGGACCGGGGGACTCGTCTCGAGGTGGCCGAGAGGAACAGGCGTTGGCCCGAAGCGGCACCCTCCCTTGCATGGAAGCTTGCATAGGAGGCGCACTCCAAGTCCCCAGGCCTGGCATTTTGCCCCTCTCCCCCTCCATCGACCCCGGTCACTTCCTCCAGGTCTGTGTGTTTCTGTCTCCCTTGACTTGTGTCTGGCCGCTGTCTACAGATGCCAAAAGAGCCCTGAAGGCCCCTAGAATTACCCATGTACGAATACTCCATCTGAATACAGCATGCAGATGCGTGTCTGGCTGTTGTGTGGAGAGCTTGTCTCCAGTCCAGACCACTGAGAGTCATTGCTTTACGTCGCGCCGGTTCATGGATGTGTTGTCTGCTGTCCAATGCCCATTTGTGATTCCGCAGACCAGGCCTCGGGATTGTGCTGCTGCACAATTCCCCCTCACCCAGGTTCCCCCCCTTCCGCACACCCTCCCCCTCCCCGCCGAGCTACCCACGCTAAGGTCCATCCGCACTGCCTTCGCCTCCGACATTGATGTCTGGCTTCGCGACGCAGAACCCAGTTGGCGTCACTGTTCGGACTTCTTTCCTCCCCAGCTGTCCCCCATACCCCGCTTTATATACAGTCCTATCGTCCCCAGCTGCCCCGGGTCTGAACTTTCCTCTCTCTCACTTCTCACAACTCCTCAACCTCCAAACCCATCAAACGAATCTACTTTTTCCTTTTCTCGTGATACCTTGATACCAATTCTCTTGTTTCGTCTGTTTTAACACATCTATCACAATGGGTTTGTCCGTTGAGCTCAAGACCCCGGTGACGGGCGCCTACACCCAGCCCACGGGACTGTACGACAACCCCTCTCGACCCCGCGTGAGAAGCTTCAACTGACAGGATCGTTCCACAGGTTCATCAACAACGAGTGGGTTGAGGGTGTCGACAAGCAGACCTTCGAGGTCATCAACCCCTCCACCGAGGAGGTTATCTGCTCCGTTCACGAGGCCACCGAGAAGGATGTCGACATCGCTGTGGCGGCCGCCCGCAAGGCCTTCGAGGGTGTCTGGAGGGAGACGACTCCCAACCAGCGATCCATCTACCTCCTCAAGCTCGCCGACCTCGCCGAGAAGAACGCCGAGCTTCTTGCCGCTGTTGAGTCGCTTGACAACGGAAAGTCCATCTCCATGGCCAAGGGCGATGTTGGTGCTGTTGTCGGCTGCTTGAGGTACTACGGTGGTTGGGCCGACAAGATCGAGGGCAAGACCATCGATGTTGCCCCCGACATGTTCCACTACACCCGCTCTGAGCCTGTGAGTATCAGTCAACGGATTCCAGGCATTCAAGGCAGTTTTGCTAATAACCAATGCAGATTGGTGTTTGCGGTCAGATCATTCCCTGGAACTTCCCCCTTCTCATGCTGTCCTGGAAGATCGCCCCTGCTCTGGCCACTGGTAACACCATTGTCATGAAGACTGCGGAGCAGACTCCTCTGTCTGCTCTTGTGTTCGCCAACCTCGTCAAGGAGGCCGGCTTCCCCGCTGGTGTTTTCAACCTCATCTCTGGTTTCGGCAAGGTCGCTGGTGCCGCTATCTCTTCTCACATGGACATCGACAAGGTTGCCTTCACTGGATCTACCGTCATCGGTCGCCAGATCATGAAGGCTGCTGCCAGCTCTAACCTCAAGAAGGTTACCCTCGAGCTTGGCGGCAAGTCCCCCAACATCGTTTTCAACGACGCCGACATCGAGCAGGCTATTTCCTGGGTCAACTTCGGTATCTACTACAACCACGGCCAGTGCTGCTGTGCCGGTACCCGTATCTTCGTTCAGGAGGACATCTACGACAAGTTCCTCGACGCCTTCAAGAAGCGTGCCCAGCAGAACAAGGTCGGCGACCCGTTCCACCCCGAGACCTTCCAGGGTCCCCAGGTTTCCCAGCTCCAGTTCGACCGCATTATGGGCTACATCAAGGCCGGCAAGGATGAGGGTGCCACCGTCGAGACCGGTGGCGCGCGTCACGGTGACAAGGGCTACTTCATCCAGCCCACCATCTTCTCCAACGTCCGCTCCGACATGAAGATCATGCAAGAGGAGATCTTCGGCCCCGTTTGCGCTATTGCCAAGTTCAAGGATGAAGAGGAGGTCCTCAAGCTTGCCCACGACACCACATACGGTCTGGCTGCCGCCGTCCACACCAAGGACTTGAACACCGCCCTGCGTGTCGGTAACAAGTTGAAGGCTGGTACTGTTTGGGTTAACTGTAAGTCGAATAATCCTCTCATCTTTGTTTGGTTTTCACGCGTGACCGGAGTCTGCCCGCGGGATTCCCCGGCGGACTACGATTTCGCATCGGACCGTGTTCAATCTGGCATCCCTCAAACGGCATTTACTAACGCGTCGCTCAGGCTATAACATGTTGCACCACAGTGTCCCATTCGGTGGATACAAAGAGTCAGGTATCGGCAGAGAACTGGGCGAGGCAGCTCTCGCGAACTACACCCAGAACAAGTCCGTCGCGATCCGGTTGGGTGGCGCGCTTTTCTAAGGAAATCGGCTGCAAGGGTAATGAAAAGCGGGGCTCCTGGCGCAATGTGTACATGACCTTTACGTAACTTCTCAATATCAAGTTGAATGATACCAATAACTCAATGTTTCGTTGTGTGGTGACCTTGTGAAGACGAAGGCGGATGGCGGGCCCGGAGCGCCGGCAATTTTGATATTCGGAGTGGAGTGGGGCCGTCGCTCCGATGTGGCCCACTTTCCCGATTGGTCATGCCGGTGGGGACAATCGCAACCAGAGCATAGCAGCACCATAATCAAGACCAAACTGAACAATAATAGAAACTATATACATCCCAGTTACGTAGCGATACACTGGGAATATGAGCTGAATAAACCAAGGACGAAGACAACGAAGACAACGAAGACAACGACAACAATGAAGACAATGAAGACAACGGAGACAATAATAAAGGCAATGACGATGACGACAGCGACGATGGCGACGACAATAATAGGAACAGCAACGATGGTAGCAAAAACATAGACAGCAAGAACGAAAGCAACAATGAAAAATATAACAGTACTCTCTTGTTAAGAAGACGCCCTTAATAGACCAACTCACATTACGACCAATACGCCAAACAAATCTCAGAAGCAAGAAAAAGTCTACTGACCACAGCGAGGCGTAAATATAGGGTGAACATTGGAGTCCTTGCGGTGTTGGTCTTGCTTTATGGCGTAGCTTGCGACATTGCAACGATGGTAAATACGCTTTGGCAGTCTGCGCTATCTCGAATTGAACTCACAATCCCAAGCTCTAGACAACAAGAAATATTATGACCAGAGCCAAATTGCAGCGAGTTGCAAATACGGGGAAGACTCTTTTCATCGGGTGATGATGCGTAAGGTTACGGTAAAGTCGATTGCATTTCTTGAAAGGCTACATGTAAGATGACATTCTGGGCTCCCTGGGAATATTTTCCCCTGACTTAAGGCTGGATCTAGATACATGGGGAAACAGCCCGTCTTACTTTGGGTAGTGCCTTTATCCTTTATAAGGCCTCTCGTGTATCCCAGATGAACCTCCCAAACAATCTATCCGAATCCTCCTTCAGAGACTTGAAACGTAGCTCATGCTAGTGCCAGGACATGTATACATCCCGACCGCTGTGAAAACTCGTCTGGTGGTTTTCCACGGCTACATAAGAAATATCTTACTGCTCCCAACTGCCTCTTTACAGTCTAAGCAAGTGAACGGGCCCCGCGAAACTGCCCATCCAAGATACAATGAGAGTTAGAAGCCGTTAAGCTTCTCTATGAGATCTGCATCATAATGCAAGTGATTGTGTACGTAAATCGCGTCCCACCACTCAGCGATTTCGGAGCAGAAGGGGCAGGCTAGCGTTGGGAGTGGCATCCCAGCCATCAACGCACATGATAGTGACCACACCACTTTCATCTCACGAGCTTATCCAGTGACCGACGATACTACCGTCCGATTGCCTCTTGCCATTCTCGTCCCTTTTGGAGAACTCCCTTGTCCTCGACACAGATTTTCTTGTAAAACTCCTTGTACTGATCCATTTGCCACACCAAGCTTTGAAGGACCCGGTCGTTCTCCTCCTGGGAAAGGTCCGTCAGCGCGATGGCCGCAGCCATGTACCGGGTAAATCGGTCGAAGGGGGGACCCTGGGAACGCATTGGTTCGGGGTTGAACCGCTTGTAGACAAGGTGACTGAAGGCCTCACCAAATCGGTCTCCATATCCAGGGATCGTTTGACGTGCGGAAACCGACCACTCCAAATCGTTCCAGAGTATGCATATGTCATTGTTGGGCTTTCGAAGCTTGTGCTCTTGTACGAAAGAGTCTGCCATTTCCGCCAATTGCCATCGATATCTGACGAACTCTGCGATATCGATATGGCGACGGACACGCCGTTTCTCCGGTTCGATCCCGTGCTTGGCTGCATCTTTTAGCATGGTGCTGAGACCTACGCCCCAGCCTCTGCTCCATTCTCCCGGGCATGCCTGGCGGAATAGCCAAGCCATCTTGGGGACATCGCCGCTGATCATGGCGGTCGCCATGTCCTCCCTCAGATCTGCAGGGCAAGAAATGCCTCCTGTAGGTCCAAGCTGTGCTGTGACGGTCTCGCTGGTGTTGCTTGGATGAGGGTCCAGGTAGATCTTCGTTGACACGTCTTCGGCATATGGGACATCGACGATCTGGTTCCACCGGTCTTTGAAGTGACTCGGCGGGATATCGGACAGGATGCCCGTTCGCCCATCCCGAGCCCCCTCCAAATCGTCATCCTGAGCGCTGAATGTGAAGTTTTGCTGATCCCAAAACCCAGTGACGTCGCTGCGACAGATGTCGATAATTGATCTGGTGTATGCGTTGAGCGTGGCAGCTTGGTTGTCGTCCGGGTCCTCAGGTTGCATCGCAACGCCGTTTGTAGACGTCAACGATTTTATGACCGTGTTTGCGAAGACGGAGCCACATCGGAATCCATCGACGATACCGCCGGCAACAGGTGCTTGATGCTGAGACATTCTGATGACTTGGTCTCCGTTGATGTGTGGTATTTGGAGAGAGCCGGAAAGGGTAGAGCCTCGAGGTGGCGAACCAGGCCGACAGAGCAGGTTGGAACCTTGAGAGTTGTATTTAAGTTTTACTCACTTTATGTATTAGGGCTACTAGAGGTATCAATCACACCCAAACAGAACAACAATAGAATCATTAAAACGATATCTTTTATATATTGATATACGCTTGTTATTTTTAAATGTAAGCTGAATAAACTAAGGACGATAACGAGGACAACGACGAGGACAACGACAATAACGACAGCAACAGCAATAAGAACAGAAACAATAGCAGTAATAACAGCAACAGCAGGGACAGCAACAGCATGGACGGTAATAGCAAGGACGGTAATAGCAAGGACGGTAATAGCAAGGACGGTGACAGCAAAGATGACGACTGTAAGGATGGTAACAGTAAGCTCAACAATAGTAAGCACAACAACAACAAGCACGACGACTCTAAGCACGACGACTCCAAGCACGGCGACTCCAAGCACGACGACTCCAAGCACGACGACTTCATAGGCCCCAAAAGAACCAAGTCATATTAGATAGGGCACTGCACTCTTTCATGCTCTCAGTCGAGTCCTGGGCCTTCTCGATCTACTTTTTGAAGCTATTGAGAAGAGCATCAGACTCCGTGCCTGTCACTCGACTTGTCGCGCCGAATGGCTCCTTGTAGCGAGAAATCAGGAGGTCGAGGTGCACCCAGTCGGACGACTGAATCAACGCAATAGTATCAGAAAAAGCCCAAAAGCTTTCAAGAACCTCTGCAATTCTGGTTAAGATCGCTCAAGCGAATTTGGTCTTAATGCTTCTTACAAAAGCAGCCACGAGGACAGGTTTTGTGGCTCACGTTTGCGGAAGGTCGGGTGTATGCATTCAAGTCCATCAGTGTTTCGAATAAACCTCGAGGCAGTCCACAATAAATGCAAGAACACTTCCGATAGTAATACGACGAATATGGAGGGTAGTCATCGAGGTTATTACGGCTTACACTGATTTAGTAATGATGACGCAGAATAATCAATAGCGCATACTCTTCAAAATCATGCACCGTCGCTGTTAGCATTTCGAATGCTCACTTTCCAGTCTGGACGAAATATTTTAGTAATGAGATCAATGTCGTAGCAGTTCGGTTCACGAGCGGGCTTTCATATGGTAGTACTTGGAGTTGAATGACTATTCTTTTCTAAGAAAACTTGAGGTGTCCCTGGACTACCTCCAAACAGCCTCTCCTAACTTAGGGCTGACTCTAGATACTTGCGCATTTCGATTTTCGATGGCGGCCAATTGTTCCCGTTTCCTCTGCGACGATATCTCCATCCCAGTATCTCCATGACGGTCTTAACGGTAACAGCTGACGCGAATCCGAATCTGCCAGCCGCAGAAACTGATCCGATCCCTCCTTAGCCCGCAAAACCAGTTTTGGCTAGAGAAGACATGATTCAGTTTTGCATGTGCTCATATACGTGGTGCTTCTCAGCGACGCACACCGTAAGAAGAGTCGTGTTGGTTCCATTTGACTCCCGGCAGCGCTCGCAAGGCAGCGGCTCCCGAGAACCGACCCATACGAGATATCCCAAGAGCTGAAATCCGTGAAGCTTATCGGCGAGGTCTCCCTCGTGGAATTTATAGTTATGCAGATAAATCGCGTCCCACCACTCGGCGATGTCGTCGCAGTCGGGGCAGGTCGGCATCGGGGGCGGCTTGACCTCGTCGCTAGTGAACTCACGGGCGCGCAGAGTTCTACCTTTCTCTTCCAAAATCTCGATGACTTCGAGGAAGTTGTGGCCGAAAGCAAGACAGTGACGCTTCGTCTGTTCCATCGTGCAGATCGGCACAGAATCTCGGCACAGGGGGCAAAAGATGTCTACCTGGTCAGTCTCGTCGAAGTACTTGGAACGAGTCTTTTCTTCCTTCCCCGAGAAGTTGCTGTTCTCAGACTTTATTCTGGCCAATTGTTGGCGAACTTCGTCGTAAAGTTCCATGATGTAAATTGTAATATCCATGTCCATTTCTTCCCAGAGCCTGACAGTGATCTTGTCGATGCTCTTGATGAGACGCTCGCTGGCTTCTTCTTCTTCGTCCACGGCGATGAGGTGGTTGCTTCCCCAGTATAGAATCTTGGGTTTGTCTTCTTGGAAGATAGTTGCGTCTTGGCACGGATGAGTTCCCAAGTCTTGAAGCCGGCGCGACAGGTAGCTGTCCAGGTCGCCACATTCAAGTGGGCGGTTTTTGACGATGTTGGCCTGCACCATGCCGAAATCGGCTTCCAAATCGAAGCAAGGAAACTGGCTGCGGAAAGCGACGATGGTGGCGAGCTCGACGGTGTTAAGGTCTTGCTGGCAGGTGTAGTACAAGAGGCCGTCGTGGGTCCGCTTGGTGATGAAGTCCCTCAACTTGTGGCCAACATCGCCAGCAAGCTTGGCGAGAGCAGGTTCGGGTACGAAGTCGGAATGAATGTGGAGAATCTTGGCGGCAACTTGGGCGGCCTTTCGGATGACAGATTCTCGCTCTTCTTCATCCTTGAAGAACTCAGAGCGAAAGCCCCTAAGGACATCCACGGCCAAGGTAGGAAGTGCCATCGTCGTGCAAGGTCTCAGAGTGAGGCTCGTTGAAGACTTGTGACAAATCGACAGTGTCGAATTGTAACGTAAAATCCAGTTTCTTGTTCACGATTATTGTAGTCAGAGTGTTTGAAGAAGGTGTGAATGAGGGTGGGTGGGTGTATCGTGAGTATGTCGAGGATGAGTGTGTCCAGTGTGAGTGAGTTGAGGGCAAGTGTGTCGTATGTGATGGTGAGTGAGTGTGTTGTTGGTAGAGGCTGAGTTTGGGTTCGTCCCGTCGAGATCTGTCAATTTATATGTCGCCTTATCCGGGCAAGGTGAGGCAGATTACCTACCCAAAGGGAGGGGCGGGTTCAGATTTTAAGGTGAAGTAAATCCCCACGAGGCAAGCGCAGACGGGCGCGTTACTCCTTCTTAAGTCCGGGACCAAAACTCTTCAATTTTTTCTCTTGAGAAAATCCATAACAATAATTTGGAGACTTCATAAGGTGACGCGTGAACATACGTTTCTCTAGGCAGGCAGCTAGCTGACATACATTCGAGTTCACAGGAGCATCCAGTTCATTAGAAATCCGTCTCACATTTCCTCAACAGTTACGAGATGCAATATCCATAGTTGATAGAAAAGTACAGTATTATTACTTCGTTCGAGGATTTAATGTATCCATTTCATAAGTATGTTTTACAAATGCATTTGCAACATCGAAAGTGAGCGGATTTGAATAGGCGATCTTTGTTTCGAATACTGTCCATTGTTAACCCAGAACCTTCCTTAGGTGTCGAGGGTAAATACTTTGACAAATCATTCAAGAACATGAAAACTTTTCCAAAGGTCCAAAACATATGGCAAATTCGCCAAAACTCATTCAAAAAGCACTTTACTTTGACTCAACTCGTTCTGGAAGGTGCTTTGACGGTCACCTATAGGTAGGCTGTGACCAGTCACCCTTCAACTCACTCGCTCCTGCCGTTGTGGTTTCTGAAGGGCATGTAAATCAAACCCGTACTTTTTTTTTTCCCTCGGCACTAGGAAAATTCTTCTTCTTCTTCTTCTCCTACCTCTGTGTTCCTCATGCCGTGCAACCTCGCCCACATCACCGGCTCGCTTCATCACCGTCAAGCAACACGACTCCGGCAGAGGACATTAGGTACGGCACATCCATCCGTATATTCAACGGAAGCTTTTGCTGACTGATTTGAAGCAAGACTCTAATCTGCCGCGTTGATCGAGGCGGTGCGACCACGGCGGATTCCGCAGCTAGCTAAAGTAACGAGTTCATACGCAACAACATTCTCTGCCATGAGTCCTCACAGCAAGCGCTACCCGTGCGCTCTTTACTATCCCGGTTCACATGCTGTCGTCGGAGGCAATGGACTTGGCTTCCACAAACAGCCACACACGAGCCTCGTCCTTCACGACGAGGGCGATGGTCAGTCGTGGATAGGACTGGATGTTCACCTGCCTCGCCAAGAGAAACATTCAATCTATTTCACCCAGTCAGGAACACAAACTGATGTTCAAGTCATAACGAAGCGACTTCCCTTAGTATCGTTCGACTTGGAGGAACGGTGCCTGGGGGACAATGAGTTCAAAACGCTCTTTCCCAGCGGCCAGGAGGAAGACGTCGTTGTTTTACAAATCAACGTCAACTCCCTTCACAACCCAACTGTGGACGGAGTGGGATTTCCTTTCGATGGGAAGATAGAGGAACTGGTCAAACTCGCTTCCAACTTGGAGAATCCAAAACTTCTCGCCCAAATCGCCTGTCAAGACCGATTCAACGTACTGGTGAAAAGCCACGTCGCAAAGTCTGTCGGTGTCCTCCTCGATCGCAACCCGTCTCGCCCACAGCCAGTCATCTCGGAAGATCCGTAAGCACTTTATATCCTTTCTCGACATCTGCGCGAGCGCGACACTGACATCGGACATTAGATACCAGTGGGATTTGGATCATTACCAAGGTCAGGTCCCACAAGGGATGGGCAAGACGAAAGATGCAGTCAGATGGGGGTTTGACAGCCCTGAACAAGTTCGGAACATCCTCACACGATCTGTGGCACAAGATGTTTGGTGGTTCGCGGAAGATGTGCGCGCCATTCGCAAATGTGTGCTCCCCTTCCGCTTCCTCAAAGAGGAGAACCGTTCGGATGCGTTTACTGTCACGGTGGATCTGGGCAAATCATTTGTGAGCTTTAAATTTTTCAGAGATACCTCCTTGATTAATGTTCTGACTTTGTTCCAGCGCACCAAATTCGAACGATCCCTCCAAAGTCTCATTCGTCCTGGAGCTAGTTTGTTCGTCAGTTTTCGCGAACCCCCCAAGCCAGGAGCCAGGCGCGCAGACTACACAAAGACGATCTGAACTGGGCTGCCAGGATCTGCAAGACGGAGACTGGTCGGCGGATACACTTGAACCAGACGTTGCGACTCGATGTTTTCAGGCCCTCTGACCCCCAAGCTCCCGCATTCCGTGAGCGTGACTTTGACCTGACCATCAGTTCCTCTGATTATGATCCGAATGGGATACAACCAGCCTACCTGTGCTTTTATGACGGCATTGCTTTGTCAAGACGTCGAATCGAAGCAGCGAACGAGGTCTTCAGCACTGATGACGGCGAGGATTCGAAATCCCGCGAAGAGACTGCAACGGATTCCCAGTCGACGCACCGCCTTGAGCGTGAATATAACTAGTAAACTACAAAGTCTTGAGAAGCTTGATGCAGGACTTCTTCATCGGTCGGGGATTTGGACGCACAATTCTTTGCCAAGGTTTCAAGAACACTATCGCGGAGGACGGTCGTTCTGCTGTGTTGCCCAAATTCGACCTGGTCGGCCGCGTTGATTCGAATTATCTGGAAGCTGCTCTTTCCGAGCTCAACCCAGGGCTCCAAAGAAGCTTTGAGCAGTATGCAAAGCTGGCCTCCCTCGGAATCTTCACCATCTGCGGATCCGGAGCCTGGTCCAGAAACAAGACCGACGCCAACTACCACACGAACCAAGTGTTAGCTTTCACGACGTTGATGTTCCTCCAAAACCAGGAAACGCGGAAAGTACATGCAGCTGCTTCAACCCACCAAGCTGCCCGAGAAATCGCCGCTCACGTCTACTGCATGGCCGCCAAAGTACTCGAGATCACCGAAAGACCCGGAGAGGAAGTCACACTTCTGTTAGTCGTCCGCGGCTACAATATCGACGCCGAGGTGGCCATGTTCATCAACCAGGTTTCGAAAAAAATCGTTGTCGAGGAGATGGCTCCCTGGGGGCGATCGTATTCTCTTTGCGAGTGGCTTCAGAAGGTGGTTCAAGCAGGAGACCATGACCTGGACGCGCGCGATCACCCTGGTTTATTTGAGCTTCGGCAGCAATTCAAAACTGCCAAGAAATACACAGGCTTGCGCGCCTTCGTCAACGGCAAGATTCGCTTCAGCCAGATCAAGTCAGGTCGAAATGGAAGATCAGGAGAGCAGCAAGAATATTACGAGTCCGAGGAAGATGCCGATGTATCGCACGAAGGCACTCAACGGAGAACGGCGAAGCTCAAGGCCCAAGTTCTCCCGAAAAAACTTCTGAAAGGCCTTATGAAGGCCATTGCCCGAGAAGCAGATGTAATCTGCACGACTACCCACATCTCTCGTGATGAGACCTACGAGTCTTTCAGAAAGTCAGCAGGTGCGGTTGTGCTTTGCGACGCTGGCACAATGTCGAGAACCGAAGCCATGGTCGTTTGGGGCAACAAGTTGAGACCGTGTGCGATTGGTGGAAACATTTGCAGCACGACCAGGACATTCATCGATACTGAGGTAACCGACAAGGAGGGAAAGTACCTCAATCGTTTCGCACCTGATGCTCAGGTCTCTATTCTTAGTTGGGCTCAGAATACTGGACATCCTTGCTTCGATGCTCGGGTAAGCAGCTCGGAATCATATTACGATTGAACGAACAGGACTTGTGGATAATGGATGCGGTCAAGGACTGTGTAGGACTCATGTAACTTGTTAGATGAATGAGAATAGTGAACGTCTTCAAAACGAGTCGTTTGGTGCGATGACAGCAGAGAGCTTTGTAAACACGGAAAAAAGGGCCAGCTTTTACTTCTTCAACCCACGAGCGGCCTTGGTCAACTATTTTAAAGGACATCGCCATAGTTTCCACCGCTAATGGTGAGTGAACTGTGACGTTGGTGAAGAGAAAATGGACTTGTATTTTGTTGAGACCTTTCCGAATGAAAAGTGTCAAAATCGACTTCCACCGCCAACTGTCGTCAAAAATTCCGACATCAGTTTACTCAGAAGAATTTTACAGCCGAAGTCGATAACCTTTTTTTCAGAAGGAGCGCTGTGCCTTCCCAGTTCCACCGCGCCTGTCTCTCTTGGCTCTTTTTCTTCAATTCAAATCTCGATTCTTCTTTCCAAAACACAACACTCTCAACCTCCACCTTTCCCATCACGTATCCTCATCACAACAAGACCGATCTTTTCCTCCACACACCTCTTCCACAACAGAAACAACAAGCGAAATTCACCAAATTGCAGTCAAACAAAAGCACTCCAGTCCTGCACGGCGTCCCTTCTCCAGACGATGGAGTCTTCGTCGGCGCGTTCGGATTCCGGCGATATGGTTCCTGATCCAAACCTTTTCGAAAATAAATACGAGCGTCAATTTTACATCCGACGCGCCGCCCAAAACGCTGGAAAGATCATTCATCTGCACTCTGACATCTTTGAAGAACTTGGTGAAATCAATGAGCTTGCGCGCAACGTTGGTCTGAAGCTGCGCGACTTCATCAGCAAAAGGGACGATCACGGCGTTCTTCATGAAGCATGTCTGGGGGACGTGGAGCGGACCGACCTTCCAACTCTCGTCGCTTTTCGAAGCCAATTTCCACCTACCGGTTTTGTCACTCTTCCGGCCGATGTTAAGCACCACTTCGAGAACAGCAAACCTCGTGGCTATTCCGATTTCGACAGTTATCTGGCAAACCGAATCCGAAACCTGGCCATAGACTACTACGAGGACACCACCAATTTCATTGACTACAAAGAGACCCCCATTCGGTACTGGGGACAGGAGGTCCGTTTCGAGAAACAGACGAATGTTGATAGCCTCGAACGGTTCATGCTGAAGCCCGACGATCTGATCGGTGGCCTCAGCAACAACCAGCAAATTCCGCCTGAGCATATCATCGATGTATCGAACAAGAAGACTTGCGAGCTTTTCCGCGCGCTCGCCAGCGGCACTATCAATACCTCCTGGTACAAAGAGATATCTTCGACGCACTCCGGCATCCCGATCGTCTCCGAGTCAGACCTCATCGATATCCGCTGCCCCCTTTGCCCGCATGACAATCCAGTGTCGACTTTGGAGCAACTTCAACGACATTGCTTCGTCAAAGCTCATGACTTTCAAGACATCATCTGGCGCCTCGGACGACAAGGTCAAGTTTTGGTCGCCCGGAATTCATCCTCTTCGCATAGTCTGCTGCCAACTTGCCCCGAGTGCGAACAGCTTGCGGAAACGTGGGATGCGGTTTACTGGCACCACTCCAAGTTTCACTCCGGCGATATTTATGAGTACTTGGATGAAATGGATCACTTTGCGTACCTCGTGTGGGAGCTTTCGCGGGAGGAGGTAACGCTCTGCCCTGACTGCGGCGAAGAATTTCTCACGCAGCTCGTCGCCAGTGATCACGCAGAGAAACATCACTCAGGAAATAGCAAGTAGGGAACCTCTTCTTGTGACAAGATGTCACTCGATTGGTATCTCGAGCGACAGCCCCTGTCAGTCAGTGGGCTAATATCTCGAATCTGCGGCTCTTTCCTGCATGGCGGATCTGGAACAGTATTTCGGGAGCGGCATGGCGAGGTGTGTATTCCATGGATGAGAAACCGGACAGGGGTGGATAAACGAAAATCGGGAGTTGGACGAGGGCTGGTGAAGGAAGCGCGTGGTATTATTGGGGGTCGTCAATCGATCCCCAATCACAAATGGATACTGAGATGCGCACACGCGGATTTCGATCGCATCAGCTCAATCAAGAAGCTAGGAAGCTATCTACAGAGGCAAAAGGACTTCTGTTCTTAGGAAATTCACTCAACGTTGGTAAAAAGCAACTCTCCTCAGTGGACATCTCCTCTTCACCTGTGAAATTCTTGGCTTGTAATCGTCGAGCTTCGGTCTACCGTCTGCTCATGTTTGGAGGACATAACTTGGCGTCAGCAAAGTTCGCAACCTTCAGGATTTCGATCCGCTGCTTCGAGTATCTTGAGCTGTGCTTTTGACATCATGGAAAGATATGTAAGCCAAGCCTTCGAGCTAGGTATTGCCGTTCTCCTTCCATCTCCTCCTGATTCCGTCGAGGCCCATCGCGGCGCTCACTAATACATTCACACCATTCAGACAAGAGACGTCGAAACATCTATTCCGATCATATCTCTGCCTCAACGACAAGCCGCGTAAACAGCCACATCTACCGCAGTCTCACCACGCAGCAAACACCAAGAAACAGCCCTCCTCGACTCTCACCAGCACAAATCCAGCATCATCTCCACCGCCTACTTCTTCTGGCCCTGCTGCCCACCCTGTCCCTTCCCACCCTGTCCGCCCTGCTGGCCACCGACACCAGCGTTGAGGTTCTTGTCGGCAGCGGACTGCGCGCGGGCCGCGAAGCCGCCGGAGGACATATCTTTACCGCCTCGCGCCTGTCGTCGTCGTCTCTCAGTCAGCTGCAGTCCATCGCGGTACTGGGTCGTGCGTGCGGAAGGGGGAAGGAGTCGGGGGGTGAATGCTTACCTGGCCAGACATTATGCGCGACTTGTCGTCCTGATTCATTTTTCCAGACATCTTGTAAGAATTTCTCGCGGCGATGTTGCTGGGGAATAAGTTCTCGTGATTCGTGAAGTGCTTGTAGAGTTGCGTTGACTGCTCTGACATATCTGCTGTTCAAATGGACGAAACAGTGGTCGATATGACGCCTCTTTATATCCATCAGAAAACCCTCAGTCACATGCCACATCACCGAACCAAAACCATCCCACGAGGAAACTTCCACCCCCAGCGTTTGCCTTTCACGCACCGCGCTTGGGTTGGCCAGACTGTGCCAACAAGCTTCTCGCCGGCATCTCCCATCGCGAGAAAGTGGCAAGCGCGAGAGTTCGGTGGGCTTCCGGCGCCAAACACTCACGAAGCTTTGTGTGAGTCCACACTGATGAACGATCACGACGACGTCAAAACCGTCCCGCGTCCAAGGTAAATCGGAAAAACTTGAAATATCGTTTATCGTGATAGTTTCCCGCTAGTCGCGCTTGGCTGCGTGCCCCCTATTTTGCTTTTTGGGTTTTATAAAACAACATCCAGATGCGAGAGGTCCTCCTCCTCATGCAATGCAATGCGCCATCAAACTTCCGCCCGTTTCCACCCCTCCCAACCGCCAGTAGTGTGTGTTTTCTATGGGGGTGTTATAGATATCCATGAGAGATCAAACATGCAGTCTGATAGTGGGTAATTGAAATGCCGATCACAAACTGAAAACACGATTCCGTCACTGCGCTTCTTGCTTCCGCGCGCGCCATGAGACCGCAGAGTAGCCGCTCATATGCTTCTTAACTTCATATTGATTCAGATGCGGCTCAGCTCTCGGCGGCCTTGAGCTCCTCATCGACCTGTGCCCTCACAACCTCCCTGACCTTCTGCCAGTCGTTGACGATCTCCGTGACCCTCTTCTCCCTCTCCTCAAGACCGACGAACTCGGTCGGGAGCACCTTCTCGTTGAAGTTGAAGCCCTTCTCCTCCTTGAGCGCAAGGTCGACGGCGCCAGCGAACTTGGCGGGGTGGGCGGTAGACAGGGAGATGTGCGGCACGCTGCCCTCGGCGCGCTCGATAGATCGCAGAGAGGCGGCAACACCGATGGCGGAGTGGGGGTCCAGGACGTAGTCGATCTTGTTGTAGATGCTCTTGATGGTCTCAACGGTCTGGGGATCGCTGACACGCTCGCTCTCGAAGTCGCGGCGGGCAGAGTTGAGCACGTCCTTGTAGACGGGACCGAAGCCGCCCTTGGTCTTGAGGTCCTTGAGCCATGAAGAGACCTCCTGGCTGGCCTGACGCTTGTTCCACTCATCGTCCATGCCGGCAGTAGTGGCGAACTCGTAGGCGAGGAACCACAGAAGACGCTCGAAGTTGCTCGAGACGAGGATGTCCATAGCGGGGCTAAGGGTCTCCTTAACGCCCTCCTCGTGCGCCTTGGCGCCGTCCGTGGCCAGGCCGCCGGTAGCCTCCGAGGGCGGCGCGGGCTGCTTCTCGTACTTGCCGGTCGTCCAGAAGCGGTGCAGGATATCGTTCTCGTTAGTCGCGATGACGAGCTTGTCGACGGGCAGGCCCATGCGGAAGGCGAAGTATCCAGCGAGGATGTCGCCGAAGTTGCCCGTGGGCACGACGAAGCGGACCTTGTCGCCAAGCTTGAAGGATTCGGAAGTCTTGGCGAGGGAGAAGTATGAGTGGAAGTAGTAGACGATCTGGGCGAGGATACGGGCCCAGTTGATGGAGTTGACGGCGCCGAGGTTGTGGGTCGAGTTGATGTCGGAATCGGCGAAGAGGGCCTTGACGATGTCCTGAAGCCATTGGCGTTAGAGATTGCGACGATTGTGTGCGACGGGGTACTCACTTGGCAATCGTCGAAGGTACCGGTGACGGCGAGGTTGTGGACGTTCTTGTCCAGGACGGTCGTCATCTGGGCCTCCTGGATGGGGCTCACACGGCCCTTGGGGTGCAGGATGAAGACGGAGACATCCTTCTTGCCGCGCAGGCCGTAGATGGCGGCGGAGCCGGTGTCACCACTGGTGGCGCCGACGACAGTCAAGTGATGTCTGTCTGCGCAACGTATTAGTCTGACATGTTCAACGGAGGATCAGTACCCCGCGCGCGCGGGGGCTTCGCTGAGCATACCCTTTCCAGTCTTGCCCTCGTTCTTGCGCACGAGGAAGTATTCAAACAGGTTGCCGAGGAATTGCAGGGCGACATCCTTGAAGGCGAAGGTCGGGCCGTGGAAGAGCTCGAGGAGGTAGAGGTTGTCGTGGAGGTGGCGGAGCGGTGTGGTCTCGGGGGCTCTGAAGGTGGCGTAACTTCGGTCGATGATGCCCTTGAGGTCTTCGGAAGGGATCTCGGAGGGGGAGATGTAGAGAGAGAGGATCTTGTGGGCGAGGTCCGGGAAGGACAGGTCCTTCCAGTCTTGCCAGTTGTTGACCTGGGGGATGTGCTCGGGGATGAAGAGACCGCCGTCGCTGGCGAGACCCTTGAGGACAGCCTCCTCGAAGGAGAACTGCAGTCGCGATCAGCGTTTTCGGTTCAGATTTGGCATCCAATGGCTGGGGAAAGGATGCGAAAAGGGGGAAGCAACATACACCGCTATCCTCTCCGCGAGTGCTCAGATAGCGCTGCGACTGGGTGTGGGTGGTGTCGGCGCCGGTGCCGGTCGTGCCGTTGGTTGTACCGTTGGTGGCCATGATGCCTTATGCGGTGAGCAATGGGCGAAATGAAGATTCAAGCCCAATTGAGGTAGAGGGAGCGGAGAATGGGGGGGAAAGGAGGGCGAGACTTCGTCTCTGCGAATGCAAGATGTCGAACAGCGAAAGGCGGGATGTTGAGCAACGGGACGGAAGAGGAAAGAAAAAAAAGAGACGAGTCACACCAGCACGTCAAGCGGCCGAAGTTCGGTCGTCGAGTCGGCCACGGCCACCTTAACAGCACGAAGTCCCTTTTTTCCCCTCCCCTCCTTTCCTCCCGTCCCCTCTCCGCTGTGGTCTATTTTAGCAGGGAAGGTACTTCATAATTTATCCATTGGATCCAATGTTGCCAGGAGTCGGCGACTGCAAGAATTGCCCCGCACTTGGCCATGAGGCGGGCACTTGCGCTGCGCTGCGAGAGAAAAAAAAAAAGAAATGGAAAGGTCCAGGTGCCGCGGGGTCGTGACAGCCGCCCACTGCCCACTTCACCCGCCAACAAGTGACGAGTGCTGTACTACCTTACTGCGATGGCGGGATGCCAAGACTTCTGGGAATCGGGGTCGAAATGTCCAATTCTCGGCTTCTAATTGGATCTTGACTGACATGTCACTCCATTTCCGAGTGTGATGCCAGATGCACCTTTGCGCCTGAATCTCCGTTCCCGCCTCTTGCGCTGCAGGAGCAACATGCAACATGCAATATGCGCTTATTTTTGTCAATTCTGACGTTGCCCCTCCATCGATTTACCCTTACCCCTCCAGCCCCTCCAACAGGTTATCTCAAGGTCAATTGACCTTGATCGCATCCAGCCACCGCCATCGAAGATATTGAGGCTGCTAGACGGACTGAAGTAGGGTGTCTCGTCACTTTCACTGCCAACCAAGAGGTTTGGGTCTGCTTGAGCGATGGTGCCTTTATTTCAACAAGAAGCACTCCACTTCGCCAGCTGACGCTATCGCTTGCGTCTGCTCCCTATCCATAATCTGCCTGCTATTAGGATTCGGCCAAAAATACACAAATAACGCCGAGCATCGTCAAGTCTTCGGATGTGATACTGCCCCGCCCAGACGCCTGTAGCCCCCATAATGCTTCGGGTATCTTGAAGTAAGAAAAAGAAACCATCGTCAACGTAAACCCCTCTCCCACCAAATAATGCGCCGTACGCACGTCGCATGGGAATTATATCACTTTCGCACAATCTTCAGCAGTGGCGCGATCTTCGACTTCTTGCTGAGCCCCACCCGGTAGAGAGGCTTTCCTGCTTGAGACGACGGCGTCGCAACGCCTAATTTCCCATCACCGGCTTTTCCCGCCACATCTTTTTTGTCCTCGAGCTTCTTGGGCGTGATCAATGCGACCACATCTTTTTGCGGATCCAAATCATCGGAATCGGGCTTCGAGGCCGTGTTGGGAGTTTTCGGCTGCAGAGCCCGTGTTTCGCCTGTTGGGACCTCGCCGGCAGGCGCCTTTTCGGATACTTCTTGTACGGGCCGCTTCTTCTTATCAATCTTCTTAGCCTTGGGAGGCTCCTCGTTCTCTTCTGATTGGTGATCACTCGCAGTCTTCGAATCCACCACTGCAGGAATGTCGTTGGCCTCTGTGGCTTCCGCGACTGCATGTTGCTCCACCGGTTCTTGCTGCACGCTCGTGACAGCCTTGTCCGCTTTCTTTGGGCGGCCCCTCTTCTTCTTGATTTGCTCTGTAGCCGCCATGACTGGTTCTGCTACCACTGTACTCCCAGCAGCTTCGCTCCCCACAGCAGTTGCGGGCGCGGACGGCTCGACGGGCTCAGAGGTTGGTGTCGTGTCAGACTTCCGAGGACGTCCTCTTTTCTTCTTGGAAACGCTGGCTGGAGCAACCTCCTCCGCAGGCAAGCTTGTGATCGGTTCAGGGACAGGAGCAGCAGTATCGGCGGATGCAGCCTTCTCAGTATCGCTTTGTCGACTAGCGTTGCTACCTCTGCGTCGACTTGGGCGAGGCTTGTACATTTCTCTTGGGAAGCCAACGTCGTCTGAGTTCCACTCATCCGCGTTATGTGAATGTGAAGTATGACCGGATTCCTCGTTTTGTTTGCTCCGTTTCGTCCTTGCTGGAGCTGCAGATATGATATCTGGCGAAGATGGGATCTCAATCGTAGCATCGGAATTAACGGTTGGCTCGTGGACTTCCTCAGGAGGCTGATAAACCGTGCCAGCTTCAGTATCACCAGCAAAAGACTCTTGAAACCCCAGCACCCTCGTTTGGCTCGGCGTAGAGTATGCTATCGTCGTCGCCCCACTCGAACGAGCCGCCGCTTGCTGGGTTGTGAAATGGCGAGACGTTGCTGGTCTCGCGTCATCCGGGGAAGGATCGACCGAATGGTACTCGTACTGCAGCTGTTGACTTGCACTCAGGGTCCGAGGTTCGATGTAGAGAGAGACAGGCTTCTGGCCTGAGACTGGTGCATCAACGAACACTGACTCATCGTGATGCGGCACGATCATGTCCACATCGTCTTCTGTAGCCACCGACGAGACCGGTGCATCAAGTCTCTGTCTCTTTGCCGGTTGCGCTAGGGGAAAATTCGCTCTGCCGATCGGAGTGATGTCGAAAGGCTGCGTAGACCCCTGAGAAGGCATCACAGTCGCCAACGGCGTCGTAAAGTCGACATTCGCCTGTTTCCTCTTGCTGCTGGCGGGCGTCTTCTCCTTGTTCTTCAATAGGGAAGCCACAGGCGCTGTTGGCTGTTCGGCCGGGCTGCTAGGCACGTCCCACATATCCTTCGGCGTGTTGTTGGCAGCTCTCCCTGGTGTTGTGACCTGCGTAAGATCTACAACTTCCGCCATTTTTGCCTTCTTCGCGCGATTGGAACCCATCGTCGGGTCAGTGATGGACGTCAATGACGAGGTATTGGTATCGTCGTTTTTGGTCGGCACTTTGACCCCAATTGATACTGAGCTGGAGATATCAACGTTTGGTGCCGAGGTCGGGTCAGCTTGCGACACCGCTTCGTTCGCAGCCGGTTTCCGCTGGTCGTCGTAGATCTGCCGGAAAATGAATGGATCTGTCGAGCCGGTTGAGACACTTATCGGGTCGGAACAACGCCCTTCGCCAGACTTCCTGGGAGTTGGAGGCTTCGCGGGGCTATCTCCAACGTCGAAGTCATCGTCGGAGTCGTCCGAATCTGCAATGATCCGGGCTGGAGCCATTGTCGCGAGGTGGCGAAGGGAGTCCGTCGAAGGGGAGGTCGAGGCGCGTGATTAGCGTGAGGCAAATCGCGAGGGGTACTGGATCAGTACACCGAGGTACTTTCCTAATTGTTTTTCGATCCCAAACGCGAGAATGGAAACCGCGTTGCGCGCTGTCACGTGGAGGCAGCTTATGCATTTAAGCGATGTTCGTCCGATCCGCCAAAACCCCGAGCCGGACCGGGCCGCAGTTCGTCTGATTCGGATCCGAACAACGTTGACAATAGAACTCAAGACTTTGGTATATCACCATCATTATTAGTTTTACTTGAATTTTCGTTATGATGATCGTTGTTGCCGTCTTTGCCGTCATTGTTGCCGTCGTCAGCGTATTTAGTATACTTGGCCTTGTGTTATAATGGTGAGGGTGTTGACCTCCCCGGGGGTGGGTATGATTTAGCGCTTCATACAATTGAGTTTGATTTATTCAATCTCTTCTATCCTAGGCCGTTTGGTATTGACAGAGGGAAAAGATCGGTCCTGGTCGATGGCCAGGCCAGCCAATTGGCCAATGCCCGGCTCTGAGCTCTGATGCGGCAGGAGAGTAGAGAGCTGCCAGTTCTCCAGGCTTTCGATTACATCACGGGCATGCTGTTGCACCATTCCATCATTGTCAGTGACGGCGACGTACTTCAGCGTCCTCATGATGTCCTCCCGACTCTGATCCGTCAAGCCGAAGCCAAGTCTCCTGCCAGTCTGCTTGGCGTCGTCGAGCGCTCTGACAAATCCTAAAACAAGCAGTATTGCTGCCCTCCGAAGAATGCCCGTCTCGATCTCCCGTTCAAGGGTAAGCACGTTGACGCAGAGGTCGACCGCAATGGACACCAAGTCAGGACCGATTCCCCTGATGTTTGTCTCGAGGGCGGTAGAAAAGATGGACAAGGCAGAAGTGCGCATTCTGACATCCTCGCTTCCTCTTTTGCTTTCCCATCCCTCCACGATTTGCGTCAGGATCTCATTCTTCGCCTGCTCTTCCTCGGTAACATCGTCGCCAAGGTCAGGGACATCACCTCCCCAGGCATCTTCTGCCTGCTTCTTTCTCATGTCTTGCAGGCGTTTCTCGCGAGCCTGCTTGGCCTCTGTCTTTGGCCGGTACCCTCTTCGTCCGGCGATTGAAAGAAGCGTCTCAGCGACCCTTTTCGCGACGTCGCCTGTGAATGTCTCGCCGAGACGCTCAACCACTTGGACCAAGGCCTCTCCAAAGCGAAGACGAACATCCGTCGATGACGTTTCCTTCGCATCCAGGTAATGCTCGAGAACTTCCTGAGTAGCCGCCTTGGGATGTTTGCTCGCCAGCTGTGTAAAGAGTCTGATGACTCGGAGATTGATGAAATCTTCGCCGTCTTGAAGCAACGACGAGAGAAGCACAAGTGTCGACTGGATATCCAAGACGGAACTACCCGAGGTCACCAATCCCGAGATGATGTTGAGTCCTTCGGAGCGGACAGGCGGCGGGTTATCAGCTTGAGTGATATACTCCAAAGCCAACTTGTACGACTTTCTGTCCTCGACTTGCCTGTCAGTGGGCACGAATGCGTCTTGCTCGTCAGGGTCGATTTCATCGCGATAATGAAGTAGAAGGGCCATGTTCCTTGCGGTAGAAGACACATCCGACCGTCCAGCCGTGCTGAGTCTATCGAGAGAGGTTTGCAAAGTCTCAGAAACCTCCGGCTTCATGCTGGACTTCTTAAAGCTTGGTGAGGTAATGACCAAGTGAAGTAAACTCAAGGCCACAGCAAGAATATCGTCTGACTGGTCCTGTAGGCTGCTTGGATCGAGAATCTGGCACACGAGCTCCAATACCTGCATGACGCGGGTTATGAGCTTGTCCGGCGTTTGATCTAGCATCTTCTGCAAGACTGTGATTTCCAAAAGCTTCCTGATTTCGTTCTCGGGCTTCTCCTCTTCTGGGCGAACGAGGATTTCCGGCTTTCTTGCGGCATTCGTTGACTGGAACCACCGGCTCAGGAGCTCCAAGAAGAAAGCGGATATTTCGTCCGGGGTGCAACTCGCGGTCATGAGTCTGACGAGAGCTCCTGCTCGCTTCTGGATGTCGCTCCAGTTCAGCTCCGGGAGTTGCGTGGCCTGACCAAGTGAGGTGGCAACAACCTCTAGATCGCCGTCTGAGGTGGTCTGGTATTGCCATGGAGTCTTGCCCTCGGCAGATTCTCCGTTGTACATCAGGTTCTCGATGATGGCATGCAGCTTGGTGATAGAAGCGCTTAACTTCAAAAAGGTATGAAGTAACGAACGGGCCGGTTTCGAGTATCGCTGCTCAGTTCTTGAACTTGTATCGCCCCAGCAAGAAACTGCCCATAACTGAAGGAGGACGGGATCCAGCATCCGCTTGGTCTGTGCTGGGTACGGTGTAGAATTGATCATAGAATGCATGCGTTTGAAAGTCACGAACAAGTCATCGGCAGTGACCAGGACGCCTTGGCCACTTAGGTCGACAATGTCACTGTCTTCTTGTTTGATTTTGAGAGCAGTAATGTCGGCATCTTCTTCTTGTTTGACGCGCGTCTCTTCGGTTGCCTTTCGAGATGGATTCAGGTTGCATAACAAGGGCTCGACGAAGGTGTTCCAACCTGGTGAACCTGGACAACGTTAGCTCACAGCCCTCAACTCTGCTCGGCCGAACTCACCTGGCGCGCCAAACTGTCTGCGCCCCAACACACCAAACATGATTATCTGAGCCGCGGCCGTGGTGAGCTCAGGGCCCTCCTTGCCGTCCAAAAGGGTGATGAGCTGAGGCCCAACTGCAGAGAACCAGTCTTCCGGCAACGCGTTACTGGGAGGCGAGGTGAGAATCCGAGTGACGACAGCCATGGCTTCTTGGGTGATGTTGGCGCCCTGCTTCTGTGGAGTGGCAGCCTCGGAAGCCTTGAGAGTGCTACTTGGATGCACTGAGAAGATGAACTCCATGGTGCCTCGAACACCATCAGGTCGCAGAGGGATCGCAGTCAGAATCTTCATCAACTCTGGACGGAGCCATTCTGGCGCGGCCTTGGGCTTGATCAAGGCATTCAGAACGGGTAATAGGTTCCAAGAGTTATTCCTAAACCCATGGTTAGGATGCTTTGCCTGTGGTGTCCCCAAGCCGCAATAACCTACCCATCGATGAGCTGCTGGAACTCTCTTTGGGCGGCTTCTTTCGAGACCGTGTCGGCTGATGGATCAAATGCCCGCTTGCCAGTTTCAAGGATGCTGTCAGCGAGCTTCTTGCGGGGATCCTCTCCCGGGGTATCCGTTTCCATGGCGGCTTGTGTAATGAGGAAAAGTGTCGAGATCGCGTATTACTAAAAGAAGGGGAAAAAAAGGTACGTTTCATGCAAAGCCTTGAGGAATAAGTCGTGTTATGATGTCGAAGAGATCGCCACACCCATGATCTTGGTAATTGAGCTTGATATTGTGAAGTTCAGTTATCCAGTTGAAAAAGCTCGGGCCAGCACTTCGGCGTACCTTGGGTATACCACCACCCGGTGCACCTCCTTTTTAGTGGACCAAATGCAGCTACGATACAACCGTTTTTTTAATTAGACAAAAATAAAAGTCAAAGGGCATTTTTGAGTCAATCTTAGTATAGGGAGTGTGTTGCTAAAGTGCTGAAAAAAGCTGCATTTTTTTTCACCAAGATCAGAGCGTGGAATAGGTACCCAGACGATGTCACTGGCACTGTGTGGATCAGGTCACGTGTGGGCGTGCTCAGAAAGCGCGGAAAAGTGGAGAATCTTTCCCGGGCGCGTTGCGCGTGGTGCTCTTTCCTCTTGTCGCGTACCTATCTCATTGTTTGTCTTTAATTTACGAAGATCACTTTTTCCACCTCGCTGTTGCCGCGACTTCAATTGCAGGAGCCAACGCCCGATACTCATGTTTTCTTGGAATGACGTTCGAGATACGACATTGAAGACCAGCTGGACGTCCCGACGCAATCGATTGCAGACTCTCTCGCCTCGCTTTCCCTTGAGACGCGACGGCACCTCGCACGACGCCTCCCCTTCAGTTCTCCGACTCTCATTTTCCTCCCGAATGTCTATCGCAGACCTCTTAGCAACGGGCTTATCCACGATACGTCGCATCCGAGCCTGTGTCAGGACCTCGCGCTTGCCGCGGCTGGCTTAATCGTGGATCGTGGACAGCACAGTCCTAGTTCGCCCAGCTAGAGAATGATGTTTCGGAACTTAACCCTAAGTTGCCCTTTGGTTCAAGTCTTGCGCTCACGAGTCGTTCTTGCACTGCCATTTATGTCTAATTGGCCTGTCTGGGAAAACTTGGCCGCTGAAAAGCGGTATCACAGTCGAACGGGGACAACAGACGGACTGGCAGGGAAGACGCCCAGTCACTTTTTGGTGTGCGAGAGGGAGGGTTCCATGAGCGATCTATCAAATAGGCTCTGGTCTGAGGCCCGCGCGTCAGGACTCTCCCGCTGAGTAGTACTCTGGTCTCGAATAGGTCATTTGGGGATGGCAGCAGACTGCGCCCGCGGGATTCCACCGGCAGCAACCTGTTTTCCCAAGCTTCTGATATGCCCGCATGGCGGCTATCGACAGTTGTGAGGGAGAAGTTGGGACGAGCGCAGCATTGGCTACAAACAGTCAGCATCAAGAGTTTCTTCCCCATCGCCTTGGTTCACCTTGCCAGTCGCACTGCTGTGTTGCGGGGGTTCCATGGCTACGAACAGAAACGATTTGATTTGACGAATGCCTCTCGCCATGCTGACAGCTCTCGGCACCCACACCTCCAAGCACGGCTTGGGACTTACTCAGGACACAAGCTGTCGGGATCGGATCCTGCGGCCAGTCGGCATCTCCCCGAACCACACCCTGCGGCAATTACCGCGGGTGCGGCATGCCCGCATGTGATCTGGCCGGCGCATTAGTCTTCAGTGAACTGGAGAACGCCAAACCCCCGTTGTTCTCAGTCGAGATCAACACTTTCCCGCTCGTCTTCCAGAAATGGGGACCAGCGGATGATCACGGTTTTTCCGGACGGTTTTTGCCTGCACCCTCTATCGGCATAGAGGCATGAAAGAAACAATCCCAGGAGGCCGTGCGATACAAACAGAGAGAGTCTTTCGATTGTCAAGGGTCGCACACGCTGCGATTCAAGTCGCCGAATCCCTGCGAAGCTGAGTATATGAAAGCGGAGGCTCATGGGCAGAAGGCAGAGCAGGCGGTCCCTGCTGCGTTCTCGGAGGCGGAGAGAGCAGCTGAACAGATCAAACGATCCCGGGACCCATCTCGTGTTGGTGTCAAAGTTTTGTGCTTGTCCGGGATTGTGCGAGATGGATGCGGGTGCGGCTCTCTCCAAACCACTGAGAGCGTACGCTCATTCGAATAAAGGGCAGGCCATCTGGAGGTAGCCCTGGTTGCCATCTCTCCAGCAATGGCGAGATGGCAACCCCCTGCGGCTGGGGATAAGTCACCCTTCTCTTGAAAACTCTGATACAGGTGCTAACTCGTCGGACAGGACCGAGATGATCGATTCGCGAACAGGGGGGTTTTAAGTGCTTTTTGGGGCTGAGAACGGGGAACAGATGGGTCGAGAAACATGGCGCAGGGTGCTTATTTTAAACATGCGCAGTCCCCCACGGACAGCCCTTGAAACCTGCATTGGCTTCGATAGGCTTCGAAAGAAGGCCTCATCGCGGCTCTGGGAACATCCCACGATCAAGTATTTGAAGTTGGTCGCATGTGCACAATGATCTTCAGAAGTTCGGATTGTCTAGAAAGCCATTCGCCAGAGTGACAGCCGCCCCCACCTAGAAAGCTTGATTATTTTCCCTATTCGTCCTTCTGAAACCCGCTAGCCAGCAGATCCCGGACGTGGCACCCCCAGTACTTTGACGTCACTTCTCTGCAGCCATTCCAGGAACGGCTTGGCCAAACAAGGCCTTGTCCGCCAGCAGATCAAGGCAGGGGAAACGGTCAGCAACGTCTGGACAACCGATAACAATAAGCCTCCCGTCGTCCTCACCTGTCTCACGACAACCTTCTTTTTGTGAAGCAAGGCACAGTCTTCCTGGTTGATCTGGCTGGTGGTGTTCCGGATCGCTGCATTTATTTGTCGTCGTGGAGTGACCATTCTCATTATTCGAGATTGACATCATCATCACTTCATCGTCGACTTCGTACTGTCCCTCGGTCTTCCGAAAACCGATCATCATGGCCCTTCTTCGCGCGTCATGGCTGCCCCTGGCGCTTCTTTCGGGAGTCCTCGCCGCCCCCGCTGATCAAGCCTATGCGGTTGAGGCACCGCACCCGATGATCACTCCTCCGCCAACGCGCGTCAAGCGGACTCCCGATCTTACCGACGACGTTGGCAGCTACGTCCACAGCGTCCTGGGCGGCCTTGGAAGCGACATTTCATCGTTTGTCGCGTCCGGTATCCCCAACTACTTCCAGGGCTTCCCTACCGGTACCCAGGTGCTCAGTTCTCTGGGAATCAGCGATGGCGATCTCAAGGCCCAGCCGACCCAAGTCTTGAACTTGCCGTAAGTGTTATCGGAATACCCGACGTCGGCATCGGCAGATACTAACTGTTCGGGCGCAGGGCATATGCCAACTGGACCGATGAAGGCTGGAACATTCGCATTCACGGCAACGTGTTCAAGCAGCCCAACATTAGCCAATCGAAGGTCGATGACCTAGCGAATGTCTTCCTCATCGATGTCGATGTCGATCAGCTGCCGGCCGATCAAGCCGCACAAGCACGAAACTTGACGAGATCCATCTTCGTCGTCCAGCAGGACGACCAAAATGTTACGATGAACTTCGTCAACGATGTCGCTGTTCGACCTGGCGCGAGTGGAGGAGCTGTCAACGCGCGTGGCGGTGCTCAGTCGGTCAACATGCCGTACCTGACAACAGCTGAAGGCGACTTTGACGCCTTTGTCAAGTTGAGGAATACCACAGGCTCCAATGGCGGACATTTGATTCCGGGCAACGAGACGAGCTCGATCCAGACTCTCAACATGTATGCCAACGGCACAACGACCGGCAATGCGACGGCATACCTCGTGCCGTCCGAGGGCATCTCGATCATCTCCGATATCGACGATATTCTGCGTGTGACCAAGATCTACCAGCCGAAAGAGGGTCTGCTCAACTCCTTTGCGCGTCCGTTCACAGCCTGGGAGAACATGCCCGAGATCTACGCCAACTGGTCGGCGTCGATTCCGGACTTCCACTTCCACTACCTGACGACCACGCCGGAGCAGGTCACGCGGAACTACATGGAGTTTATCTACAAGACGTACCCGCTGGGCAGCTTCGACACGCGCCCGCTCAACTTCTCCGATGTGGAGGCCACGCTGTCGATCCGAAGATTCTTGTTGGACAAGTTCTTCCGGACATTCCCCCAGCGCAAGTTCATCCTTGTCGCCGACACTTCGAACTCGGACGTGATGAAGGCGTACCCGGCCATGTACAAGGACTACCCGGGCCAGGTCCTATGCATCCTCCTCCGGAACACCAGCGCCACCGACGAGAAGGACCGGTTCCCGTACAACACGGCGGGCTTCAAGGACATCCCGCAGAACAACTACATGTTCTTCAAGGTCCCCGACGACCTCAGGAACCTGGACGTCGCCAACGGGCAGTGCTGGAACCAGACGATCCCGCAAAACGTCACGTTCAAGTTGCAAGGATTGCCGTTCGGATGGGGCAACAGCGCCGGATCTCTGTCGCCCCCGACCACGTGGGCCCTGGCCGTTGGCCTTCTCCTGGTCGGCGTCGCGGGTTTGATGTGATAGCGGGTTTTTGTTGGTTGGTAGCCCAGTTGAAATGACTCATGATACTTAATTGTACTTTGAATATCCCACATCGATATCAATCTTGCCCCCGCCCCGCGAGTCCGCATGCATCCACTTCTCACTCAAGCTACGACGGCGTACTACAGCAAGGGGTTATGCGAGCTGAAGATGAGCAGCACCCCTATAACAGCCAATGTAATCCCTCGGAGGTAAGACCGAGCCGTCTGAGTGGCTGGGGAGTCGATTTTTTCAACATGTCCTCCAGGTCCCACGGCCCGGTCGAGACGCTGCAGAAGTGAGTCTCCAGTCAGAGGCATATGCAGAGACTGGTGAGGAAATGGCATTGTATGGTATCTTATTCCCGCCAAGCCAACCGTGGTATGATACTCTGCATCCTCTCTGATCCACACACACAGCAGCTGCATACATACCCAGGTGGGTATGGAGGCATTTCTGCCAGCAACTGTGAAGTAGTCACTCTCGCTCTCGTTTTGGCAGACCACCCCTGCACAGCTGTGTTGATGCAGTGATGCTGCGGGCGTCTGTTTTGGATCTCGATGCGCTTTTCTTATCCTCTCTCGAAACGCAATCACAGCAGCGGATTCGACCCGGCTGCAGGAGAGTATTATCAGCCGTTGTATAATGGGCACGCTCAATATTGTCTCGAGTGAAGTGAGGGGTTTACGAACACGCCGAGTAGGCCGCGGCGAAAGTGTCACCCAAGAATTGCCTGCCGGCGACGGAAAAGGTTTCCCCTTCCCGGCGGTACCGCTCGGACAAAACGCCTCGGGAGGATGGGCGCCGGGCCGATCTAATCCACTTGGGGCACCGGGATCGGGATGAGGGCAGTGACCGCCACACATGTTTGCCCGTCCCGGACATCTGGTTCAGGCCATCTCGAAGGCGGTGTAGCAGACGAGAGTTGCTCTGCTGGATTGGTCACGAGGTGTATGTAGATTGGGGGCTGCTTACCTAGTGGAACACCCCCCTCCTAGGGTAGGTACACGGAGCGAGCGATGGACAAGTTGTTTTGGGAGGCTCTGGCGAGGTAGCGTTGTTGGTACATACATGGGAGACATGGGCTGGGTACTGTACACTGAGTGTGGATGGGTACAGTCCACGTTGGATGTGACGGGGCGGGAGAAGCTGCCATAGGCCCGGCGCGGGAGCATATATCATGGCATCGTCGGAATCTCACCCGCACGCCAACCCCAACCCGACGCCAACGGACCTGCTGATCTCTGGCGCCAGCGGCCGACGCTGTCCATGTCGTCAGCGCACTTCCTTTGGCGTTGATATAGTCATCTTTAAGTCGCTCCGCGTCATCGTATTTCATCGCATCGCCATCTCGTCTTACCCGCCTTTGGCCCTCCATGCGAAACCTGCAGTGCGCCACCTACCGAAGGTGCTGAGGTATATGGAACCCTTACTCGACCACCAACGGCGGGGTGGAGTTTTTGCCCGCATAGGTGTTGTCCAATCCGAGCCGCCGATAAAAGCACCTCACCTTTTGTCTGTCCCCTTATCGTGTTCGTTCGTGGTCTTGGCGTTGGACCTCTCAGATGTTGACGGAGGCCGCCATCCGGGGTCTTGGACCCGGGGAGGGGGGTAAGAGTCCACTCCATCCATCATGGAAGAATCTTGATATGTTAGGAAAAGTCGAGTCTCGGATTACCTAGAGTCTCGGGTGTAAAGCCGACGTTGGCCAGCGATGGAAAGTTGGATAAGGGAAAGAGTCGGGTCTCCACGTCATGTCAGGGAAGGCGGACCCGGAGGCCGGACCCACCCGGCCGCATGTGGTCTGTGTCACCACGCACTACACCGGTGCCTCCCCGGTAAGATACCCTAGGTCCCGCCAGCCGTTGGATCTCACGCTTTGAATGTCTCCCGATGTTCGGGATTGAATTTCCCTTGAATTATTGATGTTGGCGACGTTTAACGCTGGCGCGACGGGGATGTGTCCTCACCATGCTGTGCGACCTCACCATGCGCCCGTCCGGTGGTGCGATTGGCGATGTCCGGCGCCATGGCTGCCACGCATGCCGCGCATATTTAACGCTTACTCATACTTTTTTGATGGCATTTCCTGGCTGGAATGGAAGTTCCTCGGTTGCGGTGTTTGACGGAGATGGATGGACCTAATTAGCCCGGTTGTAACTGGCGGCAGAGTATCAAACGGCATTGTCTTTTGTCTGACGCTGTGTTACCTAGGTACTTTCCTGTGCGACGCACCAGGATTTTTGCCGACCATACACAAGCTTGCGGTATGACATGCCTCGAGGAGGGTATCTAACTGAATTCAAACTCGCCTCACCTCGCTCTGACTAATTCCGGGGAAGTCAGCGAATGTCACCTGCACCTGCCTTCACATCTGCCTAGTGTTTGGAGATATATGCGACCCACATTCAAGATTCCACGCAACAAATGAAGGCAGGCACGTTGGGTGTAAGTGCGACGGATTAGGTAAGGTGCCTACCAACAAGAGAATGCAATATACTACTCCGTCCGATATGACGCCTTGAAAGAGGGAAGAAGCAGTAAGTATTGTCTATATTAATATTGAATAAGCAAGTGTTATTAATCGGAGCCCGTGCCTCAGTACGAAGGCAAGGCGGATAGCTCCTGTCCTGAGACCAACAGCCAAGACCGCGTCGATGCCAGCATGAGGTGGCCTGAGGTCACATACGACAGCTGCCTACAGCACCTTGAGGAATGAACCACGCGCAGTCATTTCCAATCCAGGACACCCTTGCTTCCTAATTGCGTGTCGCCAACTCCCCGTCCACTCTTTTTCAACATCCAACGCCAACACCAAGACCAACACCGACCCTGACGACAACCAACATCAACGGCATCATGCACGGCTGCAGCGTCAGACGAGCTTGCCCTCCTTCTTCATGGCCCAATTGCAGTCGCGACAGGCTCGTATCAGAATTCTTTCTCGACCTTGACCCTGCTTTTGCGTGCTACTGCTAGGACGCCTCGCTCTACCAGGCTCCAAAGCAAGCGACATGTCACTTTCAATGAGTTGTTCTGCCATCCGACCTCGAAGCCTTGAAGACATCCTCGCTCCTGCAGCCAGCGAGCCATGGCCACAGCCGCGACAGCAACGCGACGCAACGACGTTGCCGTCAGCGCCAGCGCCAGCGTCAGCGTCTCAACGAACATTAGAACCCCGGCGGCAAGAAGAAGAAACGAAAGACGTCCGCCCGCCTGCCGAGGAGAATCGACCACCGCGAAACAACCTCTGACCGCCTTTGCATGCCAAATGCTGCAAACAAGAATCGCTCCGTGACCGAGACTCTCCAATCAAGCCTTGGCGATTGGGGTCATTCTACACATTGCCCGTCTCTCACCTACTTTGCGAATACCTACCCCGGGGCCTGCAAGAAGGTACAGTCTCCGCTCTCCCCGGCCCTTCCTATGCCGTACTTCGTCTCTGTCGTAGCAGCCCGCTGATGAGCTAATCCAGTCCCAGTCCAGTCTGGCTCATGTAGTACAGACTTGTTCAGCCAGTCACCACCACCACCGCCATCAGCCTGCATGGACCAAATCTTCGCTTGGCATCCTTGCTTCCATGCGAGGACCCTAGCCAGCCGGCCTGCCGGCATGAGAGCATCGAATCCCTCTCGCTGTGCCCTGCCATTCCACAGTCCGAGTCGCCGTCCATCGACGTCCTCTGCTACTCTCTTAGGCGAGGTGGTTACCAGATCGTTGTTTCTCAACTCGGCTCAATGCAGTCGTCTATTTTGAATGCGGCCGGCTTATCGATTCGACCAGCCACACCACGCCGACGCCGACCCTGGTGGCGACAGCTCCGCCTATCGCCGATTCAGACGACACCCGGCTCTGACATCCCCGCTCACCAACATCGACGCTACCTACCTTATGCTGTCGACATCACTGGCTTTGCCCCCTCAGTTCAACGAGCTACCATTCGCCTCACCACTCAAGTGCAGGGTCACGATCGCAATCAATCCTTCACGCTGCAGCTTTGCTTCACACTTGCGTATGCCTTACCTGTGGGTCACCAAGTCCGAGGTGGCGAGCCTATACTTGAAGCCGCCATGCTTGCTCGGCTGGTCGATCTCCAGACGAAAGGCATGTGCCTGGAGACTCTCTACATTCCACTGTGCTTTCTGCACACTGAATTCCCAACTTAGCCTGCCAGGCTTGGTCGGCTCTACATCTGGCTTCTTCGTGCCAAAGAAGCCTCTCCTGATGGTGGGAGCAGTCTTCCACGGCGTCACGCAAATCACTCTTGAGACTCGTCGATTTAAGAAGAGAATTGAAGGAGTCTTTTGTCCTGATTACTGATAACATCTGCGATTTCCGTTTACCAAGAAAACTTCGATCCCGCCAGACCCCATGCTACTGGGGTACAATACCGATTGATATCCCGATCCAGACCATGCCGTTTGGTCTCTCGACTTGCAGATTTTCTGCCCAAGTCACAGCTGCAGGACGGCCGGATCCGCAGAGTGTGATCAACCGCTCCGCAGTCCGCCTGGGCAGGCATCATGGTCCTTCGCGGGGCCGTCTTGATCGTACACCCGCTTTGACACAGCAGGCAGGTGAACGCGCCGTCCGCCAACGTGCCGTTTATCGATTGTACTGTCTCATATTAGACTCAAAGTTCTATACGCTATGTGCTCGGCATGACTTACTATAACGCAGTCCTCGCAACGAACGCCATGGACGTTGACCCAGCCAGGGCAATCAACACCATGCTTGTATCTGTTGACGCAAGGATACCGGTCCATGTTTCTTCGCAGCTGTGGAAAGTTGAAGTGACAATCAAAAGATCTTGAATCCTACTCGAAAACGACTTGAGAGAGGCTTGGGATTATCGGACTTGTGACTTGGCTAAGGAGAACTCGAAGCTCGGCAAGACAGGTTGCGAAGTGCCCTCTTTATACTCGAATACTCGGCCTTCAGTCTCTACCTCAGGCTGAGGTGAGATAATTACCTCTGGCCATGACTTGCAGACCTGCAGAATCATCTTGCCGAACACGACGGAGTGGTTGCAGAAATGCACGCTGACTGCTCATAAGCTGCTAATTGCAGCACATTGATCTGGGAATGGGGGAAGTCCTGTTGACTACAATCGACGACGAGCTCTACCCACTTGATACCATACAAGCGCATCTGCACGACGTGTGACTTTGTCCATGATGGACAGGCCAGTGGGGATTGGCTGCCGTGCCGGAACGTGGCTTGCAGACACCAACCACAACGAAGAATATGAAAACTGATAGAAGAGTTGCAGTGTCATTGAAGCGACTCTTCTACCCGGATTTCCCGATGGAGGGCAGTCATATCACACGCCTCAGCACCTTCAACCCGCTGGAGTGGATACGCCACGCATCGTCCTAATGCGAATTTAATTCGAGAAGTTGCCAGAATATGCAAAATCAGAACGGCTCTCACTTGATGGGTCTCGGTCATGGGCTCAATGCAGGGTGCCGTCCTGGGCGGACACCAAATGGTCGTGCGACGCCAAACGCAACTGGATATCCATGAGGCTCAAAGGGGTGCAGTGATGGGCACCGCGATCTGCAGGAGCCTGCGACCTGACAGGCGGGGAGGTACGGATCAGAAGCCGTTGGTGTCACCTTTCTCGGCCATGCAATACAAACACTACCGTTCCTACCACTGCCTTCGTCGTCTAACCGCTATCAACATTCACGAGGTTCATTTCACCCCATCTATGGAACTGTGTTGAGTCAGAACTTGGCTCGCGAGCGTCCCACGATCATCTGCGGGACGGGAGACGGACATGGCGGCATGATGGGCGGAGGGGTACAGTCGGCGTATGTAGCGCTTGATGTACATGGAAGTACCCTCTCTCCATGGCACCACAATAGCTGCACGCCAGTCTTTTCAGTCTGGCTGACCTCCCAAGTTTCTCAGCTAATGCAGCAGCATCCTGAAAAGGTTCAGTTCGCGGGGATCTCTCGCAGCAGAACCCTGCGCCGTGTTGTATTCTACATGGCAACGTCAACATCCTGCTTTATCATGCAATGTGCTCAGCACCCAAATGAATGCAAAGTGACCTTGGAACCAGGAGCATCAAACAACCAATATGGATGGAAATCAACCACCGACGTTAATCTAATCTTCAACCCTCCAGTACGTTTTTGGATACAACTGTTGTTAATAGCCATGCGTCTCAGCGACGCCTCGGACTTTTGACTTTGGGCCTTTCAGAAACCACAATATCCCAAGCAACGCTGAACACACGGTAGCATTCAATGACTTTGCTGTTAGGAGCGTCCAGATTCGGTTAAGCAGCCTTGTATTCATCCGCGCAGCAAAAGGTGCGCTTCTACTGGCTTCTCGACAACGTCTATTCCAGAGGTCAATGAAGAAACTCAACGATGACTTACGGCAACCACTATCCAAAATCAAGTTGAAGACATATAAGCAGGCACAGAATACGGGAAGCTTTGGATCTGAATATGATCCGAGAGCTCTCAGGTATCAGCAAGTTCAACTACCTACGACTACCCTCGAGGGCAGATCCGCAAAACCTGGCGGAACAGCTCCTTGACAGGAGCTTTGAGAGAGCCAAAGTGCCACTCCTTCGCCGAATTCTCTCGTGGAGTACCATCACACGCAGTCCCGGCCTCCACCCACATTACAGACTGTCACCGGGAGCTAGCATCTAGTGGACCGTCTGGTCTTCCCGGGGACCACATTGCTCATCATAGCGGCTCGAGAACAGACTTCGAATTGCCGTGCTGTTCGCGTGTCTGGTGGCAGCCCGGCCTTTCCATGAGTATTTGGCGATTTCGGGCCATCCGAAAGTCTTTCCTACTGCTTTTTACTTCAAGCTCACCATTGATTTCCGGAATCACGGGCCCGACCAAATCAATCTCGACTGTCTTGGACCAGCTTTCCAGAAGCATCGAAGACAGGCTGTATTGGGGCTTTGCAGTTATGAAGAGACCAGGCTCTCGACACTGGGACTGACGATTCGCTGAGGGTTGTCAACTTGCGCCTCCAATGATACGGAAGAAACCTGAGATATGCAAGCCTCCACCTCGGCCTTCAACAATCGCCATCGAGGTTTGTCATAGGCCAAAAGCAAACTGTCACAAGTAACTCCGATGGCTGGAGCGCACCATCACCGACTTCATCCCTTGCTGGCACCTTGGCACGATGCAGGTCGCCATCACCCCCTAGATGGGAGTGCCTGCAGAAAGAAAGCGCTGGTGAGTGTGGCACGTATACAAGAGGCTGGTGAAGCGAATGCAGAGAATGCGCCTAACAAGATAAGACTGCAGTGTATTCTGCGTTAGGAAAGAACCTGTGATTAACAATACATATTGGTATGCAGAGACAGCTATATTCCTTGGCTGGCCCATGGGCAAATTGAGTCCTGCTGGGACCCCCGGTACACAGCATGAACAGCAACTCCGACATGCCCGGCCGACAAAGATCAAACGAGCGAGACGACTCTTCCATGCAGCAACGGTTTATTTTCACTCAAGCGTTGATTCGCTACCTTGACCGTAGGCTTTCGATAGACTGCGTTGCGAAGCCGCAAATTCTCGCAAACGTAAGGGGAGAGATTTGGCGCTGCCATGTACTTTGGGACAGTCCTGCAGAAAGCTTGCCTGGCGCGTTAGACGCAAGTCAACCCAAGGATGCCAGTCAAAGTACACGCACTGTTAGAACACCCTGTGCAAAGAACAACACAGCCCGGGGAGGCTGGTCAAAACTCGACCAAGCTGATGGTGCCCCGACGGGAGGCGAGGAGAACAGGTTGCAGACGGCCGTACCCGAAGTTGTGCCCGAATGCTTCTTTGGCGCTAGCCAGGATGCCAGGTTTTAGGATTCACGACGGGTAGTACCTCTTTTGTTGGTGGGACAATGGTCGACGGCAATATCTACGGCCTCTTCAGCGTTCGCCTCACTATGGGTCTTCGTAGACTTGTTTTACGAGTCCTCGAGGTCGATCCTGAGTGCGAGTGGAAACGTAAGGTGATTCTAGAAAGCCTCGGGTGCAGCTGGTCACCCCAAGCGAGACGCGGCGCTATCACGATGAAGTCACCCTGGGAGCTTCTCTCTTTCAAAACGCCTGACTGGGCTTGAATACGCCCAGAGGAGGGGACCTGCTGCGCAAAGCTTGGGAGGTGGACGACCAGGATGACGGGATAGCCTCCTCTCAACTGGGACGAAGATTGGGACGCCACAGTGTCAAGTCAATGTTGTCCGCAACTGGCAAGAAGTCCGGCGTCCGCTCTGACATCGTCTGTAACAACCTCGACTTGACTTTGGGGCAGAAATACTCCCCTGGAAGCGACACAGAGTCAGTGGGCGGCAAAGGGACAATACCAGAAGGGATTTCCTTGCCCGTATGCATACAACTGGGACATATCGGCATGGCCAGTACGTCTGAGATCGAAATTTTCGACCAGAGTGGGCAACGAGGACCCTCACGTACACTGGTTCCACGGGGCATATCCAGCAGAGACTAGACACAGACGAAAGAGTTACAAGGGATGCATAACGCTTCGTGGGATTTTGGGTGCAGAAACCCATGCATGTCAGTGGAAGCATGTCCTAGGGCTGGCCAGAAGTTCCTAGCTTGCAAGAGAATAGCGGGCAACGGCGTCAAGGAAAGTCTTCTTCCTTCGGATCCCCGCCTTGTAAGGGTCCGCTCGTACCAATTAACCTCTGGGGCGGTGCCCGGAGTGCTCCCCGATCATACTGGCATACCGTCAACTTGAACTCTACCTACCTTAGTTGAGAGGAGGCAAGAAATCAGTGGGAGACAAGAAGCTAGTTCGGACTAGAGCGCATCCTTTCTGCAACCCGCAAGTATATCGAGGTGCCGAAGCGACTTGGCCGGGCAAACCAACGCCGAAGAGGCCCAACGGATGGTGCGTAGTCTGGTACGCTCTCTTTGCTCGCAGTCAAGGCGATGAGAAGCAGCAAGGGGGATCCATTGCTTGAAAACCCCGGGACTCGGGCTTCGTGTCTTCTGGCGCGTGGCCATGCAAAATGGGACCAGAAACTTCCTACCTTAGCTGCCGCTGCATCCTGGCCAGGGTTTGGGTCAACTAGGTCCATACAATCTCGGATCCGGGCGGCGGACGACGGGCTCAACGGGACGACAAAACAGTCAGTATGACCCCTGGATCTGACGCGGATGACGGCTCCTTTGACGGTCTAGCCCTAGACAAGCGCTGTTGGGAGGCGAAAACGGTGCGAAAAGCTCCGAGACGCCTCAAAGCTCCTCGGGTCTTCTCCTCATATGCGATGAGAGCTTCTCATACAACCGATACTGGGTGCTCGTCTGGCTCTCTCTCAGGCTCGAATGTCTGGGGGCGGATGCGCGGCTTTCTGGCAAGCTCAGTAGCCTTGTGGCAGGCAAACCGATGTCCAGGGGGTAGTCGGACGAAGGACATCGAGATCCCCGCGCACATATGCCTAGTAGAGAGTGCTCCGCCATCTGCAGGTTTTAACCGGCGAGAGAGGGGAGAAAGGGCGATCTGCAACGGAGTGAGCAGTGGATGCAAAGGCACCTTGCATTGCCCAGACTAATAACGAGCCCTTTTTTTGGCGCTTCGAGGCTCCTGGGTGGATTCTCCTCAGAGGCCTGCCTCACCTGTGGCTCGTCTCGAGGCCGCGAATGGAACGGCGTCTACAAATTTTGCCCGCAATTTCCTGGCCGAGCTGTGGAATCCATACGCCGTATACACCCAGCGACTCGGGCTTGTCGAGATGATGATGGTTTCTGAGGCGGTGCTGGGAATCTGGCTCAGGTTGGTGCAAGAAGTGGATTTTGGTCTGATATCGACAGCGGCGAACAACTCTTCCCTTAAGAACTGACGAGCGATTCCATTTACGAGTCAGGCGGGACAGAATGGGGCAGATCTTCTGCCTTGCGGGCGGGCGTCGAAGCCCACTGGGCTAGGAGTGCATTGTGGATTGTCACTTCAACAAGTCAACTCAGTCTCTTCGCCTCACCGAAGAGATGTCCCGATACGGCTGGCTTCCAAGAAAGAGTCTCCTGCGACAGGACCTTCTATTGGAGACTATGCGATGCAGATGCCTCGCCGGATGCGGCGAGATACAGAATCCAGGGTGCCGTTGGATTCGCCCAACGACTTCCTCACCGCATATGCGTTCACGCCACCAACAGCTGCTCAGGGTGCGCCTTCACAAACCGCAGTTGGCAGGGCAAAACGCGGAACAGCAATTGCCTACGTGGCTGCTGCGAGGGCGAGGATGGAGCAAGTTCCGGGCAAAACCAGCGACGAATTCGCGGGCAAAACCCGCTGTGCGGGCAATAAGCTCCTTCGACACTCATTCGACGTCGTAATGTCCAAACTCTAACCGCGTTCTCGACACGATAGTCTTTCGATATCACCAAAGGCGTGATTCATGTACCGCTCAACAGCTCAGGCTGAGAACACGCATCATCATTCATGTCGTTTACATGGTTACGTAAGAAGCCAAAACGAGGGAAGGTTGACACGGCACGACCGGGCACTTGTCAAGAAGGATTGCACCTTCGCGCTTGAGGACCCTCGCACTCAGCCTGCCGAGTCTTGAAGCTAGACTCGAAATGTCTTGTCGACAGGTTGTCTTCCTAACCGGCAATACCGCAATACCCTATATTGCCTGGGCTGAAATCGACGTTCCTGTTTCGCTGGAACAAACTCCGATTACAATGATTCGTCGAGCCGAAATGGATGGACTATGTACGTCATCAACATCCTGGATTCTTTTCTCAGCCAGGGTGAGTGCAGAGTCATTAGCTGATTCCGACAGATAGGCTTTCAGATCGGCTTTTTCTACTAACGTTCTCACTTTTCTAGTATTCCGAGCCGACGTTTAGATTGGACAATAGCTTCTTCAGTCAGCGATCATGACTCTCTCACACTCAAGAGATGAACGACCGGGGTTGAGATGAGAGGACAATCAAGACCCCAGGCTCCCATTCCCCTGTAGATATCCCAGTCGTTGCAACTTCCAGCAGGCTACACTACGCGGGGACTACACCCGGCCCCCACGGTTCATCCATTCTCCTTTGCGCCTAGCAGTTGCCCAGCCGTCATCGTGGCACGATTTTCTAGGGCACGCTGTTCTTCTGGCCTCGTGCTGTGCGCCAACGCGAAAACAGCAAGGTCAATTGCCAGGGACTCTCTACACCCTTAAGGGCAGGGCGTGAGACTGTCGAAGCACGCAGAGGTCTGGACCTGGCGATTTCACTAAAGTGCGCACTCGCCACCGCGGACGCCGGCCGAGCAGAGCCCTGTGCGATATCACGGTCGGTATATTCGCGAAGGCACGCCCGTGGAAACCCCTCCGGAGCTTGGGGGCCCGATGTTCTCCGCCGGTCAGTTCGACACGGACAAGCAGGCCAGCGGGAGACGTTTCCAACCCTCCTGCGGCGGTCTACCCCGGCCTGCTGGTTAGAGGAGTAGGTTACACCGAGAGCGGCCGGCATGGTATGCAGCAAGTACGGCAACTTGCATATCCAGTTTTCTTTTCTATCTCCCTACCGTACGGATGTGTATGTCAACTTTCCCATTCGATATTCCCAAGCCTTCGCCAACCTTGCCTGTTCTTTACTTGGCTTGCGGATTGGGGCACATTCTTGCCAGGGTCCCGGCCGGACGCACTCTCACCTGAATGCGTCCCGCTGCCGGCCTGCCAACTCACCGCCGCTGCCACAGACAACTTGACAAGTTGCCGCTACACTTTGCTTCCGAGGTCTTCTTCCCAGTTCCGGCAGCCTTGGGGGAGAACGAGTGGAGAGACATCAAGTGCCCACGCGCGTGACACGTGTGGGAAATGAGAAACCCGGCGGCCAGCCCGGGAACGCTGCGGGCGGTGGTGGTAGCAGCCCGTCCGGACGTGCCACGCTCGGTTTGATCCCCGCGCCGCCGTCGAGCCGTCAGCGTGGAGCGCTCGATGGAGTCTTTGCCAGGCAGAGCTTCCCCCCAGCGAGGGAAGAAGATCGCTTCTCTTTTTGGTCTTTCTTGCAGCGTCACAGACACCTGTCTGGCGAGGCGCTTACATTTCCGTCTCGTTCGAATCTTTTCGTCTCTTTTTCGAGTCCGGATCGTCGTCGTCGTGGGCCTTGGCTTTCTTCGTACATACCGTTCTCGGTTCGGGCCCGTCTCTCATTCCCACCGCCAAAACCCCCGTCGTCAGGTACCAACGGTCGTCCCCACGCTCCGTCCCATGTCACATCACATCACGCACACAACACACACACACGCACACACAAACTTCTTCACCAGAGCCCGACCGCGCGTTAGTTCCCCCGATAGCCGGAATGACCCGTCATATCTGGCATCTGCCGAGCACTTCACCCTGATATTGCTGACACTTTTAACATTTCTGACATGCCTGACGCGTGTTGACAAGTGAGTAGCAGAAACTGTCCTACAGGATGCCGAAGGAAGCATGGAAACGAAATTTGGTCTATTACACACACACAATCATATGTGTTGGTTGGTGTTGGGCCTTTGAAATATTCTCTTCTTTTGGTTGAAACATGCCCAGCCGACCTGTCTCCCGCGGACGCCGTTGCCAGTTATCTCTTTCGGTCTCTTCTTGGTCCGATTATATAAAAAAAAAAGGATGAGGGACCACGACACACGGCACGACACGACACGACACGACCCCCTGCCCCTCCTGCCCCCAAAACCAGTTTTTGTTGGGTTCGCGAGGCGAGGTGCCTCTCTATCTAAAGTGTTGTGTGTTTGTGCGCGTGTGCGTGCGCGCGTGTGTGCCCTGTTTCTAGGTAGCGAGTAATGGGAGAGAAATTCTCCTTGCCCGTCATTCTTTCTAATATCAAAACACCCAAAACCCCGGTCTGCTCCGATGGATAAGGACCACTTCGTCGGATGTCTCGATCGAGAAGTCCGGTTCTTCCTCAACAAAATTTTTCATGCTCCGGCTCCTTTTGTCGTCGTTTTTTGGCCGGCTGGCGCGCGCAGCCTGATATCGTAGCAGTTGGGCCTTCAGTATACAGGGGTTGTTGGCCAAGGCGAGTTTTTACACCTCTTGCGGAACTCCTGATCCGGGTGCAACCGCTCACCGGCCGTTCTTCATGGCCTCCTTTCTGCGCTTCTTCTCCGAAGCCCGCGTGAGGGCTGTCTTGACCTCGCCCTTCTCGAAGGAGTCGAGGTCGTAGTAGACGGGGGCGATCTCCTGTGACGCGGAAGTAGATTAGCATCTATTTGACAGTGTTGTGTGTGCCGAGTGTGAGACGAGACGACGGCAAGGCAAGTGCCGAAGCATGCAAGACCAGGGGGGGTTAGAAGGGGAGTCCCGAGGCGAGATCGGATCTTCTGCCTTGCAGAGACGATCAATGGCGGCGGGGGGGCGTAATAGCGTTTGGGGGCGCATTTGAGAAGCGGGTTTGGGGGATTTGTTTTGCTTACCATTAGCCACTCTGGCCTGATTCCGGTGCAGGTGCGGATGTACTGCTTCGATGTGAGGACGAATTCGTTGTAGAGGACCCATTCGTAGTCGGTCTTGAGGACGGTGGAGGGGTGCATCATGACGGCCTGGTCGTCCTTGATGGTGCGGTAGACCTTGCCGGAGGACTCCTTCATGGCGACCTGCATGAAGAAGCCGGAGAGGAGGGCGCGGCGGATGTTTGTGTAGTAGTTCTTGTCCTCGAAGGGGGTGGAGACGAGCTCGAGGCCGTGGGTCTCCATGATGCGCTTGAGCTGGGCGCGGACGTTGTCTGCGCTGCTGAGGTGGCGGAAGGAGAGGAAGTGCTCGTGGCACCACTTCTTGGGGTCGACGCCGGGGACGTTGGCCTGGCCCTTGAAGGCGTGGTAGGCGTTGAGGAGGGTGAGGTGGTCGCCCTCGGGGTGGGAGAAGTGCGACTTCATCTCGTCGGCGCGCTTGCGCTGGGCGGCGGGGCGGACCCAGATCTGGGGGACGGAGAGGAGGGAGGTGATGGAGAGGATCTCGTTGGAGCAGTAGAACTCGGGGGAGGAGATGAGCATGACGGCGAGGGCGGGGTCGAGGGGGAACTCGGAGGCGAGGGAGCCGAGGGTGGTGAGCTCGCCGTCGTCGTCGAGGCAGGCGAGGTAGTTGAGCTCCTCGAGGGCGCGCATCATGGTCTCGGGGGCGGGGGGGTCCATGAGGTCGAAGTGGACGAGGTCCTCGACGCCGAGCTTCTTCAGCTCGAGGACGGTGTTGGCGAGGTTGGAGCGCAGGATCTCCGGGTGCGTCTGCTCGATGAGCTCCTTCTTGAAGGCGTTCTCGGTGTAGAGGCGGAAGCACTTTCCCGGCTTGGTACGACCGGCACGACCGGCTCGCTGCTGGGCGGAGGCCTTGGAGATGGGGGAGACGAGGAGGGACTCGACGCGGATGCGGGGGTTGTAGATCTTCTGCTTGCTGAAGCCCGGGTCGACGACGTAGACGATTCCGTCGATGGTCAGGGAGGTTTCGGCGATGTTGGTCGCGACGATGACCTTGCGGCCGGGGCGGCCGCCCTTCTTGTAGGGCGCCGGGGCCTTGTCGAAGATCTTCTGCTGCTGGTGCGGCGGGAGGGTACCGTAGAGGGGGTAGACGGCGAGGGGGCCGGCGTCGATTTCTCTGATCATCTCGTCGGCCTCCAGGTTGATTTTCCTGCAGGCGTCCTCGATCTCCTCCTCACCGGTCAAGAACAGCAGAACGTCTCCCTCGGCCTCGGAGGCGTGGATCTGGAGGACGGTGCGGATGGCGGCCTCGACGTAGTCCCTCTCGGGCTCGGGGGTGTAGAAGATCTCGACGGGGTGGGTGCGACCGGGGACGGCGAGGAGGGGCGCGTCGTTGAAGTAGCGCTGGAACTTCTGGGCGTCGAGGGTGGCGGACATGACGATGATCTTGAGGTCGGGCCTGCGGGCGGCGATCTGCTTGAGGAGGGCCATGAGGATGTCTGTGGCGAGGGTGCGCTCGTGGGCCTCGTCGAGGATGATGCAGCTGTAGCGGGACATCTCGTGGTCGTGGATGGCCTCGCGGAGGAGCATACCGTCGGTCATGTACTTGAGGATGGTCTTGGGGCCGGTCATGTCCTCGAAACGGATGCTGTAGCCGACCTCCTCGCCGAGGTTGACGTCCATCTCGTCGGCGACGCGCTGGGCGACGGACATGGCGGCGACTCGGCGGGGCTGGGTACAGGCGACGAGCTTGCGGTTGAGCTGGGGGAGTTCGTCGTAGACGACGTATTGGGGGATCTGGGTCGTCTTTCCGGAACCGGTCTCACCGACGAAGACGAGGATCTGGGTGGAATGGTACTTTTCGAGGAAGTCTTGTCTGTAGGGGACGCGTTAGCTACCAACATGCGAGATTGGTATTCTCTGGACGTGGGCAGACGTTACCTTTGCTTGTGTACGGGCAGGTCGCGACGGGACTGGAGGATCTGGAAGTATTTTTGCGAATGGGGGCGTCCTGTGAAGGCGTTGGTGTCGAGGTCCTCGACCTTCTCGGCCTGCTTCGCCGAGGTTGCGCGCTGCTTGAAGTCGGCAAAGGGGGAGCTGGGATCGATGGCGCCGCCGGAAACGACGCCGTTCTCCTCCTTCATGTGTGCGAGGTACGGGTTGTACTTTGGCTCGTCCTCGACCTCCTCCTTCTTGGCCTTCTTCCTAGAGGTTCCATCTCGGTCGGCGCTGAGGCGCTTGCCGCCCTTGGAATCGACGTCGGCCATCTTTTGAACGGGAGATTAGATGGATGTATACGGTGGCCGCGATCGTTGGGGTGAGGTGGGAGGATGGGAGGATGGGAGGTTGCGACTGCGACGACGACGACAACGACTGGGGGACTCGAAGGCGCGGGTTCAGAAGTCTAGCGGACCGGGAGGCTTTCATGGGAAACTTTTTGTTGTCGCGGCAGAAAATTTGGGCGGGTTTGCTGCACGGGCCAATGAGGTGGTGGGATGATAAGATAAGACGAGCTTATGCATGCAGATAACGCGAGATGCATCTATCGCACTGTGCAAGAGACTTGTGAAGCTGTCTTAGAAGATGGAAGCTTATGTCATTTAAAGTCTCTGGATGATGATTTGTGTAAAATTGGTTTTCTGTTGATTTGATGGAAGCATGTCATACTTCGATTATTTTACTCTCAAGCACAGAGAAGCTGTCTTTGACTCCTATTTACACACATGCTCTATAAGTTTGCATAATGTACCTTGAATTGGCCTCATAAAGTAGCAGGCACTGTCCCCCCTCAGCTTTCTTCAGGGTCCAGGTTCATCGAGTCCACTGCCTGCCAGTGCAACCAATGGCACCCAGTCACTGCTCACAAAATCTGGTGCTTTTTTTACCTTTTGGAGGGGCAGCAACAAACAGCCTGACTCTCCAGATTACACAACATCATCAGGTTGGAGTGATCCCACAGCAAAGGGACGACCTTTTGTTTATCGTGTCTGCTGTTTTTCAGGTTTTATCAAGCATGAATTGCTGACCTCTTTTTTCTCTCTTACCTCTTTTTTGCATCCTTCTCGTTGAAGCGCCAGGGTTTTGTTCAGGCAGCTTTTTCACCACATAGCCGTCGTGATTTGTGCGCCTAGCAGTTACACCACCATTCACAAATTGCACGCCTCAGCATAAGGAACCCCTCCATCCCTAGCCATGGACGCCGGCAACTTTAACAACCCGATCAGGCCGGTTTTCAGCCTTGGCCAGCACGATTCGAGCAGAGAGCAGCCTCTGGATGACCTTCAGTACGGCCAGCTCCTCAATGCTGGTGTAAGTCGCTCTGAAAACCCTGGCTCTCACTGGACCCTCACTAAGCCTTCGGTCAGATCAGCTTCGTCACCACACCCATCACCAATGGCCGCTTCCACGCCCGGGTGAAGGAACTCGTCTCTAGCCACCTTGCCAAGGCCAGGCAAGGCGCTGCTTCGTTGGCGGATGCTGTCGTCCCGCCGTTGACGCCCAGTGACACATCGCTGTTTCCCAGCCATGCGGTCACCACTTACATCGCCTACGCCAGTCCCTGGATCGATCTCGCCTCGACCGACCCCGTCATCGCCACCGTGTCGCGCCAGGTGTTGAACCTCGAGGTCGCCTACGCCAACTTTTGCGGTGTTAGGAGCATCATCGTGCCGGGTTTGCGTCGTGATGCCTCCAAGAACGGCGGCAACCAGGGTGTCTCGCAGTATGCCCGGGCTGTCCACGAGGCCATGAACATCGCCAACCGCCTGAACTTCATCATTCATATGCCCATGTACCGCGAGCCGGGTTTGGACGAGACTGCGGAGCTTCTGTCGACCCTGTCCTCGGAACCTTACGGCGTTGACAGCAGCAGCATCGACATCTACAGCGCCTGGGACTCGTGGCACTCTATTCGCAGCATCTGCGAGTACAGCATGCGTCTCTACGTTGGTATGGGACTCCCTCTTGGCCGAAAACTTGGAGAATGAATGAAGCTGACAACTTTATGTAGCCGTTCGAGTCCCCAGAACCCTGCCCGAACAGGAGCTCCAGGACAAGTGGTTCGCCGAGCCTCTGCACTTTCTGTCATTCGGTCCAAATGCTTTTCAAAAGAACAAGGGCGGACATCCCGCTCTGACCAAGGCGCACCAGGAGATGATCTTCACCCTCATGCGCCTCAAGAACGCCCCCTGGCTGCTCCTCAATGACGTCGGCCCTGACCCGGCCTCTCTCGCCGCGGAGGCCCAGCTGCAGGCTGTTTCTCTGGGAAACCAGGTCCCTACTGCGGAAGACTTCCCCAGCCTGGGCGAGGCCCATTCTGGCCAACAAGGCGCAGACTCGATGAAGACGTTCCGATCCTACATCGCGTATCTTAAGTGGCTCGAAATGCAGCAGCAACCGCTCTCATACCTTGAACAGACTACTCTTACCAGCTTCCAGGATTGGCTTCAGTCGCCGTTGCAGCCTCTGTCCGATAACCTGGAATCGGCAACGTACGAGGTCTTCGAGGGTGACCCCGTCAAGTACAATCAGTATGAGGCGGCCTGCACCGAAGCACTGGCTGAGTGGCACCAACTGGGCCGAGCCACCTCTTCGGACACCGGCGCTGTTGTCATCGCCGTTGTTGGATCTGGACGTGGACCTCTCGTGACGAGAGCTCTGAGAGCCAGTGAGGCAACCGGAGTTCCCGTACAAGTCTGGGCTGTGGAGAAGAACCCTAACGCATACGTCTATCTCCTCCGCCAGAACGAGATGATCTGGGGCGGAAAGGTCACTGTCGTCAAAACGGACATGCGCGCGTGGAAGGGCCCCCTCATCTCTGGCACCCCTACCAACAACCCTGTTTACGGCAAGGTCGACATCCTGGTTTCCGAGTTGCTCGGCTCCTTTGCAGACAATGAGCTTTCTCCAGAGTGTTTGGACGGCGTTCAGCACGTCCTGGCCCCTCACGGAATCTCCATCCCCGAGTCGTACACGGCGCATATGAGCCCTATCGCGACGCCGCGCATTCACGCCGACCTGCTTACGAGGTTGCCCACCGAGCCCAACGCCTTTGATACCCCCTGGGTTGTGCGCCTCTTCGCCATCGACTTCGCCGCCCAGCGCGTCCCGGGCCACCCTCGCTTCCAGCAAGCGTGGGAGTTTACCCACCCCGTCCCCGAGGCTACCCTCAAGCAGATCGAGACGCGCCGGGCTGGTGGTGTTATGGGCGGTGGTGGCGGAAGCATGGCCGGTGCTGTCGGCGCCAACGACCACAACTCGCGTTTCTGCCACCTCACGTTCGTCTGCCGCACGAGAGGTGTCATCCACGGTCTCGCCGGATACTTTGAGTCGGTTCTTTACGCACCGCAGATTGGAGACAGAGAAAAGGTCGAGATCAGCACGCACCCCGAGTTGATCGACCGCAAGAGCAAGGATATGATCTCCTGGTTCCCTATTTTCTTCCCTATCAAGGTGAGCAATTCCACGTGCCCGGCATTCGACCGCACATTTACTAACAGTCACAGCAACCCATCTACTACCCAGCCGATACGGAGTTGGAAGTCACGATGTGGCGGCAAACGGATGATTCCAGGGTATGGTACGAATGGCTCATCGAGGCGTACGCCTGGGTCAGCGAGACACAGCGCATCAAGGTGGCGTCATCGGATCTCTGCAGCAGTCGCAAGGTTGCTTGTCTTATGTAGTATCGAGATATAAAAGGCACGGAGGGCGCCGTAGCGGTTGTTTGTTCTCTATAGGCGCCGCGGGGGTTTGTTGTTGCCCCGTTGCGCAGCGCGAGTCGGGGGTATTCGTCCTGACGGGGAAACAAAGATTCATCGTGGTCGCCAGCGTTTGGGCCCCTCAAAAACTTTTCTTTACTTCCAAATGCTCCATCGTGATCCGTGTCAATCGCCCTTTTTGCCAGCTACTCGATCGGGTCCCAGGCGTGTAGGTGCTTTCTGCTCGTTGGTTGGTCATTGGCTCAATCCTCCATCTTGACGTCTCTCTCGCCTTCTTTCGCGCCACGGATCCAGAGGACGTTGTTACACCTGCGCATAGTCAGCCATGCTGTTCCGGTAGTCAAAATGGTATGGTGCATACCGGATCAAGACCTGGCCAAGGGCTCCGGTCATCTTCTGGTCGATGTACTCCTCGGCTCCGCTGAGCTGGATGTTCATGTAGCTGTCGATGCTGACCAACTTGCCCTTGTACTCGGTATCGCCCCACTTGAGTCTGATGACGACGTCCTTGTCGACGCTGCGAAGGAAGTTAGCGAGCTGTTTGCGGTCCGTATCGGTCGCGATGGGGGCGTTTGGGGAGCTGCCTCGAGCAGAAGTCGGTCGGTCGTGAGGTGGACGTACAGGTCTTGCAGCATAGGCCGCGGGTTAATCGGCACAAACTATCACACGTTAGCTGAGATGTCGCAATGGCTGGAATACAAATCATAGGAGGGGGACGTACGCTCATGGTGGGCGGTTCGAAGGGGAGAAACGGCCCATGTAATGTGTGGATGGGGGAAGATGGGTTTGCGCGGCGGTCGAGGCTGCGATCGCGAGGCTCCTTGTGGATAAGGTATATGGATGTCCAGTCAGGTTGCGTTTTCCCTGCCTGACAATTTTTAGGTGGCTGCACGGTGTACCTGAGGCTTGGACTACAGCGGTCGGAAAATCATCGGGTCCACTGTAAGGTACCGCCCGGCGATGCAACCCAAAATCCGGGGTGCTGAGCTTGTTGTCACGGTGTGTCTTCAGGCATCACATCGGACTGGAGTGTTGAACGGCTTATGCTCAGCTTCAATCGGCGGCTCCCATCAAGACCGATGAATGAAACCTCAATAGCTCTCTGGTGCTATCAATAGCAAGCGCAACCTTGAGCTGCGAACCCGCAGGCGAAGCCTTCTTGCTACGTTACTCCGGACGTCACGACCACCACAAAAAAGCTTCAATTTTGAGCACGACTGGTCACGCAACGACGCAAAAAAAAAAAGTCGCCGGCGCGGTTTCGGAAGCATATTCAGCTCGTGGGGCCAGCTATCATCCACGGGCTTTCGTGGATGGTCCGATTGGCGACGGTGTCGTGGTTACACGGGCGTTCGTCCCTGAAAGTCCCGCCCGCGATGAGTCTTGCGCGGTCGCCGTGGCCCGGCGCGAAAACGTCTCGGGAGTTTATTATCAGGGATGGATTCTTCTCAGCTCGTGCCTTGCACGACGCCTCAGGGTTGATTTGTCTCAGAATACCGTGGAGTTGAATGGGTTATTTATGAGACGTGAGGTCCCAGCTAGTGCTGCTTCGTCACAGAGTGCCTACATGCAGAACCACTAACCACAGTCATTCGTGATACTGCCACTCCAACTTCAAATTATCGCTTACTTGAATTTGCACTACAATTATGGGTTTCTTGGACTTCTGTTTCTCATACGAATGGCTCTACTGGACGGCGCCCACCGGCGAACCCCCAGCCGCTCCTAAAGGTCTCACACGGCACTGGGTCGAGACGCCATCGGGAAGAATCGAAGTTCTCTCCAACCAAGGCGCGAATCCTTCGACATCGAAAACACCGATCGTCTTCGTCCACGGTGGCATGGGCAGCGCCTGGGTATGGACCGAGTACATGCGATATCTAGCCAAGAACGACATCCCGAGCTACGCCGTTTCCCTCCGCGGCCACGGCAACAGCTGGCACCCTTCGTACCTGAGGATGGTGTACCTGACCACCAGACAGGACCTGGCTGATGATGCCCTCGCTGTCATTTGGTGGGTTCAGGAAAGACATGGGAGCGAGGTCCTTCTCGTGGGACACTCGAGTGGTGGCGGTCTTTGTCAGGGGATATTATCTGCGCGGCAGGCTCATGCGAAGGGTCTCGCGCTTCTTGGGGCTGTGCCTTGCTCTGGATCGTGGGTAACTGCCTTCGGTTTATCGAGTTCTGCGCTGACACGACAGTAGGTCACGGGTCTACGCGAACTGGGCTGCGTTGGACCCCTGGTTCCTCGCCCGCATGATACTGCAGTTCTGGCATCCAAACTCACCGCTCTCGCACCCTTTCCTGGTGAATCAGGCCTTCTTCGGCGATGAGATGACCGAAGCCGGTGTTCTTGACTTCATGAAACACGCCAACCGCTACGAGTCGTTCCTGTGGCCCTTCAGCATGATGTTGCCCTTCGCTAAGCCTGCTAGCATTGTCAATTCAATAGGCGGCTGGGGAAGCGGCGAGCGAATTCTTGTGATGGCTGGTACTCAGGATAAGTTGATGACACATGGCGTCACGTCGAACCTCGCGAGAACCTTGAGAACTGCATTTGCGGAGCTCGTGGGCAGTAACAAGCTTGATGCACAGGCTGACGAGGTCAAGCCCTTGGCTGGTGAAGGGGATAAGGATGATGATGGTGACTGGGTGAGGCTTGCTTGGGTCCCAGGCGCCGGACACCACTTGCAGAACGATGTGATGTGGGAGATTGGTGCGAATAAGTTGCTTGAATTCTATGAGCAATTGTAGATGAGAGGATGATGGGAAAACACTCTACTTGATGATTGTGTGTTTAGTTAGCTAGGCGTTTGGCGACAGGTCTTAATCAACAATACCCAACTCTTCAATTGATATTATTTCAGAAAAGACTGAAATCCAAATCTACAGCTCAAAAGTAAATGTGATATGAACACATCAGAATCCATGATGGGTGCAGTCAGACAAGCTCGAGTGTGGTGATGTGGACTGCGCGCCTGTTGATACTGTGAAATTTTCGGGGCCAATCGAACCTCGCCGAACTTACGCCAAACAACAACCACACACGGTGACCGCCACAATGGCCACGCAATTATTTGAGACAAACGGCGTCCGCGTCGCCGTCGAAGGCTGCGTAAGTTTTCCAATGCCTCTTTCGACATTCCCTGTTCAATCGCATGTACTAACAAAAACCGCAGGGCCACGGCATGCTCAACGGAATTTACGCCGCCGTCGCCACCTCGTGCGCGGAGCGTGGCTGGGACGGCGTCGACATCCTCATCATCGGCGGCGACTTCCAGGCCGCGCGCAACGCGGCTGACCTCACCGTCATGTCGGTCCCCGCCAAGTACCGCGCGCTCGGCGACTTCTGGGAGTACTACGCGGGGAAGCGCACGGCGCCGTACCTGACCGTGTTCGCGGCGGGCAACCACGAGGCGGCGTCGCACCTGTGGGAGCTCTACTACGGCGGCTGGGCGGCGCCCAACATCTACTACCTCGGCGCCGCCAACGTGCTGCGGCTGGGGCCGCTGCGGATCGCGGCCATGAGCGGCATCTGGAAGGGCTTCGACTACCGCAAGACGCACCACGAGAGGCTGCCGATGGGGCCCGACGAGATCAAGAGCTTCTACCACGTGAGGGAGGTGGACGTGCGGAAGCTGCTGCTGCTGAGGGAGCAGGTCGACGTCGGGGTGAGCCACGACTGGCCGCGGGGGATCGAGAAGTGGGGCGACGAGAAGGCGCTGTGGAAGATGAAGCCCGATTTCGAGGCGGAGTCGAGGGATGGGACGTTGGGCAACGTGGCGGCGGAGTATGTTTGTGATCGGCTGCGGCCGCCGTATTGGTTTTCGGCGCATTTACATTGCAAGTATGCTGCGTTGAAGACTTACGAGGACGGGGCTGCTGAGGTTGTCGCTCCGGCACCTGCTCCTGCGCCTGAGGGCAACCCCAACGAAATCGACCTCGATGGCGATGAGGAAATCACAGATGCCCCCGCCGCTGCTCAAGGAAATCCTAACGAGATCAACCTTGACGATGACGACGATGAGGAGATGACTGCTACAGAGAAACCGGCCAGCACGAAAGAAGACGCCAGCAAGGAGGAAGACACCAGCAAGAAGACCACAGTCTCCGAAGAGCTGCGCGCCCAGCTGCCCGCCTCATTCGCCCGCCCTCAACCCCAGCCGAAGCGAACCCCAGGCCAGCCCGTCCCGCCGACCATCACAAACAAACAAGTCAAGTTCCTCGCCCTCGACAAGTGCCTCCCCCGCCGGCACTTCCTCCAACTCCTCGAAGCGCACCCCCACAACGTCCCGCCCGCGGACCAGCCCGCGCCCGTCCGCCCCTTCCGGCTGCAGTACGACCCCGAATGGCTCGCCATCACCCGCGTCTTCCACCCCACGCTCAAGATCGGCGACCCGACGGCGCAGCCGCCGCCGGACCTGGGCGAGGAGCACTACGCGCCGCTCATCGACGCGGAGCGCGCGTGGGTCGAGGAGAACGTGGTGGCCCAGGGCAAGCTGGACGTGCCACTCAACTTTGAAATCACGGCGCCGCCTCAGGCCCGGGGCGAGCCCGAGTCGGTGCCGCACCAGCCGTTCGAGTACACCAGCCCGCAGACGGCGGCGTTCTGCGAGATGATCGGGGTCGAGAATATCTGGGACGCGAGCGAGGAGGAGAGGTTGGAGAGGAAGGCCCGTGGACCGCCTGCCGCGGAGTTTAGAGGACACCGGGGCGGTGGGAGGGGTCACAGAGGTGGTGGACGCGGTGGAAGAGGCGGACGAGGCGGCGGCGGTCGAGGAAGGGGAGGACGGGGAAGGGGCGGTCACTGATAGAGCACGGGGAGGATCGGGAGGGCCAGCAAGAGCCACGAGAGATAAAAGCTTCACCCTACTTTCGGACAGACGGCATTCGTTCAGTTTTCGGGCCTCGGAAAAGCTTCTATTTGGCGCAGCTACGGGAGTTCTAGTCTCAGAGTATGTATCCCAACAGAAAAAGCGTAGATCTCAATGGAAGAACACGAGTCCAGCAGAGTGAGTGGAATGGATTCAATCTTCCACCTCTAATAGACGTTCAACCCACGGAGGAGTGAGGGAGAGGAACGCATATGCTAAGATGGGGTTCTGTTCGTGTCCGTCACGCTGCGTGGCGAAACACCATGGGTCATCATGATCGAGAAGAGGGAAGAAAAAAAAGGAGAAAAGAATGCCCTGCGGCAACGGATTCGTCGAAAGTGGCGTAGCAATGGTATCTTTCCGGTTTACCAGCCCCCAGATGTTTCAACGCCCGAAACTCCGAAATAGTGTAGCAAGAAAAAACCGTCGTAATTCACGTGTGTTCATCAACATAAAACGTCATCAGATGGAGCCAACGTTCTGTTCTGTCAAGAGAGAAAAAAACGTGCGTTAGATCCAAAAGCGACGAGTCAAAACGCGGGAAGAGGGAGGAGGTTGGGAAGTGTTGTCTTACTGTCCAGGCCCAAGAAGTCGGCGGCGACCAGCAGCTCGAGACAGAGCTCGACGGGAATGTCCATGTCTGGGACGTCTTCTTTCTCCCGGTACCGGTACCAGTACTGGAAATACTCGCAGACCTTTTCCAGGACAACGCCACTTTCGAGAGGGGTCAGCTTCTCTTCCAGAACACGAAAAAAAAGAAACTAGTGGCGCTTTGATGTGTGGCTGGGTGGTAGGAAAAGAAATGTCGGGTTTGTTTCAGATCAAGTGTAGTTGGCAATCAAGCAGACCGGCCGTTGCAGCGGCGGTCTGTCAGTAAGAACACAGCGAAATAAATTTGAGATCATCATGTTGATGTTCCTTGGGTGGTGCTGGTGCAAGAGAGATTGAGAAGTGAGAAGTAGCTTACCTGATCTCTTCAAAGAGACAACGCCCCTTCTGTGCCTCCTGGAACCTGCTGCGAGGGTCCAGCATGCCTTTGATCGCGGGGCTGATCATGGCGGCCTCGCGCAGGACGACGAACTCGAAGCCATCACTCGAGACCAGAGTGATGTACTTGGACTCGGCGTCGCCGTTGGTATCCATGACTGCGAGACAAATTGTCTGCCAGCAGTCGAAAGCAGAGGGAAGAGGGGCCTTTTCTTCTGGGTGCGGTTGCTTCTGCTTTCCCTCGATGCCGGATGACGAGTAGGAAGCCTGGATGGAAGGTTGACGCGTTCGTCGGTTCAAAAAATTCACGTCGCGATTTTGAGGGAGGCGGTGGTGGGGTGAAGCTCGGGCCATTCCAGCTCCGTCCCGGAACATAGAGGTGGAGTGCTTCCAGGCCCGACCGGATAAACTGGAGGCACAGTTCTTCCGGTTGTTTCTGGCCAGCCAGGTGCGTCAGATTACAGGGGCAAACCAAGGTTCAAGGTTGACAGGGGTGGCAGTTGATCCGCCTAAGCGCGAGATCCACCGTTGGGACTGTTTTCAGGCGTTGATGTTGGCCCGTGCCGTCGCACAATCAGGCTCTCGACAGCCTGGCCGCTCGCAAACCCGCCTGCCGTCATCACCCCGGCAAGAAGTGGCTGGTTGCCCCGTCGACTTGTTTACACTTGCCCTCCTTGCTCCCGTCCCTTCTCCTCAAGAACACAGCACAACCCGCCCATCCACATCTCTCGGGCTCGCACACACAAACCCACCCCCATACCTTACAACAATCCCAAGGAGATCAACATCACACACTATTTCTCCAACATTCCTCATATCCAACGCCGCAACGGTCCCTTACCCGCATCGCGTGCCGGAGCCTGAACCATATCTCAACGGCATTTTCGACTGAAAGCAGGAGAGCACGACCACCCGCCGCGAAGGAGGCTGGGGAAGCAGCAACAAACGGAGACACACACACGCACACTAAGGAAACATCTACAACCAGACAACATCGCATAAGTCACAAAATCCCGTCTGTCAAAACCCCCTCCTCAACAACAACCCCTCCCCCTCAGACGAAGCGACCGGCCCCCGGTACACCATCAACAACCACAACTCGCATCACGCACGAGGGGCCGCGCCAGCGAGACAAGAAGCTCGTCATCGCAACCGCAACACCACCTCACCACCACCACCACCACCACACACTGAGCTTGCCGCATTATGGCGTCCTCATACCAACGCTCTTCACACCAGTACTCCTCGTCCCAGACCTTCAGCGAAAAGTACGACGACGGCCTGGCTCGCCCGGCCACCTCCCGCCGCAACACGCGCCTTAGGAGCAGCGACGGCACCGTCAGCACCACGATGAGCTCCTCCACAGGGCGCGAGAGCGCCGCAACCCACGTCACCGAAGGCCCGGCCTATTCTAAGAAGATTGTCGTCGTCGGCGACGGCGGCTGCGGCAAGACTTGCCTGCTCATCAGCTACAGCCAAGGCTACTTTCCAGAGGTAAGATGACCGATAAAAAAATATTCGTCCCAAATTCATCTCGTCGGTCGTTCGTCGCCGCGCTATCCCTGCGCGTTCGCGGCCTCGAACAACCGAAATGAATCAAAACAATGCTGACTCTGGCAACGCAGAAATACGTCCCCACCGTCTTCGAAAACTACATCACCTACCCGACGCACCCGCCGTCTGGCAAGACCGTCGAGCTGGCGCTGTGGGACACGGCCGGACAGGAGGAGTACGACCGGCTGCGACCGCTCTCCTACCCCGAGACGGACCTGATATTCGTCTGTTTTGCGATTGACTGTCCCAACTCTCTAGAAAACGTCATGGACAAGGTGCGCCCCTCCGATAACACGGCCCCTCCTTTTCGGGGACCCCCTTTTATCTTCCCGGTGATGCTAATTCGCTCTCGTCACAGTGGTACCCCGAAGTCCTCCACTTCTGCCCCTATACCCCTCTGGTCCTCGTGGGCCTCAAGTCCGACCTTCGCTTTAAGAAGACGTGCATCGACATGCTCAAGACACAAGGCCTCACTCCCGTGACCCAGGAGCAGGGCCGCGCCGTCGCGCGAAAGATGGGCGCTCAGTACATGGAGTGCAGCAGCAAGGAAATGACGGGTGTCGACGAGATCTTTGAGCAGGCCATCCTGACGGTTGTCGCTAATGACCGGAAAAACCTCGAGGCCCAGGCCGCCGTCTCGTCGTCACATGGCGGCGCTCCGGGAAGCAGCGCCGGCATCCCCGGCGTGGGCCCTCTTAAGAAGAAGAAGAAGAGGAATTGCAAGATCCTCTGAGTCTCGGACGACTGTAACGGAAAGGCATTGGACGGCGGAGGGCGTAATGAATGACTTTGTTTTATCTGCATGATCTCGTCACGACCTGCTACTATTACGATCTGGAAAGCATGCGCCACCATTAGCGAAGGGGCGTCTCCTGTCCTGGGGCTGGATGAACTCTAGACTGGGGGACGACTTTTCCCTTCACCAGGGACGTGGGATGTGGTTTTCTTTTTTTTGAGTGTGGGAGAAGAACGGTATATAGGGGGAAATCCAGAGGGGTAGGTGACATCAGGGTCGCGAAAGACTCATCCATACCCTTTACACACACGACACAAACGGAGCGGGTACGGGAGAGACTTTGAACAGTTTCTGTATCCAACAGTACTTTTAACCAAGTGGGAACGAACTTTTCTATCTCCTATCTCTTTTTCTTCCTGTAGCATTCGGGTTTTCTGTCTTGATAGGGCATTCCAGGGATAGGAAACATGAAATGTCAAAAAGCATCAAAATTCAAAAAGCGGTTCCATGGTTGTGATTGTATCTATTGCTGCCTAATGTGATATCTCCGTTGGTTTCTGGAGCCTTAGAACTGAATATGGATTGACCGGCGATAGAGGTTGTGAGATTTGCGAGGATTCGGAGAAAGGGTCCTGGGATACTACATGAACCATGGGATTTCTCGAAAGACGGTCTTGAATCCTGGCCATGTTTTTTACAGCAAACAAACTCAATCGATCTTCAATCAATCTGACGCAAGAAATCTACGGCCGATCTTTACGAATCATGGCATCCGTCGCCCAGGTTAACCTCGCCCATCCCCCGCGATCCCGTCGCAGCCACCCAGACCTTGGTGTGCTCTGCCCCACCACCATGACCACCACCACTACCACCACCAGAACGGACCCGAACCAAAACCTAAACCTGGACGCGTTCGAGTCGCAGATGCAGGGCGTGGTACACACCCTCTCCGATCTGATCCGCGAACACAAGACAACCGTCCCGAACGTCAAAGAAAGCCGCGACGCGCTGGCGCAGGCCGAGGGACACCTCGCCGGCGCCGCGGAGCACGCGCGGAACAACAGGCCCACGTGGACGTCGTGCCTGTTCAGCAAGCAGGGCAAGATCCGCGAGCGGGAGCTGAAGCTCCGGCGGTTCGTGGCGTCCGTCAGGGCCTCGTTCGAGAGTCTCGGGGGACGCTGCGGCCGGGCCGAGGAGAGGTTGGCCGGCGTCCGGGAGAGGGCGGTCGCGCTGAGCGCGCAGGTGGCGCGGGGCCCGTGGGCGGCCGTCTGCGAGATCAAGGCGAGGCGGCTCGAGACGGAGAGGGGCGCTTCGGAGAACGAGCCGAGCAAGGCCGCGGTTCTGAGGGCGCATATCGCGGTGAAGTTGTCCTTGACGAAGCTTGCGGAGCTCGTCAAGGAAGTGGAGGATGACGAGGCGAGTTTGGGGGTGGTTCGTGAGAAGTGCGCTTTTGTGGTGCGCAGGTTGGGCTTCGTCCTTGAGGAGGAGGACCTCGCGGGGTTGATTTGGGGGTTGAAGTATGCCGTCGAGGATGTCCAGGCGCGGGAGGGCAAGTCGGAGAAGCAGTTGCAGGAGAAGACTGTCATCTCTGAGAAGGGGCGGTCGAGGAGTACGTCGGAGGCGGATACACTGTCAAGGGGATCGTTCATGATGCTTCGGGGTTGAGGACTTCCTGGGTCGGATCGATGCTCGATCAAGGATTCGAAAGGGTAAAGAAATAGTTCAATTAACGCCGAGACTCATTATCATTTCCGTGTGTGCGTATGGGGGGTATCATATCATGACTTCTCCTCGTTCTTCGCCTGTCCCTCGTGGTCGTGTGCCTCGCCCTCCTTGGTCTGCTGTTCCTGTTCCTTGGCCATGACGTTTTCGAACTGCGACCAGAGGGCCTCGACGGAGGAGAACTCGTTTCCGACCTGCGCGTTGATGGTGTATTAGCTCTGCAAAAAGACCTTCCGTATTCCAACAACCATTCGGAAGGATAGCGTACCGTGATGACGGCCTCGAGGGAGCGGTTCAGCTTGTTGATGTTGGCGAGGACGTGCTCGAAGCTCTGTTTTTCTTTGGTGTCAGCGGTCTCTGTGTGTTGACATTTGGGAAGCGGTGGTGAGTGTTATGTACCATTGCGATCTCCCCGATGAGCTCCTCCCGCTGCTGCTCGAAGTAGGTTTTCTCCTTCGTCCCGGTCTGGGAGTGGGAGAAGGACCGTTGGTGTGACGACATCGTTCTGGCTTTGTGGTGTAGATGTTTTGTCGTCGGTCGCGTCGGTGAGGATGTCGCGTCTGCAGGATCATGGCGGGGTAGGCACCTAAAGGACGTGGGGTTGGGACAGTGTGAAGTCGTAGGCGCAGCGTCCAATATGTACTGTGCAAGACTGTGGTCGATTCCTCCATCTTACAAGCATCCGAGATTTTTCATAGAACGCAGTCTTCCTCAGAATTCTTTACGGATAAATGAGCGCATTAATATTCTTTTTGTGAAAAATTCTAGCTAGAAAAAAACAACTTTATAAAGTTGAGAACCTGTGTATGCATCATATTGATTTGTCATTCTGCCTGTGATGATGATCACTCATTCGGCTCAGTACATAGATAGGTCTTTAGTCTTGAATGGTCTTTATGTATCTCTTCTTTTCCGGGAATACTCCTCTCCCGAGCATTACTTCGCTGCAATATAAGCGATTTGGACCTACCATATCTGACACGATAAGTCGTCCAACTCAATAGCCATGAACTTCAAGAGTATTACACCGCCGCGGTCTAGGTGTCTGTCTATACTAGCTAGTAAAACAAATGTCACCGTTCTTATCTTCTTCTTATACCTATTTATTCATCTCCACTATCGCACTGCCCCTCTGCATGCCAAATGTGTGCAAAGTTCACCGCATTTATCACCAGCCATTGCTGCAACTCGCAAAACACTCTTCCAGCTCAGAGGAGGGCAAAAAGATGCGCCGAGGGGGAATCGAACCCCCGGCTCCCCGACGCTGCTTGATGGCAACGGAGAATTTTACCACTAAACCATCGGCGCTTGATGGTGATCTAGGCGATGATGTCTCGCCAGGATCGTTGGAGCGGTGAGGGCGGAGGTGAGGTTGTATCGCGCATCGTGGAGGCGTTGTGGATCATGGTGGAGGCGCACTTAGATGGGGGAGTCTGTAAGTCACAAGAAACCCTCTGAGTATTACTTAGATGAGGGAAAACTCCTAAAAAATGGTTAGAAAGAGACTATTGCTCTAGGAATAGTGGTTAAGTTGGCGTTTTATATTGCGTCTTTAGTTCTGGTTGGCGTGAGCTTGAGACGTTTTGCAGTTAACAACTGACTTGTGTCTTGGGTTATTCAATGACAGATTGAGCTTGAATTTAAAACAGCAAGTATCTTGTTCATGAAACCAAAAACACCACCACCGATATTAACTCCTGTACAATAACCCAAACTACTGACCATTCCCTGGCTATGCGGACTCTCCCATGCTCTGGATCATATCAACCGTCCCGTTCGCAACACCCACAAACCCATTCGTCTGCTTCTTCTCCCCCTCGACCCTGTCTTCAGGCTTGCCCCAACCGCCACCACCAGGCGACATAACCACAATCCTGTCGCCGGCGTCCATCATGGCCGTGTTCTTACCGCCGAGGTTCACAACTCTCCCGCTCTTCTTGATCCACACGTTCCGTCCCCGCTGACCGTCCTTGCCGCCATTCAAGCCATACGGCGCAAACGATCTCCTCTCGCTGAGAATGCTGACCTTGATCGGAATACCGAACTCGATGTCCCTGATGATTCCGTCGCCGCCGGGATGCGCACCCTCGCCACCACTACCCTTCCGCAGACAGAACTGACGGAGAATCACGGGATACCGCCTCTCCAACGACTCCGGATCCGTGATCCGCGTGTTCGTCATGTTGGTATGCACACCGCTCACGCCATCCCACGTCGGCCCGCCGCCCGCGCCGCCGCAGATGGTCTCGTAGTACCCGAACCCGGTCTCCGGATCATCCGTGCCGAACGTCAGGTTGTTCATGCACCCCTGGCTGGCGGCCGCGGCGCCGAAGGCCTTGAAGATGACGTCCACCACGCGCTGCGAGGTCAGCACGTTGCCGGCGCACACGGCGGCGTGCTCGGTCGGGCGCAGGAGCGAGGCCTCGGGGACGCGCACGTCGATGGGCCGGATGGCGCCCTGGTTGAGGGGGATCTCGGCGTCGACCATGCAGCGGAGGGCGAAGATGATGGACGAGTTGCAGATGGCGATGGGCGCGTTCCAGTTGCCGTAGGCCTCGGGCCCGGTGCCGTCGAAGTCGAAGACGGCGCCGCCCGTGGACGGGTCGATTGTGACGCGCAGCTGGATCGGGGTGCCGTCGTCCATGTAGTCGATCGCCTCGAGGGGCTGGCCGTCGGTGCGGGCGTGGATCGTCTTGAGCATGTCGCGGACGGCGCGTTCTGCTGCGCCCTGGATCTCTCCCACTGGTCTGGGGTTAGTGATCTTGTCTCTGGCAGTAGAGGTGATGGAGGGCTTACTGTAGAACTGGACGACGTCGATGCCGTAGTCCTCGATTAGGGAGTGGATGAGCTGGCTTCCGCGGTGGTTTGCGGCGGCCTGGGCCTTGATGTCGGAGATGTTGTCGCGGAGGCATCTTGTTCCTGAGCATCCTGGAGAGTGCGCTGGCGCCATGAGGAGATCGGTGAGCTCCTTCTCCTTGAAGACGCCGCCTTCCACGACCTTGAATGCCTTGATGACGGCGCCCTCCTCCCAAAGCTCCTTGGAGTTGGGGGGCATGGAGCCGGGGAGAATGCCGCCGACCTTAGTGTATCGTCAGTCATGCCCGGGGAATTGGGACCGAAGGAAACCTACATCAGCGTGGTGACCTCTAGAGGCAGTCCAGAAGATGATCTTCTTGCCTTCGGCATCAAAGATGGGTGTGATGACTGTCAGGTCCGGAAGATGCGTACCGCCGCATACTGCATTCGTGTTAGCTGATGCTTCGAAACTGCTGATGAAAGAAGTGCGATTTACCTGGCGCGTTTGACAGAATGACATCTCCGGGCTTGAGGTCGTTACCCCAGTGGTCGATCTGCCACTTCACTGCGAAAGCCATACTTCCAATCTATTTTCCGTCAGCCAGATTTCACCGAGAATCGAGGAAAGGGGCATACCATAGCAGGCACGTGAGGCGCATTCGCAACCAGACCGCCATCGGGAGAAAAAACCGTACACGAAAAGTCCAGTCTTTCCTTGATATTCGTGCTGACGCTCGTCTTCTGCAGCGCCCGTCCCATCTGCTCCGCAACACCCATGAACCGGTGGCCAAAGATGGACAACTGGATCGGGTCGACCGTCGTCGCGGACATGGTCTCCTTCGTCCCGACCGTGACGTCAATGACAACGGTATCGGACAGCAGCGTCGCCGCCGCGTCGGGGATCACGACGATGGTCTGCTTGTCGTCCATGATCAGCGCCGGGCCCGCGACGCGCGAGTGAGGCGCCAGCGAGCCGAGGCCGTACACGGGGGTATCCGCCCAGCCGAGGCCCTTGAAGTAGACCTTCTTCGTCGTCTTGGCCGCCGGCGCCGGGACGGCCTCGGCCGCGGCGAGCTCCTTGGGCCAGGGCGTCGGGAGCTTGACCGTGGTGCGCCCGACGGCGCGGACGCGGTAGTCGTCGATGATGACGTCCCGCCCGACGGGGAGGAAGCCGAACTGCTTCTGGTGCGCGGACCTGAAGGCCTCGAGGTACCCGCCCCCGGCGGCGGAGGCGGTCTCCTGGATCATGAGCGGGGTGTCGCTGCCGTGGAAGCGCATGTTGAGGTAGCGCTCGGCGTCGATGCGCCCCTCGGGGATGCGCTGCATGAGGAGCATGTCGGAGGCCTTGCGGACGAGCTTGTCGAGCTCGGCGGCGAAGGCGGGGAGGTTGGCTTCGGAGTAGATGAGGGCGCAGGGGCTGCGCTCCTCGTGGACGACGTCGGCGAGGGCCATGCCGTAGGCGGAGAGGACGGAGGAGTACTTGTGGACGAGGACGCGGGAGATGCCGAGCGTCTTTGCGATGTCGCAGGCGTGTTGGCCGCCGGCGCCGCCGAAGGAGGCGAGGTTGTGGAGGCCGGCGTCGTAGCCCTTTGCTTCCGTGAGGGTGCGGATGGGACGGCACATGGACTCGTTGGCGACGTCGAGGAAGCTGGGTTGGTTCGGTCAGATCATCTCAGGTGCCTCGCGGGAGTGGATGTTACTTACCCTGCTGCGACTTCCTCCACGCTCAAGTTGGTGTTCTCGTCCTTGTTGATGCTGGCGGTGAGATCCTCGAAAAGACGCCTGCTGGCATCGACATCCAAGGGCAGATCTTCGTTGGGGCCAAAGATCTTGGGGAAGAACTCCGGGCGAAGACGGCCGAGGACAAGGTTCGCATCCGTGACTGTCAGAGGACCTCCCTTCCTGTAGCACGCAGGGCCGGGATGAGCGGAAGCACTCTCCGGGCCAACTTTGAACATGCCGCTTTGCCAGCTCAGAATGCTACCACCGCCCGCTGCGACGGTGTTGATGTCCAGCTGGGGTGTTTGTACCATGACGCCAGCCGTTGTCGTTTCGAAAACCTGTTCAAGCTCACCGGCATATCTATGGGTACGTGGTCAGAATCGTGCAAAGTTGACCACTTCAAATGGCAACTTACCTGGAGACGTCGGTACTCGTACCGCCCATATCAAATCCGATGACAGGCGTTTTATCGCCATCATCATAACACGTCCTCGCGTAGCCGACGACACCACCGGCAGGACCAGACAAAATCGCCCTCAGACCCGACAGACCCGAGAACTCGACCAACCCGCCGTCGCTCTGCATAAACTCGCACCGACACCCGCTCGTGCCGAGGTCCTCGAAGCCGGCCTCGAAGCCGGCGATGTACCGCTTGATCTCGGGGGTGAGATACGCGTCCGCGGTCGACGAGTTGCCGCGGGGGACGATCTTGACGACGGGGGACAGCTCGGCGCTGGGGGAGATGTGGGTGAAGCCGATGTCGGCGGCGAGCTGGGCTATGGCGGCCTCGTGGTCGCGGAAGGTGTAGCTGTGCATGAGGCAGACGGCGATGGATCGGTAGCCTTCGTCGTAGGCTTCTTGGAGGGCCTTTCTCGACGTCTCGATGTCTGCGTGAAACTATCAAAAAGAGTTTCCAGGGTATATGAGATGTGAGGAAATACCTAGGGGCTCGAGGACGCGGACGGCTTCGCCTGTGACGCCGGTAACTAGTGCTGGGTCTGAGGCGACGTTGATGGTCTCAGGTTTGTTGCTTTCTGACCAAGCTTCAAGCGTCACCCTCTCTGGGATTTCAATGACTTTTGAGTAAAGGACGTCTGGTTTGCGGATGGCGAGGTCGAAAAGCTTCGGTCTGGATTGGTTGCCAATATGAAGCAAGTCCTGTACATCAAAGTTAGAATTTTGCTGCAAGCAGTCTTGAAGACAATTTCTCACCTTGAGACCCTTGGTCACGGCAAATACTGTCCTCTCTCCTTTCCTCTCGAGCAGTGCGTTTGTAGCAACCGTCGTACCCATCTTGATGGACTCTGCGTGGAACACGTTAGTCGTCTATTGCGTACCGCTGAGCGGGATTGCCAACTCACCGACGCCTCTCAGCGAGATCTTCTTTCCCTTTGGGTATTCCTTCCCTGTCGCCTTCTCCAGCACTCTTCTAATCGCCTCGACCGGAGCATCGGGATAGTTGCTGGGGTCGACGGACAGCAACTTGACGAGGATGTCATTTTGACCCGGAACGGATGCGACACACTAAACGGTCAGTCAGCTTCGTTGTCGAAATTGCGCTACAGGTTTGCGTGAACTTACGTCGGTAAAAGTGCCACCGCGGTCGATGGATATCCTAATACCCTCAACCGGACCCGGAAGCGAACCCATCTTGATCTGATAGTGTGTGAATCTGCGCCGTTGTGTGAATGCGTAGATGAGAAGAAATCGTGCCTCGAGGTGCGTCTGAGGTGAAGCGGGTTCAAATCAGATGAAAATCAACGTTATCGTGATGAAAATGAGCCAGCGCAGAGGACATCGCGGTGATTATACCATCTGGATCGAGCGACGGGCGCTGTATCAATTGCCGAAACAGGCAACCTTCCGAAGTTCGCTCGCAGACCAACCTCGGAGCTCCATCGGTAGGCACTTCGGAGACCATGGACTTCTCCCCGGCGATGCGTGCTCCGCCAGGCCATCTCGATAGAGGGGAGGGGGTGGAGGCGGAGTGAGTGAGTGAGCTCCTCCCGCTTCATCTGAACACCGATAAGAGTTCAGAAAGGATGGGAAAGATTGTCCGTTCAAGTGACCCCGCGGGAGGCGGGGTTGCTGGCTTATCATGTTCGGGAGGGGTGTCCGAAGGCGGGTTGGTGGAGCTCCGCTCGTGGACGGGTGTTGGGTTATGTCGGCATCAACCTTGCCCGGTATTCGTCATTTTAGATGGTTTTCAATTGTTCACGAGCGAAGTCGGATAATTTTGAGATGGCAAAGAATTGGAATACAGCGCGATGGAATTTACGATTCAGCATTGAAAAACTACGAAGTCTTATTTGACACTGCGAACCGTATCGTCGAGGGCCTTTGCGAAATACTCCACGTTCTTCTCATTAAGTCCTGCGATCGAAATCCGTGATGTGTCGGCCATGTAAACGTGATATTTCTCTGCGAACAAGACGTCAATATTAGGTCATGACACCGCGAGATCGGGGGGTTTCTTACCTTCAAGATGCTGTACTTGACCTTTGCTGATGCCCGTGTAACCGAACATGCCGCTCTGCTTGACAATGTGCGACCAATCACCCGGCGTCTGCAGCCGGACCAGCTCGTCGTAGACCTTTTGCCTCATGGCCCGGATGCGACCGGACATGGTGAGCAGGTCCTTGGCCCACTGCTCTCTGATCTCAGGGGTGCCCAAGACCGCAGCGGCGATGCGCGCGCCGTAGGCGGGCGGGTTCGACACCGTCGCCCTCTGAACGTTCTCCAAGATCGAGTTGACAGTACGGGCGTGATCCGCGGAGCTGGCGACGAAGGTCGTCGCGCCCACGCGCTCGCCGTACAGGCCCATGTTCTTCGCGAACGAAAGGCAGACGGCGGCCTCGAGGCCGAGCTCGTCGACAAAGTAGCGGATCGCCCAGGCGTCGTCGTCGACGGAGCCGGAGTTGAAGCCGAGGTACGCCGAGTCGAAGACCGGGAAGACGCCCTTCTCGATGATGACCGACGCGATCTGCTTCCATTGCTCCTGCGACGGGTCGCAGCCGGTCGGGTTGTGGGCGCAGGCGTGCAGGATGACGGCGGAGCCGGGCTCGGCGGCCTTGAGGGTCGCGATGTAGCCGTCGAAGTCGAACGAGCGGTCTTTGTAGTAGGGGAGTTGCTTCACGGTGAAACCGAGGGAGGCGAAGAGGAGATCGTGGTTGGACCAGGTCGGGTTTGTGATGTAGATCGTCTTGATTCCCGTGTCGGCCTTTTTCAGCGCGAGGCCAGCGAGCAGGAGGGCGCCGGTTCCTGAGAGAGATTGGCACGAGGCGATCTATGACGCTTGGTCAGTGGTTGCGGGTAGTTCTTGTAAGTTGGGCGACTTACACGGTTCTCCGCAAAAGCCTTAGTAGAGCCGAAGACCAACTTGACGGCTTCATCGCGGAAGGGCTTCAGTCCTGCGATGGGGAGGTACTCGTGGCCGACTTCGCCGAGGGATCCCTCCGCCAGTCTTACCGAGGGCAGAATCCAGGGCTGGCCGTTCTCGTCGCGATATGTGCCCTGACCCAGGTTGACTTTGCTGGGGTTCGTGTCGGCGAGGTAGCGTCTGGTCACGTCGAAGATGGCGTCCGGAGGGATGAACTGCGATTTCTCGAACGCCGAGGTCTGTTTGATTGAGCCCATGTTGATTGTCCTGTGAATTGGTATGATACGATGGTTTGCGCTCTAGCTGAGTGACGACGGAGTCGAGTTGCGCAGGATGCGACCGAGGATGTAGTAGACTTGCCATTTCGGGACGCCAGCCGGTTCGGAGTCGTAAGCCGGTCTGAAGGCCGGCACCGGCGACGCTCCATTTCGGATGAGGGGCCCGCGGGGTCGTTGTCCACTTTGATGGAGTGAGCCACGATGGTATTATCAAATGCTCCGAGGGATGTGGCACGTTGAGTCCGAATTGACAATCGATAAACCAATCCAGGTGGGAAATAAGAGTAGAAAGCATGTCTTTCCTATGTTGTGTGACAGAGCTCAGTAGTTTGACCCTCTCGCACAAATTTACGTTTACCACATCACAATGGCTCCTCGCTGTCCTCCTCGCGGCATTTACGCCCCCGTCGTAGCCTTCTTCCACGAAGACGAGACCCTCGACCTCGAGGCCCTCAAGACGCACGTCGAGCGCCTGTCAAAGTCAGGCGCGGCCGGACTCGTCATCCAGGGCTCCAACGGCGAGGCGCCGCACCTGCTCCACTCGGAGAGGCAACAGGTAATCGGCACGGCGGCCGCGGTGCTGAAGCAGCACGGCCGGGCGGACGCCGTCATCATCGCCGGCTGCGGAGCGCAGAGCACGCGGGAGACGATCCAATTGTGCAGCGAGGCCAAGGAGTCCGGTGCGGATTATGCGCTTGTGCTGTCGCCGAGCTACTGGAGTAAGTCGCGATCGGAAGCTGAGCCGTCATGCATGATTCCTGCAGGGAGTCACAGTGTGCCGCATATGCCTTAGATACTGACTCGGGGGTGTGTTTTTCAATAGCCGGGGCAATGCAGAAGCCCGTCATCCAAAAGTTCTTCGACGACGTCGCGACGGCTTCGCCCATCCCGATTCTGCTCTACAACTTCCCCGCCGTCACGTCCGGCATCGACCTCGACTCAGACCTCATCGCCGCGCTGGCGGCGTCGAATGACAAGATCGTCGGCTGCAAGCTGACGTGCGGAAACCTGGGCAAGTTGCACCGCGTCGCGCACGACGAGAAGATTCCCAAGCCGTTTGCCGCGTTCGCCGGAAAGTCTGATTTCTTCCTGCACGGCTTGGTGGCCGGGTCGAACGGAGTGATTGCGGCGGCGGCCAACTTCACGCCCAAGGTGCATGTCAAGCTGCTGGAGCTGTACGACGAGGGCAAGCTGAAGGAAGCGCAAGAGCTGCAGACCAAGTTGAGCCAGGCGGATTGGGTGCTGGTTCAATTGGGCGTTGCCGGACTCAAAGCGGCATTGGATAGGTATTTCGGATATGGCGGAGGCAGAAGCAGGCGGCCGCTTGGTATGGTTGCGAGCGCCAAGTTTGAGGGAGAAAAGGACGCTGTGCTGAAGGGTTTGGTGGAATTGGAAAGCTCCCTGTAAACATGCAGAGTGTAGAGTACGGATAGAAAATCAAATTGTTCACACTCCTGGTCACAGTTGGCAGCAGATGGGAGCACTTCCGCTCGCCCCGCTCCGAGCCATCCGACCCGGCCCCACCCTTTCCCGGAGCATCGCCGGAGGAGCTGTGGCCCACCGTATGAGATGGTGCTTGGGTTTATTCTTCAAGTATTCAAAGGATGCGATTGATCCGCTTCATTTCTTTTCCCCCAAGTCAAGCGGTTTCTTGTCATACACAAGTAACTCTGTGAACTTGCCGGCGGTGATTGAAGTCTTGATCAACCAGTGTCGTCGTTGTGTCGATATGATCCATCTTTTATTCGTCGTCATCATGATTTCCGAATCGGACCATGTGGTGAACGTTTTCCGTTAGGAAACTCCAAACACGTCCTCGGTCAACTCAAACATTGACAATAAGTTAGTCTTAGTAACAGGGCGTTTTCCCCTCCTTCGGCTAACATGTAGACTTCCTTGAGTTCTAATTCACTTCAGCCCCAGAGGACAAATGTCTCATCGCAGATCTCATCTTAATCCGTTCTCTACACCACCAGAGAGCGACGCCCGGGTAAGTAAGGTAGTGTGTGCTAAAGTGCTTTAAGCTTACTGTTGCAACCAAGACCGTCCTTATCCGCTCCTTGTCAAAGTGGCATGTGAGCCGTTTGGTGTAAGCCCATTGGGTGAGATCGACCAGGGGTGGCCGACGATGCCAACCGAGGCCTGAAGCCATGGAACTTGGTGCGCCGTTTCCAGCTCTTCTGCTGTAGTCGGCTTGATTTGGTTTGGTGTTTTATCCAGATCCGAGTCGTAGTCCTGCCCTGCCATTCACGTCTCCTCCACCGAATAACCTCCATCATCGGAGTCAGTCTCATGAGTTCACCATGACTTTGAGCAATCGACTTCGGCATGGCGTCCTCCCCGCCTGATCGACGCTGGTGCATGTGCAACGGCCAAGACACGGCCTGTTGCGGCAGCTTGAACCGATTGCGGCGCTCACCACATTCACCTCTGAAGCCTTTTGGCTGCATGGCTGAGATGCTTATTGGTTGAAGCTAGCCATAAGAGCTGATAACGAAGCTGCGAGCTTTATCGCGCCATGCCCTCACCCCGCATCTGCATCTGCATCTGCTGTCTCTCACCTCCCACCCTTCCTCCTCAACATAGTACCTAGTTCAGCATCACCCTCCTCTTCCGCCTTATCAGCACAGGCACACAGTTCTGATTGCTACCCCGGTCCGTCCATCATCTGCCACGTTCTTTACCCTACCAGATGCAAACACTTTAAACCGCCAATGCAGCCCCAACGCCATATGGGTTAGTGCCCTCCATGATCATCGCCAAAAAGTGTCCAGACTCCGTCAGAACCTCATGTTCTCTCCGTGATGGCGTCGATGAACTCTGCCGTTTACTATGACCCGGGCGATAGCTTGATTTGGAAGCACATCGTTGTACCATTGACTTCTCCCAGGGCAAATGTCTCAACGACACTATTGAAGCAAGGTGACAACGACCGCCAGGTCTCTTCTGACAATGTGTAAGCCCAGCTCACCAAGCTAGCCACCCGCCGCAGACCTACATGCGACTCTCACTGCATGCTGCTTTGTTCATCGGCGGTCTGTTGAAGCTGTCCTCGGTACCCATCCTTAATACAGAGCAGAGCCCTCCACCTCCGTTCTCGCAGGCTGTCTCTTCTTGTTCCCAGCACACCTTTCTGCGCGTTCGGCTGCCCGTCCAAGCCCTTCTTATTGTTCCCTCGCGAGATCTTGCGATCCTCTCAGTCGCGACTTCACGATGCTGGCACCCTGCGTTGCCGTGCTAGTCTCGGCCTTCATGGCCGGGACAACAGCAGCCCAGTCCTCCGGGCCTACGGTATGGGCCTCGGTCGCGATGATCATGCACGGCGAGCGCACACCCTTGCGAAGCGACCTCACCGACGTCTTGACTCCTCGCGGAGCGCAACAGCTGTATGCTCAAGGGAGCGCCTTCAGGACGCGCTATCTGTCCGGCAACACCCCGACCAACCAGTCCGAAAGCCGAGTCTCCTCTCGCGCGCCCATCCGGGGCCTCACCGCAAACGTCTTGGAGCACGAGCAGCTTCATCTCCTCTCGGTCCCCGATCCGCACATCGCGGCCGGTGCCACGGCCTTCATGCAAGCGCTGTACCCGCCGATTCCTCGGGCGTTCGCGGCAGACACTGGCGGATCGAACATCTCGTACTCGACCATCTCTGAGAACTTCACGCAGTATCCATTGGATGGCTACCAGTACCCAGTCATTCAAACCCCGGGGATCATGGACCAAAGGTCCATTGAGTAAGTGTAACCCGGAGTATCGCCTTCCCGCATACTGACATTAGCAGGCTTCGCGGCAACACCGAATGCACGCAATGGCAGGTTTCGACCCAGGTAGACATGCTGAGTGACCCAGACATGGCCAAGATCTACAACTCGACACGTGCGAAGTACCAATCGCTCTTCAGCACACCACCGCTCAACGACGGCGTCATATCCTCGTCCAAAGCGAACTTCTGGGACGCATACAACATATGGGACTACATACGCTACCGCTACAGGCACGAGCAGGCTGTTCACGACGCTGTGGTGGACTACAACAAAGACAGCCAGTTCCTCCATCTCTACACCAGACAACAGCAGGTGGCCTTATACTCGGACCAAAAGCCTTCCGGACTGAAGACTGGCGACATGATCCGGACGGTCGCCGGCAGGACATTTGCGCGCAAAGTCGTTAGCGCGCTCGAATCGAACAGCAACTACGTCGGCTCCTCCCACAAGTTGACCCTCATGTTCAGCTCCCAGGAGCCGTTCATGTCATTCTTCTCCCTCGCCAAGCTCCAACGCAGCGACGTGCCCGTCTCCAGCTCCTTCTGGAACGTCCCCGAGCCCGGCGCCGCCATGATCTTCGAGCTGATCGGCGACGAGCCCGGACGACCCGACCTGTACCCGAAGAAGAACAACCTCTACGTGCGCTTCCTCTACCGCAAGAACGCGGACCCCAGCACCCCCTTCGAAGAGTTCTCCCTCTTCGGCGCGCCCTCCGCCGAGCCCCGCATGACCTTCAGCTACTTCAAGCAGGAGATGCTCGAGTTCGGCATCGACCTCGCGACGTGGTGCGCCACATGCGCCTCCTCGCAGACCTTCTGCAACCCGCAGAGGAACGCGGACGGCCAGCAGCGCACGGTGGGCGAGTCGATCCGCTCGGCCGTGAAGAGGCCGATCGTCGCGGGCGTCATCGGCGCAGCCATCGTCCTCGCCGCTCTCGGACTGATCGTCGCGGCGGCCGTTCTGGGCGGGTTCCGGATCCGGCGCGTGGGGAAGGACGACAACAAAGACGGCGGCGGTAGTAGTCCGGTTGCCGCTGCTGGGCTGGGCGGGTTTAAGGCGGCTGAGAAGATGGCTAGCGACCCTGACCTGACCGTTTCTAGACGAGGCGTGCACCATGAGAGACAGGGGAGCTGGGAGCTGAGGGAGGGACGCGACGTCGGGGCCGGTCAGGTGGGACTGGTCGTCGACAAGGGCTCTGTAAGTCCGAGGATGAAGACTGTGGACGACGATGACACGAGTGATATTGGAGCATCTCCGGTGGTGCCAAGGGAGAGCGTTTGAGACACACCGGAATGATTCGACTTGGACCTTCTGGCTTTCATTTATGATACCCTTTGATACTTTTTAGTATCTTCACTCGCTCGAACTTGTCGGAAACATTTCGGATACACAATAGATGACTCGAACGGTCTTGGGAAGGAAGCAGTTTTCCACGCGATCATCGTTCCTCGGCTGGAAGTATTTTGAAGAAAAGCATATCCAAGTGGTCTAGTGTCTGACTTTCGTTACTTTTCCACAACAATTCAACGAATTGGGAACAATTTAATTTACCTCAATTTAGTCAATTAAGAAGAATTCTCCAAAGGAAACTCTCTTGATACTATCGCCTCGCCGTCTCAATCCCGAGCGACCTTCAACCGGCACAACACGGCCTCATTCCTATCAACCGGGCTCCCGGGACTGCAAACCACGGTGAAGTTATGCCAGTCCCTCGTCCAGTCCACATCCAACCCCTCAACTGCCTCGTACCGCTGGAGCATTCTCACGAGAACATACCCGGCCTCGGTCAACGCGAGCTGCTGTCCAATACAGATTCTCGGCCCGCCATTGAACGGCGCAAAATGCCACGCCGCGCTCGCCGCACCCCTCTTCTTCTCCCACCTCTCCGGCACGAACTCGTCCGCGTCCTCCCCCCAGAGGTCCTTCCGACGATGCAGCACGTGCGTGCTGAAGTTCACCTCCGTCCCAGCCGGCACGAAAATCGGCGACGCGCCGTCCGCCCCGCCGCCCGACGGCAACGTCGTGTCCCGCAGCGCGCGGCGCGAGTTGAAGGGCACCACCGAGTGCAGCCGGAGCGTCTCGGAGAGCACGTGCTGCAGATACGCGCACTGCTTCAGGCTCGCGAACGTCACCGCCTCCGCCCCTCCGGCGGAGGAGGAGTACGTGCCGAAGGCGGAGAGGACCTCGGCGCGCAGCTTGGCGAAGACGCGCGGGGAGCGCACGAGGCAGTACCACGTCCAGCTCATCAGGCTCGCCGTGGTGTCGCGCCCCGCCGCGAGGAGGCCGAGGACCTGCTCGCGGACCTCGACGTCGTCGCCGGCGCAGCGCTCGCGGAGGATGGTGAGGAAGTCGTAGCGGGCGACCGAGTCGCCCCTCTTCTGCGCGTCGTCCGAGGCCGCGATGGCGTCGTCGACGAAGGCGTGCAGGGTGCGCACGCACTCGCCCAGCTCGGCGCCGCCGTAGGCCCAGTAGAAGCTGCGCAGGCGCATGCGGACGCCGAGGAGGTGGAGCATGCGCTCGAAGGCGTGGTGGAAGGCTGTGCCGGGGTGGGAGTGGTCGTCGCGGAGGCGGGCTTCGAGGGTCGAGGTGCTCTGTCCGAGGAAGAGCTCCGTCGCGGAGTCGAGGGTTAGGGAGGGGAGGAGGTTGGCCAGGCTCACGGGGGAGGTCCAGCCCTCCGGGGACGCGGCGGCGGCGGCGGCCTTGTCGCGCTGCTCGATGCAGAGGAAGAGGGTCTGGACGTGCTCTTCGAGGAGATCGAGACGGGAGACGTTGTCGCGGCTGAAGAGCGGACGCATCATCTCCCTGGCGGAGCGCCAGGCGGCGCCGTCGGCGGCGAAGATGCTGCGGCCCAGGACGGTCTTCAGGTTCGTGCTCCGGGCGAGGCCCATGCCGAAGTCGTTGAACTGGGTGGCGAGGATGGCCTGGACATTCTTGGGGTCGGCGGTGACGAAGTTGGTCGTGCCGAGGACGGAGATGCGGAAGGTGTAGGTGTTGAGGGCGGCGAAGCGCGCGGCGACGTGGTCCGGCGTGCGCTGCTCGCGGTCCGCGCGGAGGGAGGTGAGGACGGCGTCGATTCCGAGGGGCAGGCGGGTGGGTTCGAGGGGTGCTTGTTTGCAGGAGAGGTTGCTGGCCTTGCGGGCGATGTTGAGTTTGTGGATGACGCTTCGGAGGAGTGTGAGGGTTGTGAGGATGATTGGGATGAGGAGGTAGGGTGAGGTTTCGGCGAATCTTGAGGTGAGTGAGAACATTGTCTCTACCAAGGGGCTTGGAGGCGCCATTGTCATGCAATTGGTGATGAATTGTCTATGGCGAAGGTGTTCTCGAGGTGTTCTCGAGACTTTCGTGAGGAAATCACCAAACTTCACCTTCACCAGACTCGAGCATCAACAACATCGTGAGTCTCGGTGAGCTCCGATCCTTCACAAGGTCTTCCCACAACCGCTCTATCGAGCTATCTATTGGTCAATGGACCTACGTCACTGCCACTTTAAGATCCCCAGAAACGTGCTAATGAACGAGCTTGGCATTGGCTGAAGAACTCCAGGTTCAAAAAAGGGGCAAGGGGGCCATGAAGCATGCTCCATCGGGCCCATCCCGACGCGGGGGCTGGCATCCGATGTCTGGGGGATGGATATCCCTGGCCGTTCCCGTCCATGACTCGGGAGACCGCGCTGCTGGGAGCTGCCAGGCTCAGGGTCCGGGGTTCGAAGATGATGACCCCTGGACCAGGACCCTGACTCGTCGTGATAGAAGTGATGTTGGGAGCCAATCACGATGAGTCGAAATGATGGTTAGGGTAAGCCAATCGTTGTTACTTCGGGGAAAAAGACGTGGCCGGCGGGAGCTCGTCGCGCGGCTTCTAATGGTTTGTTCTTTACGAAAGTTCAGCTTTACGTCTGGTAGGATCAATGGTTCGTAGGGCGCTCGTCGCATGGTTTGCGACATTGTTTATTAAGATTTCGGGACATTGGGACGAAAATTGACTTTCCGCCTCCCGTTGAACGCCAAGTAAACGCAAATCGACGACGTTCGTCTGAAATGATGGATGGCAACTTGATTGCTCTGACTTCGCGTATATATGTATTGGATGTTGGGCTTGATACCAATCCCGGAGTCCCCAAAGGGTTTTGACCTAGAGCCTCAAGTCTTCTCTGGGCTTTAGTTTGACCATCAAAGGCGTCTTTTCCCACATGATGTATGTTCCTTGTGGCGTCCACCAGTCGTCTGCCGGGTCGTTTATCTCGATATCGAAGTACCACATCATCTTCGCGTAGGTAAGACTCATCTCCGCGTAAGCCATCCTGATAGCTATCAGTACATGTAACCAGTGCGCTCCGAGGTTGGGGATGAGTGAGGAATGACTTACGGTTTTCCTATGCAAATGCGTTGCCCGTACGAAAAGGGCTGAACTGCCGCCCGATCATCATCAGCAAACTTGGAGTCAGGTCCAAGCTCAAGCCATCTCTCAGGGATGAACTCCCCGGCACGATGGAAATTATGCTTGGAATGGCCTGCGGCAAATTGGTTGACCGCAACCGCATAGCCTCCCGGAACCCATCGACCCTCTATCTCCTCTCCCTTACCAGGAACCCAACGGGGCAGAGATCCGGGCGTGGGAGGGTAAAGACGCATGGCCTCGTTGAGGCACGCACGCAGATACTTGCAATTCTGCGCCGAAACCATGGTAATCTCCTCTCTTGTCTTGAACGTCCCTCGGATCTCAGCCCGCAGCTTCTCGAGCTTGTCCGGGTTGTGAAGCAAGAACCATGTCAGCCCAGACATCCCTCCGGCGGTCGTTCCGCTGCCCGCAACGACGAAGGTGCCGGCCAGCATGGTCAACTCGACGTTTGACAACTTCTCGTCCTTATTGTCGAGGATGTACGACATGAAGTCCTTGCCGGAATTCTTGGCCTCGATACGCTGGCGCACCTTGGCCTCTGAAAGGGCAATGTGCTTCTTGCGCGCCTCGGTGATGCGGCGGGGAGTGATGTAGGATAGGAGATCGAAAAAGCCGTATTGCACCGCGAGCTGGATCCAGACGTAGCTGGTGGCGCGCGTCATGATGGCGCGGATCCAAGGCTGGTCTGCGTTGTCGATGCATCCTGCGGGGATACCAAACGCCAGGTCTGTTTACAGTGAGACATATCAGATACCGAAGCTCCCTCTCATCACACCAGACGAGCTTCCAGATGCAAGAAGACTTACCAGACACGATGTCGAAAGCAAGCAAGTTGAACCAGTTGGACAGATCAACCGGCCCTTCCTTGCACCTCTTCCGCAGCTGCCTGATGAGATTATCCGAGTGATTCTGGAAATAATCCTCCTGCTCGCGCAGCGCACGCTCCGAAAAGGCCGGGTTGATAGCCCTCCTCAACCTCAGGTGTCTCTCCTGGGTCTCCGTCATCAACGTCTTGTGGCCATTGAGCTTCGCGGGCGCGATGCCGCGGCCGTCCAGCGCCTTGGGGAACTCGGGACTGCGCTGACCGTAAATCTTCTTCCACGCCGCGGAGGATGTATACGAGAGCTCGTCGGGTGCAATGCGCACCACGGGGCCGTACTGCTCATGTAGCTCGCGGATGCGCCACGTGATGCGGCCCTTCATGTTGACGTAATTCCATGGCAGGCGGGAGACGGCCCAGAGCTTGGGGCCGGGGTAGTGGCATAAGGGACTGAGGTAGAGGTGGTAGAATGATCTGCAGGCGACGTAGAAGAGTATCTGTGAGTTCGGTAAGAGTTTGATGCAACGCAGCGATAGTTGGACATACGAGACTCAGGAAGCCAATGATTATGTTGGTGAATGACAGAGTGGGGAGTTTGCTCAGCTGAACCCAGAGCTGCTCCGGGATGTTCGACTTCGTCATGACAATCAAGGCTTTGATGTTCAACTGGCTGGTGACAAAGTCTTAATCTAGACCAGAGGATTCACGACTGAAGCGAGCTACCAAAGGAGGCGGCATATTCATGGCACATAGATAGGAGTTCCTTTTATTGTGTGAACCTCGCAATTCCCCCATAGCAATATCAACAATCTTGATGACAGTCTTAGGGCGTTCGAATACGGCGTATTTCGCCTAGGCTATGGTGAAGTGCGTAAGTATGGTGTTGAATTTCTCTTTTTGGGTTATTCTGGCAACCGCAAGACACGCACACCAATACACATCACCCATTGGAGTCCCTTGCCAGATAACGGGATTGCTTTTCCGTAGGTACGAATACTCGCAACTGCCCAATTGTGCAGTGTTCAGTAATCTGCGACAAGAATTATGGAACTACTGATAATTGGTACTAGATCTAAGTCAATGGACGCGGTTGAAGCTGGAGGGCTTCCGGAGCTGGCTCCAGGGTGACATTCTTTCAAACGCTTCTCATAGACGTTGTGGAGCGCCAGCAATCGGCCCTCGACAAGGATCGGGATTATCTTGCATAGAAGTTCTGCCAATGACGTGACGAAGTAAAGGCACGTTTCTGAAGACCCGCAAGCTGATAGGAAATCTGAATCAGTGAGAGAGGAACCCGATAACGAGTTCTCTCGAAAAAGTTCTCGGGTCTGGTTCTGAAGCCGCGAACCGTTGCCAGGGGAGCCCCTGACTGCCACATCAACACCCTTGAAAGCCGGACAGGGGGCTCTCGAGAATTGCCGGCCGTCATGATCAAAATATGGAGCCCTCGCTGCAGAAGAAAAGCTTATCTCCCCATGAATCCCTGGGTTGCCCCGTTGCAAGGTGCACGAGTCAATGCTTGTTCTGGAAACAAGCTCACCAACCCCGTGCTTGGCTGTCGTAGACTCCGGCGCCGTTCGTGAAGGATCAGCAAGCTCATTGGCTTGGTCTGATCCCACGTGCGATCCGAGATCTTCATGGAACCGTTCAAGTTGACACTTGTTTTGAAGCTCTCGGCGTTGGCGACCCGCCCTCGATGTAGCCCAAGGGTCCCTGGTCCCCAGACGGGGGACGTTTGGTGGTGGGGTCCGTTGAAGAGATCCATCATCCGGCATTCCCAGCTCAGGGGAGCTTTTGGAGGCCCACGATAGCTGCGACTGGAGGCGTGGGTGGGCGTGATTTCAGCGAGGCAGACATGTGATGCCGCCGAAGTCGGTCTTGAAGCATGTTCGCGGGATGCCTGGCAACCATCGTTTCTCGATAGCTTCATCATCACATTGACACGTCATACTGGACAAGACAGCGTTCAAGATGACCACAGCAGCAGACCGAGACAGCATCCAACTGGAGCTCCAGCCGAGGCTTTCTGCTGACGCGGTTCTTCATTACCCAGAATCAGAAGGTTTCGACAAGTCAAACTTGCGATTCACGGAGTATGAGCGTCCGGTAAGGCTGCTTCTGTCGAGTCAACGCGTACAACAAACCAATCTGACACTGCGATGAACAGACCTACCTTGTTTCTATCTCACCAGGCTGCGATGAGGATGTGGTTCAGATCGTCAAGTACGCGAGAGAGAAGGGCGTGCCGTTCTCTCCACGATCAGGACACCATGCCGTCACAACGACGATGCGACATCTCAAAAATGGCATCCTGATCGATATGCGCTCCTTGAACAAACTCAGCTTCGACGCCGAGAAGCGACAGGTCACGGCAGGCGGCGGTGTGATCACTGACAATTTCGTCCAATTTCTCCAGTCAGTGGGCATGGAAGTTAGTGAGTAACCATAATGACACGACTTCCAATGCGCTCGAGGCTGATCTTTCGTAGACGTTGGTTCTTGCCCGACGACGGGAATCATGGGCGTAGCTTTCGGGGCCGGACTCGGTCGACTCCAGGGCAAATACGGATTCTTGCATGATAACATGGTATCATGCAAGCTTCTTCTCGCAGATGGTAGCGTGAAGATGGTGTCGGAGGAGTCCAACCCGGACCTCTTCTGGGCCATTCGTGGAGCGGGACACAACTTCGGCATTGCGTTGGAAGCGACGTTCCGCGTCTATCCTCAGGCGAACAACGGCATCCATTACACTTGGGATATAGAGTATACCTTGGATCAGTGTGACGATGTCTTCGAGACACTGAACAGCGTCCACGAGAGCATGCCTGCCGATCTGGCCATCTTTGTGCTCTGGATTCGCCAGTCCGATGGGGGACGAAAGGTACGTATGGATGGCGTATGACGTGTTGAAGTTTACTAATGTTTGAAATCCGCAGCATAACATTCTCGTCAACCTCGTCTGGTCTGGAAACGAAACGGAGGCAGATCCCTGGGTCGCCCGCTTCGAGAAGCTCAACCCGATCCTCAACAGTGGCAAAGTCACGGCCACTTGGGCCGATCTTCCGTGGACGACATACAAGGGGCAGAACAAGATTCTCAGCAGGCCCGAAGTCTGGTCCAAGGCACCGAACAAGATGATGGGTGCCGCCTGCGTCGAAAAGTTCGACTTGAAGACGATCAAGGCCTTCTTCGAAAGCGTCAAGTCCATGAATGAGGAGTGGGCTGGCAAGGGCTTTTTCGGAGCCATGTTTGAGTGCCTACCGCACCAGAAGGTCAGAGAACTGCCGGACGATGCAACGGCGTTTCCCTGGCGTTGGGGTTCAAACCATTTCTTGTGAGTACTCTATTTCTGAGATTTGAAAGGTGGTACACCACAGACTGACTTTTCACTCGAATAGGATGTTGATGGCGACCCCGATCAGTATCGAGAACCGCGGACCGTTCGAAGCTCATCTTGACCGCTGGAAGAAGGAGTTCATCGCGACTTCTGGGTACGGCCGATTGCAACAATATGTCAACTATGGCAACACTACTTCCACCATGCCTGATCCTCCGGAGGCGTTGTACGGGTATGAGCCCTGGCGTTTGGAAAAGCTGAGGAGGTTAAAGCAGCTTTACGATCCTGAAAATGTGTTCCGGTGGTACCAGCCTTTGATGGAATAGAAGGAGATCTAGAGCTTTTAGGTTTTCGCTACTTCACAATTCAAATTCTAATTGCATAGTAAATTCGTACATTGATGATGAAGAATACGATTTCTTTGGTATTTGAATTAGCAATCTTTACATGTACGTCCCTCGGCCGTCACACGAGCACGCATATTGATTTGCAACCGACACGATCTGCTTTACGACGGCCTCGGTATGTTTTCAACAGCGAAATCGGAACACAATCTCTCTAGTCATGTTCAGGGATATTATGTTCCGATCTTCCCCGCGACAGACCCCTTACAGCGGGCGGGCTCCGACGGGAGACGCGTAACAAACTTGTTGTTGATGCCGGCGGCATTTCACTCTTTCCAACTTCACCACTTGGCAACGGCAGAAATTCCCCCACGTGCTCACTGCAACCAAAGTCTCTGTTTACCATGGAACCGGGTGCTCGCCAATCGTTCAAGTTGTAATGGGGTGTGTGGTAAGGCTCGAGTCATTGTCCTCCGTCACAGGCCCCGCAAAGTAGTATGAACAGCGAGGACCCATTCGTAAAGACCCCAGTTGAAAAGCCGTGATGGGGCACCTCAACCGCCTGGGAACTTCACGATGGGACTGACCCATTCCCAAACGTCCCCCAGATTCTGACCGCACTTGGCAAGACCCTTGGCGATCGGGTTGTGGATAGGTCTCTCTGAGGGCCCAGGGTCTTCTCTCCAGCATGTCGGTCTGTCACCGCTACGGAGAAAAGCTCAGGGAAGAGCAGCTCGGCGGCCAAGAACGTGTCTGGAGGATTCAATTGCATTGGATGAAAGGCCTGTTTCACTGATTCTGATGGAGAAGGGCCATCCGAACTCTGCGCAAAGATGCCGCTTTTTGGAAACTAGAGCCGTTATCAACATATTACACCGAAATGTTGGGTCACGGAGTTGTTATCGGAAAGATCACGGAAAGCTCCGATTTGGGTCTTTCAGAGCGGTTAAGAAGCAGAAATATCTTGTCCGTGACCCCTCCGACTTCTCGCTCCTCACCTTTGGGTCTTACTCCAGTCACCTTGCCTCCCAAACTGCTCTTCCCACCGCTTCAAGATACCCAAAATTGTCTTCATTTGTAATAGTCCTTCTCTTTCTCTCACAAACGACTCACAACAATGCCTTTCATCCAAGAGTCAAATGGTCCTTCCGACCCCACGAGCCAGCCCATTGCCATCATCGGCATTGGTCTGAGAGCTCCCGGCGATGCTTCTGACCCTGAGAAGTTCTGGCAGATGCTTCTCGATGCCCGCTCTGCGCGCTCCGAGATCCCCAAGGACCGTTACAATGTTGACGGCTTCTACCACCCCGACCCCGAGAGACTGGGCAGTATCCAACCCAGGTAAGTTGACAGTCGTTCCATCAAGCTTCATGGCGCTAACTATTCCGCTCTTCAGACATGCACACTTCCTCAAGCAGGACTTCAAGGTCTTCGATGCCCCCTTCTTCTCGGTCACGCCCAAAGAGGCCAAGGCCATGGACCCCACACATCGCATGCTTTTGGAGGCTACCTATGAAGGCTTCGAGAACGGTAATTTGATACCTCGAACACTATACGGTTTTTCCATCGCGCTAACTTCGTCAAAGCTGGATTGAGACTGGAAGATGTCTCCGGAACACAGACCTCGTGCTACATTGGTACTTTCACGGGTGACTTCCCCAACCTGCAAGCTCGCGATAACGAGGGACCTTCAATCTACCGTAAGTCCAACAAATCTTCCATGGCTTTTGTCTCCAATGCTAATCCCACATTCAGACGCCACCGGTCTTTCCTCCTCGTTGGCATCCAACAGACTGTCATGGTTTTACAACCTGAGAGGACCTTCCATGACGATCGACACGGCATGCTCGTCGAGTTTGACGGCATTCCATCTGGCTTGCCAGAGCATCCGTACCGGAGAGGCAGAGATGGTAAGTCCTGAAATGGCAACATAACTGAAGATGCCATGACTAACAATTCGCAGAGTGTTGTAGCAGGTGCCAACCTCATGTTCGGACCCGACATGTCCATCCTTCTCGGCGCGGCCAAGATTCTTTCCCCCGAGGGCAAGTCCAAGATGTGGGACGCCAACGCCAACGGCTTTTCTCGTGGTGAGGGTTTCGGTGTCACCATTCTGAAGCCCCTCGACGCTGCTCTCCGTGATGGTGACACTGTCCGCGCCGTCGTGCTGGCATCGGCGGCCAACGAGGACGGCAGAACTCCTGGTATCTCTCTGCCTAACAGCGAGGCCCAACAGGAGCTCATCCGCACTGCATACCGCAACGCTGGCGTTGACCCGGCGGAGACCGGCTATGTCGAGGCTCACGGCACCGGTACCCAGGCTGGTGACCCGTTGGAGGCACGCGCCATTCTCAACACCATCGGCAACCAGCCGAGCCGTCAGTCTGAGCTCTACGTCGGCTCAGTGAAGACCAACATTGGTCACTTGGAGGGCGCCGCTGGTGTCGCTGGTGTTATCAAGGCTGCTCTCGCTGTCGAGAGAGGTCTTATCCCTCAAAACCTTTGGTATGTCTTTGAACTTCAAAAGCGCCAGGTATCTTTTCTAACAGTCGCGTCCCAGGTTTGAGGAGCTCAACCCTCAAATTGAGCTTCCCGACAAGGTCAAGATCCCCGCAACACTGACCGTGTGGCCGAGCACTGGTCCTCGCAGAGCCAGCATCAACTCTTTCGGTTTTGGTGGCGCCAACGCACACGTCATTCTCGAAGATGCGGCTTCATACCTCTTCCGCCACGGTCTTCCGGGACGTCACGCCACTGTCTCCCGCCCCCTTCTCCCCAAGTCCACCACATCCGAAGATGGCACTGGCAGCACTGCCAGCGAGACTGAGCCTACTCCCAAGCTCATTGTCCTCTCCTCCAACGACCAGGAGGGTGTCAAGCGCAACGTGGAGCGCCTCCAGTCCTACCTCGAGACAAAGACCACCGTCTCATCCACTTACATGACCGACCTCGCTTACACCATGGCCTCCAAAAGGACCGCGCTGCCTTGGAAGTCCTTTGCCATTGCTTCTGATGTCACCGGTCTTCTCGAGAACCTGGACACAATCCCGGCCGTCGTTCGTTCTTCCGACTCTACTATCCCCAGGGTGGCCTTTGTTTTCACTGGTCAGGGAGCGCAGTACTTCCAGATGGGCAAGGGTCTTTCCGCCTACAAGGTGTTCCGGGACAGCATGCTTCGCTCCGAGGCATCATTGAAGGCCCTCGGCTGCACGTGGAACCTGACTGAGGAGCTGAACCGCCCCGAGAAGGAGTGCAACCTTCGTCGCACCGACTACAGCCAGCCGGCTTGCACTGCCCTTCAGGTTGCTCTCGTCGACCTCATGAAGTCTTGGGGCGTTCAGCCCGTTGCCGTCGTTGGTCACTCCAGTGGTGAGATTGCTGCCGCGTACTGCGCCGGCTTTATCGACCACGACGCTGCTGTCAAGATTGCTTGGTTGAGAGGCCAGGTTTCTCAGACCGTTTCTCAGACGGGTGGCATGTTGGCTGTTTCTGCCAGCGCTGAGAGCGTTGCCGAGCACCTGCAGTCCCTCAAGTCCGGCAAGGCCATCGTGGGATGTCTCAACAGCCCCAAGTCCTGCACTGTCTCTGGTGACGGCGCTGCTATTGAGGAGCTTCAGGAGGTTCTCAAGGAGGCTCAGATCCCATGCACTCGCCTGTCCATCGATGTTGCCTACCACTCTTTCCACATGGAGGCGGCAAGGGAAGCCTACGAGTCTGCTCTCGCTGGAGTTCCTCACGGCTCCTCTGACATCCCTCTGTTCTCTTCCGTGACTGGCAAGCTGGTTGAGCCTGAGCAGATGAAGCCCTCTTACTGGGTTGACAACCTCGTCTCACCGGTGAACTTCGTCGGTGCAGTCCGCTCTCTGTTGCACAACACCCAGGGCAAGACCAAGTCGCACGATCGCAGCGCTTTTGCCAGCATGTTCGTCGAACTGGGTCCTCACTCTGCCCTGAGAAGCTACCTCCTTGACACCTTCGCCACCGAGGACCGTTTCTCCGACCTCTCCTACACCAACGTCCTCAGACGTAAGTTCGACGGCGTTCAGACGGCCCTGGAAGCCGCTGGTCAGCTTTGGGCTAAGGGTTCCGTAATTGACATCAACCGCGTCAACGAGATCAGCGACAGCCCTAGCATGCTGGTTGACCTGCCTCCCTATGCCTGGAACCACACCCGCGCTTTCTGGGATGAGTCTTACCTCAGCCGCGAGTACAGACTCAGAGAGAAGCCTCGCACCGATCTCCTCGGTTACCGCATCCCCGGTACGCCCGATCCCACTTGGCGCAACTTCCTCCGTTGCAATGAGAACCCTTGGATCCGCGAGCACAAGGTCCAGGGCGATATTCTCTACCCCGGTGCCGGTATCGTTGTCATGGCTATCGAGGCCGCTCGTCAGCTTGCCGAGGAGCACGCTGAGGAGGAAGTATTCGGCTACGAGCTGCGTGACGTCTCCATCGACACCGCTCTCAGAGTGCCCGATACTGAGAAGGGCATTGAGGTTATGATCCAGCTGCACCCTCGCCGTACTGGCACCAAGGCCGGTCCTTCTGCTACCCTGAACGAGTTCGCCGTCTCTTCCTGGTCTGAGGAGATCAAGGAGTGGACTGTTCACGCTCGCGGTCTGGTTTCTGTCACCTACAAGTCTGCGCTCTCCCCTGCCATGCAGCGCGAGCTGGCTCTTGAGAACGAGCGCTATGCCAAGTCTTTTGCCGACGCCAAGGAGATTTGCCAGAAGCCTGCTCGCAGCTTCCTCTACGACACCGTCGAGACTATCGGCATGCAGTACGGTCCGACCTTCCGCAACATGACGGAGCTGTTTGCCGGCCCGAGCTCTAGTTACGGTGTCATCAGCGTTCCCGACACCAAGGCTGTCATGCCCAAGGGCTTCGAGTACCCTTCTGTCGTCCACCCCGCCACTCTTGACTCTGTCCTTCACTTGCTGTTCCCTTCCATCAGTGGCGAGGACCAGTCTCTCAGCGAGGCCGTCGTTCCTTTCTCCTTCGACCGCATCTTCGTTTCCGCCAAGCTGTCCTCGGTTCCTGGAACCAAGCTTCACGGATGCTCCACCGCTCAGAAGACTAGCTACACCACCTGGAAGTCGTCTATCACTATCTCCGAGGATCTCTCCGAGCCCATGATCATCATGGACGGCGTTTCTTTGGCTTCTGTTGGTGAGGGAGAGGCCTCGCAGGCTCAAGAGACTCGCGCTTCCTGCTTCGGTCAATACTGGCATGAGGACGCCGACCTCCTTGAGCCGTCTCAGATCAAGGAGCTCGTCTACAAGCGCACCCTCAAGAGCAAGGACGACGACTCTGTTCTCGACAAGCTTGAGTACGTCTGCCTGGTCTACATCTACCGCTGCCTCGCTTGGCTCGAGAGCGAGGAGGGCAAGGCCCATGTTCCCCAAGACGGCTTCTGGGCGCTTTACGTCCAGTGGATGCACGACACCATCAAGCAGTTCCCTCCTCTCCCCGCCAGCGAGGCTGAGATTGAAGCCGAGATGGACGCCTGCCGCAAGAGAATCGTTCTCTCAGACAGCGGAGACATCACTGTCCAGATGGTAGACCGCATTGGCCAGAACTTGGGCCGCATCTTCTCTCACGAGGTCGAGCCTTTGCAGGTCATGACCGAGGGCGATCTCCTGTACACCTTCTACCGCGGTGCCTTTGGTACTAGCTTCAACACCAACGTTGCCGAGTACGTTGGACTTGTCGCTGACAAGAGCCCCGGAGTCAAGATCCTGGAAATTGGTGCCGGTACCGGTGGTACCACTTACCACGTTCTCGAGCGCCTGCGCAACGCCGATGGCTCCTCCAAGGCCTCGAAGTACACTTTCACCGATATCTCTCCCGGTTTCCTGGCCAAGGCTGCCGACCGCTTCAATACCGATGCTTCCATCATGGAGTTCACCACCCTCAACATTGAGAACGAGCCCACTGAGCAGGGATTCACCCCTGAGAGCTACGATCTCATCGTTTGCGCCAACGTCCTTCACGCCACCAAGAGCATCCAGGAGACCCTGGCTCACTGCAAGTCTCTTCTGAAGCCTGGAGGTCGTCTGGTTCTCTCCGAGGTCACTATCAAGCGCATCTTCAGTGGTTTCATCATGGGTCCCCTTCCTGGTTGGTGGCTTGGTGAGGATGACGGTCGCACTGGTGGTCCCCTTCTGGACGTTGAGGAGTGGCAGACTGCCCTGACTCTTGCTGGCTTCTCCGGTGTCGATGTTGACATCCGTGGTGATCGGGAAGCCTCCAAGGAGCCCGTCTCGCTCATCATTTCGACCAAGCCTGCCAAGGAGACCCCCGGTCCTTCTGGCTTCGTTGTTGTCAGCACTGGTACCGAAGCCTCTGACAAGCTCGCCCAATCCATCCAGAAGCAGTTCTCTGCAGCTGGCCAGACGATCTCGATCGCACAGTGGAACGAGGTTTCCGAGGCCCAGGTTGCTGACAAGTACTGCCTCAGCTTGGCAGAGTGGGAGAACCCGGTCCTGGCTACTCTCACCGATGAGAACTGGGAAAAGCTGCGCCAGGTCATCCTCGGCTCCGCTGGCACCCTTTGGATCACTGGTGGTTCCGCCATGGATTGCCCGGATCCGATGAAGTCTCTGATGGTTGGTCTCGCGAGAGCCATTCGCAACGAGGACGCCGGTGTCCGTCTCGCCACCCTCGACATTGAGACTTCCGACAAGGTCAACTTCGAGGAGGCTGCCAAGAACGTCCTAAAGGTGGCCTTGGGCCACGCTCATGGTGATGGCTTTGATGGCGAGTATGCTGCTCGCGATAGCACCGTCTACGTCCCCCGCGTCGAAAGAACCCTCAATGTTGATGGTTCCCTCCGCAAGTATGAGGCTAAGGGCCAGCCCGAGCTTGTCTCCTTCAAGGGCTGCGGACGTCCCCTCAAGCTCACCATCAAGACTCCTGGTCTGCTCGACACCTTCCGCTGGGAGGAGGACGAGACCTACTACCAGCCTATGCCTGAAGACTGGATCGAGATTGAGGTCAAGGCCGTCGGCCTCAACTTCAAGGACGTCCTTGTCGCCCTTGGTAACCTGGCTGAGAACAAGCTTGGTGTTGATGCCTCTGGTGTTGTCACCCGTGTTGGCTCTGCTGTTACCGACTTCAAGCCTGGTGACCGTGTCATGACGGCTTCTTGCGACACTTTCGCCACCTTCGTCCGTTTCCCTGGCAAGGGTGCCATTCCTGTTCCCGAGCACATGAGCTTCGAGGAGGCTGCTTCCATGCCTCTCATCTTCCTCACCGCCTACTACTCTCTGGTCACTGCCGGCGCCCTGTGCAAGGGCGAGAAGATTCTCATTCATGCCGCCGCTGGAGGTGTCGGCCAAGCCGCGATCATGATCGCCCAGCAGAAGGGAGCCGAAATCTTTGCTACCGTTGGTCCTGAGGAGAAGAAGCAGCTCATCATGGAGCAGTATGGTATCCCGGAGGACCACATCTTCAGCAGTCGTGATACTAGCTTCGCTAAGGCGATCATGCGTGCGACTGACAACAAGGGTGTGGATGTCGTTCTCAACTCCCTTGCTGGCGAGGCCCTTCGCCTGTCATGGCACTGCCTGGCCAAGTTTGGTCGCTTCCTGGAAATCGGTAAGGCCGATCTCTTTGCCAACACCGGTCTGGATATGAAGCCCTTCCTCGACAACAAGAGCTACATCGGTGTCAACCTTCTCGACTTCGAGAACAACCCCACCCCTCGCGCCGTTGCTCTCTGGGAGGATACCGCCAAGCTCATCCACAACGGCTCCGTCAAGCCCATCTCTCCCATCCAGCTCTTCACCATGGCCGAGGTCGAGAAGTCTTTCCGTCACATGCAGGCGGGTAAGCACATGGGCAAGGTCGTCGTACGTGTCGACGATGCGGACATGGTTCCTGCTGTCCCTCGCACGCCTACTGTAGGTATCCACGCCGATGCTACCTACGTCGTCGCTGGCGTTGGTGGTATCTGCAAGGAGATTGGTCGCTGGCTGGCTGAGAAGGGCGCGAAGCACCTGGTTCTGCTGTCTCGTTCCGCCGCCAGCGGCGAGGAGAACAAGGCATTCGCCGCCGAGCTCCAGAACACCTACGAGGCCAACACTTATGCCTACGACTGCGATGTCGGTAACAAGGCGGCTTTGCAGGAGGTCTTGGACGACCTCAAGTCCAAGAACGTCCCTGAGATCAAGGGATGCGTCACCGGTGCCATGGTTCTGCGGGTAAGTCAACTCTCATTCAGACCAACATGGATTCTGTGCTAACATGACATTACAGGATACTCTCTTTGACAAGATGACCGCGGATCACGTCAGAACTACCGTCGGTCCCAAGGTTCACGGCACCTGGAACCTCCACGAGCTCCTCCCTCGTGAGCTCGACTTCTTCGTCATGCTCAGCTCGCTTGCAGGTGTCATGGGTCACCGCGGACAGGGCAACTACGGCTGCGGTAACATCTTCCAAGACTACTTCGCATCCTACCGCCGCAGCCTGGGTCTCCGCGCCATGACCATCGACATCGGCTACCTCCTCAGTGTCGGTTTCGTCGCCGAGCACGATGAGTACGTCGACCACGTCAAGGCCATGGGTCTCAAGGTCATGCACAAGAGCGACCTCCACGGCCTCATGGCCACCGCTCTCGAGGGCACCGACGCCCACCCGCCCCAGGTCATGTGCGGTCTCCCCTTCAACGAGCACGACGACGCGTGGTACTGGATCCAGGACCAGCGCTTCGCCGGCCTCCGCAAGATGGCTTCCGGTTCTGGCGCCGGCGGCTCTGCCACTGTCTCCCTGCGTGACGAACTTGTTCGCTGTGGAAAGGTCGATGATGAGGCTGTCCACCTCATTACTTCTGCGCTGGTGCAGCGTCTGGCCAAGTTGATGATGATGCCCGAGGATGACGTTGACGCCGGCAAGCCGCTTAGCGCCTACGGTGTCGACAGTTTGGTGGCTGTTGAAGTGCGCAACTGGATTGCCAAGGAGGTGGCAGTCGAGGTCAGTGTGTTTGATATCATGGCGAACATTCCCATGAGACAGCTTGCCGCGGATTTGGCTGGCAAGAGCAAGCTTCTGGTTCAGGAGTCTTCGTAAATGTTTTCATAATGCATGGAACAGGAGTTGGGGACTTGCTTGTTATGGTTTTGCTAGCGCTTTTTCTTTTCTGAGTATTTTCTATTTAGTGTTTCGCATCTTGTCAAACTTCCTGCCGTAAACTCGGGTTTTCTATCTTAGTAAATGAACTTCAACGAACATCTTAAAAGAGAACACAGTCTTAACTTAAGTCGCATGGATCATCTTGCTGGCGGAACAAAATGAATGTCCCGAAGCCGTGACATCACCCTGTGACTGGAATGTGATTCTCGTCGGACGATTCCGACATCTCTACAAACATCATGACATTCGTTGTCTTGCTCTTCGTGTCTCCCACGTCCCGAGAGATTCTCACCCCCCAGAATTACAGGGACAGGGGGCACTACCGCGCATAATCTGTCAAAATCTCTCCACTTTCCAGGGTCCAGATGGAGCAGTTCGCAGCAATTCTCATGACTCGCAAGTCCCTGTCAAGGGGGCCCTGCCAGTTCAGTAACACTGCAACTTGAAGCCAACGCCTTTCAGTTGTCCACGTGCTCGACTCCCGATAATGATCAAAGATAGCAGTTTCTAGTGTTTCCCATTGATCCCGAGCGAGATTCGTTCATAATCCCACCGGCACCCTGCCTGTTTTGGGGTCTTCGTAAACTACAAGCCTTTAAAGTGCCCGAGAGCACCGACTGTCCGCAACGTTCCAGTCCTCCCAGCCCCTTGAGCTCACATCTTTCGATCTACCGTTACATCTGCTGCACCGTGAGATCATGGCGACCACATCTGACGTACCGGCTTCCAAGCCGAAGGAGATGAAGGTTCTCTCCCTGGGAATGACACGCACAGGTACCATCCAGAAGCCCCTCCCCGCGTAACATCCAACTTTACTTACATGCATTCCAGGTTCGGCCTCGATCACGCAAGCGCTCACAATCCTCGGCTACGACGGCGTCCACCACGGTATCCAGGCCATCTCCTGCGCCCGCGAGTGGACTCTCTTCTCCGCGGCGTGCGACTCGACCTTTCCCACCCTGCCGACTTACACCGGCGCGCCCTTCCCGCGGGAGAACTGGGAGTCGCTCTTTGGCAACTACGAAGCCGTCACGGACATGGGATCCTTCTTCGCGGTCCAGCTCGTCGAGGCGTACCCGGATGCCAAGGTCATCCTCGTGGAGCGCGACGTCGACAGCTGGTTCCAGAGCATGGACGAGGCCATCTTCAGCACGACGTGGGGCTGGCGCGCGGACCTCATCATCGACTACCTCGGCCCGCGATGGGGCCTGGCGGGTGGCCAGACGCTGCGGAAGATCATGCTGGGGTTCTACGGGGTCCGTAACGTCCAGCAGATGAGGGAGGTCGCCAAGGAGAGGTACAAGAAGCACTACGCCGAGGTCAGGGCCGCGGTGCCCAAGGAGAGGTTGCTGGAGTACAGCCTTAAGGACGGGTGGAAGCCGCTCTGTGACTTCCTCGGCAAGGATGTGCCCGAGGGAGTGGAGTTCCCCGTGGCGAATAGGAGAAAGGAACATATCGATCGTGTGAGGACGAAGCAGAACAGGTTCTTCAAGGTGGCTATGTTTGTTGGCCTGCGCAAGGCTATGCCGTGGGTTTTTGGAATTGGTGCTGTGGCCGCAGCCGTGTATTTGACGAAGCCTAAATGGGCGTTGGACGGGTTTGAGAGTGCCGTGAAGATAATCAAGGCTCAACTGAAGCTTTTGGAGAAGTACTGAGTTTCTTTTGTAGTATCAACCTTATCATTGTATGTAATCTCTGTATAACAACTCTTTATCAAGTTTCTAATACCGTATGAGTCTGTAGCAAGAGTTATGCAGTTGCGCCTCTTTTTCTATGGATTAGAACGGCTTAGACCAGAAGACAAGGACAGGAACCCAGAATTACACCGAGTAGAATAGTTCCCATCGGAATACGAACTCAGTTGTGTCTAATTGAGCCTCACAGACACTTTTCTCTTACCAAGTATCTAATCACAAGTGCTCCTGTGAATGGTCTTCTGGTTCAGATCATCCGAAATGATCCTTGAATCGGGCAAGCCTCGGCGCGTGGTCCGCGCTGCCCCGTGCATCGGGAGTTGTCGAGACTACGAAATGTCCAGGGATGAAGCATGAGACTAGAGTTTACGCCGAAACAAGATCAGCCAACGCTATTTGTATCTTCGTTGCAGTTTGTGTTGGCGATGAACGGGTTCCCACATTATACTTCCCGGCTTCCCAGGGTCTCGAGATCCATGGCGACGGTCCGCGTAATCACCCTCCAATTCGGAACTTTCGAAGTCGGGTGAAACCGAGAGCGATGCGAAGTCTGATTGACGCGCGCTTAATATTGTCGAGGCTTGTATGTTTTCTACAGGTTTTGGAGGGTTTGACTAAAAGTGACAGAAAAGCGTACTTGTAATGTCCCGAATCGAGTGTGATAGAGTAGCATTATGAATCGTTAATTATGATGTAATTACCTGAGTGCTACGTACGTACGTATTAGTTGTGAAAGAGCACAACTCCCTACCTTCGCTGATCGTTTCCGCCGTCCATCTCAAACACAAAATTGTCCTGGCCCCTGAGTTCACTCAAGCGGTGTTGACCCTGTGAGCCATAAACCTCATGAGAAACTTCCTGTTGTCCACCGTACTTAGGCCACGCTTCTTGAACTTGTCCCATCTGACCAGGTGTCTCAGTGTTATAAGGAGGGGGTTGAGACTGCGAGGCCTTCCGCTTCTTTGACCTGAGTAAAAAGAAAGCCCCTAATCCAACGATAGCGAGTGCTGCAACTGCTCCAACGGCTATGCCGGCAATGGCTCCAGTGCTGAGGCCAGAAGCTTCACTGTCGGCATCAGACCCATTAGTTGGAGTGCTCGTGGGATTAATGGCATCCCTGGACGTCTGAGGTTTACCGCAGTCGGACCTATCACTGGCGACTTTGACGAGAGTGCTTCGGGTCGTCGGGTTTGCTTGCCATAGAGTGAAGGTTTCCGCATCGTGGTCGACCATCAAGTATGCTGAGGTGAGAAAGTACCGTCCAAGAGTCGCGGGCTGGTCGTAAAGGCCCGTGATGAGCAACTCCTTCACTTTGTCGTCGGTGACTTGGGCTCCGCTTCGGTCGATATCGACAAAGGGGACGATGTACTGATTGTTTGGCACTCTGACTTGCAGCCCAGAACTGAGAGAGAAAGTTATGTCGCCATCAAATCTATCAAAATGTTAGCGCTTGCTCTTTCCAAAAGATGATCAACTTCACCGCATGTCGAAGTACTTACGCAGTCTTTGCATCGAACTTTCGTGCCCCCCAGTGTAAGCCGAACGAGAGACCATCATCCTTAACATTCGTGACATTCTCAAAGGTGTCCACGAGGGAGCTTGGCGCTTCCAAAAGCATATGCCGATGGGGCACGATGCAGCATGGGATGGCGTTGTTTACCGGCATGATGCTCTTGTCGATACCATCTCGAAAGTTGACTTGGACATCGGTAAGGGTAACCTTCATACCCGTCCAACAGCCTGTCGCTTCGCTGTAATCGAGACGTTGCGTGAAGTTCTTCCCGGTGACCTTCTCAGAGTCGTAGCCACCCAAAACGAGGGAGCCATCAATGTTGTTGTTGGTCGTCCACATGCGACCCCAAAAGATTGACCAGACCCTCGAGCCGAGTTTACCAGCCTGCGCCAAAGAGGTGAGATAGGTCGAGTTGGCACCTAAGCCGAGAGCGTGTAGCATTGTGTATCCATTGTCCCATCTCAATTTGGGAATGCCGATTGGTGTTTTGTTTAGGGTCACGGATCCGATGTCGAGGCGGTCAGCCCCACCCACGCCGGTCGAAATGAGCTTTTTCGTTCCGGCCTCGGTGCCGGCAGTGGTTATCTCTTCGGATGCGCCTCCGGCCGCTACGATGTCGGCTGCTTTGGTGAAGGATGTTGACTCGTCTACGTGAAAAAGACTTCCCCTACGGATCTCACAGATCTTGTCGTTCCAGATGATAGAGGAGTCGCAGTTGGGGTTTTCATCGTAGATCCATGTGTTGTTTAGTTCTCTGTTGTGCAAGTAGTCAGCACTTGGTCCTCTCATATAATTACGAACATGGAGTTGTAGAGAAATAGCATGACTCACGCCCACGGAAGCATAACAATGTCTTGAGATGGTGTTCCGATTTTGGCCGGAATGCCTCTCATGAACGACTTTGGAGTATTCGGATCAACCTGAACATCTTGTATGGGTAGAGAAACTGGCTCTACATCGCATGAGGCGAGTGCTAGCGTTGCCCGAAGACCGACAAGAAGCCAGAACATGGTCACCTTGGAAGCATAACCGGTTTTGAGACAACGATTCGTGCAAGTCAGACTCAATTATAATTGACGACTGTATAAAAGACGGAGGAGAAGACTCGAAAACAAAGAAACCACGCGAGTTGTGGAAACTGGGTTGCCTCGCGTCCTTAACCGCCGTTTGCACATACTCGTCAGGCTACATGTAGACCGCCACACCAACACCGGGCGACTGAGACCCATGTCATCCATCAGAACCAACAAACAAATAAGACAAATGCAAGGATTAAGAACACCCGACCTGCATCCACAATTATCGTGAAAACCAATCCGCACGAAGAGAAAGGTGCATGTTGGTGCCGGGACTTTGGTGATGGTGGGGGCACAAGACAGCAGGGGAGCGGCGTTGAAATTGAGTTAGGCTGATCTTTTGTGACACAGTCAAGTCCTTAGCAAATTTATCATGAGAATGCCGCACAAACTGTTAGTCATGAGCTTCTCCAAGCCTCATTATGTGTTGATCCCATCATTGGGTTGCCTAAGCGCCCTTGCATCAAATATTACTCCACCCTCGCCAACGAACCAATTATAGATGCTCAGCTCAGTACACCTCTCGCATTGATTCCGTCAAGCTTTCCTTCATCCCTGCCTTCTGACAGTTCGCCAACTTTGGCCGACTACATTTCTACCGATGTTCCCGTCCGGTTGCTGTCCCGAGATGGACATCTCATCTCCTAGCGGTTCGCCTTCTTTGAGGTGCCATCCATCAGCGCCATGATCCTCCCTCGCCGGTCACCACGCCTCGTCATTGCCATCTTCGCCGTATTCGTGCTGCTGCTTCTCATCTACAACCCGTACTGGCTGGCCGTGTCGCCAAGCGCGCCGAGAGCACCGCAGAAGAACATCCAGTTCAAACCGAGCTCATTCAACTGGACGACCGCCCGCCAATTTCATCCCGTGTCGGACCCTTTCACGCCTCTCCCGACAGGCAAGCCGCTCAAGCTCCCCCGCATCCAGCACGATTACGGCGTCACGAACCCGCACCCCGAGGCGCCTAAGCGTCAGAAAGTCGTCCGAGACGTCTTCAAGAAGAGCTACGACAGCTATAAGCGTTATGCATGGATGCGGGACGAGCTGACCCCCGTGAGCGCGGGGGGGAAAGATACCTTTGGAGGATGGGCAGCATCTTTGGTTGACTCGTTGGACACGCTCTGGATCATGGGATTCCACACAGAGTTCTACGCCGCGGCCGAGGTGGCCGCCCAGATGGACTGGGCCAAGACCTCTGAGAAGAGTGCCAACATGTTTGAGACCACGATCAGACATTTGGGCGGTCTTCTTAGTGCATATGACCTCAGCGGCGAGGTCGCCCTTCTGGAGAAGGCAAAAGAGCTTGGAGATATGTTGTATATGGGATTTGATACGCCCAACCGCATCCCAGGCTTCTGGCTCAATTTCGATGACGCCAAGAATGGGGTTCAGTATGCCGGGACTCACGACCCTTCGGCCTCTCCCTCTTCCCTTTCTCTTGAATTCACCCATCTCGCGCAACTGACCGGCGACATGAAGTACTACGATGCCGTCAACCGTATCAGTCGGTTTCTTGAACGCACGCAATTTCAGTCCAAGCTCCCAGGAATGTGGCCGAAGATGATTGACTTTCGCGGTGAGCGGGTTGATACCGATAACGGCTTCACTCTAGGAGCCCTCGCGGACTCCCTGTACGAATACTTACCGAAGATGTACGCTCTTCTCGGCGGTCTGGATAAGTCCTACGAGAAGATGTACGTCGGTGCGATGGCCATCGTGGAGCAACACATTCTTTTCCGGCCAATGTTGCCCGAGAACGACAACGCAAACATCCTATTTGCGGGCGACGTCTACGTCCACCAGGATAAGATTGACCACGTCGCGGAAGGGCAGCATTTGTCATGTTTCGCCGGTGGAATGCTGGGCTTGGGTGGGAAACTCTTCTCGATCGACGAACATGTGGACCTCGGCGACCGGGTTGCTCGCGGCTGCGCGTGGGCTTACGATGCGATGCCGGCGGGCGTGATGCCGGAGATCTTCGATCTTATTGGGTGCTTCTCGGTGAAAGACAAGTGCCCATGGGAAGAGAGAAAGTGGGAGCAAGAGGGCGACAAAAAGCTGAAGAAAGGCTTCAAGAACGCCCGCGACCCCAAGTACATCCTCCGCCCCGAGGCTATCGAGAGCGTGTTCCTACTATACCGAATGACTGGGAAGCAAGATCTGCAAGATATTGCATGGCGGATGTTCCAGTCGATCTTGAAGGCGACTGAGACTGAGTTCGCCAACTCGGCGATCGCTGACGTGACGGTACCTCCCGATCAGACCCAGAAGATAGACTCTATGGAGGTACGTTACAGCCATTCATACCCCTTACCTACTGCATAAAGTCGTTGAAAGTTGCTAACAAACGATTTACCGCAGAGTTTCTGGTTCTCTGAAACGTTGAAGTACTTTTATCTCATATTTTCGCCTCCTGAGCTCATCAGTTTGGATGATTTTGTCTTCAACACTGAGGCTCACCCCTTTAGACTACCAAAGTGATGTTCACTTCGGCATATCATACTTTAAAGAAGGTTTATTCATTGGTCAAGGTGGTGAAGGTGAACGAAAGGTATCAGGCGTTCAGGTTCTGGCAGGCTGGATAATTCATGAGTCTCATGTCATAGATAATGGAAGACATTTCTGTTTGCACGAGTGCAATGCCAGCAGCTGTTACAAAGTCGTTGATTCTATGCAGTAAAAAGACTTACATGTCGCGTTGGCAGACTTGATGACTGCAGCTTATGTGTGTTAGCTTTGCGACTGCCATGATATCGAATGTCCAAGAGAACACAACTGAACGATCAGGTCAACCAGAGCGGGCGCACTTCCTGCAACCTGCTGACATCCGGTCTTGACCAAGACATTGCCGATGTCCGTGTCAGGAAAGTGCCTCTATCATGGCGCTTACTTATCTCAGTAATCAGTTCATCACTCCAGTCGCCATATCACACATATCCACACACCACGCGGCTCAAGCCATCTATCCAGGAACCACAAGATAGAAGCTTAAAGAGGACCTGCTACTTTCGACAGAATTCCCGATGCACCAAGCCTGGAGGCAAGCCTAGACATTACGAAGAAGACGGATACGCGGCAATAAGGTCTTGTCAGAACATTAAGCCTCTGAGAAGCCTTGGCATCGTTGAGCTTGGCGGTCTAGGCAATGGAGTTGCCTGCGGGGAGCCGAGGGTTCTACATATCGCCAAGAGGGCAATCAGAAACGAGGACCACTATCTCATGCAACTCGTACCGCGCGCCGAGGAACTAATTTGCTTGAACCGTACCAAAGAAGGAAGGTCCTCAAGCCCATGGAGCCCAAGTGGTGGGAAAATGAACATCGTGAACTGCTGTCGCTTTTCGTTGGCGATGCTCTTTGGTGATGTGTTGAATGTTAAGCCGAAAATTGAGGTGAGGTACCGTGGGAAGAGACATTGACTGAGGCATCTCACAGCTTCGATCAAATGAAATCGATTGCGAACGAGCTCCGGCTAAGTCTTCCATGCTAGACTCGCTTACAGTTTCTAGCTTCCTATTCTGGTTAAACTTCTCTAAATGTCGATGTAACGCTGCTACCATATCGCTCCGCAAATGCAACCCGAGCTATCCTCATTTTCAACGACAACCCATATACTTGATGTCCTCTATCACTCGAACCACTTCGCGAGGTGTAAAGCCCAACTCTTGAACAGCGTGAGGATCCCCTCCCGAGGCTCACAAAAATAAGCGCAATACAGCATTGGCAATAGGAAAAGACGTTTCATTCTTATTTACCTCCTTCCAGACTTGAGCTAGTCTCCGGCTTGTGTACTTGGCATGTTCTTGGCAACTCTTGTTTGGCAACGTCTCATTGGAAGCTGATTCTCTGCGTCAAATCTGGGCATCATTGACATCCAACTTCGGTTACACGTCTTGGTAAAACCCCATTGGTTCATCGCAGGGTGCCCCGACTGCCGATTCATGATATACCCCTGATCTCCGCGGGCTGAACTGGGCGAAGAAGTCAATTCGACTCAGATGGGAGGCTCCGGCTGAAGCCCCAACTACTACAATTCAAGGCCCCCAAATCATGGAGATATGGTGGAATCACAATGCTCTGGAGTCTGACGAAGGCTGGCTTTCTTTTTCGAGAAGAACGATGCGCCAGCCAAGCCCCCGTGGGAACGCCGACCGGGACGGGCGTCGTCGTGAATCCACCCGTAAATAATAAAGAATCCGGCCACGGCGCCCAACGGCTCTAAAATAAACAACTCCATGGTGTTACAATAGCTTCGGTACCGACTCGGAAGTCATTCCGTGCGGGGCTGTGATCGGCACTTCTCGTTCTGGCACCTACGCGGTCGAGATCCTGTCGTCCCTATCCGCGTTGAGCTTAACAACTATCCGTGTTGATATTGGCTACCTTGGCAGGCCAGGCCTGTTCTAACTACCTTCCACGATGCCACCCCAATGCCGTCTAGGCATGCTGGGCGCGATTGCATCTTCCTTTTTCTGCTTAGTTCAGGTATCAGGGAGATTCGGTAGGCACCTTCAACATCGGACTTTGCGGAAGAGTTGTCAATATAGACTACGAACGAGACATAGAAATGAGTATAAAGAGATAGACGCTGAACCTCAAGATTATAGCTTTTTTCTGTCTCACCACCAGCCCGCGACCACCTCACCAGCCTCTGTTCTTGCCCCTCGGTCCCTGCCATCACAATGAAGTTCTCCATCGGAGTTTCTCTTCTGGCCACGCTCGCCAGCGCCGTGTCTGTTGACATGGCCAAGCGCGACACCTCCCCACTTGACGTCAAGCTCGAGACCGTTGGCAACTCCGGTGTCAAGGCCGTCCTCACCAACACCGGTGACTCCGCCCTCAAGCTCTTCAAGACCGGTACCATTCTCGACACTGCTCCGGTCGAGAAGGTCGAGGTTTTCGCCTCTGGTAAGAGCTGTCCATCATATCGGAACTCCGCCTACAAGATGCTGATGTTTGACAGGCAACAAGATTGACTTCGACGGTGTCCGTCTGCTGATGGCCACTTCCGGTCTGACCGAGGAGGCTTTCCAGATCATCGGTGCCGGCGAGTCCGTCGAGGTTGAGTTCGACGCTGCCGAGCTCCATGACCTGTCCAGCGCCGGCGAGATCGACATCGTCACCCAGGGTGCTTTCTCCTACGCCGATGCCGACTCTACCGAGCTGGCTGGTACTATTCCCTTCTCCAGCAACAGCGTCCACACCGCCGTCAACGGCGAGGAGGCTGCCGCCGTCCGTGCCCGCTTTTTGGCCAAGCGCACGGTCGTCCAGGCCGACTGCACCGGCACCCGCCGCACCGCTACTGTGGGTCTCACTCGGAGACGGAGTGGAGCTGTTCGGCTCCGCTCCGGATCATGCCCGTCCTCCTTCCACCTAGCTCCAAGCATTGTTCCGCAATGTCTTCCCACGAATTGCATGCGAAATTGTAAATATTTGAGATATTTAACTAACTTATGCTATTTTAGGTCAACGCCATTAGCCGTTGCCGCTCTCTCGCTGTCGCGGCCTCTTCCGCTGCCGCCTCCGGCCCTGCTGCTCGCATGACCGAGTACTTCAAGTCTTCCACGTGAGAAACCTTCAATCTTTGTTATTTCTCCAAGCATACTAACACATTTAATCCAGGACCGCCACCCGCAACACCGTTGCCACCGTCTTCTCCAGAATCGCCAGCGAGTGCGGCAGCACCACCTCTGGTGTTTCCCGCCAGTACTGCACTGATGTCTACCCTGCTTGCAGCTCGGGCGTCATCGCCTACACTCTCGTTCGTCTCAAAGTTCCCAACATGTAAGGATAGGCTGCTAATCACCTTCCCATCAACTAGCCTTCTCAGAGCTACATGGTCAACTGCCCTCTCTTCTTCACGATGACTGCGGCTTCTGGCACTTGCCATGCTCAGGACCAACAGACTACGTACGTTTGACCCCGTTTTGCTTCCAAAATCACGCTAACCATTTCTCAGGATGTAAGAAACCTTCGTGATGATGTCGGGGTAGTGTTGAGTTCCAAGGACGAAGCTAACCATGACGCAGCCTCCACGAGATGACCCACCTGACCCAAATCAGGGGCACTTCTGACTGTACGTCCTTTCTCTTCCTACTCAGCCCATCATTTCCATGAGACCACGACACTGACCAGAAACAGACGGTGGTTACGGATACAACTTCGTTCGCTCCCTCACCGCCGCACAGAACTTGAACCATGCAGACACCTACACTCTGTTCGCTCAATGTAAGCTTCTTTCCTTGATTCACGCGGTGTAGATGAGTCCTCGATGACTTCATGTTCTGAGCAAATTCTGGATGAGTTCTCGATTCAGTGCTAACGTTTCATGGCAGCTATCTACGCTGGATGCTAAATGCATTCTCATCCATGATGAGGGAGTTTAAAAGAGTGACATCGGAATGTGTGAATATTCTTGAGAAACACGTGTTTGGGATTCTAACGGCAGACGGTCCCGGGCCGGTGTCGAAGGGACGTTGGCGCCGAAGAGGTTCTCTATCGGTGTACTTGGGTAGAAATCAATGCAAATCACGTTCTACCTGCAGTTTATATGTTTTTCTTGACTTGATAATATCTTGAGACATGTCCACCATCTCCTGGTGATTAGTAAGATTTCCCGGAGTTGTTTAAGTTCCACATGAAAGAGGTAAACCAAAGGTCCTGAAACTTTATGTCGTCTTGTTCTGAAGTCATCTTCCTCATCACTTGAGCGTTAATTGTGCCCTGATCTGAGCCAACTTCATCTGACTATGAAGTCAAGTCCAAATTGTCAAGGTTCTGATCACACTCTCGGCCTGTTGGTACCGGGGTTCATCAACTTGCGCACGTTCTTGAGAGTGACATCGAGATTCTGTGTGGCACGAAAGAAGTGCGCGGCGATGAGGAGCTCATACTTGTCAAGCTCAAATCCCTGGGCGACAGGATCCGGCTTAAATTTAAGCGCTTTCTGTAAATACCCTCCAATTCCTGCCATTTCTGCAACCTATATCCTCACACCACAGAGCATGCTTCAGTTCCTAGCCTGACCTGAAATCGTACCTCTCGGGATAAAAGAGCGTGTAGGCCGTCCTTTCCCATATCAGCCTTCGAAGCCTCCAATTTTGTCTCTGAAGCAACCCTCTGTGGCAGTTAATGTCTCCTACATATAACATAGGGGCATTGAATTGTGAAAGCGAAGGAGTAGATCGACATGCTCACACTGCCAAGTGCCCTGTCTTGGTTGAGACGTCAGAAAGTCAATGACTCCTGTATGAGCGTCAAGAGATCTGATGTCTCCGTAGCGTGTCTGATTTAAAGATTTATTTCGTCTGGATTATGGAGGACGCGGCTTTGTCGATGATTATCATCAAGACCGACTACCCCAAGACCGGCGATTTCTCTGGGTCTTTGCAGCGAGTTTGATTTCCGAATCTTCCGTTTCCCGGAAGTACGGGCTACCGTTCACACTACTCGTATTGTCTTCTTTCTTGGTTGGCTAGCTAGCAGTTGGGTTTGTATGCTGGGGTGACTTGGTTGACGAAGTCACTAGGGCTATGAGTGTATTGTGCCATCTTGCTTCTCTGGTCCCGCCATTTCGGACGAGACCCGTCGAGTTGGTGAAGCTCTTCTTGTGAGTTAAGTCATGATCTTTCAGTTTGGATGATGTCCGTTGCCTGTTGGGCTGGCCCTGCATCCCTCGTCACTTGGATAGTCGGCCTCCAAGTTATGGCGCTAGCAGGGCATTTAAGGGACAGAAAACACTGTGGATGACCATGTGAAAGTTTAATAAATGAGGGAGTATCTCAAAAGGTCATAGAGGCAGTGATGTAGCACCCTGATGTCAGCAGTCAAGATGTCTATGTAGATAAGCTGAGACTATCTTCTCGAGGCTCTTACGTCTTGTGCAAGTGAGACTAAACTCAGCCACCTACACCGCTATTGCTACATAAAGTTCATCTGCAGAGTTCAGTGCGTTTCTAATTTCTCCTTCATCATCTATAGCTTCCTGATGGCATGAATCAACCCCAGTGTACTTTGTAATCTCTGGGTAGGGTCATGGACATTATCATGGTTTGGCGTGCGAACCTTGGAAGACGGAAGACAGCCATAGCTTCTGAGTGTTCATAATAGGTGTTGGTAGCCGCTGGCTTTGTATTGTATTCTATGTGCTATCAATAACTAGGTACATTTGCAATACGCGACGCAGTACAAGGCAGCAACCTTTATGCTTATGTTTCGCTCTATCGAACATCTCGCCATATCTACGTGTCATCAACCGTATTATCCCCGACGTAGAAAGACAGAATGGAGAACGGAGAGTCCAGTGACAACCTAACTCGGTCGGAAAAGCTCACTAAGTCAGTGTGACAGCCAACCTTGCACTTGGCACTTTGCGAATGACTCGTCCAAACATGACCTCGTGTCTATCGTCGCATCGAATCTCCAACTGAGCCAAACGTTTCAGCCTTAGCATTGGCTTGGCTAATTCTAACTGAAAAGAGCGAGAGAATCTACTGAGGCCTCGCCTTTCGCTCATCTGACCAGATACCACTGTGGTTAAAAGAGAGTTCCGTCCTGCATCTCTGTGGATCGTCTCGCGATGTTGCATCGCGCCATTGGATTTGTTTTTCGCTGGCCTCCTGTCCTTTCGAGGCGAACTTGGCCAAAATCCAGGCGCTTCAAGCGACCGGACTCACCGTCAACAGGCAAAACTGATTCGAGTTGCCCATGTCTATCTCTCGTCTATTTCGCCTTCTTACGACCGTCCCTTCTCTCCCTGACGAGAGCTGAGTTCGTGTTCCCACAACAGATGGGACGGTTGTCCACCAGGGCTGAAGTTCAACATCGGATGATGTCTTCTTGACCCCCGAAGGGCTGACTTCAACCCCGCCCGAACCCGAACCAGACGGAAAGCCCGGCTTTTACAAATCGAAACGGCTGTGGCTTGGAAGTTGTGCATGGCCGATATCTACCAGATGGCCCGAGTGCTCTGAAAAGCCACACTCGCAATGGGGCGGTAAGGCGGAGTCGATGACATTGACGAATGAATAAGATCAAAGTTCAAAATTTGCTGTATAAATCTCCACGACCGAATTTTTAAGCATAACGCATCGAATGAACTCTGTGCTGGCATCATTTTTTTCAAGAGGACTCCTGTTTGCTTTCGCCGCTTTTGTTTCATCCCTTTTCATCTGGAATTGGGGCTGGAGCTGTGGCCACCCACTCGCTTGCTTCCGGATTGATTGCTAGAGCAGGGATCGAAGGGTATATTTGCTAACCTAAGAATAACATTAATTAAAGTTGAGCACTCCCGTTGCTCGGCTCGACTCAACTCGGCCAGGAGATGCCTGCAGCCATCCTGTTTCAGGACCTGCCGATTTTGTGGCTCGCGTTCGCGTCGACTTGTCGCCTGTGAGTTGCTGACGTTGTCCCATGTAGCTGTCATGAAAAACGCCACTCAACGGACGTAAACGTGATCCCAGTTTTGACAACCTGGTTTTCGAAGATTGCGGTTTCCACTGCTTCGATGCCATCGGCCTTGTCGTCTTGCCCAGGTTCTCACAGCCCTTCACCAAAAGGGGCCAGACGGAGTAATAGGCCCGCGAGGAGATAACTCGATTCGGCTTCGCGCCCCGGTCCCGTCCAATGCGTCATGCAGTCGTGAGTGCCGATCTCTCGGAAGCCCCCGGATTTTCCGTTGCTTTCGCTCTCCCGGAATCTCAACTGCCAGATTGCCTGCTGTACCAATGGCACTTGGATCGTTACGAATCAATTCGTGCTAACGAAACATCACCGATCAGCCTCATATGCCAGCATAACGTTACGACACCGTACGACTCTGATAGATGAGTTCAAGGTTTGGAAGTATAGATGAGGCGCCTCCTTAAGTTTCGATTGCCGCTGGTCGGGACCGCCGTCGGGACATGGCGTCAATCAACGTTCAACTTGAATCGTCGAGGGGTTGACCATGCGACCGACCGGTAGGTGAACCCGTCTGCCGGCTTGGTCTCATGCTGGCACGCATTCAGGAATCCCAGGATCCATTCAGAAATGCCTGAATGGTCTTCGGCCACGGGCTTTGGTCATGATTCGGCCCATGGGCAGTGTTTTTGCTCCCGCAACCCGTGGGTGGCCGCGCTGCCATTCCGTCCAGCCATCCAACCACAACCCCGGACCCGAACCGCCGATCGCGCCGAGACTTTCTTCTCCACCATCCCCCGTGCGAAATAGATTGATATGGTCCATGTGGCATGCCCCCGGCGCTCCGCTCTCGACTCCTCCGTCCAATGTCTGTCGGTCGTCTGCTGGGACCCGAACAATCGCCTACGGACGGAGGCACTCCGACCTCGCGTCCGCCAAGACTTCAACTTCCTTCTACGGGAGATGGCCTTGTCTGGGTCAGATGGACGTGTCTGGGACTCAGGAGTCAGCACTCAGGAGGAATGGAGACGGGATTGCGGTCCTTGACTCCACGATGTGGGAAGCCCGGCGTCTGAACTGTTGTCTGGGCAGTTGGACTTGAGTATAAGACAAGTCGTCTGCTCTGCCATCTCAACGGCTTTCTCTTTCCCAAGCATCCCACTTCGTCCTTCACTTCACCTGCATTGCTCTCCAGCTCATACCCTTCCTTCTTTGAACCCAATTCACTCTTTGCTCTGTGAGCTTTTCATCCGTTCTTTTCACCACCACGAACAAACCGTTTCCAACCACACCCACCCACAACCACCATCAACATGTACTCCAAGGCTTTCCTCGCTGCCCTTGTTGGCGCCACCGCCGTCTCTGCCCACGGCTACGTTGAGAAGATCACCGCCGGCGGCTCCACCGTCGACGGTCTCAACCCTTCCAGCTACCCCTACGCCAGCGAGAAGCCCGTCACCCCCGGCTGGGCTGCCACCAACACCGACCTTGGCTTCGTCGCCCCTGACGCCACTGGCGATGCCGACATCATCTGCCACCGCGGTGCTACCCCCGGTACCAGCTCCATCAAGGTCGCCGCCGGTGAGAAGGTCACCGTCAAGTGGAACACCTGGCCCGACTCCCACAAGGGCCCCATCATGGACTACCTCGCCAAGTGCTCCGGCGACTGCACCAAGGCCACCAAGGCTGACCTGAAGTTCTTCAAGGTCGCTGAGCAGGGTCTGAGCGGCGGCAAGTGGGCTGCTGAGAAGTTGCTCGAGAACAACCTCAACTGGGACATCACGATCCCCGGTGACGTCGCCGCTGGCAACTACGTTCTCCGCCACGAGATCCTGGCCCTTCACTCCGCTGGCCAGGAGAACGGCGCCCAGTTCTACCCCCAGTGCATCAACCTCGAGGTCACTGGCGGTGGCTCTGCCAACCCCACCGGTGTTGCCGGCACCAGCCTCTACACCGCCAAGGACGCCGGTGTCATCTTCGACATCTACAGGTAAATATCAACTCAGCCTTTGAATATGTGAATACTATGCTAACGCCTACGACAGCGGCAAGACCGACTACTCCATCCCCGGCCCCGCCGTCTACTCCGCCAAGAAGCGCCGCAGCCACGCTCGCGACATGACCATTGTCAACTAAATGGTTTCTCAACAACAACAGCATCAAAAAGCGCACCGGTGCGTTGTGTGGGAGAGAAGTTCACCGCAAAGACAGACGGCAGGCCTGTCGGATTGCGATCCATTGAGGAGTTGAGTTCCCTGGAGGGAATGCTTCGAATGTCCTCACGATCTGCGCTTTGCATGATCGTGTGGACTTTTTCATATTCACTGTACATCCGTTCGCCTCGACGATCTTTCCTAGGCGCTTTTTGACCTGGAAATGAGCTTCGGCTGGAGGCAACCCGTTTTACAAAGCATCGTCAGTGTATATACAGTCTTAGATGCATCAATTTGAAATGCTCTGACCCCACCTGTGTTGTTCATTCTCTTGAAACTACTGCAATCTTGATGGCGCAAAGGGAGATTTTTTAGTGTCTCGGCGATGGTCCCGATTTCCCGGCCGGTGAGTTGTCACCCGGCATTTGTATCAATGGAAATGAAATCCCGACATGCAATTTATGAGCTTCGGGATTAGTTGCTAGAAAGCTTGGAACTTGGCCATACTGCGCCAGTGCATGTTTTAACCCGAGTCGGCGGCAGGCAAACACAAACCAGTCATTCGATGCGTCAAGACCGTGTAAAAACTCATCTCCTGGCATCTTTCCTGTTTGTCGTCCATCCGTTTTCCCCTGAGACCCAGTCACAAGGGAGGGGGGAAAAGCTGCCCAATTTCCATGAAACCGCAAAAAAACGACTGGCGCGCAAGCTGGCGTTCCTGTTACAACATCAGCTTCATCCCGGTATTCCACGTTGAACGGGTCTCCACTGGCGTATAGAGATCTTGCTATTGGTGAGCAGGTGGAACTGTAAGGCTTGGCGCGCCGATCGCGCATTGCTTTTGAAGCGTCTGCACGTAATCGATTTTGACCGGGATGATGCAGGCAGTTGAAATGCCGGAGGGGCACGGCGCAGCGGATGACTTGTTCACAGCCACAGCTCACGCTCTGAGGAGATTCATGCGATGGTGATTATCGCGCGGAGTTTTTCTAGTAAGCGTTAAACATATGAAGTACGCGAAACTGGCCGCATTTAACAGTAGGTCAACTTGTCAAATTGAAGCTTGGCGGGACGGCGATAGCACGATCAAGGCTCCCACGTCCCACCGAATGCTCGGTCATTGTTCCCAACACAATGTCTCATAGTTCCGTTTACAGTATTGCGAGAAGAGTGCTAGTAGGGAACACATTTGTCGGGTTGCTGTGACTAAATCACCCACTAACAGTCGGACAGTCATCGAGAGTCGAACTAAGAGTTGCAATAATCTAGATTAATTGACCAAGTTGGCTGGGCGTCCTTTGTCTAATCTCCTCGGGCCGATGTTTTCAAGTACCAACTATGACGTCCCTTCCGCAATCACTGGACCGAACAACCTAGAATTTCCGCGAGAGGGCGGGTTGTTAAGTAAGACCCATAAAGAATAAGATTAAGAGTGGTGGTGTCGCTATCATAGTTCCATCCACCTACAATCACTGACGAGTAGACGCTTGATCAGGGAAACCCCAGTGCCCGTTGAATGAGACTCGGGATATCTACGGAAGAATCAAGAGACCAGCTGAACAGAATGTCAAATTGTCGAGATGTGATATGTTACAAGTTCCAACACTGACTTTTCATTTCCTAAATCACCCTAGGAAAAACTTGATAGCAGAATCTAGGTGCTTAGACTAGGCCTTGAGACACAATGTCTACGTGAACGAATGAGATTGATTTCAGCATGTATGTCTGTTAATCGTTGCACCATGACATCTTGACAGTGAACCATAAAGCGTCTTGTTGTTGATCCAGGCCATGGAAGGACACTGATAGGCGGGTCTGAGATGTGCTGTGCCCGGAACGTCACGGAGATGAAAAGACAGCCACAGCGGAGACTTTTCCGAGCATGTCGCAAGAGAAGAGGAGACAGGTGGATGTATCTAATCTAGCAATTCCATGTTGTTGAGTTGCCGGGTAAGGTACCCATTTGACTAGTTAACAGCAAGTATTTTCAGATGTATTCGTTTTCTGTCACCCAACCTGAAGTCAGGAACACAGCAAAAGCTCAGCCACTACAAGCGTTTGTGCCTTTCAGAAAGGTAGTAACTAAACATTCACTAGTCTCCCACATAACTGTTTGAAGGAATGAGATTATAGTTAGCCAATGTTACTGTCCAAATTGGAAGGTAAATGTAGGAGCGGTGACCGCCTGATAGTAAGATTGTTGTTATCAATATTTCACTTATTCAATTCCATTGGGTAGGTTCTTACATTCTATGCATGAAAGGATAAGTAATGGAGAAACTACCGTTGACTATGACTTCTACACTCCAATGACTGGGATGTCGGGCGGGATATCGGGAGCTTCAATCACAGTTGTTTGACCATAACCGATGGACAATATGCAAAAAGATCAAAAGCAAGACATTGGTGTGAAAATTGCCAACAGGAAAGCCAGTGTTCAAGTTTGAATGACTGACGCTAGCCGAGATACGTTTACCGTCTTCATGTCTCACCCTCAGAGCAAGACAATAGAGGAACGACCTTGGCAGCTTGGATCGGCTACGTGTAATGTATCACAAAGTCAGACGCGCTGACGCGAAAGTTGACTTAAAGTCATGAAGATCTGCCGCGTGCGCAAAATCTGTTCTTTGTTCTTCACATTCTTGTTACACGAAACAGACTGTCCAAATGCCACCATGGGTTTCTCTTACGACCAGTGCCGCCAAATTCCAGATCCTCTTGAGCCATATAGTGATATTTCAGGACTAGGGGTAAGAACACAATCAGCAAAAACTGAACATGAAAACTTCAGCGTCAAAACTCACAAGTGTACTCTAGGTCGTGCTTGGATTCGTCATCAGCGCGTGGCTGACCGTCTTGATTCTCGTTGCGTACTACATCTTCGCTTTCGATCCCCAAGCAGATCCTTTCGGGGAAAGCCTCGACCAAAGCAACCCGACATCTTCGTACAGCCCGAACCCTCTCGATGTGCTACTGGTTAAGTATGCACGATATGTACGCATGCGCAGCAGTTTCAATGGAGATCTAGTTCACAAAGCGTTTCAGAAGGTTAGTTTTGCCCGCCCAAGATCCACCTTTCCGGCTCAAGTTCTCGAGGTGATCCTAAGTGCGTGCTCACACGTTTCAAGTGCATTCTATCCCTTGCAGACTCCCAGTTGATCACAGGTATCTCAATCCTTGTGAGCGGTTACTGGTCTCTGAAACACAAGGAAGGCCTAAGCGCATATCATTGGAAAATGGTATTATCTCTAGCTTGGTTCTCAAGCGTAACCCATCTTTCAGCCCTCACATTTTTAAGAAGCTACCTTTCGAAACATCCAATAGGGCGTACGTGTCGTCTTATACTAATGCTCTTCCTCCTCATTCTCCTCTTTGTTGGGCTCATTCCCACTGGCCACTTCGAATTCCTCGGCGATGTGATTCAGTTCTCCCGATCTATTGACTTGGGACAAGCTTTATACCCTCAAAGTTGCGATGACTTTGAGACAAAAGAAGCTCAATTTTACTTGACTGGCAATGCCTGGGGTTCGAGAAGGTTGAAATCGGAATTGCTCGAGATTGGCGCGATTGGTCCTAAGACCTGTACCATGTCAGGCAAACCACTGTTGCATCCTAACGTCTCGTTCGACAACCTCGATTCTACCGAGATGAGATATGTTTGGGTCACTAAGGATATCACGTATTCTTTTGGTGGGCTTGAAGAAGATCATGGAGAAGTTGGCATGCTTTATCGATCACCAGCTGCATGTTTCTTTAAGGGCAGCATGCAGAAGTCAAGCCACGCATATGTGTCTATGATTTCTTCCCTACTGCTCCTGGCATATGGTTACCTTATCAGATCCATCAAGCTGTTTGAGGGTCCCACTAGACTCATTTCCCACCAGGTTCAGGATGGGCTTGATCATGGATACGCGGCCTTGATGGCCAAATGGAGACGGAAGCTAGAAAAGGTCAAGTCTAGGAGCGCACGAATCTCGATATTGATTTTGCTCCCCTTTCAAGCTTCATTATACTGTACCTTGAGGTTGTTTCTGCACCTCTATACTTCTATGTTCGCCGAGGTAAGCTTCCAATATCTGTACCGTAACGGATCTGGAGCCATTCTAACGAGTCACATTACTTCAACAGGTCTTTTCTGTGCTCTTATCTGCTACATGGGGCACTCTGACTATCAACGCAGACAAGAAACTCGTTGATACCGACGATTTCGATGAAAATGAGTGGACTTTTGGACAAGTCCTTCCTCTCGTTCTACTACTATCATCATTACCACCCATATTGGAGCTGCTATTCATTTGGCTCCTTCCCAACATGGACACCAAATACCTTCTAAGCCCTACTTTCGACATTCTCAATTTTCCTGCGTCTCGACCACGTCAGTAAAAACCCAACTTTAGCTACATTGAAAACTTACTCACTTTGGAAAAGTTCATCTAGAGAGCACTCACAGACCTACTGTTATTGCTCCCGAAGCACTTTTACATGTTCAGCACCCAAACGGTGCAGTCGCGCAATCAAACGACTTGGAACTTCAACGGGTATCATCATCACCCCTCCAAACGTCAAGTAACGGGGCAACAACAAGTACGCTTAATCTATGTATATCATGTCTCGGGTGATATAAACAACTTGAGGATCGCAGCTGACTCTGGTAATTCGTAAAGCAGTCCCGAGCTTCCCGTTGACACTCTCCCAGCCAAGAAATGAATTAAATGGCATAGCCAGCGCTAGAGAAACTCAAGAAAGACTCAAGAACGAAACAGAAATTTTGCTTCTGGAGAGCTCTTCTGCTTACGAGAAAGTCTGGGGCATGTCTTTGATTATCATCTTGAGCGGGCCATTCATCATAGTTACGCTTTTACTTCTTCCGGCAACCCGATTACTAGTGTCAACTGCATTGAGCTTGAGGCGGCCCTACAACTTGAACCATTTAGTGGCTGCAGCAAAGACACTTGCTGCGTCGCCTTGGTTTGTTCATTCGTATATTTATTTCCGGATTCACATCATGCGCTTTCCTGTTTCTATGAAACGAAAGATGTGGAACATGTTTGTAGTTTTAGGAATCACGGTTGCGGCTGTTCTTTTTGGTCTGGCCATGGCAGCTTCAAGTGACACGATAACAAGTCCAGTACTGGTATCATGTCTCTCATTGCAGCTAGTTGTGGCGTTCTAGGACGTGTGGTGCCTGGCCAGAAACTCTCGTCCGTGAAGAATAACGGATTTCAATTTAGTTTGCAAATGTCTTGTTATGGCTTGTAACTTCACCCGTATCTCTATAAACTTTCAGGTTGACCACGTACACTGGGGTGATGTCTGGTACTGTATGGCAACATAAGCTTTGACACATGCAACTACAACTTGCGAATAGAACGGCGTTTGTGCGATCCGTCCATGTTTGTATTCTAAGTAAGCCATTTGGAAATCGTAAACGTTCATAGACGACTGCGAATGAACCAGCTTGTTTGAATTGCATAGTCTCGCATCTTTGCTTACATGTACGCAACGTCATTTCAACGTATCATATTTCTTCTTATGCACTTGTTGTGACTCTGTGTAGTCCAGCAGCTATCCGTAAAAGCTCGTGATATCTATCAATTTCTGGAGAAAATGGATTCCACTTCTGCGAGTCTGCGAGTGAAATCAAACAATTCATATCGATCTCTAATACTGCTTGCTCGTTAGTTGGAAACCCAACAAAGAGGAACGTGTCACTTACTTGAGAACTCGTCCGATTCGAGCATGGATTCCTGCAGGAGCAACGAGAAGCTATCGTCAATGTTACGGGGGCAGAGGCTGAGAAACATGAATGTCATGGGCAGATGAAAGTCCCGGCACGGAAATGTCTTTGCAAGATTCATCGCCCGCAAAACATCTCTCTCTTCCATTCTTCTTGATGCCGAGCTGACTTCTGCTCTCAGGACGAGCAAAGCCCCGCACCATGTCGCTGGAAGATCGCGATACCAGATGGAAGGGTAGAGGCTGACGAGCCCTTCCTCGTGAAGCTTTTGCATGGTAACTTGGGCGCAGTACTTCGGGTCCAAGGGCAGTCTTCCTTGCGAGAGGTACTCGCCGAAATAAGCATGGCCGTTCCTCCACTTGTGCAGAATCTTGAGTCCGTCTCCATCAGCAGGCAGCACCGAGTAACTCTCAAAGGCCTTGATGGCCAAGTGGTCTCGGATGATAGTGCCCCTTTGGAACTGAGTCGTATCCACCACCAACAGCGACAAATCCTCGAGACGTTCACCCAGATAGTGTCGGTACACGGCGTAGTGAAGTGCAAAGAGCAGCGAGCTCGTCCACGAAACGAGGTTGGAGTCGAACTTGAGCATGCAGAGGAGGTGGTCTTCGAGCTTCTGCGCGATGAGACTCGGAGAGAAGTCCTCGGAGTAGGCGAACAAGTCTTGATTTCTGTCGCTGGCGTTGTTGAGCCAGGCTCGCGAGCAGACTTCGGTGACGCTGGTCGCGCCGGCGCTTTGCGGACTCGTGACCCTGAAGAGGTAGCGAGGTATGTTGTCGACGCATTGCTTCAGGTCTTCATGCTGAGGGAATGCGTGAGGCGGGATCGTATCTGGCTTGAAAAGAATCGGGCCGTCGTCGTTCTGAGAGTCCGGAGCCATTTTCAACGACCTCGACTGAGGTGGGATGAGGTTGAAGTTTGATACAGAGTCGGGCCTGTGTGGTTTAGAGTTCGGATCGATCGGTAAATCGCCGGTGGGATGCCGTTGAATAAGCTTTGCATGGTCACTGACATTTGCTCGGACTGGAGTTGAAGTTGGGATGAAGCTCTTGTCAATTCAGCTTCACATATACATGGTTGCGTGGTGGAATCTCTTGATGGCAGTGAAGTAAGACCGTAGAGTTCCTTCCAATTTCGAGTATCAGAAGTCATTGAGCAGAAATCAAGACTGCACGTATTCAACCAAATCTGCTTTCAAAGCTGTCTTTCTTTCCCCTTTGTGATAAAACAAATCAACAACAATAGCCTGGATGTTGCCGGTTGCATGATGAGAAGCAATTAAGATTACTCGTTGAATAGAGTTTTGAGTATTGTGATCGACCGCTAACGCCGGGATTTGCTCTGAGGCTCAATGAGTTTGTCTTCTGATTTAGCAACTCCAGGATTTCCTGGCATGAGGTTTGGAGTTATCAACCCAATCAGCGCAAAGCTATTTTCATATCTCCCCGATGAGGCCGGCCATCACATGTATCACAATTTCCTATCTCTCATGGTAGATCTCGAAGGAATTCATTTGAGCAGAGCGAGGGACATCCTTCAAGTGCCTTTACCAATGTCTCAACTCTCAAAGAGAACTACATCCAAACTGACTCATTTTTACGGCTGTGTCCCGAAATTACGGGCGCAAGTACGCAAGTAATGAAGATCCGCAATCTTGCTCATCGCCATGATATCGATCTCTCGCCGAAAATGATATAGTTCAAGCTTTCGAACTATTGAAAGTTCCCCGCCGGCGATCGAAGCTCCATGCACGTAATTGGACTTTTAGAGATCAGCATCGCGGGGAGCCCGTGTGCCCGTCTGTCGGTATCCTCAGCGCCCCAAGCGGCGGTGACACGATTCAAGCTCGAGTCCAGAAGCAACTAAGATCAGCCCCGCGGTAAATTACTCGCATATTTCTCTGTCCCAGTGCAGTGGTTTGAGACTTTGAGAGCCAAAACGCACGCTGCTGAAAACTTCACAACCGAATTCACGATGCGATGACATATGGAATCAGTAATGGGTGCGCCGACTTTTCACCCGACCCGCGGCCGGCTGGTCATCTGTCAGTTCAGATTTTATCACATCGTTGATTTGGTAAACCCCGCTCTCAACTGCGGGCTCCTCCGTTCCGTCACACCACCCCCGGTTCCAAGATCCCTCGATAATGTGGCTGGATTATTCCTCCGCTCTTGATCCCCCCCTGCCTCTGCCCCTATTGGCGGAAGAGTGTTTGCCGCCAATCTCACCCTCAAGGCTGATGATTTCGCCCCGGAAGACTCGCACGTCGATGAGCATTCTGTAGTCACCCAAGATCAACCGCGTGACGATGGCATATGCGGACGAGACGTTAGCAATCTTTAGTAATTGAGGTTCTGCATCGGCATATGAACGGCAATGCATATTTGGTGGTCAAAGTAACACACCCTTTTCGACTCGCATCAAGCCATGATTGTTGGTTTAATTGCACCAGATGCTAATCTCCAGCTCACCTCATCGCGCCTCGACGGCCTCCGCGTCCTCGATTAGAGGCGGAAATAGAGACGAAAGGACTCTAGAAGCAACCCACCGAACAGTCCCACTGACCAGTGCCGCGTCCATGTGACCACCATCAAAATGCTTCGAACTTGAAAATTCGATAGCGGTTTTCCCAGTCGCCCAAAGAGATCGTCGCCTGCAGAGAAGCCAAAGTGGCTGGATAGCGCGACGAGCTTTTCCTCGACCGGCGAGGGACCCGTTAGTTTCTCCGGGGAAGAGAGGCCAAGGACTGGCACTAGAAGGCATAAGCTCATTCCCCCAGGCGGATGAGTTGCTTCGCGTCCGTTGTGGCCAAGCCGCGCCGGTCATTTCTCTTCTTTTTCTGTCACTTGTCGACTTCGGACTCGCACTAAAAACACCTCACACACACACACACACATCCCACGCCAGGAGAGAGGCTCGGCCGACTGCGCAGCGGACAATTGCGCTTATCCGGAGACGACACGTCCTTCGGGCAGGCATCTCCGGCACGGAGCGACACCAACAAAAGAACACAACGCCAGTTCCTTTCCGTTGCGTCACAGGGTGACGAGCCTTTTCTCGCCTATCGTCTGGTACGGTGCCGGTGCATGTTCCGTCCGTACGACCTCGGTTGCTCGGTGCCGTCGAAAATGGAGCGAGGGAAAGGGAAAAAAAGGGCTGTGATATATGGTCAATTATAGGTGTAATTTGCGTCGTGAGAGGTCCTCTTCTTTCGCGTGGCGTCAGAGAAACTAGCAGAGAGAGCCACTTTCTGGGACTTCCCGCAGAGCCCATCAATTTCCGTTCCAACAACCCAGCCCATACGTATCCGTACTCCTGGAATCTCGCGAAACCGAAACATCATCGTGGGCCTGGCCGGCCTGGAGGGTTTTTTTTTTCTCTTCGCGCCCGATTTCTCCACCGCGTATTCCGCTTAGGTGCTAGGGTGTTTTCCCACACGTGGTTGGAGTTCGGAGGTCTCCAGTCGGGCCTCCTCGCTGATCTCCTGAGGTCCCGGTCGCCGAAGAAAACAACTTTTTTCGACAACGTTTAGCTTTTGCTTTTCTGGCTCAGACAAAACGTGGTTTCTGCCCGGCTGGCCTACGCGATGTTTGCTGTTGACAGCTCGACCCATACATGTTGCAACCTGGGGCTTTGCGTTCTCCTCTCGAGGAGTCGCAACGAGTTGCAACGTGACCCTTTCCACGATTCATACCTGAGCCGCCAAGATCACCTGGGAATGGCCGAGCCCTCCCGCATCCGTCGTGAGGCCCGCTTTGGACGGCAGGCGGCGATATTGAACTTATATGAAATATTGCTACCGCGCGGGCACTTTCGGGCCTCCGATCGGGGCCAGAACACTACCGGTTCTGCGCATCAGGGGCCAATGACCAAGGAAGACCGAAGTAAAAATCGTACGGAAGAGGAAAAAAGCAATAAACAAATGGAATGACAACGAACGAAAAACTCCCGAGCGTTCTCCTCTTTTCCCATTGTCCTGATACTCGGGGGGGAGCCACTAGCCTTAGGGCGATAACAGACACATGTCAGAGGAATAAATGTCCGACCCCCCGCTTGAACCGGCGTCAATGTTTGAACATTCGGCCGAATCATGGGCCACAAACACGACACGAACCAACGAGAAGGGGGCCCGGAGGCAACGTTCGGATTTGGAAGAAACACGTCAACCACAAGACGTAAGTTGTAACGGTCGGCCGGTCTTGGATAGAAACTCGCAGATCGAACAAGCAAACATCATAAAAGTCGGAGAAGGGGGTGTTTCTGATTGGCACCTCGGACTCGATTGGCGCGGGTTTGCCGGGGAGCACTCGTGCCCCCTCCCCTGGCTGCAAAGTTCGGTCACATCAAAAGTGTCAAAAAAGAAAGCGTAGGATGGGACGGCACGCGGACAGCTGACAGCCCGCCGGGAAAGAAGCGAAGATAGACGAAAAGGAACGGTGCCGGACGGCAACGACGGCGGACGACCAAAAACACGACACGAACCTGCTTCGCCTTGCGCCTTGTCCGACGGTGACGGTCGCAACATTGCGACGCTGGCACCCGTCGTCAGCCCAATACAAGCCGGAGCGGCTTCTGGAACACTGAAGGGGCGTGTTCACGGTTCGTCTCTGCTGGATTTTCTTGCACAATTCCACGTGGCCGCACGGAGGATTCAGGTTAGTATAGACCCGGGATGTGGGAAATGGGAAAAAACTTGTGCCATGGATTGGAGGAATAAGTCAGCCCCCTATACCGGGGTTATAGCGAGAGGGAAAAGGTAGCCCGGTGCAACCCAACGTTGTGACTTTTACGGATGCGCCACACTTGTTGGAATTGATGGGAAGTTCAAAGTCTGTCCTGTCCTGGTTCATGTTCATATCAACCAACCACCCTGGCCTGGCCTCCCGAAATCGCGGCAAGAATGATGAAAGCCCCCATGTCCATCTAGCCATATCTCGTCGCTCTTTTCGCCCCCCTCCCCTCCCTCTCCCGATCCCATGCCCGGATTGACGATGCACTTACGTGCAGTCTGGGCACACCAACCAAGTGATGCCACTGGCGGGGATGGAGTCGAGGATCGTGTGCACTTTCTCGCGGAAGCCAGCCGTACACCACATATAGAGGCTGCAAGGTTGGTCACGCACCCACAGGAGGCCGCGCCAGAGCCCAATCCCGTTACTCAGTTTAGAAGCCGTACGGGTCGGTGGACTCGAGAGAAACGATCTGCCGGGATACGGAGGTGGGTGGACCAGCTGCGCTCCCCGGGACATGGATCGCATGTCTCATCTATATCGTCCAACATGAGTCGACAGTCCTCCCGGAAATCCAGGTAAAAGCGGGGAGTCGATGGCATCGCTGGGCGGACCAAGACTCCAGAAATGGTGACGCCAAGCCCATCCGCTTGAAACCACAAGTCAAACAATTCCTCCTTGCTAGCTGTGAGGAGTTGAGCGCTCGCGCACGCTCTGCTGGTGATGGCCTTTTTGGTGTGGTGTTGTGGATGTGGGCAGAAACGCTCTCAAGACTCTGGAGCTCTGCACAGCCCGTTTGCTTCCCCAGATAGAAGCTCTTGACTCGGGTTCGACGGTGACCATTGCTAGTCATGGAGGATGAGGAACAGAACGACAATCGGTCGCTCCCTGTAACAGTCAGGTTTCACCGAGTAGCACCACCGCCTCTTCTCGTCCAGCACCTCGTGTAGGACAAGCCTCAATCTGTGTCTCTACCGTATCGCCGTACGGATACATGATGTATGTGCCAACGCCGTTCGGTGGCTGCGCCATTCGCACAACACGCAGTGCAGGGCTATCATCAGTGGATTGAGTACTTCCGCCGCAGCGTAGCATGGAGTTGTACGGATAGTGGCACACACCTGCCCGACTGGTGCCTCGCCGTCCGAGGAAGACGAGAAGAAGGTGTGGTTCAGCCCATCGAGGTGACCGCATAAGCGTCCTTGGCAACAGACACCACGACCAGACCCGACGAGAACAAAGTACCGTTCGTGTGTTTCCCACGCCTGTCCTGTACTTGACCGGGAAGCACCTTCACCCATATGGCCAATCACCCGATGGCGCTGGCGTGTGTTGGTGGAGCAAGACGCAGACTAATGTCTGTGACCCCGGCGACTTCATATATTTCCAGGAGTCGTCGCCTTCGCGGGGTCCCGCCAAGTCTAGAATCTCATGTTGGAAGAAGAGGAACTTGGGTCTCTCTTCTGCTTGCCTGCCCTGCTTTTGCTGTGCTTGTTCTTTTCTTGTCTCTGCCTTTGCCTCGCGCGTGTGTGCTGTTGGGGCTTGTCCTTGTGGTTGCTGGACTAGACTCAACTGGGTTTCCCTTCCCTTCTTCGCATATTGCCGCTGTGCCGCACTCCCACTTTCTCCTCATCTCTCTTCCTGCAAGCCGCAGTCAATCTAGTCACTCATTTACAATTACCCTTTTTTGCCTTTCTACTTCCCTGTTTCCCGCGCCTGGTCGCTTTTGCATTCTTTTGGTTCGTCTTTTGTTTCGCTCTCTCGATTTTTCGATTTCTACTACGGCCGGCCATCACCCACTACCTACTTTCGTACGGATACTCCAGTCGCCTCTTATTCACTCCCTCGACTCGACTGTCCGTGTGTGCCGTGCCGTGCCGTGCCGTGCCGTGCGTTGCGTCTGAATCGATAACTCGACAACAACACCGACCCCATTCGATAGAGGCTCGCGCCCGGCCCAGAATGTGACAATGAGTTTCGTAACGAGAGCCGACGACGATGAAGTCCACCCCTTCGTCAACCCGTTTGTTGAGATGAACGTTGGATTGTGGTGTCTATTTGCCGGCGCGACACTGTTTTTGGCCTTGAGGCTCTGGTGCAAGGTTACGAGGAGACACGGGCTGTGGTACGATGATTACATTCTTGTTGTGTCTTGGGTAAGTTCTGCTCTCAACCGCCATCCCGTCCCTCCCGTCCCGTCCATCCGCGCCACCATCTCACGGATGCAAACATGAACCATTGAAGGAATTCACTTATTTCTTTTTTTTCTGGTCGAACCAAACAACTAACTCCCGAATTAGTCGCTGTTGTTAGCAAACAACATTTTGATCGTCTACGAATTTGCGACGGGGTATGTACTGGAAGACTCGTCGCAATCATGGGACGACCGCATGCACATTCTTATCAACATCTCATCATGCGGCACGTTGATCGGACAAGCATGGACTAAGACGGCATTCGGAGTGACGTTGCTGCGCATGAGCAACCAGTGGCAGCGATGGATTCTTTGGTTCTGCATCGTCAGCATGAACGTTTACATGGTCGCCAAGGTCATCTTGCAATGGGCCAAGGTCTGCGGAAGTAAAAGTTACGAAGTTCCCTGGCGCCTCGACATCTGCCTCGAGAAGCAGTTCCGCGCCGACTTCAAGGAAGGTGGAAATGGTGAGTTTCTCATCCAGACATCATGAGACACATGACTGACGACGTGATCCAGTTTACAACATCATTATGGATTTCGTGTTCGCCAGCTTCCCTTGGCTTATCACCCGGTCGCTGGAGATGAGACGCGCCGAAAAGGTCGGCCTTTGCATCACGATGAGTTTGGGAATGATGTGAGTATCACTTCCCGCCGCTGCACTCACTTCACTGTCTGACATTTTCACAGCGTCGCCATCGTCGCAGCCATCAGAGTGAGCTGGAAGGACGAGGGTAACGACCGTGACGCGTGGTACATCTGTAAGCTGCTCCATAATCGTGCCGTGATCCGATCTCTGACTAACAACCTCCCCAGACCGAAATGGCCTGTCCCAAGTTTGGTAAGCAATTTGGCGAGATGAGATGTGCCCATCATGCACAAATATCCTAACCGTGCATATTTAGGTACTCCTCCGAAATCACCGGCACCATCATCGTCCAGTGCATCCCGATCCTGCGCCCGATCCTCCGCGAGATCCACACCTCCCTCACCTCCAAGAAGCTCGAGTCCACCGCCGACGGCCGCAGCACGACCTTCGGCAGCAAGATGAGCAGCGGCAAGCGCATCTCCGGCACCATCCACGGCGGCAACGGCCCCCCGTCCGCCGGCCTCGACAAGCAGGGCAACGAGCGCATCGCCCTCCGCGAGATCCCCGAAGAGCCCGCCGAATCGTGGAACTGGAAGGACCCCGCCAGCATCAAGTCCACCTCGCCCTCAGAAACCGACTTCAAGCCCCGACCCCCGACCGCCCCCTTACCCGACATGTGGCCGTTATCGGGCAGCGAAGGACCCGACCTGAGCAACGGCTCGCACTCCGGGAAGAGTTTGGATTTCGAGGACAGCGGACCGCGATCCGCCGTCTCTCACCTCGACGTCGACATCGAATCAGCGCCCGCGCAAGGGCTTTCGCCACCCCCGCCTCGCAGGTTTCCTTAGCAATGATTAGGGAATGGAAGATGAATTCAAGAGGCGGATATCGAGAACCAAAACTTCGCCCATCCGACGACGACGGAACATGAGCTCGACAGCTCCTTCACAGCAGCAGCAGAGGATGAAGCTTCGATTGAGAGAGAAACGTGTGCAACAAGAGAAAACCTCCACCGTCATTACCACCAACACATTCATACCCGCTACGATACCTTTGACAACCCACCCTTCCTTCGACCGACAAAAGGGAACTACGACAAATTCGCCTTTCACGTGAAGGCGAATGTGGTTCAGGGGCTACATACTAAACCCTCGACTCGGCTTTGCAAGCCAACATTCTCCTTTTTGTTGCTCACACACGTCTCAACACCCCCCTCGACGGCTCGTCGAGACTACCACTAGCCACATGGTTGTCATCATTTTTCGATGAAGCTGTCTTGGGGGGGAAACACGAAGCTCATCCGGATATGAGAACGCCGGAGTTGGTGGAGTTCACGGATGGGAAGGAAGGGGGGGGGTGTGGTTCTCGGTAGGGAAACGGGTCATTGGCGAATAAAAAGCCCTGTACATTATCACGCGTTGTTGTAGACAGCGGACATTGTGTGTATTTACTTTGAAGATTGGGCATCAACATTGGTCTTCCCAATCAGTACATAGTTAATTTTCCAGTCCATTCGTTGCTGGAACATTTTGTTTACATTCACGTTCATCGCAAATCGCGACTGGAGGGTCCCCAAGTTGCTGCTGAACTGAGCTTCTATGTACCCCGTACTTCTCCATTCGCGGTCTCCCACATGAGGCTGAGCACAACGTTGAAACAACGCCCGAAGGCGATCCGTTGACTGGTGTGACGCAACATGTCAAATCGAGTTGACATGTACCCCGGTCCCGGTTGCGCTCAGGGTTGAGACCTGTAGATCTGTGACAGGAGTGGCTTGTGACATCAAGAATCCTCCGAGTCGAGTTGGTTGTCGATCAGAAGCAAAAGAGAAGAAAAAAGCCGCGCCAATGCCAGCTCGTTATCGGGTAGCTTTCTCGACCACAGAATTCCCAAAACTTGACATGTGTGAGATGGACGCTGTCACTGTTCGGACGAGACATGATGAAATAAATGGTCGTTCATTTCCAGAGCAATTCGCCGTTCCGTTGGTCGTCGTTTCACGGTACCCCCGTACGAACCTGTCATTTGTCAAGTTCGGGAAATTTGCCAATTGTCTCACCAGGGACTTGGTTTTTGCGGATCCCCTCCCCCGTCCATCCATCGGTCTGGGTTCCCTCCTACCTCACCGAGAAGGAATTACGAGAACGAATGCACCATACGTGATGATCAGATGCCATGGATGTTGATAGACGATAACGAAATATGATACAAAACAGGAAGCTCTTCTCCGCTGGATATTCACATCGTCTCAGTGTGGTTGACGTCTGACGTCCGCGCTGGAGTTGCATCACAGATGTCATTGAGACGCCCATTTCGCACGCGGCCCGAATCGGGTAACACGATGCCGTTGGAATTAGCTCGGACGGGGTCTCACGAACTCGACTGCTCCATCAGAACTTTGACAGTTCGCGCCGGCATGAATGAGAATAGAACCCGGGCGGATACACACATACATACCCCATCGTGCACGCGCGCGCCCGCTTCCCGTGATGTTTGCGCGAACGTCCACCCAAGCATTGATCCGCGGGGATATTCATAAGATATTGCGTATAACCCGGTCAGCGCTGATCCGCCTAAGGTTTGATCGCCGGTATAAGCTTGTTGAGCTCCGCGTTTTGTCATGCGTGCATTTTGTTCATATTTGACACATTTATCGCTTCTTCCTGACCAGGGGTAGGGAACTTCTACAAGCTCAATACCATTTTGCATTCGTTGTACAGTTCCTCAGAAAGAATGTCTTCCGGTTTCGTCGAGTTCATCCCCCCCAGTGCTTCGTCCACCCATTTCTCAAATTGCCGGTTTTCTGGCCAAAGAAAGTGACGGCTTCTCCATCTCAAATCCTGGATTTCGGACAGAGACGTTTCTTTTGAGGCTTTGTCTCTGAACCTCCGATCCCCTTTCCGAACCCGTTTCTTTGAGGCTTTGTTGATGTTCGATGTCGCCACATTGATAAGCTCCAAACGGACTCGATTGAAGTTTGCTGCTGTGTCCTGAAAGGAGCTAGCTGAAGCTACAAGTTGAGGACAAGGTGTCTTCATGTAGCTTTTGGCCTTTACCTCACTATGAAGGGAGCTATCTTCCCTTGTCACCTTGAACCACTTGCCACACGAGGGATTGAGACTACTCCTACGTCAGTGGTTCTCGATAGAATGGTACGTCGCTATTGTTGTGCACACTTACCACTGAATGTTACCACCGAATCTTCCCTCGCCGTGGGACCCACAGCCCGGACAGGAACTCCAGCCTGTGTCGTCTTGCGATCCTTTCATGCGAAATATCATGCACATGTTGATTTTCATTCCTGCCCTGAGTACCGCAGTCCAGGGCAACGAACGGTCCAGCTCGGTTCCTGTGGCCTCTTCTTCGAGGCCATACTCTCCATTGAGCACCTTACTGTAGCCCCTTCTTTCTTCGAAAAGATGCTGGATATCGGTTTCAAAATGCTACATATAGTAGAAGAGTCAGATCACATTGCGTCAGTCGATGACTTCTTTCAGTGAGTAGAGAACCTACTTTCCACGAGCGAATCCAGGGCAGCGGGATCTCCCACAACTGCCCCAAAGCGTCTTCGAATATGATAGGTTTCCCAAACGTCGGGTCGGGCCCAGCAAAATACCTGTGCCGGGTCTGGCAGTCCCGATTATCGGCAAGCAGCGAGAATAACTCAGTGACTCGCGCGCTGAGTTCTTCCAGACTTTTGGAGTTGGTTCTCACAGTTGATATGACGCAGCTGCTGCTCGATTCCTGCACCTTCATACTGTCGCCCATGGTGCAAAGCTCGCTCATCAAGTCTCGTGCTTGCTCCCTCTGGAGCAGCATCTGTTCTTCAAGGTCGTGTGACTGCTTCATCAGAAGGTCTGCGACTTGACTCATTCGCTCCGCCAATGTCCCATCGCTGACTTTGGCTGATTCGCTGCCAAATACCAAGACAATTAATCTTAGCGAAGTCCGAAAGATTTCATCCTCGACGGGGTAAAGAGAAAGGAAGCCTTACTGAGCACGAAGAAGGATGAGAAGCGAAAGCTGACGTGTACTTGAAGCGAGATTATTCTGCAGATTTCCGAGTCTCTCAGTCTCCCGAAATTTGAACTCGACCTTTTTCAACCCGGTCCGGATGATATTGCTGGACTTCTGCCCGGTGTCCCCGAGATCTCTCTCATAGCGTGCGCGGAAGTGGGCCAAGGCCTCTCGCATGTCGTCCGCACAACTGTTGACAGTTTGCTTGATGATGGCGTCGAGGTCGGACATCCATTCTGTGTGCTCACGCTCTTGAATAGCGGCAATGACCTACAATTGACAGATGACTTCTTAGCACATCGTCCACCTCGTGACCTTCACTTTCCAATCTTGATCGTCCAATGCCTCGCTTCTAGTACTGAAGGTAGGCTGTCTCACTTTGATCAGAATCTGCACAAACGAGTCGACGTTCGTCTTCAGGGCTTGGTACGTCTTCGCACTTCCCTGGCTGCTGCCGACTGCCTTCCCCAACGCCATGCCGATCTGGCATAGGGTGAGGATGTCGCCCAAACTCCCGAACGTGAATGCAGCGGACATCGCGATGCCACCTATGGACGGATACCGAGACCAGCGAGTGTTTTCTGGTCGAATCGGTTTGCGTAGTGGCTCGGTGTCTGTCACGAGAGACGGGGTTGTGGTCGAGATTGGGCATCAAAACTGCGGGGTCAGACTCCCGGCGAAAACCGCCTTGCCCAAAACGAGGCGACCACTCATGAAGCTCATTCCTCTGGCGGGTGTTTAATGTGAGCGGCACAGCCACAGACGTGCAGATGTATCTCATCCCTTTGACCCAGAGAGTGTGACTCGTTTTTCCTTTTTAAGTAAGCAGAAGAACATAACAAGAGCCAACAGGATCTCTTTCATCTTGAGAGACTCTCCGAAATAAGTAGGAAACTTCGCTGATATGCGTTTTGATTCATCTAGAGAGAAAAGTACACTCCTAGGGTCAAAAATGATTAATTACATTTTGCTGCGCAGTGTGATGTTGATGTGTACAGGTCTGCCCTCCTAAGGTGACAGCGAAGAACCTTAATAAGGAGAGGACCTCAGAGAAACAGGTCAGATCTAATGTCTGCTTAACTGTAATAAGCATAAATATCTCTCATCTTGATTAAAGAATTTTAAAGGATTGACTCCTTGCCTAGCTAGCTCACTTAGCCGCCTTTAATAAACAGACAAGTATACATATAGTCCTTAAAGCCCCTCTCCTTCTTAAAGCTTCTCGCTCCCACTTTACAAGCAGGTAAACTTCTACTGCATATCTACAGTAGTCTAAAAGTCTATAAAGAAAACTCTTGAGAATATCAAATCAAGTATGTCCTATGTCTAGGTATTATGAATCTGAATAGGGGCAGAATAAGATCGATAAATTGGGTCACTTGATATATGAACGGCTTTGTCGAAGTACCAACCAGTTGTTATGGTGAACTCATGTCTTCTCTTACGTTGAAGGCCGGGCCCTCACCAAAACTTTATTTTCGCAACTGGCAATTAACTTAGTCTAAAAACTTAGTATCGCACGTTAGAAGCTCAGTAAGTTCAGGACGAGTTCACCTCCATTGGTACCTATAAAGTCGAAGCAGGTATCTCAGCAGGCGTAAGGATGAAACACTTCAATTTCGAGATGGAAACACAACGATAATTATGTAGATACAAGTCACAAGAAATTAAGGTAATCCAGCAATCCCTACCGCGTATACTCTCCCCGCCATAAAAGCTATACCATACATACATCCAACAACCAGTATTAAGATCAAGTACAAGCGTGTACACACAAAGAAAATGTTTGTTCTGAAAATGAGCGAAGGGGAAGTTCGTGAGGCCGATTGCTGACACAATCTTCAGTCGTCTGAAACGACATCGACATTCGAGAGTCGATTAACGTATGATAATTTCGGAAAATGAGTGTGTTGAGGAACATATGAGGAAGGAGAGGATGTCGAGCCTACATGTATCCTCGCGGGGCTCCGGACGACCCACCATGGCTTCCGGTATCGTAGGCCGAGTCGTATTCGACATGGCACTGATCGTACGACGGAAAGAACTCCGTCGGGACGGCCAGCTGGTCGAAGTTGAGATAGGCGGCGTTGCTGACGTCGAACTCGGGGAACCCAAAGTACCACGGCTCGCCAACGCCGCCGCCGGTCGAGCCGTTCTCCGCAACGTGCGCCGGCGACGCCGCCCTCGAGGTGCTCCTCCGGGCCGTTTCCGGGTCTTCCAGGGCGGCAGCCTGCGAGGGGGACGGGATGTTCTCGAAGATCTTGGCGCACCGCGCCGAGCTGTTCTGGATCCAAACCGCGAGCCTGCCCATGAGCCCGGCCCCGAGGTCCTCGAAGCAGCGCTCGATATCCTTTTCCAGCTCTCGCTGGATCAGGTTGGGCATTTCACGTCGCAGGAAAGCCTCATAGTTGCGCTTCAGCTCCTCTGATTCGGTCGCGCCAGATTTTCTATTGATGCTTGCCGGGTCGTCGTACCCTAATCCAAGGTCAACACCTGGACGCTTTCACAAGCTTTACTAATGGTATTGGCTAGGGAACACTTACAGGGACTTGGCAGCTTATTCACGTCAAGTTCTCCTGGAAACAAGGTACTGTAAATGTCGTACCACTTGGCCATGTCGTCCTGCTTGTTGGATTGCTTGCGTCCCCTCAGGCGCTTCTCAGTCTCTTGGTCCATCCCTGCGCTTGGGTCCATCTTGTGAGACTTCTTGTCGCGAAGTGGGCATGCGACAGCGGCCCTCGAGTGATCATCAAGTGCCTTTTCGCTCCCAAAAGTATCGAAGCATCTCTTGCAGGCGAAGAGTCGGTGGCGCCGGTACAAGTGTTCCCTTGGATCAGTTAGTTATCGTTATCAAATTTCATGAAAGGCTGTATGAACTCACTTCAGGCGATGAATCTCTGGCCAACCAGGGCCAAAGCAGCTCCGGTGATGCTTGTACTTGATAGGGTCGCGCTTGTAGTAAGGGCATGCGAATCGAGGACGGTTGTCATCTCCGTCGGTCTTGCTGCGTTTCTTGTTGCGATCTTGGTCGCGCTTGTCGTCATTCTCGGACTGCTCTTCTTCTTGGTCGTCTCCTCTGTTCTGTCTCTTCTGCCCAGGGTTCAATTTGCCAGAACTGGCCGCTCTCTTGACACCTCTCGACTTTGCAGGGGCAGAGCTCCCGGAACGTTCTCCGTCGTTGTCGAATGCTTCCTCGCCGGGACAGACGTGTTCGTCAAGCCACTCGCATATCTTAGCCATGAAGACTTTGATGAATGCCTTCTTACGGTAGGCTAGATAGTTGTCGATATACGACGGGGGCTCGGGGCTGGTTCTGTTGCGGCCAATCGCCGAGTCGGCGTCGGCTCGACTCCGCAATCCCTCAGTTACTCGGGATCGGCCGGATGATGTTTGATTTGACCTTTGAACTGCAAGTCAGATCAATTGATTTGAATCGAACAGGCTATAACAACGCACCTAGTCGTGGCTCGCAGAGCCTCGGTACCTCCCCCTTCGCGTTCGGCCCGAGGACGTGTGGATCCGTTGTTCTGTGTTCCCTATGCATATCAGTACCTGTCGCGACCTTTGATAAGACCCGTACTGACCGTAGATTGTCTCGCTGCAAGGCTTGGATTGGCTGTGTTGGAGGTCTTGGACTTGGACGATTTGGGGGAGGGGTCTTCGTGTTTCTTAGGCATGTCCGATGAACGGTTGCCCAGCTGGCTAATGTAAGGAGCCAACCGAATTTTCAAGATAAGAGAGTCGATGTAGGAGAAGGGTTTTCGTGGTTGTTGGAGACGAGTAGATCTAGACCAAGCAGAGGGATGTGATGCTTTGAGCGTTAGCATTCTTCTTCTCGAGTGCACGCTAGAGCTGCGGTTGGGACATGATGGTGCTCTTCTTGATATCGAAATGTGCTGCCTGGAGTAAAAGAGATGATCTGAGAATATGTCTAGAGACAGAAAAGAATAAGCCACGAAGTTGCGAACTCGGAATCTGCGTTGATGCTGATTTGGAAAAGAAAACAACAAGGCAGCAAAGGCGTCCAGCCTGCTTCATATACCTCTCGCATTCCGCCCGAGCTGACTTGCTGACGCTGACCTCCGACCCAGCCGGACCGGATTGCGCGCACGCATTTGCGAAAAACTCCCTTGAGAGCATCCACCGTGGAGGGGAAATCATGTCTCGAAACAGCCCGCCTCATTGCGCGATCCAATGGATGAGGCCGGAGGCAGAGGATGATAAGGCCATTGGACGCCCCGGATTCGTCATGGAGGGGGATGGAGATCAGATCTGGGGGGCAGCTGTCCGTCATGCCACGAAACGGTGATGTGCGCGCAATGTCGCGCATGATCAGCTGCATGGGAGCTCGCGAACGTGCTTCACGCGTTGAAGACTACCCGTTTGCGCGTTGCTCGTAAGGCCCTCACTTGAGCTGATGCCGTTGATATATATGAAGCTCATCCTGAAGTATCGGAACGCTGTTTTCGAGAGAAGAGGGACTCAATTGATGCCAACTTTGACCCAATTGAGAAATATCCTCACAGTAGAAGCGGATCTCGTCCATATCGTAAGTCTCCGCCGTCACCCAACCGGATACCTCAATTGAGTCTAACGGAAGCCAGATTTCGTGACACAAAACAAGAACGGTGCTCAATCGGGCGAGAGACCAGACGGTATCAATCGGACATCGCCGGGCGGTACCATTGACTCAATGGCTCTCGAATCAGAAGTCCCATCGATGGCTGTTTCCGGTGAAAGGTATGGACCACAGACTGCCACGTCTCGAGGAGAGGGGGGCCGAGAGGGGGGATCCTCGGTGATGGAGAGCGCGGGATGATGCGGGTGCTAACCCTCTCGCAGACAACCGGTACCGATGCCGGACGCCGTTATGCTGACGGAGTACCTATCCAGCAAGGAATCGAGCGTGGTAGAGACGTTGACAATCGTGGCTAGCGGCAGCAGTACGGTCACAGCGGCGACAGACCGCCTGCGGGAGAAGACGCAGCACGTCGACGCACTGTTGGTGCAGCTGAAGCAGGCTGAGAGGAGTGCCCGGTTGTGACGGCGACGTGGCACCTTCTCGTGGAAGTCTTCGATCTGTATAGCATTGTGTGTATTTCTCTTTCCTTTGTTCCTTGTTTGCTTGGGGAAACCGGCTGGGAAAAGTCGAGATGTTTGTGAGAAAGAGAAAACGACGTCGAGCAAGTCGCACAAGAAGTCCAATTAGAGTTTGGAGCGTGCACTGCCAACATTTTGGCCTTCTGTCCTGAAAATTCAGGGGGGTTTTGTACGTACCTTCCAGCACTGAAGTGTGTTAATTAATGACCATGTCCACCTGCCTTTTCAAGGCCTTCGCTTCGTTGCTGCACGTGGGATCCCCTGACTGCTGACGATCGTATTTCGAGGAATCGTTCGAGAATCTGAAACGACCGAAAGCGAAACGAGAGAATAAGCCGGGGAGCTTGGAGAGAAATCATCTCTTCTTTGATGACGGAGGCGCTGTGGATTCTGTGGAGGCTACCGCGGGTATCGTGCTTCGAAACATCCTAAGCCTCCGCAGCGTGATAGGGAGTGAATCATGAGAAGCCTCAACGATATTGAGTGACAACGTCTAATTATTGGATTATGTAGTAGATAAATATGTCTAAGGTAAGATATATACCCGCTGTTGGCGGCCGCTTCAGTTCACAGGCACGCCCACAAGCGCGCATAGCCCGTCGTAAGAGCCGCCAGCCACGAGGTTGCTACCCGTCCCATTCTGGAACGCAATGCGGTTCATCGTCTTCTCATCGTCGAGCTTGTACGCTGGCCATGGGCCATGGCAGTTGTAGTCGAGGAGGCCCGTCTTCGTGTTCTTGGCAAAAGCAGCCCAGGCGCCGCGGAGGTACTTGCCGACGGCCACTTCTTGGGCTGTGCTCTTGATCGCATCCTGGGGCACAGTGTTGAAAAGAATAGGAAGCTAAGCGATGTCAGCGGGAATGTCTCAGATCAAAAGTGGACGAGAAAAAGAAAGCGTCACGAACCTCAGCTGCGTGCCAGGCCCCGCTGGGAGGGGTGGTGGTAATGACAAGGTTGGGGAAGTCACCGAAGTAGCGGTATCTCCAGGTCGGGTGGCCGGCGGTGACGGCTCGTGCCGCTCTTCTTCCGGCCGGGCAGGTGAAGGCCACATTGTTAAGTCCGAGCCAGTACGTTTCGTTGGTGTCAGGGGACCCAAGCTTGAAAAGCCCGGCCTCGTTCTCCAGATTGCCAATGACATAACCGCCATCGGCGGACGTGCGCCCGCTGTAGTCGGCGAAAATCAGAGCGTCGTCCACGGTCGGCGCGAAAGAGAGTCCGTCTGCTGAGCCGAGTCCGGCATCCTTAGGCGACAGACCCTTGGAAATGATCTCTTCCGCGGTCTTGTTCATCATGCAGTCGGAGACGGTCTTGGGATCGGTCGTGTTGCCCCCACAACCGACGCCGGCAGTGATGTTGAACCACTTGTCGTTGACAGTGGCATTGGTAAACGTACCAAACCCGCCGGCAACACCACTCATCGGGATAAAGCCATTGACGATGGGGTCGGATGCGTAGGCGTATGAGTAGTAGTCAACCATTGAGCCGCCGGCCGACTGACCGAAGATGGTGATGCGCTGAGTGTCCCCTCCGAATTTGGCAATATTGTCGCGAACCCATTGAAGAGCCAGACGAACATCGAGGAGACCCAAGTTGGGGGCCGTGACCGGGTTTCCAGGAAACCCGAATACGTTGAGGCGGTAGCTACCGGGTTGATCAGTGTTAGATTTGAGTTCCCCTCAACCTCGAATTCCGTCGGAAACTTACTTCATGGACACCACCACCACGTCATTTAGGTCCGCGATGAACTTTCCGTTGTATGCGGGAGTTCGGGAGCTTCCTATGCTCGAGTCAGTATATACAGATTGCCGAACACATGAGATGAAAGCGTAATTACCTGTTGAAAAAGCGCCGCCGTGAATCCAAACCAGCACTGCCTTCTTGGCATCGCCGGTTTGTGGCTTGGTCCACACGTTCAGAGTCAAGCAGTCCTCACTTTGAGAGCCGGTGTCGGTGAGTGCCTTGAGAACCACGGCAGCTGATGCAGGAACACCGAGCTTCTTGATGGCATCGAGGCTGGTGCTGCTGCCGACTGGCTGCATGCATTGATGGCCCTGGTCAAAGCTTTGTTAGTCCCAAATGGATTCCAGGAGTGAAAATTCTGTAGGAAAATGCTCGGCACTTGAGTTTTCCTTGATGCCAAACTGCATTACTTACAAATGCTGAACCATTGATTGTCGAAGAGCCGGCATACTTGACAGGAGGCTGAAAGCGAAGGCTTCCGACGGGCGGCTGGGCGTACGGAATGCCCAGATACTCGGATACCTGGCCATGTCAGTTCCGGCCGTGGACGTAGTTAAGACCTATGCTCACCTGGTCCGCATCGGCAGCGGAATGTCCTTCAACCCGGCCGCTGGAGGTTTCTACACTCTCTCCGACGGTCCATCGGGCGAGGATAGGGTTGGCGGCGGCGAGACCGGAGGCGACGACCGCGACCCTCAGGACGTTGCTGATGGTGCTTTGGGCTCTCATGGTGGATATCGAAACTCGACCGAGTTGATTGAGACCAAAGACCTGGGGTCGGCGTGGTGGGACCGAGAGACCTGCGACGGGAGCGAAGGGCCTCAAAGCTGTAAGTCGCTAGGGTTGAGAGGAGAGCCGTGGTGATCTCTTAAATTTCGCAGAGATTGGGCCCTGTCTTTAATATGTCAACGAAGTTTGCTGATACCACGGTGGACCATGCTCGCCAAAGCAGCCATCCCCATCTCCCCGAGCCCTCACTTAGAGCCCGGTTCCGAGGAAGCGCGATGTCTCCCGCAATCGTCCCATTCTCTTGATGGATACCCCAGATAGCTAGCCCGCGCTCAGGTGGCCGTAATGAGGCTAGGCGGGCCATGCATGGGCCATTCACCTATTTCTTGCAGGGGACCCAGTCCTTACGAGTATCGTCAGCGGGCTGATGTGCGGATGACAGGGCAGTTCGTGGGATTCGTCGGTAGAGCCTCAGAGCCAACCGGCCGGGGGAGGACGGATTGTGGGTAAGTTCGCAAGAGTGTCCGAATTGGGGAGCCCTGTTTGCCCCTCTTAATTCTTAGCAATCCAACCTCGAGTCCACAATAGAACGAATTTTCGTTTCCCAGCCACGTGCGGTTAGACAAACATGTATTGCAGAGTGACAGACTTGCATGCGAGATGCAACTCGACCTTTCGTGGGGACCTGATACGAATCAACAGCTGGAATTGACAGTCGCCTGTGCAGCAGGCCAACTCCATCGCCTTGCATAGGGGTCCCAGCAGCGATGACCCCAGCGAACGGTGCGGGTGTAAAGCTAGTCGAGCGGGGTCGTCCGCCGGTGCGGCAGTGCGGCAGTGCTCTCGTGCCGCCGTATTGGGCCGTACTTCTCTCTCTTAGACCCTCCGGATAGTCGGTGAGTGATTGCGGTCGGTTGTGGTTGGTTAACTTCATCCTTCCACAACTCTTCTTTCACAATCTTCTAGACCATTCCCAAGAAGGGATGTATCGCGACGAAGAAGGTGAGTTGCCGATAGATCAACAGCGAGGGATGATCTCATCGAAATCCCGTACGTAAACCTCCGAGGCTGCCGTTTCCCGGCTAGGCTATGCAACCTCTACAGAGCCGGCGCTTCTTAGTTTAGCAAAAGAGCTGGCAACCTAACTCGACCCCGCCGGCATTGATGTCGTTTGACTTTAAGCATTCAAGGCTCTGGCTGCGCAGCAAAGCCAAAGAATCAGGATCGGGCGAGAGGGACGAATGCGGTAATGGCCCTTGCATTTGAGCGAGACCGAGCGTAAAATCACTCGCTTTTATCCAGGCACAGCTTGGCAAAAGGATGATGTCGTGAGGAATTGAGTTCCGTATTAGACCGGACGAGAGGCACAGCAGGGCTCGCCCGTAACACATTAGATGGCTGCGAGCCACTGAGGATCCTTCTAGTCATGAGATGCAGCTGATAGGGTTGACGAGATGTCAAGAAGATCGGCCACCCCCGACGAAATGGCCACGCGTTCATACCAAAAGGTGGTGACAGCCAATAGCCAGCAGAGTAAGTCGGCGTCCTCTCGTAGCTTAAGTCAACCAGATATACTCCATTGGCCGGCCTGGTTGGCAAACTCCTAAATTTGGATGACGTTTAGATCGACGAGCCGGTAACGTTGGCTAGTACAACGTCAGAGGTGAAGGTGTCTCCGCGGCTTTAGGCACCAGGCTAGACCATGTCCTTAAGCCGGGCGTGGAAAGTATGGCACATTCCAGGCGATAGGGTAAGATTCCGCGAATCATGGCGAGCGGGAATCCCCGTTTGGCAGTAAAGCTCGGGCTCGTGAAAGCTCGGATGCGGATCTTATGGCCATCCCACGGGCTGTCGTTTAGAGGGAAGCAAACTTGAGGGGTTAACCTCCATCCTTTGTGACGAGAAGGATGTGCCGTATTCATAAGGGCTGCATGGCCATTACGGCTGACCTAGCCGTACTGAAATCAAGGGCTTTCGCCAGCATCGTAGTCATGAATTTTTCTTGCGGCACCGATAGCATCAATGGCGGCTGTTGGCCCGCTTGAGCCGCCCTCGTCGTCCGAGGCCAGGATTGCAGCGAGTCGACAACCATGTTGGGTGGTCATCGAATCTCCGAATGACAAAGAACCTGGCCGCTTGATTAAAATAGCGTGTAAAGAACTGGCTCAATTCCACTGTAGCAGAGATGAACTAATTCGCTCGTAAGGGTTCATGGTGGAAGATTTGTCTGGTGGCTTCCATACCGAGATGGTGGGCGGGTATGATCTTTGCCTGCTGCGGCCGGCTCCAGGCTAGCACTATATTGAATGCATGGATCGGAATTGAGAGGTGTCGAGGTGGTTGCTTCAAGATGCGACTGGACAATCTTCAAGTTTGATGGCTGCTTGGCAAGATAATCCGTCTTCGCAGCAGCTATTGTGCAGTATCGAACAATAGCTTCATCGTTGATGGAACCGCCGAGACAGTCTCGATGCCGTTTGCAGACGCCACAAGTGACCTTACAGACTCGCAAGCTTGACTCCGAAGGGAATAGCGAAGTTGATGGGCGAATTGACGCAGATGTTCTGCTCCGTGATGGCAATGTTGCTGCGGGTGTTCTTAGGTTTGTCTTGGCTAAGCTTGTTTGCTTGCGATAGATGCACCGCGTCGCATGTACCCGATGGAGGAAGATGTGATGTAAAACCGTAGGATTCGAGATCCTAAGAAAGAATTGATTTGCCGGAAAGACATGCTTCGGCGGGATTGATTGCCGGCATCTGGTGCGACGTTGATGATGTGTCGTTGATCGTCAGGGAGGTCAAAAAAATGTTTGAACGGCAGGAAGTAACGACAACAGCGCTGAGCGGTCGGGAGTGAAACATTTTTGGTGGGGTAACGGGCAACCGAGGTGGGTCTCATGCGCTAGCCCGTTCCGGTCAACGCCAAATGGCTGGGAAGCTGCACGTTCGCTGTCAGTTCCTAATCTGCATCTTGGCTTTCAACAACATCGTCTTCTTCTTTCCTTTTTTCCTTGACGTGTACCCGAATGAGCTGTTGGAAGGGGTTCTCACATAATTCCAGAAGCCGATGTCAAGCGCAGAGAGCGGGATGATACCCACGCCTGACAGGGGTGTTTCTCAGCCGTACGATGCATCATTTCTGCACCTGAAATGAACATTGACACGTCAGACGCAATTTCGAAATAGCAACGCCTGCCTGCGAAGCTGCATCGAATGCAGCGAGTTCTCGGCACGCGAGTATTGCCTAATTTGGTCGAGATTGGGCAAGGGTCTCGAAGATGATTGGGCCTGTCAGCACGCGATCACTCGGCTCATGAAGCGACACAGCCCAAAAATGTTGTCTCCATTATCATTATCTTCGTATGAGATGCCGCCTGCGAAATGCGTTGCTCAGAATACTCCAACAACGGAACCATGACATCATGCTCTCCACGTCACACCAAACATGGCATCTGTTGGGCATGTTCTCTCAACCAGCCTCCGGTAGGTGACGGCGTATTCGTCGGACATGTCTCATCCCCGGTTGACTCGCAGCGGAGCATCGATGCTTGGCGTAGTGGTGCCAGCTTGTGGGCGCCGAACATGCCCTTCTTTCGACCCTGACTGACACCGTCGAGCTCGTGGAGTCACTTTCGACAGACTGCTGCCGTAATCCACGCTGACTGGCCCCTAATGGCTCTTCGCAGATGCCTCCTGCTCCTTCCTCTTGCCTGCAACAATGGCATCGAATCTCTGGAATCCAGGGTATCCCTCAAAGAACAAGCTGCTGATCCACGTCCACCACAGACCCGTACCAGCCTCGATGCCGTGCTTCAACAGCCTGGTCTTGTGGAACCAATAGCACTCGCCGAGATGAATGCCCAGGACCGGAAGGAAGATGGTCTTGACAAGCCAGCGGTAGAACAGCGGCCCGCCGGGGAACACCGTCTGCAAGAATCCCCAGATGGGCGTGCCGGGCAGGACGAAACCCAGCGTGAGCCAGCAGACAAAGTAGAAGGCGACCGAGATGAAGACGACCAGCGCGAGGCCCGAGGCGGCCTCGAAGTGCGAGACGGTGATGTCGCTGTACCCCAGCGCCTCGCGGGAGACGCGGGCCATGTCGACGACGGCCGGGCGCACGTCTTCCCACGACTTCAGGGGCGGCTCGAAGGCCACGAAGAACTCCTTGCCGCCGAGCCCGCCGGCGGCGATGGTCATGCCCTCGAAGGTGACGTCCTTCAGCCACGGCGCGGAGGCCGGGCCGCGGCCGAGACCGGCGTAGTGCCGGAGGTAGAAGGAGAGTTCGCGCTTGTGGTCGCGATTCATGTGCGTCATGATGCGTTCGCGGGGGTCGACGGGAGCTCCCGCGGCGGCGCCGGAGGAAGAGGCGGCGACGTCGGCCTGGCGTGCCATCTTCGCGTTGGGTTTTGGGGCGAGTGGCTGAGTGGTGTACCGGCTTGAGGCTTGTGAATTGAGATGAGACAGGTGTTCCGATGAGGCGAGACGAGGCGATAAGGGGGCAAGGTTTCCGCGAGGGACGTTCTGGGCCCGCTCTGGTGGGAGAGCTGAGAAGTTTAAAGCGACCGTTCAAAAGCTTCAGAGATTTCTGTTTGAGCCGGCTTCACGTGCGGAGAAGAAGGAGGAGGTGTTGGTGTTGGTTGAGTTGGGACGTGGAAGAAACATGAACAGACGCTCAGGACAACATCCAACCAACAGACCCAAAACCGAAATTGCGGAAGGTGGCCCGTGCGATCCTGGGACCTCGGCGGTGAGTGGACCCGCGGCCTCGGTTTCTCCACAGTCCGTCCGGACGCTGGACGGGAGTGGCTGTCTTTGCTGCAAACATGCACCAACAAGCTCTTCTTTCTTTTCTGAAAACTGACGGAATGATTGATAACTCGACCGAAACTGATGCAATTCCAGGTCGAACGAGATCAAGACGTTGGTTCGCCAAGCTTGCGAACACAGTTTTCGGGACCTTCGGAGTCCGTCCACGCCTGGCCTCTGGGCTGCGCATTCCGCCTGCTTTAGAAAGGTTGAAGTCGGGTAGTGTCTCTCCGGCGGGATCAAGTCTTGAAGTATATAAACCCCGATGGAACGGGAGGTTTCGTGGGTTTTTAACCCGATCGGGAGCTACATGCTATATCGGCGTAGAATGCAAGAAACGGCGATCGACAGACCACACCATTCACCCCTCCACGGCGAACTCTTTGAAATCAGTATCTCTTCTCCGGGAATTCTAAGTTATTTACACCGCCATACTAACGCCTTTCAGAATTTAATTCGCCAGCGTGTTCATGCCCGTTACCGAGCTCGGGAGTCCTCTCCGTATCCAGCTCAACAGGCGTTGCCGGCATGTTGTTCTTCCATTCCCCTTGATAGTCGTATTGTGTCGTGGATGTGAACTGGACCGAGTCCACGTGCGTGCTCGTCGGCGCATATCCTGAGGGCGCATAGTGCCCCTGGGCGGCATTGTCGACGACATCACCTCTGGAAGCATCACCGCCATCCCCGGGCCCCTGCTTCTTGTTATGCTTTCTCCAGGCCATGAACCCAGCGGCGCCGACGATGAGCATAGTGGCGACAGCTACTCCAACTGCGATGCCCGCTACCATGCCTGCCGAAAGCCCGATGCCGCTGTCGCCGCCACTGCTGCTGCTGGTTTGTCGAGCCGCGGCATCGGTCGAGGTAGCATCGGAAGGAGAGTCGGTCGTTGTCGAGCTAGGGTTTTCGGAGGGAGTTGCGGATGCCGGTGACGCCGATGCTGTAGTAGCAGTACTCGTGGTTGACGCCGAGGCTGCAGCCACCGCCGACTGCGTGATGTTGAAGTAATGCGACTGCGCAGCCTGCTTGACCGTTCCAGCTTGATAGAACGTCAAGTAAAAGACGCCGAGAGTCTGAGCCTCGACCGGGAAGCCATCAAAGCTAGGCTTCCACGTAAATGCCCTACTGGACAGGTTTGCTGATGAAGTGAGCCAGATGTCAGCCCAGAATTTCTCGATTGAGTCCGTATTTTCCCCTGTCGCGACAACTTCTCGCAGCAGACTTACTTGTAAGCCTTTTGTACAAGGACGTCTTCAATTTATCTGACGCATCGCTCCAGACAACCAGATCGATCTGGTCGAAATCCGTGTCCCAGAGAAACGTAATGTCCTTCCCGACCTCGTAGGCTGGGTTCTCGCTGTAATCACCAGTCGGGCCATCGGCAGCAGGTCGATGGAATTGGTTCACCGCGGCAGCATGGTGGATGAAGGCGACGATCGCGCTCAGAAGTAACCAGCGACGCATCGTGTTGGCGGCATTGAAAGCTGTAGAACAGGGTGGAAGTCTCGTCGACGCCAGGAGGCGCGGGTGAAGGGGTGTCTCCTGTTATTAATAGCTGTGCAATACACTCTCAGCTCGACGTCTCATTTAATTCTTCCTTTCCTGGAGCCTAAAAGCAGTTGCAACTAAGGTGGCGTGGCGCCGCACCAAGCTGGTTCAAACCTAGCGGCCATCGGCAGCGCGTCAACAAGGTGTGCATCTTTGAGGCTAAGGCGTCGATGGCTGATTTGCGACACTTCTGTTGGCTCTACTTGTAGGAATAAGCAACACCACGTTTGGGTCTAAGAAGTCATAAACGGGCGCTTGGAGCTGGGACGTCGGAGCTGAGATCTGCCAAGAACCTAATTAAACTCCAGGTCCTTTCTACAGATCATTTACCAGCCAGACGACCCGATTGATAAGCCATGGCACTCTAGCAAGTCGATCCACGACAAAGCGCGGCATCAGACATCCTTATGGGGCTGGCCAGACATCGGTCAACGATCCTCTCAAAGGAGCGACAATTGTCGTGGTCTCAGTTATTATTGCTATGTGAAGGGACCGCACTGGACTTTTCGAACGTGCTGTGAGGTCGCACCGGAAGCTGTCGGCGGTCCGGATGAGGAGCCGAATCCGAATCCGAAGCCGGAGCCGGGCCGGGTCAATCGGTGGGTCCCGAAAGGCGGGGTAGATTACCGAGGACCGGCATCCGTTCGCGGTCCCCGAGTAATGCAACTTACAGCATATAACATGAGCTGCATTCGCGCCTTGAATCTGGGCCCTGACAGAACCCTTACAGGCTGACGTTCCTGCGCATTCCTCATCTCAGGCATTCAACGCTCTCGACATGTCCTCCGGCAAATCTCGCGTGCTCCTCGTCGGCAGCGGCGGGGTTGGCACGATAGCCGCTCTCAACATCGAAAGGGGAAACCTAGCAGAAGTCACCGCCGTTCTCCGCTCGAACTATGAGGTAGTCACACGGGACGGCTTCACAATCAGATCCTGCGAGCACGGTAACTTGGACAGCTGGCGCCCATCCAAAGGTCAAACCCGAGCCCAGCATCAACGCATACCTGAAGCCCAACTTACCATCCCCGTCCAGTCATTAACGCCGTCCCCGATGTCTCAAAATACAGCTCGGATGAGAAATATGATTACATAGTCTGCACCACCAAAAACATACCCGACGGCCCCCTCCCCGTCGTCGACCTGATCGCCCCAGCCATAACGCCGAACCACACCGTCGTCGTGCTCATCCAGAACGGCCTCAACATCCAACGGCCCTTCACCGAGCGTTTCCCCTCCAACGTCGTCCTCTCGGGCGTCAGCCGCATCGACGCCCACGAGATCGCCCCGGGCCTCGTCGAGCAGAAGAAGCCGGACCTCCTCCACGTCGGCGCCTTCGAGAACCCCAACCTTAGCAAAGAAGCCCAGGACGCGGCCGCGCAACGGTTCGTGAAGCTCTACAGCGCAGGAGGGAAGACGACGTGCTTGTATAAGCCCGAAGTCGAGTACGACCGCTGGAGCAAGCTCGTCAACAACGCCTCGCTGAACCCGATCTGCGCGCTGACGGGGTTGAACGCGAGCGAGATCCAGCTCACGCCGAACAGCATGAACGCGATTGTGATTCCGGCTATGAAGGAGGTCATGAAGGTCGCGCGCGTGGTCGGGCATGAGCTGCCCGAGGACTCGATTGAGAAGATCATCCGGCTTAACCCCGTCGATGAGAACATCACGCCGAGCATGCAGGATGACTTCCGCAAGGTGAGTTCGCTGTTCAGGACATTGATCGTTAAAGCGTGGAAATCGGTCTAATGTGGATAATCCGCCGTAGGGGAACCTTATGGAGCACGAGAACATCCTCGGCGAAGTTATCCGGGAGGCACAGAAGCATTCCGTGGAGACGCCCATCTTGTCCGTTCTGTACGACTTATGCTGTGCTCATCAATGGAGGTTCAAGAGGGCTCGCGGCCAAGTTTGAAATCATGGCTCTAGAACTTAGACATTCCAGTCAAGAGCCTGCTTGTGTATGCATAATAAACGCCTTGATGGAAATCCGATCATCATCCCCAGAAAGCACCGACTTATCCCACTCATCCGTAGACATGTATCATCTCGACTAACAGAAAGGCCGACCATCCAAAACATGAGCCTTCGACGCCCGCACTAACTCCTGCAAATACGTCGGAAACCCTCGAAGCCCAGAGACCACGCTGAAGCGCGCCGGCAAAAAGACTTGCCCACTCTTGCCCCCGAGAATCTGTCTACTAATGGCTTCGGCGACGTACTCAGGATCAAGCAGATCGTCCGGAAAGTCTCCCTTATCAGTCGCAGCTTGTATCAGAGGCGTGCGGGTGAACATGGGGTGAAAGATGCTTCAATAAGCTCAGTTAGCCATCACTCTCCCAAAGTGGTGAGAGTATTTTCGACGTACCTTGTGCAGACATTCCGCGCATTGTACCTATACCTCAACTCCTGCCCCAATCCCTCGTGAAACGACAACGCAGCCGCCTTCGAGCACGAATACCCAACATTCGACGCGATCGTCAGAAAAGTCGCCATACTCGCAATCGTCACAACATGCCCGTGATCCTCCCGGATCATATACGGCAGGAACTCCTGCACCAGAAAGAAGTGCGCGACGATGTTGACATCGAACGTCCTGCGTATCTCCCCCTCGCTCTCCGCCAGCATCGGCTTCCCCGTCCCGACGCCCGCGTTGTTGACCAGCACGGTGGGGTCCCCGACGTCGTTCCGGATGCGCCGCGCGACTTCGCGGATCGCCTCGGGCGAGGTCACGTCGAGCTGGTAGTAGTGCGCGTTGCCCGGGAGGGGCGTGAGCGGCGGCTGGATGTCGACGGCGACGACTTTGATGTCGAGCTTGGCGAGGTTTCGGACGACCAGGTTGCCTAGGCCGCTGCTGCCGCCTGTGACGAGGACGATCTCCTTGCGCCAGTCCCAGCGGGAGGATGTTGAGAGGTACCATCTCGTCAGCGCCTTGTTGGCGGCGTAGATGAGGCCCAGGATGGCCAGGGCGCTGAGGGGTTTGCGCGTCGATGGCAATGTGAGGACATTACGGAGGAGAGCCTTGAAGTCGATGCGGCGCGTGTAGCTGGTGAGGGTCGACATGTTGAAGGTTGTACGGAATGAAGTCTGGGGTGAACCGGAGCGGCAGAGTGTGAGAAGAAGTAAGATTTCTTTGGAACTTCTGTCCGATGGCTTCGCCACGAATCCTCAATCACCTCCCCTCCTTCTAACATCTGCACAACGCCCAATCCTTCCCGTGTGATATCGATTCGAGCAGGTGCAGCGTCACACTGCAAGACAACGGTGCGGCAGGCTGGCGGTGGATCAAGCGGAACACCATCTTGGTCCGCCCTAGGCTTTTCGAACCGCTGGTGACGGTATCATTCCATTTATTGGGGACTCTCAACAAATCCGTTTGATTTTGAAAGGACTTTGATTTGATTTGATGTTCTTGATGCTTGGTCGCATGGCGAATGTGGAGACTGAGACGTGTGACATCACATGCATCGTGTGAATGAGGGGAGATGAGGAGGTGAGCGGGGTGATTTGACGTTACATGGAGAATATGAAAGTTCGCGACGGGACGTGAATTCTCATGTTCAGTAGAGCTAGGTGCTCAAAGGTCATTCCAACTTACATGGATCGGGCGAATATTCTGACCATCTAGTGAGGCTTGGCCATCCTGATTACCCGAATTGACCATATCATGACAACAACACCCGGATATAATACATCAACACAACACCTCATTCAGCCAGTACCAAACACAATCGCTACAAACCAAGGGTCCAACTTATCAGTCTGCCATTCTGACCAGCTCCACCATCACTTCCACGCTTTTCAACGAACTAATTTGATTTCCCAGTCACAATCCATCCGACGAGAACCCCTCCCAACCACCAGAACTGGCGCGTGAGGTTTCAGGTAATCCCCAGATGAGACGCAAACACCACCTTCCCCGTCAAGATTCTTCTGTGCTTCCTTCTCCGCACTCTCTCCAGAGCATATCCCTTCCCGCGACGCTCGATGATTGGCGATCCATCCCTCCACACCCAGACCGGTGCTCATGGAGCTATACTGGAGGGCTGGAATCAGCCCACTCTTCAGACGAAGACGTGAACTCTATCCTTCACACTCACGAATTCGCGTCGCAACGTGCCGATAGACCCTTATTCTTTCACCAGGCTCTTAAGGCCCCATCGTTCCTGGACCCTTGGATAATTCAACGGCTCCATCCGCGCGTCGCGTGGCCTTTTTGCGCTACTCGAACTTGGCTTTTCGATAGAGTTGTGTTTGAGATTTCGTTGACATCGTGGGGCAGATGCGAGGCTCGGGATGCGGAGGTCGGACGATCACCACGTGGAGTCCTTCACGAAGCAGTACCTTACTCACATCTCTCTTGGTGAAGGTCATGTAGGAACTTGAAATCATTTGGTGACAGCGTACATCGTTCGATGTATGGTTTGCATGTTGCCGCAATAAGAATACTATTACTTTTATACTTCGCCCCGTTTTCATCATAGTGACCGTCAACCCAACGCCCCTCCATGCAAGTGGTATCACCGAAAAACCCCGCGTCCGACCGTGTGTCCCGTAATGTCCCCGTAGTGACTCAGTGCTGTGAACCCGAGCTGGTGCCGAAACGCGAAGCCGTGATACGGTCCCGGCTCTGTCGCCAATCCGCGGAACTCAGGGATTTTCTCCGAACGAAGCCTCGTCTCGCGCCTCTCGCTGCCGCCGCCCCAACGGGTCCTCAAACGTCGTCGTGGTACTCACGTGGATCCCGCTCTCCGTAGAACGCCTCCCCAGCGCCTCCTCCTCGTCCTCGTGCCGAATCTGCGTCCTGACGTCTCCCCTGATCTTGTCCCCCAGCTCCAGCTCGCTCTCGTTGGGCTCGCCCTTCGGGACGAACGAGAAGAACTTGCGCCTCTTCTCCACCAGCTTCGCCGCCGCCGCGACGGCCCTCCGTTCCTCGTCGTAGTCGGCCCGGTTCCGGTACTTGTTGTTGCTGTCGATGGACCTAAACCCGGACGAGTCCGACGCCTTGTGCGGCGGCGTGATCTCCGTGGCGGACTTTGAGCCGAATAAGTTGGGCAGTACCCGGAGCATGAGAGTCCTGACCGCCGGGAGACACACCACGACCATCGAGACCGAGACCTCTACGCCTGACCAGACCAGGGCGTCCGTGAAGTCCCACGTCGGGTTGAGGGAGCGGGTGAAGAGGACGATATACTGCAGTCTGACGCACGAGGTGATTAGAATGAAGACGCCGAGGCTGAACATGACGAAGATGCCCGCCTTCTTCCGCCGTGTCATGTTGAGTTTGTACAGGAGCGGGAGGGGCAGAATAAGAATGATGACATCGTGGCTGATGCTCAGCCCGCCGGCGACAAAGGCGAGCGTGTTGATGTTGAGGCATTGATGAGGGCCGAAGTCGCCTTTCCAGCCGACCCAATTGTACTCGAATGGTATGCACTGGAAGATCTGCATGAACAAGAGAATTGTTGTCGAAAGGATGATGAAACCCATCGTCGCGTACGTCGTCCATCGGAAAGTCTTGTTGGGAAATATTCGGAGATAGAAGAACAGGACTGATATCTTGGTGAGGCCGAGACATATCAAGTAAAAGCTCTCATCGACGTAAAACACCTGTTATCGTTAGCGCCGCTGCCGTGATACTCCAATTCCAGGACTAACCTTTAGCCCGAATGTAAGTTCTTCTGGCGTGACCATCCAAACATCCTCACCAAAAGCGGCTGCACCAGCTGGGAAACGTCAGCGGAAACTCGAAGTATCAATGACAATAGAACTCACCAACATGCCCAAGAACTACAAAGACAACGAATAAGACCTGTCAAACATTAGAACACATGAACTCCCGTCCTCGATAGGTTCACTTACGCCTGTGAAGAGCATGATCCAGTCGTCCGGTGCAAAGCGATGCATCGTCGACCATCGCGTGAACAGCCGTACCGGAACCGCCAGGAAACCAGGAATCTGAATGGCCAACGGTGCCAATATGTCTACCTTGCGCCGTCTTACGGGTCTGTCGCATGCTTTTGCCTCTATTCTTGCCACGTCTGGTCGCATGCGACGTCAACCTCCGTCTCCGCACATCAACTCCGAAGGGACGACCAACCTAGCGTCTCGAGTCTGGTGCACTTCTCAAGAAGGCATAATTGTATCTGCGCCTTCAACCCTGCATCGTTGCATATGCAAGTGTCGTTGTCAAATGTTTGACACGCCGACTTTGGTATCTCCTGGGCGATACATCCCAACTGAACGACGACAAGCGGGTCAGCGAGGGTCCTCGTAAGGCGACCGTGATGATGGGATCTCAACTCACCCCGCATGCGGGCAGCTGGTTGACGAAGTCAGTCAGCTTCGCCTGTGCCACGCAAAAGAAGGCGGCTGCGGCCGCCAGGCCGAGAAGCATCGACCGCCTCATGGCGCCCCTCTGCTATATGATGTATTACAAGGGCAGAAAAACCGCGAGATGAAATGCGACGTGTGGTGGTAGATGAACGACCGCCCCCTCGTCGCGTCAGAAAGGACGAATCTCCCTTGGGTGATGTTGACGGACGACCACAGATGCTTGCCTGTCATATGTCATCCTTCGCGAGGTGGCTTTCATGTGAGGGGCGTGGGGAGGGGGAGGGGACTATCTGCGATATAAACTGCGGACTGCCGTCCGAGCAGGGTGAGATGCTCCTCTGACTTGCTTTTCCGTCCCAGTCAGGAGAGGGGATGGAGTAACGAACCGCCGCACGGGAGACCGGGATAGCACGAAGGGAGAAGGCCAAACCTTGAGCCCATCCGTCCCGTCTGGCGGGTGTGCTCCGAAGTGCTCGCATGCCGTTTCCTGTAAGTTTGCCTTTTCTCCACATGGCTCGAGAGCGACACCTCTCCAATCAGCCTGAACACGCATCGAAGCTCTGGAAAGAGAGTATGGCCAGCGGTGTTAGGTGATGGGTGCGCGAGCGGACGGGCTCGGCCGGGATCAGGGGTGTTTCCCGGCTAGGAGCTCAGGACGTCCGTGAGAGAAGAGGAATCGGGCGGGTGTGACCTGGCTAATGGGGGCAAGCGGCTGCAGAAGATTGCTGCCGGGAGTCAATGGAACAGACCATCAAAGAAAACCTCGTGGCTTGTGGATACTGATCGTCTCTCTTGTTCGGTTTGGATCGTCGCTTGCTGAGGCTTTTGCTAGGTGTGAACGGTTTCGTGCATGTCTCTCGTGTAACTGAGAGCTACGCCCCCTCACCACATAGCCAGTCTTGCATCTGCCGGCAGGCAGGCTCAACTCAGAATATACCACGGGTTTGAGCTTTTCTGAGTATGGCAGACAAAATGGAACGCATGGGCCCTCCGGCGTGCCGTCCGTCGTCCTCCCTACCAGCCGGACAAAGTCATTATGCCTTAGGGCTGCGTGACTGAATCATGTTTGCCTTCCGCGGATGCAGTTCTATAGTTTCATCCAATCCACGGAGAATTTCGATCTAGGACTGAGTAATAAGCAAGACCCCAGAATACCAACCAGAGGACACCGAGCTCATGTGGGACGCGATGCTGTTGCCAGCTAGCTCCCCACTTGCGGATATCTCATCGTGTTCGTCAACCTCATCTGTGCGCAGGTTTTCCCACATTGTCCTTTTCGGCGGTAGGAGAAAACAATAGCTGCCACCTTGATTTTGTTGGAAGAAACCGGTGCGAAGAGAAGGGACGATGTCGCCATTCTACAGCGTCGACCCATGCAAGTATGTGTCGGTTGGCAACGATCTCCGTCAAATATCCTTACAACACGAGAAATGCGAATAAGATCCAATTTCCCAATTACGCCGTCCAGATGTTTGTTCCTCCGCCGTCAGAAAGCCAAACTAGCTGGATCCGTTAATATTCTAGCAGCCTACTCAGTGTGCGATCGAGCTTCTCCCAAGTCGCAACGAACGTCCAAGCGGCATTTGGAAGCTTGGCATGTCGGATGCCACCAGCCGGACAGGAGTCTTGGAAGACGTAGGACGATTTGCGGTGAACACGAAACAGTGGTACAGGATAGCTTTCAAAAGTGGCCTTGAATCACCAGTATCTGTCAATGAGAGCAAGCCTTCATGTCGTACAAGAAGCGTTGCCCATTGCGAGATGTCGCATTTGTAGGTTCTCCGGTTCCATGCTGACGGCTACCCGCATTTCCTCCCGGTCGCAAGGTGATCAGTATTTTCTTCTTCTTCTCGGCGTCGCGCAAGAACCCCAATGGTAAGTTTCGTTACACGCGGTTACAGCCTAGTCCGTATTGCTACCATAGGAGTGGCGGGGTGACGTCGAAAAAGCGGACAGAAGGAAGGGGCCGACGAAGGCATTCGCCGCGATGGCGGCTAGGTGGCGTTGAAGCCATACACCTGGGACAAATGCGACGCTGGCAAAGGTCGCGTCGCGGGTTGGGGAGATGAGTTTGATGGACACTGCATGGCGTCTCCTGGGCCCTTGAAGGTTCTATTGGCAGTTTTGAGACGGACGGAAACAATACCGCAGGTCTTCCGCCTGGCGTCCCTAGCAAAGGGATTTGAGGCTATCGCCATGGAGCTAACACAACAAGCGCGTAGTTCGTTAGGGGTCATGGCGCTATTATATTCATCGCTGTCGCACGTTCTCCATCGAGCATCTTCAACGTATGTAGGGAATGAATCTTGTGGCGCACCTAGGCATACACGGATATCCAATGAGGCAGTCTTCGCCGGACGTGATGCATCTAGAAGGACTTGACGTTCTTCCAAGCCACTTTCAATAAAACACCGGACTATACGACAGCGTAATATTGTGTGTCTTCGAGTCATGTAAATGTGCTATATCTGGCGCGTTGACTGGTGCTCGATGAGCGTCTCAGGCCACAAGTTAACGGCATGTGTGGTCGGAGGAGTAACGGGAAAATCTCAATTCGGCTCCTCGATGCGCCCGGCAAAGCATTGGGCGAAAGAGGTCGCCAACGGAGTTTGCCGAAAGCATGTTCTATATCCCTCATCGAAGATCTTCTGAGGGCTTAGAACTCGGGACGAGGCAGAAGGTTGAGTCCGGCCCGGGATGCTGAGCGACGCGTCGGGCGCATTTCCTTGGTAAAGTTGATCTCTTCTCATTGCCGGAAACTCTATGGAATACCTTGATGAAAGTACAACGGTTTGAGCACGCACTCTCAAAAAAGATATTTGGCCCACTAGGGCCGTTGGTTGGACCGGCAGATGCATTCGTTATATTCTTGCGTTTTCTGTCCTTTAGACGCTTGCTTTCTTCGCACTTGGCGAACGTTGCCCATCGATACCTCATTATTTCCCCTGCGAAGAAGAAACCGATATCTATCATATTATAACTAGCTGACCGCGCAGCGAGTCTTGTGTAAAGAATCCAAGTTAACGTGCCTTCGCCGTTGGAGTTCGAACGGCATGGGCTATCATGCGGTATGCACGATGATCGCCTTGCGAGTCGAGACCTCTTCATGTTGTTCAAATTCGATCCCCTACTGGTCTAGGGATCGCGTCAGAAGTCGTAGAATATCCGCCTTCATTGACGCCGGTTTTTCGTCGGTGCTGAGCTCAACGCAGGCATGTACAGAGCTGTCGAGAAAGCCCATTGAAGTCGGTGATGCATGTTTCGAATATCCACTCAATGTTGGAGCGGGAAAATGCTACCACCATGTATTGCCTCGACACGTTCGACGACAGAAGGCTTCCGGAAGGCTTGCGTCGCATTGAAAGCACTCGGTTCTTGCCGGCGTAGAAGAATCGATATCTCCGCCCCGCCTGTCTATGGAAGAAGATTTTGAACGACATCGGGAAATGGTCTGGCCAAGAATCGTCAAAAGGTCTGGCAACAAGTGCCTGGCAACGAGTTGGCTTGCCCTGTCGGGAGGGAGACGAAGACCCGGCGACTTTGTCAATGCTATTCGGGTTATTTGGAGGATCAAGCTCCATGCTTGACGGCAACCTGCGGAATGTACTGAGGCTGGAACTTCGCATCGTACAGAGTTCCTTTGCCGTCGTAAGGTGTGTCCTGTTTGTGGAAAACCCACTGCAGACGGACATGCTCCAAGATCGCTAGTCCACTCGACCCATTCAAACCGAGGTTGGGAGGCGGATAAGGTCGGAACTTGGCGCTATCATTATTCAGTGGTCCCGGATACGACTCCGAGTTATTCACGTTGGCCATGTTAGGGGGGTCTTTGTTCGCGACGAGGACTTTGCTTCCCAAGTTTTGAGCAAACTGATAGATGTTGGCGCCAACATCGTATCGCCCGAGATTCGGGAGTTCCCAATTGAATGTGACGGTCGAAATCATCGAGTAGTGCGAGTAAAAGGTCTTGTCTTCTGTGCCTTTGAGATCTTTGGGAATCGCGGTACCCATCAACAACGACACTATCTGGTTGGGCTTCCCTTTGTCCTCGGACTCGTCGTAGGTTAGGAGGATGAGCGTCCGCTCCTTGAATGCCCCTGGAGCCAACATGGGCTTCAAAAAGTCATGGGCCCACTTGGTGGCATATTCGAGCGTCGTATTGTGGCCGTCGTTCATCATGTTGGGTGCCATGAACACGTACTGGGGGACCTGCTTGGCCTCGAAGTCGGACTTCCAGTCGTCGAAGGCCTGGATGTTGAGCAGCCTGGATCCATTGAGATTAATGGAGTCGAAGGAGACAAAAGGACTGCACGAGCATCAGCATCCACCTAGCCCAACACCATCGACGGGCCAACCAACTTGTGCTTTCGGACGTAGTCCCACTTGCCACCGCCAGTCTGGCCATCACTGGCATCGGCCAAGTAGCCCGGACCGGGCATATCCTCCATGTAGGCCTTCCATGTTAGACCCCGCCAGTCCAGAAGATCCACGATGGTAGAGACGTTAATTGGCAGTCGTATGCGTTCGTCGTGGTTTAGGCCAAAGTAGTCACCGGCGAGGGCTGCGATGTAGTTCGGTTGGCTGGGGTGGGTTTGGGCGTAGTAATTGGACAACAGAATCCCTTCCTTTTTGAGATCGACGATGTGGGAATCCTTGACGGCTTTGGCAAAGTCCTGTGGACGGGTAATATCAGCAAGGGGGTTCTACCGGCAGAGGAATGTGGGCTGCGGACCTGGTTTTCCAAGAATATGCAGATTAATCTATCGAAGCTCCTACCGGGGATGTGATAGGCCGCCACGATCGCAAGAAATCCGGTCAACAAGGTGAGAAAGGGACGCATCGTAAATTGTGGCGACAATTATTGCATGGCAGTTGGCAATTGATGAAGCAGAGAGAATCGATCCGGCCGGAGGTTTTGAGGGCAAGAAGCCTCGGTTCTTGCGGCCAGATTGAAGCAGCACATTGTGTTGCGTCGAGCTCGTTTCCGGTCCAGTTCGTGTCTCACAATGCTACGGTTCACCCGGAGCCATAACGGCCGTGTGTCGCGCAGGCAAGCTAGGCTTAGCCAGCATTCCGTGCAGTGTTTGACGTCGATCTCCTTGAAACGCTTCAAGCCTTCGCAGCCACAAGGAGGCTGCATCGGACCCTGCACCGATCTCGGAGTGCTGATCCGCATCGACAGGGATAGTTTGATCTGATAACTTTAAATGTGGACTGAAGAAAAAAAAAAATAGGTGAACAGGCGGTTGCGTAGCCGCTGCGCGGGCGATCACACCAAGTTGGAGTTTGTCGGGTCGGCGAGAGGCCTTTTTGGAAAGTTGTGGGGTGTTCGTGTCTGCTGGGACACGCGAGGGACCCATCTGCAGAGGAACGTGAATGGCCTCAACTTGATGCAGCTGAGAACTCTGTCTCCGCCTGTGTCCAGCCATTTGCTCGCATGCATGATCCCTTGTTCCTGCACTGGGTTGGGCGCAAGATTTTGGGCACACGACTGTCGGGATTCGGGACCCGAGAGTTTGCCTTCCGATCATGTCGGGGTCATCGCTTGAGTCGTTGTCGGCTGAATGCCGCGATGCCAGCAGATCCCGTTCTGTCATCTTTGACAGCAAGTTATGCATGAATGGTGATTGACGTTGGGTTCCATCGTTGATCCCGCGCGGTCGTTTATGTCGTTTACGAGACTGCAGCTTCGCTTCGATGCTGGCGACAATTTTCGACCCAATGCCAATGGCAGCGCCAAGGGTTCACCGTAGGTTCGGATGACAAACAAGATCCATCGATGGAGACATCTGCATCGCGAGTCCGGGATAGTCGGTAGTACTAGTGACGTTCGGTGTGGCACAGTCCTTGACGAGCGCAGGTCGTGGTCCTCTTTCGGTACGGACGAAGTAGCGCAGCCCTTGGGAAGCGGATATTGAGATTTTCGCACGAGGAGCAGGAGCACGATGACTACCACCGGTGGCTGGTGTTTGGTGTCTTTGAAAAGCCGCGCTATCGGCTATTGAAAGAAAGGATTCGAAGTGCGGCGCGGGGCGTCATCCGGTGATTGTCTGGCTGTCAGACTTTGTCTAGACGGCTTCGTCTGGTCTAGCGAGGCCGCGTCTTCGAGACCTCGCAATCCCCCCATCAGCGGACGTGGATAACCGTGGATGAGGGCATCTCGATGTGTGCAGAGTTGGTGGGCACCACGCGTCTTGTGTCGGCTTACTGAGTGGTGGCATCCCTTCGGCTTGTGGGTGGAGAGAGCGAATTATCTGATGGTGATCCTTGCAATGGTGAGTCAAACGATGGAGAAGAATTGGGGGGAAGGCCCGATCTAATCTTATCAGATGCCCCACATAGATGTGGAAATTCTCGCTCGGAAGAGCTCGGCTATACCACCTCGGTGCTCGGAGACATCGGTCTTAGGTAAGCGATTCAGGCTTTCCTTAACACGCACCCGGCAAAAATAGCATGCACGATTGTTATCTAACGAACGTCAGACCCTCGGCTCTAACTCGACCTGACTGACAGGGGCAAGTTTCTTCCCTTGGATTTTCAAGCACATCTTGACAGCAAACGGCAGGTGAAAAGGCCCCTCCGGACCGGAGGCTGTGTAGACTTTGTCACTTCGTACTTTTACTATAACCATGCTGGTGGCGAGCGTTGCGCGCGGCACTTTTCCCCCTCGTTTTGATCATTCTCAACTCTCGCCCTCGCCCTGCAACATCGAGAGAACCGCATCAAAAACACCAGCCAACAATGTCTCCTCCCTCAGTAGACGGGACCGAGAGTCTCTCCCCCACCAATTCGAGGGGTGATGATGATGAGAACAGCCAGCATCCCCGCAAGCGTCAGCGCGTCCGCCTGAGCTGTCTGGAGTGTCGCCGGAGGAAGCTTTCTTGCGATCGCGGCTACCCGTGCCAGCGATGCCTCAAGAGTGGCACTCCTGACCGCTGCACCTACGAGACCAAGTCTGGCGTTGTTTTGAACGCCAGCTCTGGCGTCCCGCCCGCGTTTGCCCAGCTGGACTCGAGGAGGAACGGCGAAATGGCAATGGCCGGCAAGGAAGCCGACATCTCCGTCATTCGAGAGGCGGCCAAGGACCATGACCGTATCCGCCGTCTTGAGCTGGAAGTCGCTCAGCTCAAGACTCAGCTTACCCGACAAGCCATGTCCTCCTTCGATGGGAGCACAGTGGCCGGCACGAACTCACCGCACACCCAGAAGGAAGATCTCACCGACACGCCAGCTGACCCGTGCGCCAACAACACCGCGCAAATGGAGAAGTGCTGGCATCAGTACAGCGACGGGGGTGACAAATCGGAGCTCCGCTTTTTCAGAGGCAAGGAATTCAGGACGAGGTATTTCGGTCCTCACAATGCCACGATGGCATTCATCGAGGTAAGTCTTTTGAGCTCTTTCGAGGGCTTCAATACCTGTTTACAGGACATTGTTCTAACTTCCTCTCAGTTGACTGGCCTGTGTCCCTTCATGAAGGAGACGGCAGATGAGTGGCTGAAGCCAGTAAAGGCTCATGATCGCAAAGATCGTAAGAAGCGCAAGGAAGATCGGGACAAGTTCTTCCTTCAGCCTGATTCCCAGCTCGAAGCTCTCATGCCACCCAAAGAGCAAGTGGATGCCTTGGTCGAGGTTTACATTGACCAATTCGAGCAAATGCACCGCATCATTCACATCCCCACATTCAGACGGGAATACTCACAATTCTGGGAGAACCCGTCCGAGTCCCGCTACGCCGCTTTCACCGCCCTCGTCCTCGCCATCATCTCTGTCGCGAACTGCATTCACACCCACGAGCACCTGAGATTCACAGGGATGGTCTCCAATGCTCAGACCACTGCTGAGAGATGGATCAAGGCCGTCGAGGAATGGCAGGGCAACCAGAGCGTGAAGCACCGCAAACTCATCCACTACCAAATCGCCTGCCTCATGTATCTCGCCAAGCGGGTCAACTCTGTTAAGAAGAAGCGCTTCTGGACGAACTCGGGCGCTCTCATCCAAGATGGCATCTCAGTCGGGCTGCACCGCGAGCCCAGCCACATGTCTGGCAAGATCTCAGTCTACAACCAGGAAATGAGAAGGAGGATATGGGCCACCGTGCAAGAATTCGACATGCAAGCTTCCTTCGACCACGGACTGCCCACATTGGTGAGCCAGTTGCACTACGACGTGCAGCCGCCCAGAAACTTGGACGATGAAGACTTCGATGAGGACACTACACAGCTGCCCCCATCGAAGCTCGGAAAAGAGTACACCTTTTCCTCTTACCAGAATCTCGCCCGTCAGAGTCTGCCTTTGCGCATGGAGCTGAGTAGACTTCTCTGCGGACCGCCTGGAGAGGTCGACTACGACCAAGTTATCAGGTATACGAACGACATCACACACGAAATCGACTCCCTGCCATCGTGGGAGCACAACAACAACAACACCCACGGCGGCAAGCGCCCACTCCTCGCCTACACCCTCCTTCACATCCAGCTCCGCCAGTACATTATTCCCCTTCACCAGCCCTTCCTCAAGCTCCGCAAGTCCAACGCCAAGTACCAATACTCGGAAATCATCTACTACAACGCCGCCCGCGATATGGTCCTTCTGCACGACAAGCTCTACGAGCAAGGCATTCGCTGCCTCAACTTCCTGCGCGAAGACACTCTGACCACGGCCGTCAATCTGTGCAGTGTAACGATGCTGCAGCCTCGTGGCTCCACCAACATGATCATGATCAACTCCCAGCACACCGTCAAGCTTCTCGAGAAGTGCCTCTCGATGAAAGAGGACAGACTCCTGCGGACCGGCAACAACGAGCCATGGGGCTACTCCATCATGTGCTCGTCACTCGGCCTCCTCGAAGCCCACTTGGGAACGAAGACGACGGAACAAGCGAAGGCCTCCTCGGCAGAGCGCTTCGTCAACCTGCACTACAAGCTGCTGGCGAACCAAGAACCGCCGGTATCGAGTCATCAATCGGAGCTGTCCAAGATTCCCGGCCTCGACGTCCCCGAAAGACCAAAGGTGAGCACTTCCCCCGGTATTTATCGCACAGGCGAACGATTGCTGACTGGGGCCCCCAAGTCCGTGACGCCCTTCTCCTTCCAGGGTTACCCGGCGTCCCAAAACACCATTGACGGACTTCTGCCTCAACCGCTGCCATGGATGTCTACATCCTTGGACCCGCAGGTGAGTCTTCACGGAGACTTCTCCCCCACAGCACTCGTTGCTGACAGTGTGTTGGCGGCAAAGACGCAGCAACAGTACAATCCCGACTTTAATCTTGAAGCTCTGGGATTGAACCTGAACGAGTTGTGGGGAGAATCGTGGGACTTTAGCTAAGAGGTGTCTTTTTCGCAGTTTGATTTTTCTGATTTGATGGCCGTCTACCTCGAGAGCCAGGAAGGGGTCGCCCTTGATTTTGGAGGGCGATAACGTGTTACGGATCGCGTTACGATGTTTGGAAAGCTTGATACCCATCTCAATTCCTCTCAGATCTAGATATGTAATAACACCATGTCGGTCTTGACTCGCTGTCTTTCTCTGTCTGCTCGCTTTGACATTTTCACCGATCACTCGGCACCTTTTTGGATCTGATATGAGAGCCTCGATATGTCATCCTAGGGTCTTTCATTTCCTTTTCACGATGATATCGCGCAAGCATCCACTGCCATTATCTCACCTCACCCAATTTTCGGTCTTTCACGCTCAATCAGTCCATTGGGACCCATTGAAAGAGCTCATCTGGAACCCCGGAATCGGTTGGTGCCGACGACTGACTCGAGCAGATTAAATATTGGCTCAAGACGCCTGGGCCACCCAGCCAACCTCTCCAACACGAACGATGTCTGCTGCCCAAATGATCTCGTCCACGACTTGCCATGTGGACTCAAAAGCTTGTCACTGAGACCAAAGAGGCTCAATAAGATGTCGTCGGTCCACCAATAGACCCATCCGCTCACAGATATCCGTCTTCGACTCGGGAGGTTTTCCCGACAAGAGGTCGACAAACTGGCGCGCGCGAAACGGTTCTAAAACCGTCCATCGCTCAGCCCGCGGTGCAACGCCAGAGAGGCGACTCGGACAACCATGGGTTTTCGCCACAACCAGCCGCAAATGTCTGATTCGGAGGCGCGCATAACTGACGCCCGGCTGAGGCGGCTCGGTTAAGCGACGTTCATGCTTTCGCCGTTACCGTCGATGATGCAGATCACCGTCGTCCAACCCATGCCAAGACGAGACGCGAATCCAACGAGTAAACAAAATCGCTTTCAACCTTGCAATATTCCCCACAACTCAATTACAACTCAATTCTTCCGTCGGCGGATATCCGTCGCCAGACCGCTTCAGACGCCCAGAAAACCAGACAAACAGACCACGAGGCAGCCCGAGCGGGGGAAAGTCGCAAAAGAAGGTGGGATATCGACGTTACATGGCTCCCTCACTGGCGGCGGACCAAGATGCCAGATCCAGGCACGCCAGACAGGGATGAGCTCGGCACCTTCATCGCATTCCCTGCTGGGTCCAACCACCTCCTGCCCCTCATGGCCCCCAATGGCCGTGCCAAAGGCGGCAGCTGCGAGCTCTCGTGCCAAAGAATCCCACGATATGGTCTCGGCATCCCTCCAGGGGTCCTGTTCGACAAGCTCGTTAGCACACCGGCAAACGGCACTTGGGAGCCTGACCTGGCCCAATTGCGACGCGGTGCCGTGCCACGGGCGGGGTTGAGAGGTGCCAATTGCCAATGTGACTGATCTCAGACCTCTTCGAGGGGAGAGACACCTCGGAGATGATGGAGCGGTGGGAATATCGAATCTGGTTCGTTGAGGGTCACCTCCCGCCCGGGGTAACTTGTGTCTCGTGGATGATTTGCATGTCCTGAGAGGACGAGACGAGAAACGAAATGCGACTATAAGATGCAAGGCGACGCTGATCGGACGCAGGAACAGGCCTTGTTGTAGATATTCATGCTCTGCCTCACCGAGTCATTCCTCCCACGTCACTCCCGTCAGCTGCAGTCGTGACAAGTTTCAGACATCAGATCGACCTATTTAGAGACGATCGCCCTGTTCGTCTCACGGAGTTTTATCTACCTTATCCGGCACCTTCACATTCTACCTCACATCTAATCCTACTTGACTTCCTAAGTCAACCTCACTCACAATGGCCCCTTCCGTCCTCCGCCTCGCCTCGTGGCTCGCCGCCGCCGTCAGCGTCTCCGCTGCCCCTCTCCAGCCTCGCGCCGTCATCGACCATGACGCCGTCGTTGGCTTCCCCGAGACCGTTCCTTCAGGCACCGTCGGTAACTTGTACCTCAAGTACAAGCCCTACCTCAAGGTCGTGAACGGATGCGTTCCCTTCCCCGCTGTCGACTCTGCCGGTAACACTGGGTACGTCCTCACTTACATCCTTCCTACAAACTCAGGAAGCTAACATCCTCCAAAGCGGCGGTCTCGCGACCTCCGGCTCCTCCAACGGCGGCTGCTCCTCGAGCACCGGCCAGGTCTACGCCCGCGGCGGCACCTACAACGGCGCCTACGCCATCATGTACTCGTACTACATGCCCAAGGACTCGCCCTCCACCGGCCTCGGCCACCGCCACGACTGGGAGAACACGGTCGTCTGGCTCTCCGCCGCCTCCGAGTCCGCCACCGTCCTCGGCGTCGCCGTCTCCGCCCACGGCGACTACGACACCAAGACCTCCGGCATCTCCTTCACCGACACCACCCACCCCCGCGTCGGCTACCAGAGCACCTGGCCCGTCAACCACCAGATGATCTTCACCAGCGAGCAGGGCGGCCAGCAGCCCCTCATCGCCTGGGAGTCGCTCACCAGCGCCGCCCGCACCGCCCTCGAGAACACCGACTTCGGCAGCGCCAACGTCCCCATGAAGGAGGGCAACTTCAACAACAACCTCGGCAAGGCCGCTTTGTAAAAGCACTTTCCCGCAGCTTTTCGGCCCTGGCGGATGATGTGAAAACGGGATGAGGATGACGATATTAGTATTTAATCGGGAAGCTTGACCACTTGGTCGGCTTCAGGGATGACTTCATGCACATAACTTATTAGTATGGAGCGAGGCCTTTTGATACCCTCTGACGACGGCTCCTTAATACATAACCTATTTTGACTATTTATATGTTTATTCCACATGAAATGCGATGAGATGTTGTGAATTGCGATGAGTTGCTATAAGCTGCGTTCAAGCGAAGATCATGATCTACAGGGAGCCCGGTTGCCTCAAGCGCGACGGCACATGAAGATCAGCTGAAGCGCAATCAAAATCTCGTGTCTCTCCTTTACACGTTCACAACCCCGTGTCAATCGGCCGAGTCGATCATCGAACTCAATTTCTGATCAATTTACCTGAAAAGGAGCCAAGTCATACTCGCGGGCATTCCCGCCGGCCATCAAAGCATAAATGAAGCCCACACCCTCATGGCAGGGAAGACGTGGTGTGCGTGCGACCGGTGCCTTCTCCAAAAACTCCGTCTCCAATTCTTGTCCGCCTGCCGAAGTAAGTAACACACCTCCGATGCACCAGCTCTTCTACAAAGCAGGAAATTGTAATCCAGTTGAAGCCGATTTAAGCGCTTGTGAGAGACTGGACATGGGATCCATCAAGGTTTGCTGTCAAAAGTCAATCGATGACTGCTCGGATATGTGAGGGGAAACTCAGTGAGCTTTACTAGTGGATGAGCCAACCCGACGGCGATTCATTCCACCCCCGCAATCACACGAATACAGGACTGAAAGAACCGGAAACGTCGGCTTCGGTGATGAATCCGTAAGTCCAGCGGGTAATATTGTTTCTACAGCCCACCAAACATGAGGTGCTGTCGTCGCCGTTCAGATCAGATTGAACCCACGTGGTCGACCAAGGTTGTCGCTCAACTGGGGCCCTTCCCAAGCGGTTGTGGATCTAACCCCGCACCGGAGAAACAAGCCAGGTTTAACCTGACGCTTCATATGCGGCATTTTCGCTTCAGGCTTCAACAACCAGCATATGGCCTCGTGGCGCAACGGTAGCGCGTTCGACTCCAGATCGAAAGGTTATCCGTTCAAATCGGGTCGGGGTCATCTCTTTTGCCTCTTACGAAGATGACATTGTCTTATTTTTGTTGTTTCTCTGCGTGGTGTTGATATTGAAAACATATGGTAATGCTTTGGTTGAGTTTGAGTGCTCTGTGCGGGGAGGCCGAATTGAGCTGGCTTTTATTTGTGTTTTTGGAAAGAGTGCGTTCACATGCGCCTGCTGGCAAGAGATGACAGAGCCTGGGTTGTGGTCGATTGAGAAACCGGATGAAGTGTGAGTTGGTGTGGTGGTGGACAAGTTGCTCTTTTCTCACCGACGCGTCACCGAGCTCGCCGATGGGTGCTTGCGCACAGATCATGTCCCGTCACCCGAGCGCCGGACGCGGCCCCACATCATCGTCCTCCGAGTTTCTGCCAGGAGCTCGTAGTCTGTATGGTAACGACGCAATTCATCATTGATTTCTATGTCTGAAACGCTACGCTAAGAGATCTCATGGTTCCTCATCTCAGTATGCTTCCATATCTCAAGACCACGTCGCACTTCTCAAATCGGTCTCCAGTAGCACAACAACTTTCTCGTAGATCTCCTGCCGAAAGCCGTCATCATTCAAATCAAGCGTTGGCCGCGCAAACTCTCCACATATACATCTTTGCACAGCGCTCGAATAGTTCATGCTGCCTATGGTTTGTTGCCGGAGCACTCTCTGGGCTGTTATGTAACCAGGCATGAGGCCCGCAGCGCCGCCTGGGGTTTCATCCTGGGGGATGCGGAGGGCTTCGACCGTACATCCAAGAATGAGCTCCAGCAACAAGAGCCCCAGTGCAAGAAGAGCGGGACTGCGACTGATACTTGTTGAATTCATATTGTCCTCATCCTCCTGGGGGTTCTCAGGAAGCCGCTTCATGATGAATGCGTTCTCATAACTCAGCTGGTTGTCGTTTTTAAGAAACAGGATATGACGGCTTGTCAAGATCTCTGGGAGCCAGGGAGTTTGCTGAAGTTTCAAGAAGCTTGAAGAAACCACAACGGCCAGCTGCAGCTTCGCTGTAAAAGACAAGTGAGGGTAGTCCAGAGGCTGCTCGAGGATTTCCCTCAGCGATACTGTCGACCATTGCCCGTACTCGTTGCTTAATACAGGGTAGACCCCGAACTCTCGATATGTTGTCGCAGTACGGTCATTGATCATTCCGAAACAGTCGAAACAGATCTGTTTCTGGCCTTTACGAATAACCTCGCACATGTTGATGAGATTGTTGGGATTTGTACTCGAGTGCCCAACACTGAGTGCCGAGAGGGATTCTTGAACGACCATCGTCGAAGTCTGACCGAAGCGGCTTGTCCTATTACTTGCTGCAGTTGGAGGCACAGCTTCTTGGAACGAAGGCAAGGCAGAACCGACAACCTTGCTGCCATCTCTTCCAGTTTTGCGGCTTTTGAAATGCCTTTCAGTCGGTGTGACGTTGTGGTCAGCCACTTGCGGAAGTGCCTGAACCCGTACTTTCTCCCAGGACAGCTGCATGTTTGACTTTCCACTGCCTTGGGTCTTTCTCTCAGACTTGAAAGTCAACGCAAACTGGAAGGCAATCTTCTGGATGATGTCCTCGTCCCCGTCGTCCTGTGCAATAGCGGTTGTATGAGATGTCAGGCCCAGATGGACATCGTGAGCACAGCTGCACTGAAAGCTGGATTTCATGGCACGGTATAAGCTACCGGAGATCTCGCGAATCAGCGTTATGAGCCGCCCTTGAGATCGCAGTCTCCTATCTGGCTCCATCTTGACGTTTCGGTCGATTAGAGATTCGAGGCTGGTGATGCCGTTCTTGATCGTCGTTAACTGTTCTTCGTAATCCGATCTCTTTAGCACAAAAGCAACACGTTTGAGACCTCTGCTGAAGAGTGTATCGTTTTTCTGACTTATCTAATTATCGAGTTAGTAATAAGATGACAAGATGACTGTCTCCTTACCTCGCTTTGAGATTGAAAACCAAGCCGTTGCTTCAAATCCGCAGTAGCCTCTTCCATGTCTTTGACGGTTGTCTCAAACACACCATAAGACCTCCACAGCCGAACCTTGATCTTTGCTTGGATGGACTCGTCATTCCATGCTGGTCCGGTAGGGTGGTTGACCATTGATTCGATTTGGCCCGCTGGGACAAGGCCAACAAGAAGCTTTTCGCAGACATCTTGGAATCTGACCTTCTCAGTCTCTAGATTCCGGACCAGGCTGCGAAGCTCCCGGTCGTATCTTTTCCACCTTTGGATTCCTGACATAACATCTTGACGGTGCTCAAGAAATGAAATAACCAGAGGAATACTGCCTAGGATGACGCCTAACACCTCAAAGCCGGACATCTTTCCGTTCACTGAATTTCGACATTCAACGAAAGATCTTGAACGGTTTTGAGCGAGTTGTTTCGAAATATTAACCAGAAGCGGGGAAGCTTGCCTCAGTCGTAAGTGCGCAGTCTCAGCTGACCATAAGCTGCAGAACACCTCATGATTCGTTCGTTGTGCGGGGTTTATCAGATGCTGCAGGTGCTCCCTGTTAGTCTGCTACAAAGATCGGGGCAGATTCATACCGGATAGACCCAAGGATGATCTTGAGATCGCGACCAACAGTATTTGAGCGACGCCGTACTTCCCTATCTGCCAACCTCTCCCTCCCCTCGTCATAGTCCACAACATAATCACACGCTCAGTTTTCGATTTCAAACTTGTGAGTTCACACTTACGTACAACATATATTTATCTTTTCCCTCACTGTGAAATGGCAGAAGGCATTGGTAATGCCGTATCGGGGGCACTGGACAAATTCGAACATCTCTTTTTCGCCATCCGAGAATCTGACGAGGACACTTTGCGATCACGTCTATTGCCAAGCTTTGAAGACGATCTAGCCCGTTTCAAGGTTTGGGTAGGCAACAGCGGCGCGCACAGGACAGGCCGCGCATCTCTCGAGTATCGCCTTCGCGATGCATCACATATACGCCACCAAGTTCTGAGACTCCTTCGTGAGCTACAAGAATCTCTTGATGAGGCCCAAGACATTATCGAAGGCCGGGTGACGCCATGGGACGAAAGTGAAGACGAGGTGGAATGGGCAGATGGCCTGGCGACCGACACCGAGATTTCCCAGATCGCCTTAGATATCACAGACCTGGTTGACTGCCTCTTGCGTTTGAGCGTATCCATTCAGAATCCTTCACCACACGATCGCTTCGTTGCTTCTTCCCAGACCGATACATCTGCTTACGAAGGCCATGACATTCAACACGTTCAACAAAAGTTCCAGGGCATCGACGTGTTTCTCGCACAGCGACTGGGCAAGGCAAACTCTCGACGTCGTCAGTATTTCAAGTACAGAGAAGCGCACTTTCAAACGCTTTCTCATGGCCTTGAAGCCCACGGGAACACGACCAAGTCGGAGATCGTCCCTAGCACCCTTGCTGGTTCAATCCCAAACCACAGGAAGGATGGAGCGTTTTTCGACATTTCTGGCGATGACTATCAATCAGACGGAGAAGGTTCACAAACATCATTTGCCACGTCCGTTTCGAACCCGAAGACCCTCAAGGTCCCGCCTATGCCAGAGGGAGCACCCGACAGGCCTTGCTTGTGTCCCTTCTGCCAACAGATAATCTCGATACGGAGCACCGCAGCATGGAAGTGAGTAATAGCCCAACGCTGACCATGCTGCACTTAATCTTACTGAAACACATAGGAAACACGTCTTTGAAGACCTTCAACCCTACAGCTGTCTTGCTGCTTTATGCACGGCACCAGACCAGACGTTTTCAAGACGAAATGCCTGGATGCAACATATGCTTGGAAATCATCTGAGACTGTACCGATGTCCATGTGGATGTGGAGAAACCTTCTTCTCCGCCAAAGATTCTCAAAACCACTTACTTCGAACCCACCCGGGGGCGATACCGGAAAGTCATATCGATAGCATCGTCGACCTGAGTTCTCGGCCCTTTCCACAAGACGCGAGAATCAACTGTCCCTTTTGCTCAAGAACACTTATCTCATTAAAGCAGTACCGTCGACATGTGGGTAATCATCAACAGGACTTAGCCCTTTTCGCCTTGCCTAATATTGACAACGCCGATGAATGCGAAGATGACGATTCAAACAGCAAAGAGGATAGTGATGAGAGTACTTCAGACGAGGTAGAGCTATCATTTTCTGGGGGATCACCATCTAATCCTACAGAGGAGCAACATAACGACGTGAACACGGTGCCCATACAGCCGGTTGAATTTCAGAGTCGTCAACCTCAGCAGTCGCTTGAATTCGTTCCAGCACCAGTGACACAACATTCAAGTCAACATCAATCGAGACAGCAACAGCGTGAGAGTCGTGTTCGATCAGACCTTACTTCCAACACGGTCCCTAGTTCACGGTCGAATGAATACTTCGTCCCGCGACACGGCATAGATCCCGAGGTAATCCAGGCAGATATTACAAGATACCTCGGAAACGATGCCTTAGTACGACCAGGTCACTATGAAGTAAGAATCATGATGTTTTCAACCAATATCCAACTATTTTCGTCTACAGCATGTCTAACATTCACGTAGGATCCTCAGACCGGCCAAATCATCCAAGGCTACTATATTACATGCTTTCGCCAATTGACAACAGTCAGTCACGTATGATACGAGAGATGTTAAAAGAAAATCGACTGATTTTGGAAACAGGCAATGATTGATGATTTGAAACGTGACTCCGCTCGATGGGCAAAGGAGAAGCGTCGTATATTAGCAGCGAGGGAACTTCACGCACGAAATGCTCAATATGATACACCAGATTTTGGGGGACCTAGGTATTATTCTCATCCCTAGAATAGAATACTTCGAGCTAAATTTGACGCATACTCTTTGTTGGAAAATTTGGTTCGTCTCCAGGAACATCAAATGCTAGCCCATCTAAATCTAACGAGAACAATATTGCTCAAGAAAACGTTAACCTTCTGATTGATTCCTCAAGTGGCCTCACAACTTTCTCATACATCTCTTGTCGGAAGGTCTCATCTGTCACATCTCGCTCAGGCCCAGCGAAGTCGCCACAGAGACAGAGTTGCACCGCATTGGCGTACTCCTTGTTCAGCCAGTTTCTCTCCATGAAGAGCCTCTGAGCCGTGAGTGAGGCTCGGAACAAGTTTTCGTTGTCATTGTAAGGTCTCTCATATGATTCCTGACACGAATCGATCGTCTTGCCATGATGGAGCTCTGAAAGAAGGATGCCAAGTGACACCAAGGCCGGATTCCGAACGAAAGAAGCATTCTTAAGATTGTGTTCGCCTTTTCTCGTGTCCTCGGTATGCCGCTTCATGACGAAGGCGTCATTGAATTGCATATACACGTTTCCGGGATCGTCCGGCTTCTTCAGGAAGATGATGTGGTCACCGGTCATCAGATCCAGAAGCCAGGGCGTTTTGTAAAGCTGCAGGAAACTCGAGGTGATCATGGTGGCGAGGTGCTGCTTTGCTGTGGGCGACATGAAAAGTGCTGGTCGTGGGTTTTCAAGATATTGTTTCAGAGAGAAAGTCTCCCATCCTTGATTCCCGATGGCGTTGGCAACTCGACAGACGCCGAACCAACGGCCCTGCTGTTGCGGACTATGATCCCCTATCATGCCATAACTACCATCCACTGGAGCTTTCGGACCCGCTCGGATGCTTTGGCATAGATTTATGCATTTTTGTTGCATTTTGCTGGTCGAATCAGACGCTTGCACTGACGGAGCACCGTTGGCAACCGGGGGGCCTGTGGACTGCAGGAGTGTTGTCGTCGTTGTAGTTGCGGTAGAGCGGATTGCGAGACTTCCAGTCGATATGGAGCTCATATTAGAGATTCGGGATGAATAGGGCGTAGTCATTGTCGACATCTTTGTGTTGGTGACTATCGATGGATTGGGTCTGACGACAATTTCATCCCACGTCACGTCAGAGCAACACTGTGATGAATCTGGCGGGTCCGGTCTGTCGCCGGAGTTCAAGACAAGCTCAAACTCAAGTTGGTGGATGATGTCCTCATCATTATCGCTGATTCTGCTCTCGAGCGAACGCGCTTCCAAGCGGAGATGTAACTCATGAGAGCAAGTACAGGGCAGGCTGAAGCACAAGGCTCGGTACACGTTCCCAGAAACTTCGCGCACCAGTTTGATCAGCCTTCCTTGGGATCTGGTCTTGCGATCTGGTTCCAATCGGAGGGATCCCATGACTAGCCGCTCGATAACGTTGATGTTTTTGATTACCCTGTCTACCAGGCCTTCGTATTTTGACTCCCTAAAGGTGAATATGAAGCGGTCCATTGCGCCAGGCATCTGGGGGGAGACTTCATCGTCCTTGACGCCGAAGAAGATAGTCAGCTACTATGAGTCGCTTCATTTCATACAGTTTAGTACCTTTGGGTCTGTGTTCACCGCTTGTGCACTCTGTTGTCTCCGTCAGTCCAGGAGCTGTTCTGGTAGGAATTTGTAGCATACCCCAGCATCTGACGGCAAACGCAGCCGTCTCATGAGCTCGACGATTGCCAGTCTTGTATCTTCAAACCTCTCCTCGATCTCTTGAAACACAAATGGATCCCACAATCGAGACCTGATATCCCTTCTGACGGACTCGTGTCCCCACGATGGGCCCATTGGATCCTTGATCATCTTGTCGATTTGATGACCGGGTACGATGCCCTGCAACAAACTCTCGCAAATGTTCTGAAGTCGTCTTTTTTCGGTGTCCAAATCTCTCGCTAGTCCCCGTAACTTCAGTTTGTGCTTGCGCCATCTGTTTAGCACCGACGCTGCCGTGCGGTAGTGCTCGAGACCTGAGATGATGAGAGGGATGCCCCCCAAGATAATCCCAACCACTTCAAATCCGGACATGGTAAAGAGGATTGGTTTGGACAGCAAAACACAAGTACATGTAGATGGCTCGTGACCTTTTGATGAAGAGAGCGGGGAAGTGGTCGCTTGCGAGCCTGACTCTTCCCCTTCGAGCTGCAGCTGCAGCTGCCAGGCTGCGCATCAAAATGAAGACTATTGGCTGCTTCCAACGCGGGATTTGATAAGTTGCTTACCAGCAGCCCGAAGTGTCGTTACTAATTGATTCCCTTCAACGTAACTGGGGCGCATACGTACAGTACCCCTCCCAATATCCACCCTTATTGTTTTGGCTCGCCATACCCAACGACGTGTCTTCAAAACATCACAAAACCCTTGCTATGAAACAATTCTTCTTCATCTAGATGAAGACATACCTTGCGCTCGTCGAACCGTTTCTCAAGGCTATCTCTCTGATCGGTGATGATGCCGACTTCTATCCGCGAAACTACCTCGGTGGCCTTGCAAGCGTTCGAAAGCCTCATGGAAGAGATAGGATCCAAACTGGCATCTGATCCATCGGAAACGCTTTCGAAGTGTGCGCCAAAGTTCGAGTCCGAGTTCGTCAGACTCAGGATATGGGCCGCGGAGGTCTCCGCCGATGGCCTCGACGACGCCTCGTTGGAATACCGGCTCCGCGACTCCTCCCACCTTTATGACCATATTAGATCCCTCCTGTCAGATCTGAACGAAATGCTCGAATCTTCAGAAATGATAGTCTCGGATGAAAGAACACCATGGGACCACATAGAGTCTGACGAAGACGATGTGGATGAGTCAGATTCGGATTCGGGGACGGAAATCTCCCAGATCGCGGATGAAGTCGTTGGCATCTTGGACTGCCTTGCCAGACTCACCACGTCTATTCGAACGCCAGCCCCGCACGACGGTCTTGATGATGCTGGCACATTCGACCGGAGCCGATCTACGGGTCAGTCGCGTAATATTCAGTATGTCCGTGACAGATTTGCAAATACCAGGGATGATCTGGCAGAGCGTCTCGGAAAGTCCATGGTCAGACGAAGAGAACGGTTCCAGTCCAGACTCGGGGAAATTCGAATAACATCCGAAGAAGGTCATTTTGAAGTGGCACCGTCGCCTTCAATTAAAGCGTTCCCTACACGTCTTGAATGTGCATTTTGTAACCAACAAAGTACCATGGAAGACGAGGCTTCATGGAGGTAAGTTCTGTTCTCCACAATGTGCTACTGCATGAATACTGACTTTGTATGATATAGAAGGCATTTTCTAAGCGACATCCGGCCATATATTTGCACTGCAAAAGACTGCATGACACCGTACTACGAATACTCAACTCCCGAAGAATGGTTCCAGCACATGCTAGCCAACCATTTGAGAAGCTACGATTGTCCTTTCGGTTGCGATGCAAGTTTTCCCTTGGCGAGCGAAGCCCGAGAGCACTTCACCACCCTTCATTCACAAGCAGTCGCCAAAAGCCAGATCAACGATTTAGTTATGCTCAATTCCAAGACTCTGAATACCTTCACATGCGCTCTCTGCTCAGAAATTCTGAACTCATCGGTTGCGTACCGAGCACACGCAGGAGAACATCAAGTGCAACTGGCACTGTTCTCCTTGCACGCCGAGGATGGGCGTACACAGCCAGACAGCAAGGGCGAAATTCCAAGCAAGGAGGAGACAGGGGAAGGCTCTGCATCACAAGCTCAAAGAACTGGGAGTTTGGAAGAGGTTTCCGCTTCAATTGCGGCACCTCTTGCACCAACAGCAACGCCAGTACGGTTATATAATCGTGGCATCGTTGATAGCCGTGGTAGAGTATACGTCTGGACCTGTGTAAGTGAACCGACGCTTCCACTCACTTTGAACGGATGGTTAACATACTCCTAGTGTCAGTGTGGCGACAGTGGCATGACGTTTGTGTTAAAAAATTGTCCAACTTGTGACAGCATCCGATGCGATCATTGCCCAGTGCATGTAGGTAAGGTATGGAAGTCGGAAAAACAGGAAGACCCTGTATATGTATAGTAAGTTGGTGGTCTGAGTATACGGCAAGAGGTTCTCTGGGGCAGGAAACGACGTTTCAATCTTCTCCGCAATGGGCATCAATCTTTGTCGCGATGGGCTACAAAATGAATAGGTAGGGGTACGCGGAAGATTCCCAAGAACTGCCAATATATACTTTTCATTATACCACCCATCAACATCCTCGATATAAGCTACAGGGAACGACTGCTACCAAGATGCCACCCGACGCCACCCCAGTAGCTTGCCATGCAAAAACAACAATGAACCACATGTAAGAAGTTTTTGGTGGTTATGGGAAGTAGTGGAAGAAGACCAAAAAAGGGGGTATGTCATTACGGAAAGTGTATTACATGGGATGTTTGGTGTGTGTGAGAGTACTACACGCGCGCGCTATGTGACCAGGATATTGCTAAAGGCGTCCGATATCTCGCTCGGGGTCGGGGCTTGGAACTTTTCTGGCGTGTATCCGGCGGCGAGGCGCTCCTGCATCATCTTCAGAAGAGTGGCGGGGACGCTCTCGTCGGTTGCGCGGATGGTCAGACGGATCATCTGTGAATCATTAGTCAGGATGGACTTTAGTTTTAGACGGGTTGACAAACCTGAGTTCCGTAGTTGGGCTCCAGACGCATCAAGCAACCAAATTTGCCTGATTCAGAGGTATGCAAAACACTGGCACCGACAAAGTTCTTCGCGTTGGGGTCAACACCGTCCAGGATGCGCCACCTGAAGCCGTCGACTGTCTGTCTGACGAAAGACTCGGTGATCTCCCTGTCAGCAACCTTGCCGGGAGACAGGCCAAAGATACCCTGGGCCTCGCGAGGCGCTCCGCCGATCTGCTTCCAGCGCTTGAAGAAGTCTTCGGCGGTCAGGTCTGCGGGGTCCATAAACTTGTGAGCGGCGAGTGGCAGCTTGAGAGTGATGGCCTGCAAGGCACCGGCAAGGTAGCTGATACGGATCGTCGGGCTCTTGTCGAATACCCTCTTGCACTCGAACATGATAACCTGCTGTGATTGGCCAGCCTGGTAGATTGTGCTCTCCGGCAAGTTCTTGACGTCCCACGTGAGCTTGCCCTTCTCGGCTTCATCGAGGTCCAGTGTTGTTGTGAACGAGCTAAGTGCCGTGGGAATCTTGTTCTTGAAGTAGAGAATGAGGCAAGCCATCTGTCCTCTGTACTCGGATCGCACACCAACTTGGATCTGGCCATCCTCGTACAGGACACCTTCGCCCTTGAGCAGCAGCTTGTTGTAGCCGACCTCCCAGTTGGGTGACAAGTGAGCTGCACTCGCCAGGTTGGGGGCCTTGGTCTTGGGTTCGGCAGGGCCGATGTTCAACATGTCAAGACCAGCCAAGTCGTTTGCGCCATTTCCATGGCCATTCGTTCCGTTGGCGCCGTTTGCTGGAGGGTTGCCGTTTGTGCTAAAAGTCCGCCTGAGCCCACCATCCTTGGCCATCTTGAGCTCTTGCACGTCTGCGTTGGCATCCTTGCCGCCAACGACCCAGGTTCTCTTATCACTGGTGTTGGCGTGCTTCTGATGCACTCTAGCAAGCAGCGCGGACTGCCTCTCGGGGAACGGCGGCATCTCGTCCATTACCGTTCGAAGGAGATCGTCTGTCGGCATTGTCGCGAGTGTCAGATACTCGCACGCTCTCTGCTGGAGCTCGGAGTCGAGCGTGTGGCTGAACACCTGGAATGCCTTGAGAAGCTGGGGCTTGATTTCGGGGAAGAGGTTGACGTATTTGACGTAGCAGGACAGAATCATGGCCCGTGTACTTGAGGAACAAGCGGCGACCTTGCTCTGGAGAGCCATGAACTGCTCGATCGGGCTGCACTTGGGCTGGTCGGCAATCAGATGGCCGAACTCTCCCAAAATGTACGCTCCAATCTTGACCAACGTCTCGTGGCAGTGATCTGATTTGACGTATTGCAAGGAGTGCTGGGCCGCGTAAACTTGCAGCTCCTCGTTATTCGTCACAATTTGGATGACACGCTGCCACACCTCATCGCTTACGTGATCACCCGCCATGGCGATCAGACGAAGTGAAATGTCCACGTACCACTGGACATCAGTGGCGTACCGTTCGGTAAGAATGGCAATCTTGAGCACCATCTCTTCTCGGATCGCGAAATCGGCATTCTGGAGGTAATGCAGCAGCTCGCCGACAATGACCTGGGCATTCGAAGAGTCGCACATGCTGTAAAGGAGGTCGAGACCCTTCCTCCTCACACTGATATCCCTGTCCTTGAGAGACCCGATAATGACATCCTGATGTTGCTTGATCGGCTCCAGAGTGTCGATACGGGCTGCCAAATGCGTCATCGCCTCCAATCCCAGGTAACGGACGTTCGTTTCCCTAGAAGTCAAGAATCGTCCGAGTCGGGATGAGATCTGCTTGAGAAGCGCATTTTCGTTTTCGAGGTGAATGATCAGGTTGATGGCTTCAAACAGAACAGCATTTTGCGCATTATTCTGCTGTACGTTCTTGGTCTGCTCCATTGCGAGGTTCAGGATCTTTTGCAGCGACTCGCGAATCATCTCCCGAACGTGTGTATCATCTGCGACAGTCAGCACGTCTCACACCTGACTCAACGCCCAATTCATCAACTCACCTGACGGAGGGAAGTACTGCAGCAGGCGCAGGAGCTTAACCTGAACCCACGGGCACGGAACCTTGTAGTAGAGGTAGTCCGGAGTGTACTCTCCATCGATCACGATCCTCTTCAACCGGGCAGCAGCCTTGGCGTACGCGCCTCTGTATTGGTTGAGATTGTCCTGAGCAAGCGTCATAACAAGCGACGTAACGGACAACGCAACACCGATATCGATGTCGTCCATGAGGGAAATGATGCGCTCAGCCCATTGCGGTTGGACGATGTCGGGGTTCTTGCGATAGAGACGGAGCAGTGTGAGCGACGCCTTCTTCTTGACGAATGCCTTCGATGTGCTGTGTAGCTTGTTAGCCAGCGCACTCCACCAGAGCTTGGGTGCACATACGGCGAGATGAGAAGCCTATGCACCTCTCCACTCAGAGCCTCTCCCATCTCCCTTCCACCGACGTTGGCGATCGCATGGAGGGCCAGGCAGTTGAACAGCTCATTGTGATCCAGCAAGTCCTTTCGTATACTGTTGACGACCAGGTGCAGCAGCTCGTGCTTCTCGTGCAGGAACAGGGTCATAGCCAGGTATCCGATCTGCTTTTCCGAGTACTTGTTCGCCGAAATGAGGTTGACCGCTTCGAGGTGGCCGAAGTCGACGTTCCATCCGAGGATGTAGATGTAGAGGAGCTTCGCAGAACGTCAGAGCAACGCCTTGCAATCCACGGAGGTAGTCCCTACCTTGCACACATATTTCTTCTTGTGGTATCCGCTGAGGTTTCCATCTGTGCTGGAGTTAGTACCACCACACCGCGATGTCCGGACGCGACCGTCTCTCACCCTTAAACTTCTGACTACACCGAGACTCTGTCAGCACATCGTCACGAGACCACAAACCGCGAGCCCGGCTGCCACTCACCGAATGTTGGCCAACTCCTTGTTGATTCGCTTCTCTTCCAGCTCCCTGGCTCTCGCGTTTCTCAAATCCGCAATGAACTGGACCAGACCTCGCATGTTGGAGTTGTTGCTGGTCGAGCGGCCCAGAAAGCCGCTTCCGCCGGACGACATGGTTGCGGTTGTTTTCGGGTTCGTCGGGGTCCCGCCCTATTCCTATTTCCTGTTCCTTCTCTTCGCTTTTCCACTCGTCGTCAACCGGACTGGCGGCGTCGGTGTCGCCACGTCGCGAGGCTTGGGCGCAGCGGTCTGAACTCGGTGGTCGGCGAGGACGGAGGTACACGTTCTTCGATTCGACGAGGGAACGGAGCCTTCTCTGCTGCCGCTGCTTCAACCGACCAGAAAACAAAAATCCTGCTCTTCGGCGAGCGTGAGGTCGATCACTCCATACGTGCGAGCGGTGTGTCGAATTTGTAATCGGGCACCCAGCAGCAGCTAAGTATGTTGCGGCTTGGGAGCTGTTTTTGGGGTTGGATCGGTCGGTCGGTCGGTGGACGGTGGCTTCGGCGGATGGAACTCGAAACCGGCCGGTAAGTGCCGCTGCGTGTATTGTCTCGTTGGCTTGCGTCGGATGGGCGGCCAAGTCGTACGTCAATCTTGACAGGCGGTTCCTGGAGAGATGAATATGTCGATTCCCGACGTTGCACTGAGCAAGGCGAAGGAGAGCGAAAAAGCAGCAAGGCCAGGGAAAGGGGTTCAAATTGGGGAAGTGGGCGTGAAGGCCTGAAGGGACACCACTCTGCACCGCTGCACTGACTGAATGGACCCGCGGCGGGAAGCGACACCGTGACTTTGGACCGGAAGGCTTGGGAAGTCCAATCCGATTTTTTGGGGCGTGTGGAGATGGGGCAGGCCGCACCTTAGTACGGATACACTGCAATGAGTCCTGTCAAAAGAAACTCACGGGCGCTGCAAGGTCAATGTCAGAGCGTTGTTGTTGCCGCCAGATGCGCTGTGGAATGCGGGAATGCCTGCCTTCCTTGGTGTCACGGTGCTTGTTGCTTGCTTGTTCCCGTCCGTCGTCGCTTGAAGACTGGGCGCAGTATCCGTAAAAGCAGTAAAAAGTCAGGGGTGCAAGGTACTTCCCCGAGCGCTGTTGGTGCTGATGTTTGGAAGCTCGTCTGCTGCTCCGGCCCTGCTGCAATTCTGGCCGGGGGGGACGGGGACCGGGGGTTTTAGTGTACGGGCTGCAAACAACCAGCCTATCACCATCCCGTCATTGCACCGGCGGCAGGTAAGGTACGTATCTCGACGCTAAGCTCGCAGCTCCTGCATCATCGAAGTCCAAAAATCCCATTGAGAGAGCACTCCGGCAAGCTGCAAGCTGCAAGCTCCCCCTCCTGCCTCGTGGACGATTCTAAAAGAAGCAAAACCTTCTTTTTTTTTTTTCCACACTCCCTCTCTCCCTGCAGGATAAGGTCATTCTTCGCCTTCTTCCCCTCCCACAGACCTCCTTCGCCAAACGTCAATTCCTCGTCTTCTTCTTCATGTCCGCCGTGCGTCCGCTCAGAGATGTAATGCGACCAATGAACCACACACTCAGACGGCTGTGCCTAGCCACGGCCCCGACATCCCGTGCCGCCTCCGGACTGCTCCGGGGACCTACCGCCGTCCCGCGCCGCTCTTACGCCTTCACATCCGCCGGTGCCCCGACGTTCCAGGTCTTCAACCGCCGTACGAAATGGTTGCAAAAAGAGCGTGCCGCATCAGACCCGGAGGCGAGCCGGCAGGCCGATTACCTTAAAGATGAGGTTGCCATGCGCCTATGCGAGAGGTTACTTGTACGTCTACATCCCTTAGCTGCCATTACCAATTCCAGAGACTAACGCAATACACAACATACAGGACATCAAACGAAGCTTCCCCCGCGTCCTCGACCTCGGCGCGAACTCGTGCAACATCGCCCGCGCCCTGACCCGCGAGAACCCCGACCCCGATCCCGCCAAACCAATCTCCCCGCCCCTCGCAACCCGCATACAGGAGCTCGTCGCCGCCGAGTCCTCCCACGCCCTCCTCCACCGCGACGCCGACCTCCCCTTCAACTCCGACATCAACATCACCCGCCAGGTCCTCGTCGACGAGGAGCACGTCCCCTACGACCCCGCCTCCTTCGACCTCGTCCTGAGCTCCCTGAGCCTGCACTGGATCAACGACCTCCCCGGCGTCCTGACCCAGATCAACAACGTCCTCAAGCCCGACAGCCCCTTCATCGGCGCCATGCTCGGCGGCGACTCCCTCTTCGAGCTGCGCACCTCCCTCCAGCTCGCCGAGCAGGAGCGCCGCGGCGGCATCTCCCCCCACGTCTCCCCGCTCGCCGACGTCCGCGACGTCGGCGGCCTCATGCAGCGTGCCGGCTTCAAGATGCTCACCGTCGACGTCGACGACATCATCGTCGACTACCCCGACACCTTCGCCCTCATGCAGGACCTCCAGGCCATGGGCGAGGGCAACGCCATCCTCGGCCGCGAGATGGGCGCCATCAGGAGAGAGGTCCTGCTGGCCAACGAGGGCATCTACAGGGAGCTGCACGGCAACGAGGACGGCAGCATCCCCGCCACCTTTAGAGTAATCTACATGATCGGCTGGCACGAGGGCGGCGATCAACCCCAGCCACTACCCAGAGGATCCGGTGACGTGAACCTGAAGGACATTCTGGAGTCCAACTAAAGATACCTCACACCATGTATAAAAAACGTAAAAGCCCTTGTAAAACATGAACAAAAATCTATGGCTCTCATTTTCTTTTGGTGACACGCCCTGTCTGACCAACATCTGACCAGACAAAAGCTCAGCGCTCTAAAAGTGATTCTGTCTCAATCATGGTCTTCGTAATTCCACTTCATCCCCACACAATCCTCCCAAACTCAAACCCGTCTCCAATCCGTCATGACACGACCAATCGATCCCAGCCCGGCCACGTCGACGACCTTCTCGTGCCAGCTGAGCATCACGCTCATCGCGCTGCCGACGTTCTCGTTCGCGCCGCCCGGTCGTCCCCCGATCTGGCTGAACCCGCCGGGCGCCGCGGCCTGCGACGGCGGCGGCGACCTGAGCCCCGAACCGCCCGAGGAGCCCGCCATGCCCTTGTAGATGTACTTCATCAGCACGTCGAGCAGCTCCGGGCCGCCGGGGGAGCCGTAGATGGACTTGAGCAGCGGCGTCATCTCGGAGGCCTTGATGGACTGGAGGACCTCGGTGATGGTCGCGAGGTGGGCGTCCTGCACAGTAGTTGTCAGTATGACCCATCACTTCTAAGGAAAATCGCAATGAGATCGTAAAAAGAACGCACCTTGGCCGCGTCGGCGCCGTTGTAGACCGGAAACTCCAAGCACCCCCTCAGCGCGCCCTCGGCGTCACCGCCGCGGAGCAGCTGCCTGACCTGGCCCGCCAGGCCGCGGACCTCGGCCTCGTCGATCTCGGGCTGGGGCGGGCGCAGCGTCGACGTGTCGAAGTTGAGCGGCGAGTCCTCCTGCAGGGCGTCGATGTTGATGGTGCGCCAGGCGTCGCTGAGCGACTCGGCAGTGTGCTGCTGGATGATGGACATTGTGTGAAAGGCGTCCCTGGAGAGTTTGTGTTTTGGGGATAAACTAGGGGGATGCCGAAGGAAAGGGTCCTCTCTCTTTGTGGTCGTCGGTTCGTTGGCGCAATTGAGCGGCGGTCGTCGTCGTCGTCGTGGGCTTTGCTTGCTCTGCTCTGGAGAAGCTGCCTTGGGTTCGTTGCGTACGTCGGTCGGGAGGTGAGGTAAGGTAGCCGCAGTGGTGGGGTTTGGGTTGGCTCGTGTGGAGGAGTGTGGGGTTCGATGAGGCGGTGCGGCTGCTTGATGAAGATGGTCTGTGCGCAAACAGATCACCGCTGTTGCTGTTTGTCTGTCACTGAGATTCGTGCTCCCTGATGTTCTCAGCAGATCTCTGGGCAAGGAAGGCTTGGCTTCATTGCTTTGATCTTGCTAGGTTCTTCTTCGATTAACACTCACTCGATTCTGACTTCAGGTCCCGTTGGCAAATTGTGGCGCAGTCCAAAGTATGGCAAGTAATTATGCTTGAATTGAAAAGGAAACACTGACAAACATCTCTCACTGGACCCCGACATGATAGGAACTAATAATTGCATGCCATTCTCTAGGTCCAAAAGCTGCCCGCACGCACCCTCGGGCCCCGCCATACGTATACACAAGACTAAACCGACAACCCTTCTGCTGTCGACATCGAGGATATCAATTGCCCGCACGCACGGTTTTCCCCGCTTATGCGTCAATCAGGTTCTCCTCGTTCTGCTGCACCTGCTCCCTCTGCTTGCCCTTCTCCTTGGCCTCCTTCGCCGCACGCTGGTAGAACTCGTTGAGGACCTTTCCGGGAATACGGTTGAGAAGCTCCTTGGGGTAGAGGCGCAGCAAGCTCCACGCGAGGTCGAGAGACTCGAAAATGCTTCGCGACTCGTACTGGCCCTGGCTGATGAACTGGCGTTCGAACTTCTCGAGGAACTCGAGGGAGAGCTTGTCCTCGGCAGACAAGGCCTCCTCACCGACGACTGCCTTCATGGCAGCGGCGTCACGACCGATGGCGTACTTGGCGTAGAGCTGGTTGGAAACATCACCGTGGTCCTTTCGGGTCATGCCCTCACCGATGGCAGACTTCATGAGACGAGAGAGCGACGGCAGGACGTTGATGGGCGGGTAGATACCACGGTTGTACAGACCTCTGTCGACGTAAATCTGACCCTCCGTGATGTAACCCGTCAAGTCGGGAATGGGGTGAGTAATATCCTCGTTGGGCATGGTCAAAATGGGCACCTGGGTGATGGAACCGTTGCGACCCGACACACGACCGGCTCGCTCGTAAATGGTGGACAAATCAGTGTACATGTAACCGGGGTAACCACGACGACCCGGGACTTCTTCACGGGCGGCCGAGACCTCACGAAGAGCATCGCAGTAGGCCGACAGATCGGTCAGGATAACGAGGACGTGCTTCTCGAGCTGGTAGGCGTAGTATTCGGCGGTCGTCAGGGCGAGACGAGGGGTAATGATACGCTCGATACTGCGGGTTGTCAGCTTTGAGCTCTGATCCGATACTGCGCATTACTCACGTAGGATCGTTGGCAAGGTTGAGGAAGAGAGTGACACGCTCCAGAGAGCCGTTCTCCTCGAAATCGCGGGTGAAGAATCTGGCGGTTTCCAAGTTGACACCCATGGCACCGAAAACAATGGAGAAGTTGTCTTCGTGGCCGTCGTGAACACCCTTGTTGGTGACACCCTTCTGCTGGACCAGACCAGCTTGTCTGCAAATCTGGGCGGCGATTTCGTTGTGCGGCAGACCGGACGCAGAGAAAATGGGGATCTTTTGTCCACGGGCGATGGAGTTCATGGTGTCGATGGCAGAGATACCGGTCGAAATCATTTCCTCGGGGTATTCCTAGCCGCTGTTAGTCTCTCGTTCGTGGTCGTCTTCTTGAGAGCGTATAACGTACACGAGAGAAGGGGTTGATGGGACTGCCGTTGATGTCGAGGTAGTCCTCAGCCAGGACCTTGGGGCCCTTGTCGATAGCTCGTCCGGAACCATCGAAGATACGACCAAGCATGTCCTCCGACACACCAAGCTTCAAGCTCTGGCCTGTGAACTCGACTTTCGTCTGCGGAGTATTTAGCGCACGTATCCCAATACAGAGATGGCGATGATCTCATACCTTCTTAACATCGATACCTGATGTGCCCTCGAAGACCTATTCCATCGTCAATCGGTGCTCTTCGTACGATCGCTTCGTTTCGCATACCTGAACAACGGCTCGGTCGCCTATGGATGTCGTCAGCACGTAGTTCGCCTGGGAAGGGCGTTGAAAGGGTAAATACCTCGAGCCTCAAGGACCTGACCCTGTCTGTTGGTTCCATCGGGAAGGGTCAAAGAGACGATCTCGTTGTATCTGGGGAATTTGACCTAGGGGCAAGTCAGCGCATGTATCCTGTACCTTCGCTGCCGTCGATGCAGCCACCGCGGGCGACACGCACATTCTCGAGGATGACGAGGGGTCCGTTGACACCGCCGACGGTGTTGTACCGAATTCTCGGCACGATCGAGTAGGAGGGCTCGCGCGGGTCACTCATTGCGTCGACAATCAATGAGACAGCGCCCGATTAGAAGAATATGCGAATGGAGGGGGCGAGGGCGTCAATAGGGAGGGCGTGGGCGGGCGAGGCGTGGATGGTTGAGCGATGGTCGGTGATGTATGCAGTGCACCGAAGCTGAAGGAGGTTGGCAGGTGCAGTGTCGTCTACTGCGCTGCACTGGACTGGAGCTTGCTTCGTCTTGGTGGAGCCAGTTCGGCGAGGTGGTGGCGCCGATACCTAAGATCCCTGGGGCGCGCGGGTCTGGGAGCTCCCAGTGCCACTGGACCTCTCTCCAGGTGTGTCAGAGTCAGCATTTCCGGGTTAGCTTCCTCTGGTAGTGTGGCAGTGACATCACATGACTGCACGTCCCCTTCGAGTCTTTGGATGGCCTGCAAACGGCAGTTGGAGAGCAGAAGTCGAGTAGCAACGATGCTTGAACTTGTTATTGAGATTGAAAATCGCTTGAGTGACTAGATTACGCCGCCGCCGCCTCACGAGATCTGGCTCCCAGCACCGCCTTACCAACAGTGCTGTCATTGCTCTTACTCAACTCCCCGGTGATCCAAGCACCAATATCAGCCATAGCATCCAGATCAATACCAGTCTCCATTCCCAAGCTCTCAATAAAGTAGATCATGTTCTCCGTAGCAACATTTCCAGTCGCTCCAGGGCTGTAAGGACATCCGCCAAGTCCGCCAACGCTGCTGTCGAATGTACGAATGCCATGCTCCAGCGACACCGCCGTGTTCACGAGCGCCTGGCCGTACGTGTCGTGGAAGTGCATAGCAATATCCTCGTTCCTGATGCCCGCCGCCCGCATGCAGTTCAGCAATTCCTTGGTTCTCGGCGCCGTACCCATGCCGGTGGTGTCGCCCAGCGAGATCTCGTCGGCGCCCGACTCGAGAAGGTCCGTCGCGATCTCGGCCACCTTGTGCGGGTCCACGTCGTAGCCCTCAAAGGGGCACCCGAGGACGACGGAGACGTAAGCGCGAACGCGCAGCCCGGCCGCTTTCGAGTCACGGATAACTTCACGGAAGCGATCCAGCGATGTCGCGATATCGCAGTTGAGGTTCTTCTTCGAGAAGGACTCGGTGGCGGCCGCGAAGACTGCCACCTCGATCGCGGGGGTCGCTGCGTCGGCCGAGGGTTGGTGCTGCGAAGCGAAGGCGCCGGGGTACTTGGCTAGCAGCGCCTGGGCGTTCTGCAGGCCCTTGGTGTTCGGGGCGAGGAAAGAGTAGGAGGTTTGCGAAGGCGACGAGATCTTTCGTGTGAGGATGTGTTCAAGGATTTCGCTCGAGTTGGCCATCTACAAATGATTGACTGTCAATAACACTGCTCCAACAATCACCAGACAATTCTATCAGACTAACCTGCGGAACCCATTTCGGAGAGACGAATGAGCCACCTTCAATCGTCGACACGCCGGTTCTGGCGAGCTTCTCAATCAGCTCGATCTTGGTGGCGAGGGGTATCGTCTTCTTCTCGTTCTGCAGGCCATCGCGAGGGCCGACCTCGACGAGCTTGACGTAGTTGTCGCGGGGCGGCTGCTGGATGGGGCCGCTGGCGGTCGCAAAACCTCGCACGGGGCGGATCTGGGCCCTCCGGCACGCCCTACAGATTGCTGGACGGATGGAAAGCATTTTGGATGTTGAATTGTCGTTGCAATGGTTAACGAGGGGTAGATCGGCAACAGGTCATAAAGCAGCTCCAAGAGCTGGGGCGCAGGAGCTTGGCCGCATATCGTCGGCTTCCATGCTTCTATGGACCTCGGTGAGTGCCATGCGGTGCCAGCTGGGCACGCCTGGCAAAACGACCCTGATTTTCTTTCGACGACATTCTCCACAAATCTCGCGATAGCATCAAGCATTCAAAGCACCGCAACCAAACCAGGTCATATGGGGGACTAAACCACTTGCACTAATTCCCTTCAACATATAAAAATTATACCTCTGATTATTCACTGTTACAAGAGAGGTGACCGAGAGCATCTATCCACGGCTGCTCAAACCCTCGAACATGCCCTGCCTCGATGCAACCGAGGCATAGCAGCCGGGCCAAAGTATGATTTGGGTCAGGCGCAATCTCCCCTGAACATTTCAATGAGTCTTGATATAACATGATGATGTTTGTCATTTAGCTACCGCATCCCCCGCGACGCGGGCTTGGTCCCAGCAATACATCTCGAGTGACTGCTAGTCTGCTTCCGGAAACATCAGCGGTAGGTCCTCCTGACTTGACCACGGACAGAAGCCAAGAGGCTTGATTTCACCGTGGCTGTCAGTAGACGACACCTATCCACACGCGAATCCCAACTGACACAGGCATAGGTCTTACTCGGCTTGTACGGGATCTGCCATGCTGGCTAACTTGAGCAGAAGCGACTGCTCACCGTATGTGACTCGCACTCTCGAGAATACAGACGCATCAGCTTTGCCTTTTATTCCGACTGGCTGCTTCTGCCCAGTAAACCAAACCATTGGACGGGGAGTTCTGCTTTTCCCCTGTCTGGATACCCCGGAGCAGGGCCAACTAACTTCCCTCGGAGACTGTCTGAACATTATTTTTCCTCTCAAAGCAGCAGCCCTGTACACACGACAGCTTCTTCAGGGTGTCCTCTCGGGAGTCACATCGACGGGCAGCGGGTCCGTCCCTGCTTGGACAAATCACAAAAGTGGGCATGACCACGGCCGTCTACGGCGCTCCCGCCACGACGTCGAAGAGGGGCGGCCCAGATGGTGCCGCGGAGACTCTGAGTGCTGCTTTGGTATTGGAAGTCGTTACCATCATGAGATTCATGTTGTCGACGCCTGCCTGAGGTGTGGTACGCTTGTCTTCTGGTTCGGTCGGACGTCTAGTGGAAGGTTAGTGAGTGCCGACGCCGGCGCAGCATTCGATTGGTGTCTTCTCGTTTTCATCTATGCATAGAAACGGTTCAGTATGTACACGGATGACGGGGGTCTGCTTGCTTGAATAAATGACCGTGTCGGACTTCATCTTGAGCTGTGAATATGCAGTCTCCTATCTTCAAGCCTGCTGCGACCACCGAGTCCGGCATTATGGCCCTTTCCCTGGACACGAAAGCAAGCGACCAGAAGCAGACGAGACTGAGGTAAGAAGCTACTCTCAAACGAGCTTTTCCAGCTGTCCTAGGTAAGTTACGGAACATTTGGCTGCCGTGTGGGCATGGCCGGCTTGTTATTCTTGTCGATACCTAGCTCTTGGCTCATGGGTGCCTGGACGAGCAAATAAAATCATTGAAATGGAATAAAAAAGAAAGAAAGAAAGAAAGATCGCAGGGCTTGTTGAGTGGGAAGTTGAGAAACTGAAGCCCAGGCAGGCACGAAAAGAATATCTTGATGAAAACTTGAGAAGGGGGTGTGTGAAAGTGAGATGGTACGTACCTTACGTATTGAAACCTAGATGCCCTCGTTTATAATGAAATCAGCCTCATGGACGCGAAGATATTCTCAGTTCGATGAATTGAAAAGGTTGACGACCTGTTTTCTTTGAGTATGGTCTTTTATCTACTTCACTCCGGCGTGTGGGGCTGAAGCAGGACGTTGCCCGTGTGCTGGGGAAAGCTGAAGTAAGCTGCTCCCATCGTGAAAAAAGGAAACCAGTCAACTCAAAGAAAACTCTAAAACTCCTGATGGAATACATCGTCAATCAAGAAAAAATAATCAAGAGATGGTGGTTGTTGTGGTGTGGCGTTGGGTGGGGTGGGAGGTTGACGTGGTGATGGCCTCGTCCCGGGCAAGGCACCGGGCAAGTCAACGAGACCACCCCTCGCGAACCACCACGACCGGGCCCAGAAAAGCTTCCCATTCATGGCTGATGACCACAAAAGCAAAACAAAGGGTATACAAGACCCCCCGAGACCAAATCTCTCGCCGGCACACGGGCATGCCTCCTGGCGTGGAGGTTCCGGTCAAAGTGTGTTTAATGCGGCTTGGTGGAACGGTACGAGGTCTAGGATTAAGGATATGGGTTGCGGAGGATACGAGTTCGAATCGACAAAAACCCGACGACTGCCTACCGATCGATCGAGACCCCCGAGTACTCCCGGCATGTGCACCCAGAGATGTAGTCCCCATTCGACACCGAGGGGATGAACTCTTTTTGCCTTTTTTAAGTTTGAATGTTCTTGTGATCTTTTGTCTCTTTGGAATTGCATAGAGACATTGTTTGGCGCAATTTATGCCAAAACAATAGTCCTAAGTGATGGGTGGGTGGATGGTCTCTTCTCGTGAGTTGTGTGGGAAAACGAGCGACTGGTTAAACCACAGCATCCCACGTCAAACACTATGATCGTCATCCTATCCTATATTTGAGAGCACTCACAAGGCAATGGGATGTAATTAAGCAGGCAAAACATTATTATTACTCTCTAATAGTCTGTTTACACCTGGTCATGACGCGACACGTAAGTCTCAGCTCCTCCGCTTGAAGATGGCCTAAACTTTTGCCCAGGCACATGTGGGTTTCTTGGATTTACTTTTCCCAATTGGCGAAGGCATTGGCACTGCGATTTATGCTTACAATGGACAGCCTCACACTGATCTATTCGGGTGTTGGCAGAAACTGATATCGGGACGGAAGGCACGCGGCGAAACCGGGATCAACGGTTTTCGTTTTGCTGGAAGTTGCCACGGGCAAACAGCATCCAACGCGTCAACTTTCTTAAAACCCACTCTTGTGATCTCAAACTTCAGCAATGCTCTTTCGGCGACTGCACGTCGATCATTCAGATGAGGAACTAAGAACACAGGGCGGGAACTCATCACGTCACAGAAAGGGTTGCTGCTTTGTATTTCCCGGCAAAGTACTATCGTCAGCTTATCACAGGTCACAACACATTTGGAACTCAAGTCGAGGGTGAAAACAGATTTACTATAGTAAGTTATTCTGTGAAAAACACGCTACCCCCGCTTGCTTCTTCTTGTGCTCCCCCTTCTTCTTCTTCCTCTTTTTTTTCTTTTTTTTATTAAATACAAATGTCCTTCTCTACGTCCTATGCTTGGCGATGATGTCGTCGACTGCTCTGGTGTGGAAGTCGATGACACCGTACTTGTCATCGATCGATATCTCAGCGGCGGACGCTGCGAAATCGTAGTAACCGTTTGCATACAGGCCGGAGAATAACTCGTAACCATTCTGTCGGACCTCGGCGTTCTGATCGGTCAAGGCCACCAAGATCTTAGCAAGAAGAGCCACTTCCAAACGGAATCTCTGTTGGAGCTTGTCGAACCATTGACGCATTTCTTTCAGCTTCAAGGATTCCGTCAAAGCAGGAACGATGGAATCCTCCCTGCGAGGCGGTAATCTGAGCTGATTTACCTCCTGAATGAGGTTCGAGGGTGTCTGGCTGTTGCAGCACATATAAAGCCTGGCGTCGATATCGAGATGCATGGTCAGCGACTTGGCGGCCATCGCTGTAGGCGCAAACTGGAGTCTTTTGCATAACCACTCCGCAACGGTGTGCAGCTCAGCCTGGTACTTGCAGCATTCTTCGAAGGCGTTTTTGTAAGCTTCCCGGACCGCCGTGTTGGTACGTTTGTCGCGTCCAGTGGTCGTGCACGGCAATTTCTTCTGGGCGCAGCGTGTGCATTCGCCGCTCCCGTTGCGTATGCACCCAACCTTGCTGCGTTTGCAGGCGTCACAAGAGTCCTTACCCACCGGTCTTTTCGATGGCCCCTTTTCCTTTTTTACTTTGTTGTTCTTGTTGTTGGGTCTGAGGGGGGCAGTGTAAGCCTCGAGGGCAGCTTCGGGATTCTGCGGTGCGGTGGGCAGGGCGGCTCCGAAGGGAAGCTGCTGCTGGATGCTCTGCTCCTCAGGGATGGGATACTGGAAGGCGAAGGCAGAAGTCTGTGGCGCGGTGGGCAGAGCGATGTCGAGGGGAACTTGCTGCTGGATGCTCTGCTGCTGCTCCGGAACGAGGTACTGCTGAGGCTGCTGAAATCCGTTGTCGACGCCGGCATCGTACTCCTCGAAGAGAGCCCAAAAGTCCGGGTCGATCTCCTGCGGGAGGTATTGGTGGGAATCCATCATAGAAGATGAATAAATGTATAGAGGAGTTGAATAAGTGTAGAGTGAAGTTGAATAATGGCTGATGATCTACGATGACGGGAATCGAAACAGCAGAAGGGGAGGCGAGAAGGGGAATTATATAGTAAAAGACATGAGGCTTTGGGAAACGACAATCACTCAGCCGCGCTTGATGGTCGAGGTTTAGTTCAGAGTCGGAGGCACAGAAAGGCGCCATCGCCCTCGGAGAAAGAGTGAGGCACCGGTAAAAGTCGAAATGCGCCTACCAGTACCATGGTTTCCCACACCCGTGTGGACGGCGAAAAGGCTGAGGCTCCAAAGACCGACCAAGGCTGGCAACGGGCCCTGGTGTTGACTTTCTCAGCCTTGCTGGAAAACCCGAAATCTTCATGCTGAGCCGTACTTGGGAAACAAGGGGAACATCTTCGATACATTAACTCGTTAGTTAACTTCACGCGAGAGAAAGTATATTCGAGTATCCAGAAGGTTGTAAAAACATCAAGCCTCTGCCGGGCATTTGGAAAGCTCTACCTTGAAGAACCGCTTGCCGAACCTGAGGGGCGACGGTCGGGCAGTGTTCTGTCGAAAGAGCGAACGGCACCTCACGAAAATCTGGATTTTCCTGCCCCACTGGCACATTTTATCTAATGGCAGCTGGTTTAGGGTGCCAAAAAACCACCCCAGACCGCACGACCGCGGGCAGCTGGAGGGCGTCTTCTCGACTGGCTTTCCGTACACGGCACCCCGTTTTCACAGATCAAGACCGCCTTTGACACCCCTTTGCCACAGGGGGTCGAGAGATGCCAGAATCTTGGCGGATTCTGGGAGACTTTTGCAAAGTTTGAGGGTGGTGGTCGATTCGATTACGACCGCGGGACGGGCTTTCAGGCAGCCCACTTACACACACACACACACACACACACACACCCGCGCTCTGCGCAGTGGACTCGAGTGGCCAATTGCTCCCCATTTTCTCACATTCACTCAAATTCCACTCTCTATGTTGAATTGACGTATGATCAAAATCAATTGACATTCATACGCATCAATTGAGTGACATGTTGACGACCCTCTGAAATGCAGCATCTGTCGTGTCGTTGAAGAGGCTCAAGGGGATGGCCCGTTGGTGGTGGGGGTGGTCGCTGTACCCCTGAGCGGTCTCAGGGGTGGCGGGGCGTTGATTGGGCCTCCTCAGCGGGTGTTCCTGAAATTATGGGGCTGCTCTATGGAGGGTCCAGGGTCTTGCATTTTAAGCTTACACGACGTACGGACGACATTTTGCCTGAAAAGTTAGGAATTCCATCTTGACAAGTCCCTGCTTTCTTCTGATGAACTGCTTGTTTTCAAATCTGATGTTTCGCGACTCGTTCTCGACGCAAAGAGGCTTTCGAGGGCGAAACGAACCCACCCATCCCCCCAATCCATCCATGGGGCACGAGATCTGCTTTGCCTTCGAAAGGTTCCCTGCGATGAACCAACACAGCCAAAGCTTAAGCTTTCTCCGTTGATACTAACCTCAGCACAACCCGGTCGGGACTGTCAACGATTACGTTAATGCATGTCATGACTTTAGTCCCATGAGAAGAGCATGGAATTGCCTGCGCATCTGGGTGTGGCAGGAATGACTCAATGGGTTCCAAATCTACAAAGGATTGTACCTTGATCTGAAAACTTTGATCAACATGAAAGCTGTGTGACGATCGGTGCATTTTCGCGCTTCCCTGGCTTTATCGTGAGAAGGCAAGTCAGGCCGGGAAGTAAGGCCTGTATACGACCGCTCCTGACGGGAGCTGTGTTGGCCACCCCCCAGTTTCCCCGAGGTTGAAGGCACGTAAGACGGGGAGTGGAGCGAGCTCCTTCGAAAAGCAGCTGAGGCGAACCTGCCTTCATGATTGAAGGTTTTGGGAACTTTGGAAGGTGAAAAAGTTTTCAAAGTCAGTGCGACGAGGCAAGACAAAACAAGAAGCCGAGTACCGGGCAAAAAAAAAGGCATCCATTCGGGTGTCAGAAACTATCATCTCACGAGGTGCTGAACGACCAAAGATACTTAGATACTTCTCTCAAAAATAGACCGGTAGGTACAGGACGACGACTGGAATTTCCGGCCAATCAAAAAAATCCGACACGACCAGATTTAGAGTGAATTCGGTAGCGCTTCTGAGCCCGTTCTGGGCTGGTATTTTGCTGGCGTGATTTGGCACCCTCGGCCCCCCTCCCCCCCATGAGAGTTTTGATCACTGGGCGATTTTGAGAGAATTGACAGATGATGTAATCAGGAATCCGATACTGCCGACACCCCTTGAATTTTAGAGCTTATGCCTAGAAGGCTGTGACTCCTATTTGATGTGTGATCATGGTGTTGTGATAACAAGAGCAGCGGTGAATAGCAGCGACGACGACGACGACGACCAACGATAAGAGAACAATCCGAGACACTAAGGAGATATAGTATTACGAGATATTGAGGGGAGAGAGTGGTGGGAGATGATAACGAGAAACGACGACGACGACAGACAACAATCGAAATGGACAACAGCAGCAACATCGTAAGACAGAAGAACGAAGCCCCAAAACTGTCACTCAACACCGCGAAATTTGAGAACACGAGTGCCTTAGCACAACGCTCCAGTTTCATTACGTCCCTGAAAATCTGCGGAGGACAGCTACACGCAGCCGGCCGTGCTCGCTCCCAGCCGTCAGCAGAGTTTTTTCAGAGGGAATTCGTCCCAGGAAGACCGGCCTGGCCACCCACGACAAGTAGGTTAGCCACCAGCGGCCCATATTTCACATAGCTCGAGCTTTTGTTATTTGAGGAGTGCCTGGTTAGTGCGTCTTAAGATGAGAAGAAAGAGAATTCAAATTTACAGCCGCGTTAAAAGGACTGCGTAGGTCGCAGGGTTACCCTCCAAGCAAGCTATGTCAGACGTGCCTCACCACTTCGTTTTGTCTCCAGGCCACTCTAGCCTTGTAAGTGTTTGAGTAAAACTGATGTTGACTGATCGAATAATCCGGCATAAAAGAGACTGACGTCCATGGAGAATCATGTGCGAGATTGAAATCGGTTTCGCGCGGGGCTTCCTCGGTACAAACCTTGTAGAGACAAGGAACGCGGATTTTGAGCATGTTCCCCTGCCGCACATCAGACAACAAAGAACGAAAAGTAGGAGAGAAGCAGAAGAAGAAACGTCGATGCCAGGAGGCGCCTTTTTATTCTAAACCAGCGACCTCAACACCATATCTTCATATCTCATACCCGTCATCTCCAACACGACACATACCAACCAGGCGGAGTAAAACAACCCCTCTCGATCTCATCCCAGAAAATTCCCTAAACAACCAACTTAGCTTCATTCTTAGGCCCCCTCTCCCCGAAAATCGTGCTCCCGACCCTGACCTCCCCGCTCCCCAACCTCACCGCCCCCTCGAAGTCCTCGCTCATGCCCATACTCAGCTCCAGCTCCCTCTCGAGCCCGAGCTCCTTCCTCACCAGGTCGCGCTGCTCCCGCAGGCACAAGAAGTCCTCGTTCTCGTTCTCCGGCGTCGTTGCCCTGCTCCGCGCGATCGCGCCGATGGTCATCAGCCCCAGGAGCGTCAGCGACGGACACTCGGCCTCCACGGCGCGGCACAGCGCCACCGTCTCGTCGCCGGGGGCCGCGCCCGACTTGGACTCCTCGCCCGAGGTGTTGACCTGCACGTGCACGCCGAGCGGCCCCGCGGAGGGGTCCGAGGCGACGAGGTCGGCGCGGGCCGAGTTGAGGAGCTGCGCCTTCTTGAGGGTGTCGACGGAGGAGACGCAGAAGAGGTTGGGGATCTTTGCGATCTTCTTGGCGTGTGCTGCGCGCGGGATGTCAGCTCTCGAGATCTCTTCAGGGCCCAAGCCTACCCTCGACCAGAGTCTCGGGGCCCTTGGTTTGATGTGAATGAGTGAGTGAGTGAGCACATACTAGACTGCAACCCCCCGATGAAATGCCACTGGATGCTCCTCGGCAACATCTCCGCCTTCTGCCCCAGCTCCTGCGCGTAGTTCTCGCCAAAGTGCACCTGCGGCGGCGAGGCCTGGTGCAGCGCCAGCACGTCGTTGGCCGGCTTCAGCTTCGACACGGCGACGAGCCGGACCTTGGGGTTTGTCGTCAGCGTTCTGCGTTCCCATTGGGCGGAGTCGGGATTCGTGTGACCCTCCCCGGGGAACGGGGGACTCACGTTCCGGCCGGCCGCCACGGCGGCGACGCGCTCCTGCACGGCCTGCAGCTGCGAGACGAGCGCCTTTGCTCTCGCCGGGTCGATCTTCATTTCGGGCTGGGCGTCGGTCATCGCAAGACTTGAGGGGTCTTTGGGGGG